>NC_059168.1:25010988-25610988 GCF_019923935.1 Bubalus bubalis
GACAGGCTGAGTTGGAAGAGCTGCTGGGAGATCAGAGAGTGGAGTCTCGGAGCAGCCAACGGAGGGGTCTGGAGCCCAGCGGAGGGGACTGCGTCCAGAAGCCTCAAGGGGCAGGAGGCATTTAAGCCATGGAAATCCACCAGCTAGAGGGGCACCTCCAAGTTTTTATCCTTAGGAAGATCTGAACAGAGGTATAGTTCCCTCCTCTTTGCCTCCCTCCCAAGGCCTTTGAGAGATGGCGAGAAAAAAAACAGTCTTGAGAGGGAAGACAAAGGATCAGGATGGGGTGGGGCTCCTGGGGTAACACTGAGAAGTCCCTGAACTGGTCCCACTCACCCCAGGGTGTCTGCCATGGGGCCCTGAGTAGATGGAGATCTTGATATTGGTGTCTATGGATCCCTGCATGCAGATATGTAAAGTGATGTGTTTTCATTTTCTCATGATTCCTGTTTCCCTGTAGCCCTCCCTGATGAAGCTTATTGCCCAGTGGAGGGGGCTTCGAAGCAAGGCTTCAAGCAAGGTTGACACAGACAGGCTGCAGAGAAGCTGCTGCTAAGAGCAATGGGACCAGGAAAGGGGAATCCAAAGAAGGCAGCACCATCCTTCAACCTTAGAGGCTTGTGTGGGAGAAACCCGTTAGGTCTGAGGGAAAATCCTTCATCGAGGGGTGGGTAGGGCTTGACTCAGATTGCAGCAGGGGAGGAAACTTGAGTGACACTCCCCTGTGCAAAGCAGCGATTCTAGATGCCGCCAGAGCAATAGTATGCCATCCAGGAGGTGGTTTGAAATGGCTGAGGAAAGTCGTCTGGGAGACAGCTTCATGGCACACTGCTTGTTCTGGAGTGGGTGGGAAGAATGATCCCAGGTGGTCCTAAGTCCCGGGGACCACAGAGGCAAGATCTTTACCACCAGCCCGGAGCAGGGACCACATGCGTCAGCATCACTCCTCTCCAGCCTCACCCCTACCAGTGAGCCCCAGGGACCAGGAGGCTCCAGTCCTGTCCCACCTGTGTGTGTGTATAAAAATGCAGAGGACTCCACTTAGAACCTCAACTCCCTCTTCCCACCACCATGAGGTCCATAAACATCTCCCTGCACCGGGAAATTATCTTGGCTAGGAGAAGGGGAAGGGATGAGAAAATCTTGGAAAACTCAGCAATTTTATACAAAAGAGACCAAGCTAAATGTATGGAAATGGAGATATGTCTAAGGAGCAATTTAAAGGTTGGTTTTTTTTTTTTTGCTTCTTCTTTTCTTTTTCCCCCTGCTTGTCAATAGTAGGAATGATCAGATCAAGATGAAAAGAGTACGAGAAAAATGAAGAATGATTCTGGTTTGACCCATCTGGGTAGGTACGTGTGACTCAGCTCTGCAGTAATCATGTCTGTACACGTGTGCTGGGGCAGCTGTGGACTTTCAATTCTAGTCATCAGCCCTTTCCTTGAAGCTCACTGTGTGTTTCCTTGTGGCCAGGAGTTGAGAATCATAAAATTGTCAAATCTCTATTAATTATCTATCACTCTATAATAAATTAGTCCAAAATTTAGCTGAGATTCATGCAACCTGGGGATTAGAAACCTGGAAGCAGTTTAGCAGGGGGTTTCTGGCTCAGGATCTCTCATGAAGTTACAGTCAGGATGTTGGCCTAGGCTGTGGTCATCTGAAGGCTTGACTGGGGCTGGAGGACGTGATTCTAAGATCCTCCTGACAAGCTGGTGCTGGCTGTTGGCGGAGGCTCTCAGTTCTTCACCTCATGGATCCCTTTCTAGGGCTGCTTGGATGTCCTCATGACATGATGGTGGTTTCCTCCAGAGTAAGTCATCTGAAAGAACAATGTCTTTTTATGACAACCTTGCCTTAGAAGTCTCACTTTCCCATGTGGCCCTTGCTCTCAAAAATGGTATGGCATCGCAGAATAGATGAAATTTCCCTTTCGCAAAACATGACGTCTGAGGTCCAGGGAAGTGATACGGGCTTTCTGAGGATCAAGTGAGCTGCCCAGTCAGGCAGCAAGAGGCTTCCTGGGAACGGGCAGAAAAACCCCGCCTCCTTGTCCTGATCCCAGTAACTCTTCCCTGTGGAAGGAGGCCTGGTACCTGTGTACTGGTCAGAAGGAGAAAACTGCAGAGGCCTGGCTGAGTGAGGGGGCTGATTCTTGCTTACTGGACAACCAAGGGTGTGTGGAAGAGGGCACTCTGAGACTAGAGAGAGGCTGCCAGGGGGTTTCTGGGGGTGAGGTCGGGTAGGGACCCTGAAGGGCTTAGAAGTGACACAAGGAAGGGGATTGTCAAGTGAGGGACAGGGCTCAGCGGGTGGGGGAGGGCAGAAAACCCAGAGGGTCACATGGTCCTCCGGTGGTCAGCATGCCATTTTCCTGACTGTCACCCCTGGCCACAAGTGCATTCATTTGTTCATCCATCCATTCATTCCTGCATATCTACCTGCTACAAAGACCAGGTCCCCGTCCTAGGTGAGGTTGAGGGTTGTTTGTGTAATATATGAGGAGCTCACCTTCTTAGGGAGGGTTGGGGAACTGTCAGGAAAGGCTTCTCACGGGAGGTGAGGTCTGAGCTGCTTCATGAAGGGGAGGAGTGAGCCAAGCAAAGGGATGGTGTTCTAGGCTAGGGAAGCGCTCACAGGCCCAGGTGCGGCAGACCACAAGGCGCCCCTGGCAGGGCCATGGCAGGACGAATGGAAGGCTGTGGAGAGATGAAGCTGGAGGGGCCAGAGGGCGTGTGGCCCTGCCTGCCTGGTGGGGCGGTTTGGATTTCTTCCAGAAGACAACAGGGAGATTAAGAGGGAATTTAAGCAGAGGCATGAAGGGATCCTGGCATGCTGCAGTCCATGGAGTCACAGAGAATAGGACACGACTGAGCGACTGAACAACAACATGAAGGGATCACTTGGAAGTTTGGAAAGATTGTCCTGCCAGTAAGGATGAGGATCTGGAGAGGGAGAGTCCAAGAGGCTATGGGTGCAGGAGAAGAAGCAGGGGGAGGGAAGGAGAGAAGGAGCCCAAGCGTCCTTTAGAAGGCTGAAGAGCCCCCAGCCCTGCCTATAGATTGAGCAACAGCCAGGACCACAGACTGAGCTGTCTCAGCTCATCTCGGAGTAGTGCGTTAAGGCCAGCGAAGATCTCCAGTGTTGGGCCCAGCCCTGGGCCCACTGACCCAGCCAACCCCCACCCCCCAGCCCTCTGCCTTCCTCTCTGAGGGCGGAGGGCACGCTCAGTTTGATCCAACCCAGACTTTAGCTGAAAGGTGGTGAGGAACTGTGAGTTGGGAAAAGTTGGGGTGGGGAAGCCACTTGGGAGCTGTAACCACAGGACAGCCAGAGGAAAGGAGACACTGTACTGGGGTCAGAGAGTCGGGAGAGGTCAAGCCAAAGGGGAGAGGTGTGGCAGGGTTCCAGCCCTATCTGTGGGGACCTGGAAAGCGAGGAGAAAGAATCTGGCCGTCTGAGAGGTGTCTGGGGGTCATCGGAGATAACCCCACACTGAAGGCTATTTCCCAGAGCCCAGAACAGAGGCTGCGATCCCTGAGATTCATGAGATGGGAGTTGCATGCTTAGTCGCCTAGTCGTGTCTGACTCTTTGTGACCCTATGGACTGTAGCCTGCCAGGCTCTTTTGTCCATGGAATTCTCCAGGCAAGAACCCTGGAGTGGGTTGCCATTTCTTCCTCCAGAAAATCTTCCCCACCCAGGGATCGAACTCGCATCTCCTGCGGCTTCTGCACTGGCAGATGGATTCCTTACCACTGAGCCACCTGGAAAGCCTGAGATAGGAGTTACCCTCACCCCAAATTCTCAAACTCCTTAATGGAGTAAGCTGTGCTGCTCACTCTTCACAGCAGATGGCGCCATCGTGCTGGAATTGGTGACCGAGGGGCCTAAAGAGTGGCCAGCAATCCCTGCTTGAGAGTGGGAGGGGCCAGGAGCCACTCAGGGGTTGCTGGAGAGGGGTGGAGGGGCGCGCCCCAGTCCTGTCTCCCTCCCAGAGGGCCTGCTGCTCTCCTTGCGCCTACCTTCTCCACTCACTCCTCCCCACTGTCTGGGTTTCATTCCCAGCCTCTTCCTGCCCCTCCCCTCTGTCCCTCTCCCCTCCATTTCTGCCTTCAGCTGGGGCCACTGTCTGCGAGCTGGTCCACTTGGAGGCGTCATCACAGGATATGGGAACTCTAGGCCCAGCCAGGGGAGAGACATCTGCCAATGGGAACGTCACCATAGGGTCTTCCCTGAGTGGCTCCCCCTAGGGCTGGTAACATCTTATGTCCTCAGGAGGTGCTCAGTACCCCTAACTAAGGGAGGGGGTTACCAGGAACATTCAATAGCGGCAGGAGAGGCGGGGTAGAGAGAGCATTTGCTCTGAATGAATGAAGGACAAAATACATTACGTCAGCTTTCAGTATGGTGAACCTCCTGCTGATAACCAGTCCTGTACCTCCTATTCTCTAGGTCTTTAGCCAAGAAGGGAAACCTGAAGAACCCCTCCTTCTCTCCCCACTTCTTCCTTCCCTGGGATGGGGCAGCTCCTTTGTGGCAGAATGGATATCAACTGGTGCAGGAGATGCATGGAATTTGGGGGGGGGGGGGCGGTGCCCGGAGGGCAATGGGACCCAGGAGCTAGGATGCCCATGGCAGAAAGACCAAAGGGAGTCAGCTGGAGGGGGTCTGGCAAAGCTGACTCTGGGACCTGCTGTGCATCTGGAATCTTCTGACAGATGTAAAAGTTGTCTCCCCAGTGGCTGTTCTGCAAGAAAGTAACTTGTTGCTTGATTTGTGGCTGAGGGAGGCATTGCTGATAAAGCTGCTAATGTGCTCGTTGCCTGTGGTGGGGGAAGGGGAGTCTTGGCTCCTAGCCCCTAAGGACCTTATGGTGCAGCTGGCGAGGGGCCCCAGGCCCAGTGAGATGAGAGCTTCAGTGTGAGGGAGCCAGGGCGATGGGATTAGGGTGAGCAAGGAGGACTTCTTGGGGGAGGAAGAGATTCAGAGGGACAAAGAAGAAGAGTTTCCCAGATTATGGAAGAATGTAAGCAAAGGCATTGGGAAGGAGCAGAAGTTTGGGGGGATGGGGAGAGTTGGGGGACACTTCTGACACATAGAAGACACTCAGCACATTTCCAAATGAAGGAAGATGGGGGGATGAAGAGGGAGAGGAGGGGGCAGAGAGCAGCCCCGTGGCACACACTGCAGAAGCAGCCTACCTGGGGAGCCCCGAGGCAGGCCCTTGCTTCCCCAGCCTCCATCCTAGTCTTGCCCACAAATATGAAGCTGAGGCTTAAAAACAGGCTTGTTGCCAAACCCCACCCCTTCCTCCTCTTCTTCCAGGGCCTATCTCCACCCAATTCCTTGCAGAGAGGCAGCCATTCCAGCGCCCTGCTGGAGGCAGGGGTGTTGCCACTGTGGGGTGACTGGCCAGCCAGCAACCCCCCACCAAGATGGCAGCTCAGGGAGACAGCAGGGCCTTTGTCTGGTCCTGACCCTGCCGAGGGGCCCACCGGCCTGAGTTTGCTCAGTGTTAATAATTGACCAGGTGCCCAGGGACAGGGCCCCTCCGGCCACCTGGATGAAGGGCACTCAGGGCTGGGGCCTTGGCCTCCCACATCATCAGGTGAGACTCACCTTGGGCTGGGGAGGAGAGAATCCTGGCCTTGGGTGAGGATCAAAGAAGCCCGATGCCTCCCGCACTGCTTCCGGAGCCCAGGATGAAGTGAGGGGCAGAAAGGGCCCAGCCCAGACTGGAAGGACCAAGAGAGGCAGGAGGAGCACCTTTCAGAAAGGGGATGGAGGCTGGAGAGAAGACCCGGGATGCAGGTGTGAGGTTCCCTGAGGAGGACAGAGCCACACTCTTAGAGCCGGCAGCCGCCCCCCGCAAACATCGTGTGGCCACAGGCCCCTTCCTCAGGCCCTCTGATGAAAAATGCCAACCAGAGAGAATGTTTACGTTGACTCGTTTTGGCCAGAGGGAAGAGGGTTACAGACCCATAGCCTTGGTCAGACCATCCGTGGTCTCTGGTCCTGAGTGAGTCCAGCACTGTCCACCCCATAGCCATGTCAGGGAGGCCTCAGCCGAGGGCAAGGAGGAAGGTCTGTGGTGTTGGTTACTTCAAGCTACAGGAGGGAGGGGAGAGGAGAGGAAAGAGAGAACAAGGTGGGGAAGTGATGCTGTTCACAGCAGCACCAGCTCCAAGTGCTTCTTAGAAGTGACCTTGGTCAGTCACCCTAAGGAACCCTGTGAGCCGGGTGCTGTGACTACCCCCATGTGACAGCTGAGGAAACCGGGCCTCAAGGCAATCCCCTGTCCACGTCGCAGAGTTGGGAAACAGCAGATCCAACCCACGACTTGGATCGCTCTCTTATCTGCTGGGGTCAGGATCGGGGAGGGGGACAGGCAGGGGAACAGGCCTCCTGAGCAGCAGAGTGGAGAATAATTGGGGGGGGGTGTGCAAAGGCAGGGATGACTCTGAGGTGGAAGGGGGTGGGATCCAGCTTCTTTAGCTGCTGCAGCCTTAATACCCAATATTCTCCTTAGGGAAGGAGACCAGGTGGGCTGGCCCCTGGGTGTCAGGCAAGTGTGTCTCAGGCCTCGAGAGGGAGGGGTGACAAGTCTCACCCCCTCCTCAACCCCACCTCCTCTTCCCCTTTGGCTTCACCTGTGAGAAGTCAATATTGATGTTTTATGACCCAAGATAAACACACATTTTTTTTTCCTCCTATACAGGGGTTATCTGGTCTGGAGGGTTAATCAGTGACCACTGGGGGTGGGGGGAGCCTCTGAGAAGAAAGCAGCTATTCAATTCAGCCCCCACCCCCACTCCTCCCCTGCCCTCCTCCTCCCACCTGTTGCCCCCACTCCCCCACCCAGTGGGGACTGACCTGGCTCTGCCAGTGGGCGGGGACAGGGCATCAGGGAACCTGACTGGAGAATGAATAGGTGTGTTTAGGGGACTGTTGCGTGGGGTGCCTCCTGAGAGAGCATCCCAGGCAGTCTGCCCTGTGCACAGAGGTTTTCCTCACAGCAACCATCCCATTCCGGTGGCAGGACAGGCGGGCCTGCACGAGGCTGCCGTGGCCCCAGCCTGGCTAGGCATCTGCGAGAAAGAGTGAGCACTGTCCCCTGGGAGCCGTCCATGGCAGAGATGTGACTTGCGTCACAGAGCACACGAGGTGACCCGAGATGGTGATGCCGGCTGCTTCCCAGGCTGGGGCATTGGAGCCTAGTGTGTGGGCCCGCCCTGCCTCTCACCTGCTGTGTGGCCTTGGACTGTGGCTTAACACCTCTGGACCTCGAGTGTCTCACCTCTCCTCGCAGAGGGGTTTTGAGGGTTGAATGAGATCTTGTATGTAGAGCGTGGAGGAAATAAAATGACTAAAGTTCCGATGGATTGTGGCCTCTGTCTTCTACTAGAGAAGGCCATGATTCACCTCTGTGTTGATGGCCCTTTTACCTGGAGAAACAGTGATGGACCTTTATTTAGAAAACAGAATACCAGTGAGCATAGCGTGGAGGGGGTGTGGCTGAGCTGAAGCAAGGGGGGGAAATTTTGACTCTGTGAGGGCTGTTCCTGGGAGCACTCAAGGAACCCCGAAACAAGTGAGAACAGAGAGATGTTGGATGTTGAGAGAAGGCTTGAAAAATGTGCTGTAGGGCAGAGCGGGGACCAACAGAGGAATTCTGCCAAGGGGAAGTTCCCTGGGGCAGGGAAAGATCGACAAGTCTTGAAAGAGTAGTATGTGACCTTGAATTTGAAGTGCTTTCCACATGATGCTAAAATCACTGTCCATTATTCCTAAATATGTTTAAACATCTGCTACACCCTTGAGCCTTGGGTTCCTGGTAGGTTGGGAAGGAGGAGGGAGGAGACGGGCACCAGCTTAGAAAGAGGCGATTCTGAATGGGAACTCCTGGCACAGGGCTAAGGACCCCGATGAGGAGCAATGCCCTTGGAGGGGCACGCTGCAGTGGGAGAAACAAACCACCCACCTCAGGAAGCCCTCTGGGCACGGGAGGTGACTCCACAGGGCTGGAGAACTCGAAAACATGCAGCTTAGGGGCACCCAGGTTACACCGGTGAAGATGCCTCTTCTTTGGTAGAGGGCAAAATATTTATTCTGAATCCTAATTCAAGACTGTATACACATCAGCAAAGATGCCTTTTAATCATGATCATGTCCCAGAGGTCTGCCATCATGGGATCAGGTTATGGTCTGGGAAATTGATGTTGAATATGTGTAGTCACTGACCCTGTGCTGGGCCCTTCCTTGGCTGTGCCTAGGATGATGTTGGTGAGACAGGTCCCTGCCCTTCAAAGAGCTCTCTCAAGAGGAGACAGGCTGTGATGGACACGGCTAATTGTTCCCTACATCAGTGGTTCCCAAGCTTTTTGGTACCAGAGCTAGTTTCGTGGAAGAAAATTTTTCCATGGCCCAGGGGTGAGATGATGGTGTAGGGTGACTCAGGCATATTACACTTATTGTGTACTTTATTCCTATTATTATTACATCAGCTCTTCACCTCAGATTGTCAGGCATTAGATCCCAGAAGTTGGGGACCCCTGCACTACATCACTCCCTCCCCTTCTTTCTGTTTGTGATAGAACACCTGAGTTTTCATCTGGGTACATGGCCATCCAGAGTAAAGAGTGCCTTTCATGGTCTTCCTTGCAACTGAGTATAGCCGCCATATGGCCAAAGGGAGGTGAACAAGAGTGGTGTGTTCAAATTCTGAAATGCACACTCCCCAGCCCCTTTCCCCTTTCCTGTTCCCTGGAGTGGAAAATTGGGAGTGAACTCTGTGGGACCACAGGGATGGCAACATCCTCCTGGGACAGGGAAGCAGCAAGGCAAGAGAAATCCAGAGTCCTCATGTCACAGAGCAGAACCATGAGACCAGCTTGGATTCTCTCATGAGAGAGAAAGCAACTTCCGTCTTGTTGAAGCTGCTATTATATTTGGTCTCCCAGTTACAGTCGCCAAAATCTTTCCCGTATGTGATTTAAGAGTACCTGGCAGTAGAGGACTGTCATAAAAATTACATATGTGGCACTCGCTGCACAGTCAGGTGGGATGGACACAGATATGCAGACTGGAAAGTTGGTGACCCTTGTTAGGCTCTGGCAGAAGATTTAGTAAACTGTTGTCTGTGGTCAGTACCTTGACAGGAAGATCCTATGCTCTCTGAGCCTGCAACACTAGGAGAACTTGAGAACTGAGGGATCCTGACTGCTTCTTGCTGCATTCAGCAGATTCCTAGAAAGGGGAGACGAGCTCAGATTAGACTCAGCCAGTTTGCAAGCAGAGACAGAAGGGAATGCAGTTCTGCTGAGGGGGCACCGTGCCTGCTGCCTGCATCTAAGTTGACTGAGAGTCTGGAAACTTGGAATGTCAAAGAGTTGTCAACACTAACTGCTTCTGTACCCCAGATAGAAGGCGTGACCAAAGTTGGCTCTGCACAGCCTTGGTAGGAGTTAAGACTGAGTCTTTCTCAAGCTTTCCCAGGTGAGAAGTCTCTGCCAGACTACGGGAGCCAGGTGAGCAGCCAAGATCAGATTAAGGGTGTTCCCTTTCCACCCTGGTCTATTGTCTCAGATGGCCTGAAGATAGCAGCCATGAAGCTGAGAGAGGGGTCTGGGCAGAGCACGGAAGCCAGTAAAAAAATACAACCAGTTTTCAGCCTGACAAACTCTGTCAGGACAAGACCTTTGGCTGAGTTACCTGCCCACGGAACTGACTGGAAGCAAATAAGTCCAGGAGCCTGAAAGAGGCATATTCTTCGATGCCCACTTCAGATGTGGTTGTGGAGGGTGGTGACCAGAGTCTCCCAGAGGGCAAAGCCAGGAGCCAAGGAGGACAGTGGACAAAAGAGTTACTTCTAGAAAACAGAAGGACAAGGAGTCTTTATAACATCTGACGAGCATGGCTTGGTAATTGCTGTGGACTGGGGCCATCTGTGTAGTTCCCATTGTTTTATTTTCCGCCTAAGAATTGTTTTAAAAAAGCGGTGTGCAGTTCTTGTTCCATCACTGTCTGTTGGAGGAGGGTAGGGGGCAGATGTGTCTTTCAAGTGTGTTGGTCTCCAGACCACAGGTAACCATCTCCAGATCTGACAGATGTGTTGGGTGCAAGATGGCCTGGCGTGTGAAGTTACTTGTCTTGGAAGACAGTGTTATGTGTGTAAAGAGTGATCACAGACAGTAAGATGGCTAAAGGTGTGGACTGTGGCAAAGTGCCAGTTTGCCCCAAGATCAATTTGCCCTTGCCTGTCTAATAATATAACACCTGATGTGTAGTGAAGCAAGTGAATAAAACTGCATTTCCCTGATCCCTCCGCAGCCTTATGTGGCCAGAGGGATGTGAATACAGTGATGGTATGAGTTGTGGATCATTTCAAAGAAAGGCAGGAGACAGTCTCTCCATCCCCTTTCTCTGTCCTGTTGGCCAGAAGGTAGATGTATCGGAGAGTCATGTATGTTGGTCTATGCATATGAATGCAAAACGCTAAGGATGGTGGAGCAACAAGATAGAAGGAGCCAGGGTTCTCAATGTTGTGGAGCTGAGCCAGCATGCTGGTGGGACTTGTAAGTGAGACAGAAAGGAACTTGCTCAAACCACCGGCATTTGGGGGTTTTGTTTTTAACATCTTAGCTGCTAATCTAGGTAATACAGATGCACCTTAATTACTACAATACAATAGAATAAATGTTCTAGCAGATGTATATGTCAGGTGCTAAGGAGAGTGAAATGAAAGATAAATTCTGTTCTAGGAAAATCTGGGAAGGCTCCCAGGAGGAGGTGATATGTGAAATGCATCTTAAATGATGAGAGAGCTTTCTAGATGCACAAGTGAAGTGAAAGGGAAGCCCATACTGACAGCTGGATGGCATGAGGCAAGGCTCAAAGTGGTGAAAGCGCCTGGTCCAGATGCATAAACACAGAGGCAGTTCTGAGAGATGGGACTGGTGACATAGATGGAGCCAGTTAGGGAGGACCTTGAATGACATGCTATGGAGCTGAGAGTTTATTGTTTGGAACCACTGAGGGGTTTAAACTATGACAAACCTAGACTGCATATTAAAAAGCAGAGACATTACTTTGCCAACGAAGGTCCATCTAGTCAGAGCTATGGTTTTTCCAGTGGTCATGTATGGATGTGAGAGTTGGACCATAAAGAAAGCTGAGAGCTAAAGAACTGATGCTTTTGAACTGTGGTGTTGGAGAAGACTCTTGAGGGTCCCTTAGACTTCAAGGAGATCAAACCAGTCAATCCTAAAGGAAATCAGTCCTGAATATTCATTGGAAGGACTGATGCTGAAGCTCCAATATTTTGGCCACCAGATGTGAAGAATTGACTCATTGGGAAATACCCTGATGCTGGGAAAGATTGAAGGTAGGAGAAGAAGGGGATGACAGAGGATGAGATGGTTGGATGGCATCACGGACTCAATGGACATGAGTTTGAGCAAACTCTGAGAGTTGGTCATGGACAGGGAGGTCTGGCTTGCTGCAGTTCATGGGGTTGCAAAGAGTAGGACATGACTGAATGACTGACCTAAGCTGAGGGGTTTAACAGGGAAGTAACATGATCTATTTTTTTTTTTTAAATAAGTCTGGCAACTGTGTGTAAGGTGGATTTGAGAAGAGAGAGCCTGGGGGCAAAGGGAAGGAACTATGAAAATGTAATGCAAGTCAATTTCAATTTTCCCACAGAAACAATGTTATTAAAGAGGATTATGTTCCTGGCCATGGGCCTGATATACAGATTTTTATAGAACTGACCACAAAACCCAAACCCCAGGAGTCATAATGGTATACCCATAATCTCTACATTATAAAATTTCTAAACAGTATATGAATAATTAAGCGGGTCCACACAGTAACTAACCACAAAAAGATGTGTATAATATAATACAATGACGTGAGTCTCTTATTCCTGTCCTTTAAGAAATTTATTGTGTTACAAAAGTAATCTGTTTATTTTTAATAGCCTTATTGAAATATAATTGACCTATAGTGAAGCACACATACTTTAAGTGTACAATGTGATAAGTTTTGACATATTTAGACACTCTTAAAGTCATCACCACCATCAAGAAAATGAACATTTCCATCACCCTAAAAGTTTCCTCCTGTGTAATTCTTCCACTCCTCCCTCATCTACCCATTCCCAGGCAATCACCAACTTGCTTTTTTTTTTAATGTTCTAGAATTTTATATAAATGTTATCATGCCAGATGTACTCTTTTTTTAAAATAATTTTATTATTTTTGGCTGTACTGGGTCTTTGTTGCTGTGCAGGCTTTCTCTAGTTGTGGCGAGCAGGGGCTACTCTCCAGTTGCGGTGTGCAGGCTTCTTATTGCGGTGGCTTCTCTCGTTCCAGAGCATGGGCTCCAGGGCACGGGCTCCGTAGCTGTCGCTCATGGGTTCAGTTGCCCCTCAGCATGTGAAATCTTCACAGACCAGGGATTGAACCTGTGTCCCCTGCTTTGGCGAGTGGATTTTTATCCACTGGACCACCTGGAAAGTCCATGTGAACTCTTTGTAGTCTGACTTCTTTCTCTCAGTATAATTATTTTTGAGACACATCTATGTTACATAACATATAAATAGTTGTTTTTTTTAATACTGAGTAATATTCCATTGTACAGATATACCACAGTTTGTATATCCAACCACCTGAAGATGGACCTTGGTTGTTTCCAGTATTTGGTTATTACAAATAAAGCTACTATGTGCATTCATGAGTAAGTCTATGTAGAAAAATATGCTTTCATTTCTCTGGGTAAATCTAGAAGTGGAATGGCTGGATCATGAGACATGTATGTTTAACTTTTTAAGAAACTGCCAAAAAGTTTTCCAATGTGGTTGGTGGTTGTACCATTTTACATTTTCACCAGATATGTGTCAAGTTCCAGTTCCTCCATATCCATGCCAAAACTTGATAGGGCCAATCTATTTTAGCCTTTCCAATAGGTTTTTAGTGGTATCTCAAGTGCTTTATCTGTTATTGATTAGGTTGCTTTCTTACTATTACTTTCTGAGAGTTCTTTATATATTCTGGATCCAAGTCTTTTATCAGATACATGATTTGCAAATACTTTCTCCAAGCCTATGGTCCCTCTTTTCATTCTCTTAATAGTGTCTGTTTGGATAAATTTGGATAAAGTCCAACGGATCAATTTACTCTTCTATGGGTCATGCTTTTGGTGCTATAGCTAAGAAATTTTTGCCTACTCCATGGTCATAAAGGTTTTCTTCTAGATGTTTTACTGTTTTAAATTTTACATTTAAGTCTATGGCCATTTTGAGTTATATTTTGTGTCTGGTGCAAGGCATAGATAGAGGGTTACTTTTTTGCTTATGGGCATCAGCAGGATTTTTTGAAAACACCATCTTTTTTGAATTGCATTGCCTTTGTACCTTTGTTGAAAATCGCTTGTCCACGAAAGTAAAGGATAATACTTATAGATCAATTTTACCTCAATAAAGCTGGGTTTTTTTTTTAAGTATAAAGGTCTATTTCTGGTCTCTTGATTCTGTTCCATTGATGTCTATCTTTATGCCAATAATATCAAACTGTCTTGATTTACTGTAACCTTATAATAAATTTTGAAATCAGGTAGTGTTTTCCAGCTTCATTTTTCAAAAGTTGTTTGGATGATTCTAGGTCCTGGCACTTCCATCTGAATGTTAGAGTCAATTTTTCAAACTTCTGCTTACTTTTATAAACAGAAAACAAAATTAAAAAGTAAAAATCACAATAATTTACCACTTAGAGATTATCCCTGATAATATTTTGGTTGTAATACTTCTTTTTTTTTAAGTCCTCATTTTATTTTTTATTTAATTTATTTTTGGCCACATGACCTGTGGGATCTTAGTTCCCCGACCAGGAACTGAACAGTGAAAATGCTGAGCAGTGAAAACTGAGCAGTTAAAGTGCTGAGTCCTAACCATGGAGAATCAGGGAATTCCCTTTGGTTGTATATTTCTATCTATGCTTTAAAATATTTGTTTTATTCAATGTTTGTGTAGCATTATATGCTAAGCAAAGAGTCGGACACGACTGAAGTGACTGAGCACATATGCTAAACACTTTTTTCAACATTGGGTTTATCAAAATATGATTTATGTATGGTAAAATTCACTTTTCAAGTGTATGTTTTGATGAGTTTTGGCATGTATATAGAAGATTGTAACTACCATCACAGTCAAGATGTATAATATTTTCATCACCCGAAGGTTCTTTTATGTACTTTTTCAGTCACTCCCCTCTTCCAACCCCTAGGAATCACTAGTCTGATTTCTTTCCCTGTATTTTTGCCTTTTCCCCCATAATGTCATGTAATTGGAATCAGAGTATGTGATCTTTTGTGTCTGGCTTCTTTCACTTAGCATTTTGCTTTTGAGTTTCATCCACGCTGTGTCTATGAGTCCTTTGTTCCTTTTATTGCTAAGGAGTATTCCATTGTGTGGACGTACCGCACTTTGCTTATCCATTTAACAGTTGATGGACATGTGGGTTGTTTCCAGTTGGGGCAATTGTGAATAAAACTGTCGTGAATAAATTTTGAACAAAAAAATTTGCGAATAAAACAAATAAACATTGGCATTCTGGTATTTGTATGCACATGTTTTTCATTTCTCTTGAGGAAATACCTAGAAGTAGGATTGCTGAATCATTTGCTAAATGAATGTTTATACATTTTTGGTCTTGGTATTCATAATGGCCATAGCTGATATACTTCAGCTATGATATAAGAGATTGTTCTCTAATGAAAGGTATGTATCATTCTGGACCCATTAAATCATGGTATTTGTATTTCACTCCCATCCATCCATTGTGCAATTTATTTTGACATTTAGCTAGTAAATTTCCACTTTTCCTGGTTATTGTATTTGCAAAATACTTGGAAAGCTTTGTTTTTACATTTTTAGCAAACTGATTCAAAATTTTCTTACACTCTTTGTTTGGAAAATAGTCCAAGCTTATTTCTTTAACTGTGTAGATAGAATTTTTAATAGTTGACATATTTACATAGTTTTCAGGAATAACATCACCTTACGATGGAAACACTTCCAAATGACCATTTTCAAAATGCTCTCTCCTTAGCATACTTGAAAAGATGTTCCTCTCTCATTGTTAAAATGTTTCCTATAGGTTGACAGAAAGGACTATTTTTGTCTGAAATATTTGTTGAGGTCACACACTATCAATAGGCACTCGTCATAGAAAAAGTCAGAGATTAGAATACTCTTGTTTTTCTGTAAAAATAAAAAAAATGCAAAAATTGTCCTTCAGTTTGATTCCTAGAACACCTGCAGGTTCAGAAAGAGTTTCGTGTTATACCTCTCTTCTTTTACAAAGTATGAAATATTCTGTCTAAGGCCTCGTTTTTATAGAACCAGACGCACTGGTGACATGCTGGAGTGCTTAGGATCAAATGAAGCCATGTACTGACGGAGCCAAAGTGGGAGGGTGCCCCCAAACACCCCACACAGCCCTCACCCCCAGGAGTCCCAGAGAAACTTTCGGGACTCAGAATAATATGAAACTGGGACTGAGGAAGGGAGGTGTCAACCCACTTATTAAATATTTGGTAAGTCTAAAGTTTCTAGATTAAAAAAACCCGACTCAATATTTTTTGCTTCACCCAAAGGATCGTATTGCACATTTCACTTTGGACACCAAGATACAGGAAGAGATTTCCAGGGCATCTGCTGAGAGTGTTGGACTCTGTAGGCTGGAAGCCCCCCTGTAGGGAGGAATAGCTTTTCCTTCTAATCAAAAGGAAAGTCCAGGTTCCCACATCCCTCAGTCCCTGGTTCCATCTCCTAAAGGGGGCAGGGGACCACCTCTCCTCTACTGCCTATTCCCCTGGTTGCCTTTGATCCTGGAGGGTGGGGAGAAGCAGCCCCCCGCCCCCAGCCCACCAGAGGTGGGAAGGGGCCATCAGCGCTGCGGGCATTTTCCCAGGGAACCTCTGGGAGCACCCTCACCAGGCAGAGCCTTCATCAATGACCAATTGGGAGGACCGGGCCCCTGGGCTGCAGGCTGAAGCTGTGTGTGTTGGTAGGGAGCAAAGCGTTAAGATGGGACCTAAATCTGGAGTCATCTGGGAGGCAGGCCCTGGCAAAGAGCCTCTCCCCACTGCTCCCAGCTTTACAGAGCCTTATGCTTAGAGGTTCCTCTGTAAATATTTGCTGGATTTAGTTGAATGGAGTTGAAATCTCATTTCCTGATTCCAGCCAGGTTGGAAGGTCAAGCTGGGTGGGCTGGGCTTTCTGATTTATGGGGGGGCGGGTAGAGTGGGAGGGAGGCGAGGCCAAACTGGGCAGCTCAGCCCTTGGAGGAACATCCTGAACCCCAAAGAGCTTCCTTCCAGCTGCTACTTGGCTGAAGGTCACCATCCCAGATGAGGGTCCCTGTTGGTCCAGGGTGCAGGGAAGCAGCAGGAGGAAGAGGCCGGGGGCAGGGAGGGGCCGAGGGAAGGAGACAGCCAAGCCTAGAGCCCTGGGGGATGTGTGTGCAGAACACAAGTTTCAGTTGGGCAGTCTCGGCCCCCATCTTTCAGTACTTCTTTCCCAGAGATGCTTCACAGCCAGTTCTGCCCTTCTTGGCCTGGTGCATGGGAGAGGCTCCCTATTTTGACAACGGGGAAGACCTAGGCAAGTGTGCCCCAATGTGCTCAGCAGCATTGCCTGTCCTCAACACACAATCACAGACCCATGTGTGTATGTACTTGCAGACTCGCCCAGACAGCCCCAGGCACATGTGTGTCATAGGCAGACACACAAGCACACACACTTACCTGCCCTCCGTCAGAACTTCCGGCATGAATACATGTATGTGCATCCCTAGGGACAGCCAGCACCCCCAGACACGGGTCATCCTTCGGGCACAGGCAGCCTGTCCACAGGTCCCACTCGGAGGGACATGAAACAGACGGGGTCCCCCAGGCTGTGTGCTCCCCCAAGGCTGGTGTCCACCAGAGTCAGAGCCGCCTAGAGCAGCTGGCATGACACAGGCTCCCATTGTGCTGCCAGGCCCGGGGGGACAAAGGGGGCCTATTTCCTCCCTCTCCCCACAACCCCTCCCCCATTAGCCTGGGGCCTGGGAGCCCAGCCACCGGTTGCAGAGGGTTAGGGAGACTCCCCAAGAGACCAGGTTCCGCATGAGGAGCTCCTGGGGAACCCCAGGCTAAGCAGGGGGAGATGTAACTCCTGCTTCAGTAACCTCAGGGGAACCGGGGACCTCTTCTACTCTTTGGGCAGGGAGAGGAGAGTTGGGCTTTGCTCTTGTCCTGCTCAAGGTGGGCACAGATTCCCTAAAATGTCTGGGAGGAGAGTTTCGATTCCTCATCGAATGGGGACATGGTCGCTCTGTGACTGAATTGTGAGGGTCTGGGGGCTGCAGCCTGCTGGTCGCTTCACTCCTTCACATGCCTCCATGACCATAGCCCCTGTCATCATCACGCTCTCCATTTCTGATCTGACATCTTCATTACTTTTTCCCGCATGGAACCCCACCCCACCCCACCCCGATGTGTACATTCAGTCTGCCCCTGTCACTGGTGATAGAGTGCTCTCTAGGTGCAGGTGCAGCTCGAAGCACGGGCGTGCTGGGCTCCTCTCATTTCACTCTGTGACAGACTTGCACCAGCGCTAGGTTCCAGGCAAACTGAAGTTTCTTGTTTGGTAGTATTTTATTTTTTAAAAAATATGTATTTATGTGGCTGCACCAGATCTTAGTTGCGTCATGTGGGATCTTTAGTTGTGGCATGCAGGATCTAGCCCCCTGACCAGGGACTGAACCTGGGCCCCCTGCATTGGGAGCTCAGAGTCCCAGCCATTGACACCAGGGAAGTCCCAAAACTGAAGTTTCTTGCTTTCTTCCGAATACAATGCCTTTTTCTTTCTCTGTGCTTTTTGCTCATTCACACAGTGAGGAATACAGTAAACACTTATTGAGCAAAGGGTTACCAGACACAATCATGAGGTATTTTTATTCATTATTATTGTTATTCATTGCTTATTGAAATCTAACGGGGCGTTCTGAATTTTTATTTGCTAAATAAAATTAGCAAGTTAGTGAGGACCTAGCTGAGCACCTACCAAGAGCTGTGTTTGGAAGATACAGTGAAGAAAGACCCAGTGTAGCAGGGGAGGTTGACAAGCACACACAGCCCTACCACAAGGAGGACTGGGGCTCTCATAGGGGAATTTCAGGGTGCCATGGGTGCCCCAGGAAAGAAAGTCCATACTAACAGAAAAGAAATTATATATCACTATGTCAGTTACATTACTGCTCTGGGCTCAGTTGTGCCCGACTCTTTGTGACCTCATGGACTGTAGCTCGCCAGGCTCCTCTGTCCTTGGGGATTCTCCAAGGCAAGAATACTAGAGTGGGTTGCCATGCCTTCCTCCAGGGAATCTTCCCAACCCAGGGACTGAACCCAGGTCTCCCACATTGCAGGTGGATTCTTTACCATCTGAGCCACCAGGGAAGCCCTAGTTATATTAGTTCTATTTTATATACATTGGGCTTCCTCCATAGCTCAGTCGGTAAAGAATCTGCCTGCATTAGTTATATATTAACATATTAGTTATATATTATAGTTATATTGCAACTATTTTTAATTATAGCATTCATTGCTATGCAATTAATTCTCTTCTACATCCTGTTTGCAGCCACACTGGTGGTCTTGGGAGGGCAGGGAAGGCTTCTGGGAGGAGGGGCACTTCACTTAAGACTGGCTTAGTCAGTTCAGGCTGCTGTAACAGTACACCACAGACTGGGTGACTTATAAACAACAGAAACTCACTTCTCACAGTTCTGGAGGTGGGAAGTCCAAGGTCAGTGCTCCAGCAGGTTTGGTGCCCGGTGAGAGCCTGCTTCCACCTGCTTCCAAATGGCCGTCTTTCTGCTGTGTGCTTACATGATGGGAAGGGTGAGGGAGCTCTCTGGGGTCTCTTTTATAAGGGCACTAATCTCATTCACCAGGGTTCTACCCTTATGGCTGAATCTCCTCCAAAGGCCTCACCTCCTAATACCATCATGTTGCGGTTAGGATTTTGACATACGAACTTTGGTGGTACACAGACATCCAGTGCACAGGGAGTCCTAAAAACTCAAGGAAGAGGAAGCTCCAGTGAGCACGGGGACAGGAAAGACGGGGTGCGATTCTGAGCATTGGTACAGGAGGCCCCACAGTTGGGGGCCCCCTCTCCTGGGTGGCATCAACTGGGACAGGACTGCGGGCATCTGGAGGAGCACTAGTCAAGGCTGGCATACAAGACTGGGCAGACAGAGACGGAGGAAACTCAAACTGTGTGCGTCGCCTCTGCCTTCTATAAATGCAGTTTGAGCGCTCGGCACTCAGAAGAGGAAATGGCAGGTGTCACACTGACCTTGTGTCAGGAACCACCACAACACCCTCCCTTCCACTGTACGACTCCCCAGTTGACTTGGTAGCCGACCTATGGTTGGATGTGAGAGGGGGTGGGTTTGTGACCAGACACAGACCTGAATGTGCATGCATGTGAGCACGTACAGCTGGGTGAAGTGGCTGGGTGCCTGAGCGCAGGACATCTGTTATTGTTTCATTTGTTTCAGTTTGCAGGACTAGGGCAGCAAAGAATGTGAAAAACACAAGCATGAGTTTTAGAAACACTCAAGTTCAAATTCTGACCCTGTCACTTTGTTGTTTAGTCACAAAGCATGTCTGACTCTTTTGCAACCCCATGGACTCTTGCCCACCAGGCTCCTCTGTCCAAGGGATTTCTCAGGCAAGAATACTGGAGTGCCGTTTCCTTCCTCAGGGGATCTTCTTGACCCAGATATTGAACCCGCATCTCCTGCATGGCAGATAGATTCCTTAAAACTAAGCCATCTGGGAGGCCCAATCTGTCACTTACTCACTGGTTAATCTCCACTGAGTTACTTAATCTCTCTGAGCCTAAGTATCCCTCTTTGTAAAATGGGGAAAACTCCACCTAATTTTACCTTAAAACAAGCAAGCCAACAAATTAATGGGGATAATGCTAAACTTGCAGAATCGTTAGGAGGATTAAATGAGATGATGCAAGCAAAATAGCAGGCACATAATTGACTCCGTAGAGGTTTATTTTTCTTTTCCTCCAAGCACCACACCTGCTATTCACACATGAATAATAAGAGCAGAGGCATTTATCTAATGTGAATCAACCTGTTAAGATTTTCTAAGGTATTCATAATTAAGAGATGGAACATCACACTCTTTCAATATCCCAGTGAGATTTCCTGTGTTTGCAAACTTTCATAAACTAAGAATCATCAGGACTTGTTATTCACCAGTGGTTAAGATTTCAAGAAAGACCCATATCTGGGGACAGTCAGGTATTTTCATCATTAAATTTCTACTGGTCACAAACGACTGCAGAAATTGTTTTTCTTATTCCAATTTAGGAATTTCTCTGGGATGTGTTCTCAGTACTCCCAGGGAGTAATGGGCCATCTGTAGCTTTTCTGGGGCTGTCATCACTGACTGCCCCAAGCAGAGGCCTAAATCTGTGATCCGTTCTGCTAATCCCAGGGAAAACCTTGTTTTCTGGGCTTCCCTGGTGGCTCAGATGGTAAAGAATCAGCCTGCCATGCAGGAGACCCAGGTTTGATCCCTGGGTCAGGACGGAACCTTCTCCTTGGAGAAGAGAATGGCAACCCACTCCAGTATTCTTGCCTAGGAAATTCCATGGACTGAAGAGCCTGGCGGGCTGCAGTCCACAGGGTCCCAAAGAGTCAGACACGACTGAGAGACTGACTCACACTCACTTTCTCTCGCCTCTGCTTTGAACACTAAAGAAGATCTCTATTGTGGACTAAATGTTTGTGTTACCACCACCCCCCCGTTCATATACTGACGCCCTGGCCGCCGGTGTGGCTGTATTTGGAAATGGGGAGTAATTAGCGTTAAATAAGAGCATGAGAGTGGTGCCTGAATACAGTAGGATTGGTGTCCTTACAAGAAGAGGAAGAGACATGAGAGAGTTCTCTTGCTCGGCACCTGCACAGGGGAAAGACACGGAGAGAAGGCAGCCATCTACAAGCCACGAGGAGAGCCCTCCCTAGGCGGCAAATCAGCTGGCACCTTCACCTTGAACTTTCAGCCTCCAAAACTATGAGAAATGAATATCTGTTGTTGAAAACACCCAGCCTCCAGTGCTTTGTTATGGCAGCCCGAGTGGACAAATAAGCCTCTCTGTGCCTCCCATGCCCTATCTACCCACAGCGGCTTTGTCTCAAACTCCTGCCAGCACGTGACATGAGTGTCCCTCTCCGCTTCTAATCAGCAGGTTTCCCCCAGAAACCAACTTTCCACGCAGCCCATTCCCTTTCCTCTTAATCAGGTTCAGTCTTCATCGAACAGGCTTTTTTTTTTTTTTTTTTTTGAGCTTTGTTTTTATTTATGCATCTAATTTTCACAATAGTAGCATGAAGGATGTATTATTATAATGATACTCATTTTACTGATGAGGAACCAAAAGCATAGAGAGGTTAAATAAATTACCCAAAGTCCCTCAAGCAACCGAGACCAGAGTTTGGCCTCCGAAGCATTGAATGGACTTCTTTGCTCACTGTGCTAAAGGCAGCAGATTCTATAAACTGGCATTTGCTAGGCACTTTTCATCTTTGAAGTGCTTTCTTCCCCCCAAATCTGTATTTTAAAGCGTACCCAAAGGGCACAGCAATTTTTAAATGGTGACGCCATTGAGTGGCCATCTTTGGAGTGCTCACTTTGTGTTCCTGAGGGGTCAGGAAACGGAGGGGAAGACGGTATGTGAATGTCCCCTCACCCTGAAAGGGCTGGGCTCCCTTGGGCTGTCATTTCTTCACTCCTGCTCTTCCTGTCCCCAGCCTCCCTTGCCCACTCCTCACCAGCTAACCCAGTTCTAGCCCACCACGCTGGCTTGGGTCCACCCCCTCTTTCCCCGTCTCACCACCCTTTTTGCCGGTCAGCCCCCTGCAGTTGGTGGCCGCGTCTCTCTCACCTTCATGAATCTGAATGACCAAGAGCCTGCTGTGATTTACCGCTGTGCTTACCTGTGTTCTCTTTCCAATCTCAGTATTAATTCCCTTGGGTAGTTTCTCTTGTCCCCATTTTACAGAAGAAGAAACTGATTCATGGAGACAAGTTTCCCTGCCTAGAATCAGGCAGCAGAGGAAGGACCTGGGGTTCACACCGGGCCTCCTGGCAACAATCTCCTCTGCTCCCTCAGCCCCCAGCCCAGGCCCAGCCCTTGGTGCCTTTCCTGAGCTGCAGTCTCAGAGCCCCTTTCCCTCTGTCTGACCTGCTTACATGCTCCCCCTGCTCCCCTAAGCGCAGGTCTTCAGGCCACTTTATTTTTGGGTATATTCCTCTAGAACACCAGCCTGGGAACCCACAGCACCTACAAACAGAACGTGCACATGCTGAGCCCTTGATTACCTTGGGTGAAGAAATGAACCCTGTTTTCCTAACTAGATATCAAGTCCTAAGCAACAGAACACACCTGCTTAGCTTCTGTCCCCAGCACAGGGCTGGGCACACTGCAGGACTTCCTCCCCTACCCACTGGACACTCCCACCCCTGCCTCCAGCTGCTCATTATAAACCCCCCAGACTAGCACCCATGATCCTCGGCCCTGCTGCCAGAATTCACTTGTGCCATGATTGTTAATATGGCCCTTCCTTTTTCTCTCTGAATCAACATTAGCTTTGCTAACTCCCTTCCCTCCACCTGATAAGGATGGGGTAACGGCATCTGGACAAACTTGGGGTGTGCTTTTCTTGCCTTGTCAGAACAGCAGCTCCTATCTGGCTGGCGATGGGCTGAGAGCCAGCCCCCAACAATGGAGGCCTTGTGAGCCGGCCTTGGGGGTGTGCTGTGAGCCTGCAATTCAGCACACACACAGCCCTTCCGGGTGCCACCTTCTTATCTCCTGCCGCCGAGCGCTTGCCAGTGTTGGGGGTGTAACCCAAGCCCTGTAATTGCATGTCCTGATAGAGCATTGCTGGGCTTGGGCCACCACTGTACATTGTACCCCAGTGAGAGTGCTGGGGATTGTCACCATATACCGTGGCTCTCCTGTCCGGGGAGCCTCTGGCTCGGTGTCCTCCACTCTTCTCCCAGGGGTCTTGGACTGACTAGGAAAACCATAGCACAAGGCGGGCGGTCTCAGCTTCCCACACCTCAGAATCAGTGTGCTGGGGGACCCCCCTACTCCAGTCCAGTCACAAAGAATGGTTTCTCTTTCCTGTGCATCCCCTCACCCCCAGCCTACTGCGTGCTGTTCTTAGTCTCCCTTTCTCTGCACTCCTCCACCTCTCTCATTCTGCATGCCCTTGTTATCTTCAGCTTTATCCTGCCTTCTTTCTTGGGCTCTCCCCCTCCATAGGGCCAGCCTCTCTTTCCATTTTCTTCCTTCTCTCTGGGTCTTCTGCCACAGAAGGAGCTTGGAGGGCAACTCTGCTGTTCCCAAGACTCTGACCTCTCCGAAAGCTCTAAGATGCAGTGGGGGGAGCAGTTAACTCCAAGGACCCCTCCCACTCACCCCAAAAACACCATCCTGGCTCACCAGGCACCCCCTCCCCCCAGGGCTGTGAGCTCGGAACAGTGCCTGGGACGCAGTGCACTATGGGACTGAAAAGACCCTGGCCCTCCCCAAACTTCCTGTTCGAGAGAGAAAAATGGGTGCTGAACAAGTCTTCAGGTGGCAAGTGCTGTGATGAGTGACAGTGAGGTCTCATCTGGGACTTCCCCAGTGGAAAAGAAGAATTGGTTTCTTTGCACTGGGACCATTTGTTTCCAGTAGACCCCTCGTCACCACGTCGTATTCAGTTTCGTTTGCAGGTTTTGAGAGGATGGCTCTGTTTGCCATTAACAACCAACAATAAGAGAAAGTGAGCACGCGGAGACAGGGGAGCCCATCGGAATAACACAGGAAGTGGCGATGAAGGCCCGGCATCATGCGGGTGATGGAAAAAATGGAGGGAAGGACCGATTCAAGAGCATCAGGGTGGTAGAATCGGTCTGTTGGGGGCTCGGATGCAGGGTGACATGGGAAGGAGGTATAAGCATGGCTCCTAGTTCTCTAGCTCAAGCTGCTAGGTTGACAGAGATGCCATTTACAATATGGGAAAAGTGGGATAGCACGTATTTGGGGCTGGGAGGGGAACCAGGAGTTCAGCTGTAGGCATGTTAAGCTTGAGATGCCCAGGAGATGATCCCCCTACTCCAGCAAGTGTTTCCGGTTGAGTTGTCACTTTCACAGCCTCACTTCCACAAGCATACGGAGACACAGAAGGGCGTGATTCAGGCTGCCCAATCAGAGCACTCACCCCTGGACATGGAGATGGTTCTTGGGGCAAGCACACGTGGGGGACACTGAGGAAGGGAGGACTGCACTCTTCTCTGAGTTTGCAAGCTGTAAGGAAAGGTACAGCTAGTGCCGCCAGTGGCATTGTTCAGCCAGAGAATAAAACCCACACAGAAGCAACTCTGATCAGGAAATGGAGAGAGACTAAGCTCTGGCAACACCATCTGAACCTCTGGGTCCATCCCTACCTGAAGCTAGATCCTCTCTTTGATCCAATACCTGACCTCAGAAAATCTTTTTCCCCCTAGGAGCTAGTTTGAATACTTCTCCATGTGACTGAAAGAGACAATCCAATAAAGCTAACACCGCATCCTAGAGGTGTCAGGTGGGCCTTCTGGAACAAAGACATGCAGGCGTGGAGGAAGTCAGGTTCTGAGGAGGGACAGACAAATGAGACCTTGGCTGGAGATGGACATGACGGAATCAAAGGACACGGGACTCCAACATTCACCTTTGCTTTCTTTCTCAAGTTTCTACCCTCCAGGTAGGTGCGACTGTGGGACTAGATCAGGTTAAAGAGGTGTGGGTGGAGGTCCTGTGGGGGCTTTCCATTTCCCACTGGATGGTGAGAACTGCAGGAGTAGCTCTCATGGACGTGGTAGCCTTGGACTCCAGTAGACACTGCCTGATGCCCCATGTAAAACCGAAGCCCCCTTCCACCATCTGCCAAGAGTATTGTTCACTCACAGTTCAACTGAATCTGCCCCCAGAAACGGCTTTTTATGTTTCCTTCCGGGGGGGTGTTAAAGGGAGCCTATATCCAATAACTAGTGAAGTAACAAGCCCAGCTCCTCGCCTTAATTGAGATAACTTTGAAGGTCACCCCAGCTCCCGAGCTCCTCTGGGACTGGCTGAGTCCTCTGTTATGACTGCATCACAGCTCAGCTCTGCCCTTTGCCCTGTTTTACCTCCATCACCACCACACCCCTGCTGCCACCCACAATGAGAGTCCACTCCCCAGTAGGACATCTGGCTGCACATCTATCTCAGAGCTCATTTCCCGAGTAATCTAACCCCTGACAGAAGCTGTCTTAGACTGTGTTCTGGAAGCAGCATGTTGCAAATAGTGAAGTAAAAAGGTACAAGAAACTTGAGTTCTCGAAAACCACTAAACCCCAGTATCAGCCCTGAACCATCAAGGTATATGATAGAAAAACAAGCCAAAAAAAAAAAAAGAAAAACCAACCTTCTATTTTGTTTAAGCTAATGTAGTTTGAGGTCTTTGTTACAGCAGTCTAAACCATATTCTGATTAACATAGAATTTGATATCCAGAAGTCGAATGTTAGATGTGGCAAAAATTTAAATATGAGGCATTGTGCCATTGTCAGACAGTGAGCAGGCATTTCAGGTTGGAAGGCTGGTGACCCGTGCTATGCAAAACAGTTGGTAACAGTATCTCCTCTGATATCTTGGAAGACAGTTCACGTGCCTACTGAGCCTCTAGTTCTGGAGGAAGTGGTTAGAAAAGGTGCAAATGTTGGTGGGTATAGTGTTCTCCCCACATTTAGCAAGGTCCTGGAAGAGAGAGAAACTCAGCAGAGACAGCAGTTTGCAAGCAGAGGTGAAAATAAACAGAGCCCTGTTTATGGAGATTCTTCCTGTCTGGGGCCAGTATCATAAGTTGACTAAGAATACTCTAGTATTTGGAACCTCCACATGTTGAGAAAGTCAACTGCTTGTGTACCCCAAACTGAGGAAGTAATGTGAAGGGGCCCTGAAGAGGCGGCTTTCCCAGGAGATAAGACTGTGGCCCAAGCCATTCCCAGTCAGTTCCCATTAAGAACAGCCTGCCAGACAGTGGGAGTCAGTTCAACAGCCCAGAGCAGATTAAGGGTGTTGCCTTTCCACCCAGGCCTTCCAGGTTAAGTAACCGCATGAAATATTGTGAAGTTAAGAGAAGGTAGGAAGGACTTCCCTGGTGGTCCAGTGGTTTGAAGGCTTCCCACCAATATAGGGAAGATGGGCTCAATCCCTGGTTCAGGAGGGTCCCACGTACCGTCGTTGTACCGCAACTACCGAAACCCGTTCACCCTAGAGCCCGTGCTCCGTAACAAGAGAGGTCACTGCAACGAGAAACCCACACATCACAAGTAGAGAAAGCCTGTGGGCAACAAAGAGCCAACACAGCCAAAAATAAATAAATAAATAAGAGAGGGTGAAACGGACAGAGTATAGAGGCTGGGAGATAAATATGCACATGTGTGTCTTCCGGCTTAAGAATTATGTCTACACAGCTTTTTTCACTGGGCTACTTGCTTATGAGACAGATTAGAAATAAATAGACTCTAATTATGCTGGGTTTTTTTAAAAAATAGTTTTATGAGGTATAATTCATATATGATAAAACTCAGCCTTTAAAATTACACAATTCTGTGGTTTTTAGTGTATTCATGGAGTTGTACAACTGTCATCCTAGAACACTTCATTACCTCCAAAAGAACCTCATTTTTCACCATCTGTAAAAGTCTCCGAGTCCAGAGTCTCGATTCTGTGCCACTGGTTTATGTCAGTCCCTATGCCAGTACCATAGTGTGTTAATTACTATAGTTTTGCAGTAAGTTTTGAAATAAGGTGGTATGAGTTTTCCAACTTTGTTCTTCTTTTTCAAGGCTGTCTTGGCTACTCTGGGTCCCTTGCAATTTTGTATGCGTCTTAAGATACATTTTCCATTTCTGCAAAAAAAAAAAAAAAAAGCAGTTGAAATTTTAACAGGGATTTCATTGAATCTGTAAGGCCATTTGGGAGAGTATTACCATCTGAACAATATTAAATGTTCCAATCCACGGACATGGGATGACTTCCACTTATTTAGTTATTCTTTAATTTTTTTTAATGATGTTTTATAGTTTTCAATGTACAACCCTGGAACTTCTGTTGTTAGATTTATTCCTATTTAATCCTTTTCTATATGATTGCAATTGGATTATTTTTTATATTTAATTTTTATACATTATGCTAAGTTTCTGAGGGAAATTAATTGGCAAAAGGCTACAGGGCTGGCCAGTACAAACTCTAGGATGGCTCAACTTCTCAAGCAAGCTGTGAGTTCCCAAACCTGCAGCAGTGGGTAGCAGGCTGTGAACAACCCAAGGTTATATCCTCCAATGGCCTCTTCAGATATGGCCCCAGAGGAGCCTTGTAGACAAAGAAAGATGGCCCAGAGGGCAGAGCCAAGAGTCTGAGAAGGTTTTTAGAACATTCTCCTCTCTGAGGTAGGGAACCTTTGGAATTCTTGCCCAGTTAGATCTGCATCTGCTAACTGCTATAGTCCTGCTCTGTGTTTTCTGTGTTTCTCTCATCCAAATGGCAAACTTAACTGTGTATATCCCATTCCTGGGCTTCCCCAGTAGCCCAGCTGGTAAAGAGTCTGCCTGCAATGCAGGAGACCCGGTTCGATCCCTGGGTCGGGAAGATCCCCTGGAGAAGGGATAGGCTGCCCACTCCAGTATTCATGGGCCTCCCTGATGGCTCAAACAATAAAGAATCCACCTGGCATGCGGGAGACCTGGAGAAGATTCCCTGGAGGAGGGCACAGCAACCCACGCCAGTATTCTTGCCTGGAGAATCCCCATGGACAGAGGAGCCTGGCGGGCTACAGAGCATGGAGTCGCAAAGAGTCTGACGCGACTGAGCGACTAAGTACAGCACAGCACATCCCGTTCCTATTGTATATGTGTTGTGTTGCTGGTTGGTAAAGATTAGGGGGCAAATAACTTATTTTTCAGTTTTTATGTCCCCAGACCTATATGTGAACTTCATATAAAGGTCTGACAATTGTCAGGAAGACCTGGGCTTGGAGCTGCTTGCACTGATGGATGAAACCTTGTGTGTTTAGGCTTGAGAAGGGGATGAGTATGTTGCAAGTATGAGAAGAATGTGCATTTATTTAGGTCGTCAGAGGTACAGACTATGGCAGAGATCACTAGCTTTCCCTGGACAGCCATTCTCCTCTTCTTCAATAGGGATGGAATCTGACACTTTGCTGCCCAAGCAAAGAATGTATTTCCTAAATTCCTTTGCAACAAGGTGTGTGTTTTGACCACGCCTGAGAGCAACATCATGTGAGTAGATACAATGTATGCAGCTGGCAGGCAGTGCCCTTCAAAGGAAGTAGGCATAACTTCTTCCTCTTTTCCCCTTTTTATCTGGCTGGGAGAATGAAGTGCTGGCAAGGGCTGGGGCATAAATCTCAGAGAGAAGCTGCAAGTGAAAGATGGCAAACCAGCAGATGGAAGAAGCTACCATATCACTCCTAAATTGCCTTCCCAGGCTTTACAGGCAAGAGTCAAACTTCTACTTTTGATTTCTACTCTTGGGGGTTTCTATGTTACAGCAGCCTAGCGTTATCCTAACTAATTAGAGTTTATCTGTTTTTCCTTTTTTTTTTTTCCCGGCTATGCCTCATGACTTGCAGGATCTCAGTTCCCTGACCAGAGATTGAACCCGGGCCACAGCAGTGAAAGAATGGATCCTAACCACTGGACCGCCAGGGAATCCCCAGTTTATCTGTTTTTAAGTTGAGAGAGACTAGAGCATGTTGTATGCTCATGAAAATAACCCATTAAAGAGGGAGGGATTGATGAGGAAAGAGTGGTCAGATAACAGAAGGAACAAGGTCCTTGAGAAGATGAGAAGGAATGGGATTCAGGAAACAAGAGATAGAATCTTCCTTTCACTGAATAAACTTGGATCTGTCTTCCATTGTGATAATGCAAACATAGGAATATTTGTGAATTCAGTGGTGGGAAGATGAGGGAGACTCAACATAGTTGCAAGGGAGTGATGCTGTTATAACCCATGAAATTTTGTATTTGTTGGACTCCTCCGCATATCATTTGTTCCCTGATGCACTCATCGTTGATTGATGAATTCTTTATTTTTATTTAATTAGTCGTTTGTAGTGATGTGATAGGCACCTGCAAAACCACCAGCCAAACCGGAGCTTTGACAATGACCCACATCTTTCCCTATGATTCCTCCTCCCAGCGCATCCCCTGCCTCCCCCATCCGCAGTAACTACCATCTTCAAGTCTATGTACCACATGCCCTTGGCATCCTTTTAGTGTAGTTTTATGGTATCTATGTATATTTCCAAAATTTATGTATTTTATATTAATTGTTTATAACCTCATTAAAAGAATACCATTTTCCCCCACAATCTTCGAGGATGTACATTTTTTATCTAATTGTATATTGCTAAGATTCATTCATGTTATTTTACTTTGCTGTGGCTCATTTATTTAACCTGCTCTATGATAGTCCATAGCACCACCAACTCAACGGACATGGATTTAAGCAAATTCCCAGAGACAGTGGAAGGCAGAGGAGCCTGGCGTGCTGCAGTCCATGGGGTCGCAAAGAGTCAGACGCGACAGCAACTGAGCAACAAAAACAGCGAATGATGGTCCATTATGAGAATATCTCACAGTTTATAAACCATGGGCTCTAAGCTGAGAAGGGAAAGAAGTGAAGGAAGGAGGGGGCTGATGGATAGAGAGAAAGTGAAGGAATCAGTGGACCAGAGTGTTCTGTGAGGCCAGAGAGCTGTGGCAGGGGCACCTGGATTGGGGAGCAGGAAGGCTTGGAGGTGACGGATAGATGAAGAGTGAGGGGATGAGAATTTCTGACTTCAAAAGTGGTAAGGCTTTGGGCGGCTGTAAGATCTTCAAGGACAAATGAGGCAATGATAGCTAAGGTGGGGATAATTGGAGATGTAGGTGACAGAAGCAAGAGGTCAGAGTGTGGATACAGGCCATTCTATTTGTCTAGGATGGTGGCAGGAGGGGGACAGAGGAGAAGATGAGGTGGTTCGAATGGGGGTCTTCAGTAGGGGAGGGAGCAGGCCTGGGAGGCTGGGAGGTGCCCGGAACAAGGGAGGAGGATGGCAGAGCCAGAAGCAGCAGCGTCTGAGTTCAGGGCTGGGAGGAACGGCTGGAAATGACCCTGAGGAATAATAAGGACAAGCTCCGCCTTTCGGTTCTGAGGTACAGAGAACGTGAGACTCAACAGCCTCCACTCCCAAGGGTGGCAGGGAGGTGGTAGCTCAGGCCCAGGAGGAGGGCACACTCTGAGAAGAGGCTGAAGGTGTAGCAGAGAGCGCTGCCTGCGGTGTATCATGAGAGCAGGGGAAGGGCTGATGGTGGGGAAGCAGGCCTGCGTCTCGGGGCTCAGCGAGGCAGGCGAGGAAGCCGCACAGGCGTGGGAGGGCAGGTGGCCCTGGACCTCCCGGATGGATGGCCAGCCTTGGCCGTCTCTCACCGGCTAGGAGCGCTGCCTGCTCCTGGCCGTGGCAAACGTGTGCAAGTGTCCTCGCTCAGCATCTCGCTCCCACGCCTCTGTGTCACCAGCCCTGTGTGTCCCTCGGGGCTGGTGAACCTCATGTGAAGGGGAGCCAGAGAGTCAGGGGAAGCCAGTGCAGAGAACTGCCTTGGTTAGAGGAGGCCCAGGGATCCTGGACACCCAGTGTCACCTTCCTGTCCGTTCAGGTGGGGCCTACCAGCTCCCAGGGCCTGGGGTTCGTCCAACTTGCTCTATGAGAAGTCTTCTGACTCCAGTCTGAGATTAGAGACAACCTCTTGGCTCTTAGGGAGACCCCTCTGTGGGAGGAGTTTGGAGGGAAAGAAGATGAAGTGAAGCCAGCCTCTTGGCAGCCAAGTTCAGTTCAGTTGCTCAGTCGTGTCCACCTCTTTGCAACCCCATGAATTGCAGCATGCCAGGCCTTCCTGTCCATCACCAACTCCCGGAGTTCACTCAAACTCATATCCATTCAGTTGGTGATGCCATCCAGCCATCTCATCCTCTGTCGCCCCCTTCTCCTCCTGCCCCCAATCCTTCCCAGCATCAGGGTCTTTTCCAATGAGTCAACTCTTTGCATGAGGTGGCCAAAGTATTGGAGTTTCAGCTTCAGCATCAGTCCTTCCAATGAACACCCAGGACTGATCTCCTTCAGAATGGACTGGTTGGATCTCCTTGCAGTCCAAGGGACTCTCAAGAGTCTTCTTCAACACCACAGTTCAAAAGCATCGATTCTTCGGTGCTCAGCTTTCTTCACAGTCCAACTCTCACATCCATACCTGACTACTGGAAAAACCATATCCTTGACTACACGGGCCTTTGTTGGCAAAGTAATGTCTCTGCTTTTGAATATGCTATCTAGATTGGTCATAACTTTCCTTCCAAGGAGTAAGCGTCTTTTAATTTCATGGCGCAATCACCATCTGCAGTGATTTTGGAGCCCCAAAAAATAAAGTCTGACACTGTTTCCACTGAGCCAAGGATGGTGCTAAAAAAGATGCAGCCTGCCAGCCATTGTTTTTCAACAGCATCAGTACAGAAAGGAAGAGTCCAGCCCAGCCCAGACTGTATTTCTATGGTCTTAGGCAAGGTTTCCTTCTGAATTTCTCACCTGGGATTAACTCAGTTATTCCTCTTCAACTGTGAAAGCTTGGAGCAAGAGTCTGGGATTATTAGACACAAAGTCCTTGGATTATTTTTTGTGCCCCCTCCCCTAAACTGACCTTACACATGACCCAGCCATGGCCTCTCCCCCATCCCAGGAACCTAGGCCCTACCCTGCTGGTGCTTTCTCTTCCCTCCCTGAGGACCATGGGCCACAAGGATCTGGGTAGGAGCCTGGGGTTGGAACATTCCCAGGTGGCAGCAGAAGAGGCAGGAACTGGCAGTTTCTTCTGAGTGCTCCACTGCCCGGCTCAGTAACTCAGTGCCCCCAGTCTTTGCCTCAGGGGCAGATGGGCCATCTGTGTGCTGCCCTTACCCTAAAGAGAGGGGTTTAGCTAGTACCCTGGGGTGGGGCGGGAAGGGGCTGGGCTCCACTGGTCCTGCATTCAGGAATCCTAGTCTGATAAGGGAGCATAGTCTCCACTCTAGAGGAGCCCTGGGCAGAGTCTGGTCTAACCCACATATGAAACACTTTGGAACATGCCCAGTGAGATGGAGTCAGGGTATAGGGGAGACATGAAAATCATCTCTTAGGTTAGGGAGACCTAATCTCTTAGGTCTCTGTGATATGTCCGGTCATATTCTCGGCGAACGAAGGGTTGGTTATAGGGAGGACTTTTCTGGATTTGGATGAAAGTATACATAGTCAGGGAGAAGGCGATGGCACCCCACTCCAGTACTCTCGCCTGGAAAATCCCATGGACAGAGGGGCCTGGTGGGCTGCAGTCCATGGGGTCACTAGGAGTCAGACACGACTGAGCGACTTCACTTTCGTTTTTCACTTTCATGCATTGGAGAAGGAAATGGCAACCCACTCCAGTGTTCTTGCCTGGAGAATCCCAGGGACAGGGTAGCCTGGTGGGTTGCCATCTATGGGGTCCCACAGAGCTGGACACGACTGAAGTGACTTAGCAGCAGCAGCAGCAGCATACATAGTCAGAGAACAAATTTGGCCCAGATACAAGAGATGGCATTTTCAGCTCACAGCAGTGGGAACCAATAAAAGGCCCCAAGATTTATTATTTAAGATGTAGTATTGTGCTCAGTCACTCAGTCGTGGCCAACTCTTTGTGACCTCTGGACTATAGCCTGCCAGGCTCCTCTGTCCATGAGATTTTCCAGACAAGAATACTGGAGTGAGTTGCCATTTCCTTCTCCAGGGATCTTCCTGACCCAGGGATTGAACCTGCATCTCTTGCATCTCCTGCCTTGTCAGGCGGGTTCTTTGCCACTACTGCCATCAGCAGAAGCCCCAAATAAGACTGGTTTAAACTCTGGTGGCTCAGATGGTAAAGAACCTGCCTGCAATGCGGGAGACCAGGGTTCTATCCCTGGGTTGGGTAGATCCCCTGAAGAAGGGAATGGCTACCCACTCCAGTATTCTTGCCTGGAGAATCCCGTGGACAAAGACTACAGCCCATGGGGATGCAAAGAGTTGGGCATGACTGAGCGACTAACACGCCCTAACAAGAGAGGTGTCTAAACTGGGGCCAAAATGACAACAGGGACTCAGACTTTTCTGACTGACTTGCTATCGTGCCATCTCTATGGTCCTGTTCTCATCCATAGGATCCAAAGATCATCATCACATAGACTTCCAGACTGCACAGAGAGGGGAAAGAGGGTCCAGAGGGGCTGCTTCCCATCCAGAAGTTCATCCCATTGATGTGAGCAAGGGAAACTGGGGAATGTAGTTTTTATTCTCAGCAGCCATGCATCCAGTATGCACCTTTTGTTCTGTTAGAGAAAAGGGGAACTTGTTCTTGGGGGGCAAGTAGCAGCTCTGGATCATGAGACCAAGTGCACAGCAAGGAGGTTCTCGTATTGTATGTGTCTGCCCAGTACCTCATTCCCACAGGGTTTGGCAAGTGACTCAGTCCGGAAAACCACAGTAATGCACCCCTCTGCCCACGGCCATTGGTCCAGAACTGAGTGCATGACTCAAGGTAAGCCAATGAGAACACTTCCTCAGGACTTTCCCCTAACCAAGTAGCCGATGGTACAATTTCCTTTCTGGTCATAAAACTGTGAGATGGTAACCCTGAACTGACCATGGTCATTTTTCCTGCCAAAGTGGTGCAAAGCCTGTCTGCAGAAGATGGGGTGCCACCAGTCTCTGAGAGACGCAGAGAGAAGGGAGTCCCAGCGGGGTGAGCTCCACCCTTGCCCTGATTGAACCGGTTAAGTCAGTGGTCCCTTTTCACCAAGCCGATTCAAGCTCAGTTTTGGCCGTTTGGAGCCCAGAGTCCTGACTTAGTACTGAAAGTGATGCTTTCTCCCGGGGGAGTTCGGGGGGCTTTGGGTGGGGGTGACAGGGTAGGACCCAGCTGAGACTGCAGACCTGGAGGAAAAGAACACAGGCTCCAGACAAGGGCAGCTTCCTCCTGCACATTTCACTTGATCTTAGCCAAAAGGCCAAGAACCGAGTCTCCTGCACGTTTGGTCTGAGGCCTCGTGAAGCTCTCACTCGGCATCTCACTGCACAGAAATCTTTCATTTCTTTGCATTTTTTCCAGTCAGTTCTGTTTCCTGCAAGGCAGCTCTCCTGGTATAGCCAGTCCAGCAGTGAGAAGGGGGCCTGAGGAGGGGCCACCCTCACAAAGGGTGCATTTTCAGCTTATCCAGGGCTGTTATCAGCCAAACCTAAACTCTGAATCACCTGCATCTGTGGGCAGCCCCATAGGTGGGGCGGCTTGATTCCCCTCTGGGCTTGCCTGTGTCAGGACCTGTGAGTGGGGGCGGACTCTTAACAAACGCTCATTGTTTTCTGTCCCCTCATGCTATCAGGGTTCTGTCCAAGGCATTCCTGAGCCCCCTCTTCCTCTTCTCTTCAATCACCCTCAGTCCCTGGCTCCCCTCCCTCTGGGCACCATCCATCACCACTTTACCTAGCACCCAGGCCTCCTGTATCAGCATAAAGCCCTCAGAGGAGATGGGGTGGGGGCTGGAGAAGGAAGGCAATGTGCATGCATATCTCTTTCCAACTCAGTCAGAACGAGAGAGAATCTGAGAACTCCCTGTACTTCCAAACCTGTGACTCCCCTCGTCCCTTGGGGCCTCCGGAGCCCCCTGGACTGCAACCAAGCTGTCCTGGGCCTGTGGTGTCCCCTGATGGCCAGCTATGGAACTGTCCGGTTCCCACCTGCTTTTGTTTCTTTTGCAGCTGAAGGGAGGGTCACATATGTACCATAATCTGCCTTTTTTCTGTGTTTTTTTTTCAATATTCATTACTTTATTAGGCTGCATCAGGTCTTCGTTGCAGCATGCAAACTCTTAGTTGTCTATGCATATGAACTCTTAGTTTCAGCACGTGGGATCTAGTTCTTTGACCAGGGATCAAGCCCAGGCCCCCTTCATTGGGAGTGCAGAGTCTTAGCCACCGGCCCACTAGGGAAGTCTCTTCTCTCTGTTTTTGTTCTTCGTTTCTTCTTCCACACTCAGTTCAGTTCACGTCATTCCTCCTCAGGACATTTTTTTTTTGGACACACCACACAGCTTGCAGGATCTCAGTTCCCCAACCAGCGATTGAACCTGGGCCCTCAGCAACGAGAGTACGGAATCCTAACGACTGGACTGCCAGGGATTCCCCTCAGGGCATCTTTAAAACCCAGAATTCACACCCTTGAATCCTCTTCCTTCATCTCCTTTCTAACAGCCCAACCCCAGTTACCTCAGGAGTTCCTTTCCCGAGTTTATTCTTTCAGCTCAAACAATCCTGGCTGACTGCTTGTCAGGATCGAGCCAGGACTTCTCCTGCATCAAAAGAAAGGCAGACTGGATTCTAGAAAGATCCATCAGAATGAAGAAGAACAAAAGCTTTCAGCCTTCCAAGCCCTTGAAATGCACCTGGAAGTTTCCTTCAGAGCGCCCCACCCATCACCTCATACTTCTATTAGGAAACCTCCTTTCCCTCAAGCACCTGCTTTCAAGAAAAAAGTAAACAGACTTTTCTGGATGCACATTGTTATTTTCCATTTCTACCTCCAGGTCTTGCAACAGCAGGGTTTTTCTTTCTTCCCCCGAGTGGGTGTGTGACACTCAGCTTTGAGATGCGTTAAATGAGCATTTATGGCTCAACCTGGAAAACTGAGCCCCATTCGTAATGCTGAGTCTCCGGTTTTTTCTCTTGGCTCATTGTCTGGAACCCTAACCCACTTCCCAGAAACCAAGTTTTGACATATTGCTCACTGGTAAGCAGGGACTGACTGCCTGCCTAGACATTTAAGATAAAGAGATACTTTCCCGGGCAAGATGGTGAAGGCCTTTTGTTGTTTCAAAAAGGATAAAGAACTGTCTGATTTCCCAAGAAATAGAAGTCTGCTAGAACTCTTGAGGCTTGCAGGATGGGCAGGGCCAGTGTGCTAAGGCTGGTGGAAGAGAAGGTATGGTGAAGAACCAAGTGATGCTGTAGACCTGAGGACCGGGCAGAGAGGATGCAGGAAGGGCTGGGCTGAGTGGAGGGGTCTGGGGAGAAGGGTTAGGGCCATGTACTGGAGAGACAGACCCAACTAACATCTATTAAGCACAGTCCACGTGTCAGGAAGGGCCCAGTGGGGAAGCATGTGGATTCCCAACAGAGCCTAATCATTTTGTGCCCCATCAAACTGGCATTCCTTTACTATGAGTTCAGCTTTACTGTAGTGGAACTAATCTCTGCTTGGAGAAAGGAGAGAGCAGACAGAGGAGAGGATCCATGCTGGCAACACTCCATCTCCTCTGAGCAGTTCAGCTCTGACTGTGAACTCACCTGCTGCAATTAGACACACAAAAACTTGAGACCTTGCCCCATGCTCCTTATGAAACAGCTTAGAGATCAACTATTATTCTGGCCTGTTCTTTTGGGTTCCCCCACCCCACTGCTGCTGCTGGGAAAGACTGAAGGCAGGAGGAGAAGGGGACGACGGGGGATGAGATGGTTGGATGCTGTCATCGACCCGGTGGACCTGAGTTTGAGCAAGCTCCAGGAGATAGTGGGGGACAGGGAAACCTGGCGTGCTGCAGTCTATGGGGTCACAAAGAGTCAAACAGACTGAGCGACTAAACAACAACCCCACTGCTAGTAGCTTATTAAAGCAGAACATCCAACTGACTCTTAAAAGTGTTCCAGGCATGATTTTCTTCATCTCCTCAAATTTCCAGTGATGCCTGAGCACCTTGTAAAGATGGTACCCAAGCAGCTGCCTGACTGGCTTGCCCCCTACGCCAGCTCTGGTGCTGGCACTGAGAATGTTCTCACCCTGCCGTATAAGGAACATGATCTCCATTCTACCTGGTGAAACCCAGGCTGAGGGCAATTAGGTTAGCTGCCCAAGAGGCCCATAGCTGGTGAGTGAATCCCACCTTTGAGATGAGATCTGAATTCAGCTTCGTCCATCTCATTCCAAAGCCCAAATCTTCTTCATTTCCTCCCCCTCGGCCCCAGGAGAAAATGGAAAGAGAAAGGTGACGAGAGCAGGAGGGTGATTCCTCTGAGGAGGTACAGGAAGTAGAGGTTTGAAAGTGCGTGCGTGCTAAGTTGCTTCAGTGATGTCTGACTCTTTGTGACCCTGTGGACTGTAGCCTGCCAGACTCTTCTGTCCATGGGATTCTCCAGGCAAAAGTACTAGAGAGGGGTGCCATGCCCTCCTCCAGGGGATCTTCCTGACCCAGGGACCGAACCTGAGTCTCCTGTGTCTCCTGCGTCTCCTGCCTTGCAGGTGAATTCTTTACCGCTGAACAGGCAGCTGCAACAAGGAGAGTCAGGGATCCGCCTCTGCAGGATGGCTCAAGTTGGGTGGAAGGAGTAGGGTGGAGCCAGCTTGGGCTCCTGGAGTGTCGGAGGGGAAGACGACTTGTCCTGGAGAGAGGGGAATATGTATACTGCCAGGCCTGGATCTCTTCCTCTGCACATGGCCACCTAGTTATGCCCACTGAAAGGACGAGGCAGGCCTGGAGTGTAACAAAAAGAGGCTGGGGTCCAAGAGGAAATTTTGCAGGAGAAATCTCTCCTTCAGCCCTCGAGTCAAGGCTGCAGAAGGTCCTTTGGACCAGGTGGAGACAGGATGCTGAGGGCTCAGGAGTTGGCTCTAGTTGATCCCCTTTCTCTCCTCATTGCCCTGCCCTCAGAACCCCTAGTCCAGGCCTCCTTCAGTTCCAGGGCCAAAGAGGGCCTGGCAGGCTATTCCTAGCATCGCCAGCAGAGGGCTCCAGAGCAGAGTCCTCCAGAGCAGGACGCCCCGCCTCCCTCCCTGCAGGGAGTGTGTGAAGTACTGGATGGTCCTCCCTGCCCACAGGTATCTAGGTGTCCATCTGCACGGGGGGGTCTTTACTTGTCACAGGTGTATGTCTGTGTGTGCGTGCCCCCCCTGTGGGTCTGTGCAGTGTGTACAGGATCTGTATGTGTGGGCCTGTCCACGTCTGTCGGGACTCGGGCACACGGCCTGTTTGTGTGTTAGTACATGTGTGTTTGCCTGTTTCCTTCTTGTACGCACCGGTACTACTTGTGTCCCTGTGCATATTTGTGTACATGGGGGTGCCTTGTGATTTGTGCATAAGTATCTATGTAATTAAAAGACGCTTGCTCCAAGAAAAGCTATGACACACCTAGACAGCGTATTAAAAAGCAGAGACATCACTTGGCTGACACAAGTCTGTCTAGTCAAAGCTATGGTTTCTCCAGTAGTCATGTATGGATGTGACAGTTGGACCATAAAGAAGGCTGAGTGCCAAAGAATTGATGCTTTCGAACTGTGATGCTGGCGAAGACTCTTGAGAGTCTCTTGGATTAGCAAGGAGATCAAGCCAGTTAATCCTAAAGGAAATCAACTCTTGAATATTCATTGGAAGGACTGATGCTGAAGCTGAAGCTCCAAAATTTTGGCCACCTGATGCGAAGAGCTGACTCATTGGAAAAGACCCTGATGATGGAAAAGATTGAAGGCAGGAAGAGAAGGGGGTGACAGGGGATGTGATGGTTGGATGGCATCACTGACTCACTGGACATGAATTTGAGCAAGTTCCGGGAGATAGTGATGGACAGGGAAGCATGGCATGCTACTGTCCATGGGTCGAAGAGTCGGACGTGACTGAGTGACTGAACAACAACAATGATCTATGCTGGGCTTTGTGAGGAGAGAGGAAAAAATAGTGAGAAAGTATGCAGTGGAATCTCGGCATTCTAGGGGCAAGGATGCTGACCCAGCCAGGCCACCTCCTGCCCTCGCTCAGCACAGTTCCTGAGTTTGTTTGTTAAAATCCTGTTTACAGCAGGTGTAGCTGACATCTAGTTCCCAGGAAACAAGTTTTCCATAACTCTGTGTGTGTGTGTGTGTGTGTGTGTGTGTGTCTTTTCTGGCTCCCTCTTTTGCAGCTTGAAAATGTTGTTCTCCTCGTTGGGAGTGGGGAGCAGTGCCCCAGAGAGTGGGGGGAAGGTAGAGGGTCAGAGAAAACAACAGGGCCCTGGCTGCTTCACCCACAGGTGAGGAAGGCAGTGGCCGGGGGACCAAGGTCTTCACCCAGGAGTCTGGGGTCCTACCAGCTGGAGGCCCGGGCTGGTGGGCAGCAGCCCCTCCTGGCTTCCTCATGGTGGTCTGTGCCGGTGCCCAGCCAGGGCCGTGGGGGAGACAGGTGGGATCCTTCCCTCACCCGGGGTCACATTGAAAAGGCACTGGTGGAAGGGAATGGGGCAGAGTGTGACGCCTAACCACACAGCGTTTTCTATTGCCGCTGTAACAGATCACCACAAACTTAGCAGTTTAAAACAACACAAATTTCTTTTACGTTACTGGAGGTTGGAGTTCAAAATCAGCCTCACCAGGCTCAAGTCCAGGTATTAGCAATGCTATGTGCCTTCTCGAGGCTTCCAGGGAAACCATCTCCTTGCCTTTTCCAGATTCTAGAAGCCACCTGCATGCATTGCCTTGTGGCCCCGTCACACTGCCTTTCTACTACTTTGACCTTCTGGGAGGACCCTTGTGATCACACTGGACCCTCCCAGATAATCTAGGACAATTTCCTCATTTCAAGATCCTTAACCTGATCACGTCTGCTAAGTCCTTTGCCTGTGAGCTAACATATTCACAGGTTCTGGGCATTAAATGTGGACACCTTGGTGGGGAGGCATTATTCTGTCTGCTAACCAGGGCAGTCACAGACATGCTGGTGAAAGGGGGTGACATTTTTCGGGAGAGGGTGCATCCATGGCTTACGGGACCTTAGTTCCCCAACCAGGGATTGAACCCAGGCTCTGACAGTGAAAGGGTCGAGTCCTAACCACTGAGTCACCAGGGATTTCCCGGGGCGGACATTCTTAATCCTCCTGAGGTTATGCTGAAGCACTGAGTGGGACCCTCACTCCTGCCGAGGAGCCATATTGTCCTGACATCTTGTCTGGGGGACTGAGCACCAAGAACCAGGGTGTGCTGGCTGGTATAGGGCCTTTCCTTTCTGCCTGCTCTCCCAGCAGCTGCTGGCCAGGCACCAGCTATGCTCTCTGTTCAGACTGACCCCTGGGTTTCCTGAATCCCCCTCTCGCCTACCCTTCCCCTCGAAGCTCTGGATCCAGCCTCTGGCCCCGTCCACACTCCCAAGGTGCTTCTCACCACTTCATTCCCTTCCCGTCACAGCCCCCACTCCCTTCCCGGGAGGTGCTTTGGGCTCCAGCCCACCAGCTCAGGCCCACCCACTACCCAGCCCTCTCCACACATGAGAAAACCATCGCACACGGGCTCTCTCCAGCTCTCCACAGAAAAGCCCAACCGCATGACTGGGAGTAGAGGAAGGGGGACACGCACAATGGCACAGGCCAGTGCTGGGGGGTCCCCTGGGATGGCGGGCCCCCTGGATGCTTGGTAAGGCCAAACTTCCCAGCAGGGTCAGCACTACTGGAATTAAGCTGGAAATTCCAAGTGCTCTCTGCTGCTAAAAAAAAAAAAAAAAAAAAAAAAAAAGTGTCAAATTTTCCCAGAGGTTTTGTGAAGGTGGGAAGCTCTGTGGGGGCGAGTGTGCGGGTGGCCACAGGACCCCAGAGCTTTGGGGAAATCCAGATGTTACAATGTGTCCACAGTCCTCTGGCTGATGGCTCCCCCAGCCTCTCAACTGTTGCTCCCAGCCCTGTGAAAATTAAAGATGCCTGGAGCAGAAGGGGGATTTTGCTTCTCCCGAGGACCCACAAATTTGTTCATGTGTGTGTGCGCGTGACACTGTGACTTTTCTGATAGGGATTAAGTTATTTTTTCCTGGAGAGAAAAATGTTGACATGGCTTAGGTGGATCGTCTGCCCAGAAATTCCTGGTGCACTAAGGTGTGCTTTCCCTCTTCTCTAACACACAGGCGCGTGCACACACCACCCAGAGATCTGGACCTCACCAACCATGCTGTCTGGGTCCCTTCAGGGCCTCAACTGCACTCCTTATTGTTGTTTTAGTTTCTAAGTCACGTCTGACTCTTTTGTGGCCCCATGGACTGTAGCCTGCCAGGCTCCTCTGTCTATGGGATTTCTCAGGCAAGAATACTGGAGTGGGTTGCCGTGCCCTCCTCCAGAGGATCTTCCCAACTGAGGGACCAAACCTGTGTCTCTTGCATTGGCAGTCAGGTTCTTTACCATATGAACCACCAGGGAAGCCCCACCTGACCATCCAGCCCAGCCCCAACCAGTGTGGGATGGGGATTCCATTGAGGTGAGCCTGCTGGCCCAGAAGAGGCTCGACCACTCTAGGCAAGTGGATGTTACCAGGAGCCAAGTGACTCAAAGCAACTCTATTCTGTTACAGTTCCGGAAGTCAGAAGTCCAAAACCAGCCTCAGTGGCGATGCCACAGTTTGGTCATGTGCTGCCCTAAGTCCCAAGCTGGTGCCCAGGTTTCACATTATCCTTTTTGTGGCCGAGATGCTGAGAGCGAGATCAGGAACTGAGTTCTGACTCTGCCTCTTCCGAGCTGTGGGACCTTTTTGAGCTCCCATGTCGTCATGAGCAAAATGGGGATGATCACTGGCATACCTTTGTTTTGACAACTACATAAGATCATGTTCTATTTAACTGAAGTCTGCAATTCTCTGGCGCATAGATATGCCTCTAAATGGTGCCTCTAAATAGTCTGTCTCGTCCGGAACCCTGACCATTCCCTCTTCAGTCTCATTCTAGGGGCTCAAACTTCTGGAATCAAAAAAGTATGATACCAAGGGGGTGGTAGGATGAATTGGGAGATAGGGGTTAACATATATACTATGTTATGTATAAAATAGATAATTAATAAGAACCTACCCTGTGTGTAGCACAGGGAACTCTACTCAGTGCTCGGTAGTGAGCTAAATGGGAAGGAAATCCAAAAAAGAGAGGCTATATGTAAGCATACTATTGATTCATTTTGCTGTACAGCAGAAACTAACATAGCATCATTATAGTTTATCATTTATAGTTTCATAGAACAACTATAGTGCAATACATTTTTTTTAAAAGCAATCTGATTAAGCTGATTCATACCAATTCCTGCCTCAGCCTTCCTCGAAGAGCTTCTGATTCGATAGGTCTTGAATGGGTTCCCAAACTCATTATTTTTATCAATCCTTTAATTTCTAATAAACATCCTGGGTGATCCTGATGTTTATCCAGGTTTGGGAGCCACTGGAATAAGTGACGATGGGGTTTTATTTTAATAAAGGCCAACTGGTGCACTCAAAATCAGGGGTTTAGCCTAGCGGTACCATCTCACGGCCCCTGGAACCACAGCAAGTGGGACCCTCTCACTCCCTCTGGGGAGGGGGCCTTCCTCCAGAGCAGCTCTGCAGGAAGGGGTAGGGGCCGCGCCAGCTGTGCCCCCTCCTGCAGCTGTTTCAGTGCCGTGGCCCCATCTAAACCACTGTGAAATCCATTCTCCACATCTCCCAAAGCTGGGCCAGGTGGCTCCTGGCTGGAGCAGCTGATCCCACCCGACCAGAGAGGCTCTGTGAGCCAAGGAAATATACCCACCCACTTCCACTCAGCACAAGGCTCCCCCCCAAACCCTGCTCAATGCTGCCTTCCTGGGCCACCGAGTGCCTTCTGTCCCAAATCAACTCATGCCCTCTCACAGGAAGACTGTACTTGGGAATGCCCAGAAATGCCCAGCTTTCACATTTCTGCAGGTTCACTCAGGACTGTTTTGGCTCTGTAGGTTAGGGGTGGCTGGATTCTGCCTCAACCCTGGAACCCCCAAGGCCTGGGACAGAGCTGGCTGCACTGGGGAAAGTGTAGAGAAAGTGTCAGGTTCCCCTCACCCCTGAGAATGACAGCCGACGGGGGCCTTCCCTGCTGCGGGGAACTCAGCCTGTTTGTTAGCTGCGCGGAGGTGCAGAAACTGGGGTTTGGCTGAGGAAGAAGGGAAAGGCCCAGAATGAGAGCACTGTCCTCCGCCGAGGACACAGGACTGTTGACGTGGGCGAGATGGGCGCAGCCTCTGGATCAAGTCCACGGTGAGGAGGAAATGGTTTTCACTGAAAAACAAAGTTGAAAAACAGTTTACTGAAGGGAAGAGAAAGAGGAAAGGGGAGGGGAAAAAAAAAAAAAAAAACCCACATACCTAAAACTGTCTGATCATCAAAATCACCTAGTTGGTTAAAAATACAGATTCCAAAATGTGTTCCAAGTCAATAAAATATTATTCTTGGTAGCTCTGGGTTTCTTTTTCCTTGTGGTTTAAAAATGTAGATCCCTTGTCAATTATATCTCAGAAAAGCTGGGGAAAAAATTAAGCTACATGTAAAGTCAGCTGAAGAAGGAAAATCAGTTGCACAGCAAGAAAACTTTTTCAGAGGGGATTTTTCAGTGCATGTGGAGATTGAGGAAAGTGAATTAAATTGTCACATTTCTAAGCTGGACATTAATATCTGAACTTGGAAGATTTAATAATATAATCAGCTTTTTTAAAAAAAAATTAAGAAGAATCTGCTACTGGAAATACAATGTAAATCTTTAGAAAATGCAGATTTCAACTCATGTAGCTTGGAAGACCCCTGGGTGGGTAGGTACCATGAGTGAGCGGAAGCAGTGTCTTATGGAATCAACAGCATGGGTCATGTTTCTAATTTTCCCCTTAGGCTTTGGGAATGAGGGAGAGGAGATGCAACAGGATCAGGAAGAAAAATCCTAAAAGCCACTTCTCTCCAACCAGACTGGGTCTTCCGCTGAATGACTCTGTCCCATCCCTCCTTCCTTTTTCACTCATTTTCCAGTGAATTGTCTCCACCTACCTTCTCCCTTCCCTCTTCTTTCTCCACCTTAAGCCCCTGCTACCTGAACAATGGGAAGCTGGATAACACCTTTCAATTCCACAATGTGTTCATGTCCCAGTCCCTGGAATCTGCCCTCATATAGGTCTGTGCATGTGTGATTAAATGAAGGATCTTGAGATGGGAAGATTATCATGGGTTATTCTGATTGGTCTAATGTAATCACAAAGGTCCTTTAAGAGAGAGGCAGATCAAAGAGTAGAAGGTGAGGAGATGACAGAAGCAGAGATTAGAGTGATGCCCTTTGAAGATGGAGGAAGGGACTACAAACCAAGGAATACAGGTGGCCACTAGAGGCTGAAGAAGGCGAGGAGATGGGTTCTTCCCTGGAGCCTCAGGGAGGAACCAGCCCTCTGACAACTTGACTTTAGTCTGTGAGACTGATTTGGGGCTTTGGACTTCTAGAAATGTAAGAGAATGAAGCTTTACTATTTAAGCCACTCAGTTTGCAGTGATTTGTTACATAGCAATTAGAAAGTCCTACGCTGAGGCTTCCCTCTGGTGGTCCAGTGGCTAAGACTAAGTGCTCCCGAGGCATAGATGCTCTAGGTTCAACCCTGGTCAGGGAACTAGATCCCACATGCTGCAAAGACCCCCTAAGCTGTAATAAGACCCAGGACAGCTAAATAAATAAGTATCTTTTTTAAGAAAGAGAAAGAGGTACACCTCCTGACCTCTTCCCTGTCCACCCCACCACCCAGTCCCCACCTGGGACCAAACTCTTGCCAACACTTGGGCCCTTCTTAGCGCTGCTGTCCCTGGCCCTCTTAGCGATGTTTGATATTTTCCACCTTGCTCTTTCTTAAATCTTGCATCAGCCCGCTCCCCTGGTGGTCCTTCTGCCTCTTGGGTCCTCTTCCTCAGCCCTTCCTAGTACTCTTCTATCCCACCTCCAACACAGCTGTGTGTCCCAGGGTTCTCTTCTCAACCTCCTTTCTGCTCACTTTCTACTTTCTCAGAGTGTCACACTCCAGTGATGATCCCAAAATCAAGGCCATGTGCTCCACACCCCAGTAGCCAGCTGGTAATAGTGGTCTTCCTGCTCCCTCCTCAGCAAACCACTATCTCTATCCGAAAGCATTTTCCACCTTCCCCACCTGTGGAAATCTGGCTCACCAGTTTATTCAAGGTCCAGCTCAAATGTCACTTCCTCCAGGACGTCTTCTCTGTCTGCCATGCCACATGCTTATCTTAAATAAGTTTTTTTTTTATCTTTATTTTTTTTAGAGTAGTTTTAGGGTTCACAGCAAAATTAAACAGAAAGTTCCTGAGGAGCACTTATTTTTCATAGGCTATTGTGTGACCAGCTTTTATTGACATTGTCTTATTCATTTCACTCAACAAATCTGTGTAGTAGAGAGGCGTTTTATTTTTCTTTCTTTCTTTAATTCCTTCCTTCCTCTGTCCCTTCTTTCCTTTCATCCAGGTTTACTGACATATAATTGACAAGTAAGAATTTCATATATTTAAAGGTGTACAATTGTGATTTTTTGTGTTTGTTTTAAATTAGTTTATTAATTTATCTGGCTGCATTGAGTCTTAGTTGCAGCATGGGGGCTCTTTCATTTAGGCCCTAGCGCTTCTCTCTAGTTGCCCTGCGCAGGCTCTAAAGCCCATGGACTTCAGTCAGTATGCAGGCTTAGCTCCCCTGAGTGTGTGGGATCTTAGTTCTCTGACCAGGGATCCAACCTGCGTCTCCTGCATTGGAAGCTGGATTCTCAACCACTGGACTCCTGGGGAAGCCCCATGATGTTTTCATATACATGTCCATTGTGAAATGATTACCACAATCAAGACACTTAACACATATTACTTCACGTATTACCTTTTTTTTCTTTGTGAAAACAATTAAGAGCTACTCCTTTAGCAAATTCAAGTTTATAATATAATATAATGCCAACTAGGGCAGCGGTGGTTTAGTCCCTAAGCCATGTCTGATTCTTTTGCGACCCCATGGACTGTAGCCCCCCAGGCTCCTCTGTCTGTAGGATTTCCCAGGCAGGAATACTGGGTTGAGTTGCCATTTCCTTCTCCAGGGGATATTAACTCTAGTCTAGTACTATACATTAGATCTCCAGAACTTATTCATACTGCGTGTCTGAAACTTTGAACCCTTTGATCAACATCTCCCCCTTTCTCCCACCTCCCAGCCCCTGGTAACCTCCATTCTACTCTCTGCTTCCGTGAGTTGGACTTTTTAAACTTTCACATATGAGTGAGATCATGCGGTATTTGTCTTTCTGGGTCTGCTTGATTTCACTTAGCATAATGCCCTCCAGGTTGACCCAAGTTGTCCCAAATGACAGGATTTCCTTGCCATATGCTTGTTAACTCTGTCCATCTGTTGGGCCCAAGGGACTGTGAAACCCTTAGAAGAAGAGTCATATCTTGGTCAACCTTGGACCCTCAGCACCTAAAACAATGGGACAGATGGAACTCTAGAGCACGCTCCTTACCCACAGTCTGGCCGGGAGATAGAACCCTGCCCCTGCCCCTCTTCCATTCCCTTGTCTTCCAGCCCAGAGAAGGCTGTCACAGCAGAGTCCCTTAACCTCAAAGGTTCATGACAACAGATGTCAAGTGTCCTGTATAGGCCTGTGCTTTAGCAACACTGGGTGGTAGAGAGAGAACTCGAGCTGTGTCTTGGAGTTCTGGATCCTGTCGTGCCTCTCACACCTTGCCAGCCTCAAACGAGCCCTCTCTGCCCTTCTGAGACTAGGATGCCCTGTGTGAAGAAGGAAAGGGTGATCCTTATTCTGTATCTTCCCCAAGAGGCCACAAGGATGGACTGGAAGGAAATCCTCGGTGAAGGAACTTACAAGAGAGCGTGGTGCCCCATGCCAGGTGCTGGGAGCCCGCAAGGGGCTCTGAACAGGCAGTGCATTGCCCACCAAGCCCAGGACAACTACCCCTCCCAGCCTCCCTCTGCTCAGCTGACCACAGTTCCCCCTGGGCTCCAGGGTGCTTCTGAGAAGCTGAGGGGAGCAGTTGTGTGGCAGAAGAAGGAGCCAGACCCAGCCAGGGAGCACTGGCTTCAGCCTCCAGCCAGGCTCCAAAGACAGTCAGTCACACTAGGTGGGTGGAGGGGGTACACCCGAAAGCCCAGAAATTTCTATAGGTCTCAGAAAGTGCAGCAAATATGGTAAAGCCCTGCTCTGGTGTTCCCTGTTACTTTTGTTCCCATTAATACAATTTAATGAGTATGCATTGACGGGAGACACCAAAAATTTTGCAGAGATTCACAGCCTCTGTCCCTCATGGATCTTCAGAGGGTGGGCAGGACCTGGGAGTCTCTGGGGGGAGCCTGACACCATTGCTGAAGGAAGCCTGGGTGATTTGGGGGGAGGGTGGGTTTTGGCAGCACCCCACAGCATGTGGGATCTAAGTTCCCCAATGTGCGCCCTGAACTGCAGATGCAAAGTCTAAACCACTGGACCACAAAGGACGTCCCCGGGTTGGCTTCATAGTCCTCTAGGTGCTGTGTTTCTGTTCCTCTTGTCCCCCTATAGGGTTTATTAACTCTAGTATAACTTGTCCCAGGTTTCTTAGCTGTGCTCTGCTAAAAGAAGCCAAAGACTGTTTTGGTGTGTATCCTTCCAGTATTTTTAATGAATTGACATAGTTTCTAAATCAGATTGATTTTTATACTCATCAGCCTTTTGTTTTTCTGCTTACTATGCTTTAAATTTATTTCTGAGTTATTAACTGTTCTTCTGTGGCATCAACTTTTATTTTATTTATTTATTGGCCACCCAGCATGTGAGATCTTAGTTCCCCAACCAGGGATTGAACCCATGCCCCTGCATTGGAACCATGGAGTCTTAACCACTGGACCAACAGCAGAGTCTCAGCACCATCTTTCAAAGGCATTTTAGTTTTTGGATGGTTCATAATTTATCTAACCAATCCCCTCTCATTGGCTGTTTAGACTGTCTCCAGTTTTTCAAGCTTATAAATAACAGTGAAGAACAACCCTATAGCTGTCTTCACACATATGATATGTTTGCCCCTAGAATAAAGTCTCAGGAATAAACTCCCTGAATTAAAGGCTCTAGGTTTTGTTTTCATCACTGAGCAGGCCCCAGGGAAGGCTGGGTGTTTCTAGAAGTCTGTGCACTCAGTCTGGCACCAAGTTCTGGGGCCCACCCAGGCCCCAAGTCTGCACACTCCACAAGCTTCAAGCCATCCTCCTCTCTTCTCCCAAACACACCCCCAGGCTATGGGCTCACCTGAGAGAGTGAATTACACCTCCAAGCCGGACATGAGGCCATCTGTCTTATGCTCTGGAATCCTGATGAGATAAAATCTGGGCAGAGCACATTTATTTATTTAATGTATTTCTGGGCAGGCCAGCCTCCACTGTCAGAAATCACCTTTCTCCAGACAGAGGTTAAGAGTTTACAGGAGGAGGAGCAACTCATGGGGTGCTGAGCAACCAGCTCCAGGGCTTATCCCATGAAGGCCAGAGGGGGCCCCACTTTCCTTCACCCCCAGAATATCCTGTCCCTAGTTCCATCCTCCCACATCCTGCCTCCCTACCTGGGGCTCAGGAAACGTCACTGATGTAGCTGAGCTGACAGTGAGGATTCCACTCTTCGGAGGCAGAGCTGGGTTGTGAGCTATGTCCCCAAAGCATTCATCGTGAGAAGCAGAATCTCCCTAATCCCCATTCCTGGGTGTGGGGCACCTCCATGAGGCCTCTCTGGTGCTGGCTTCTGGAATCCTGCTCCAGCCTCTGTCTGAGCATGTGCAGCCATCCCCTCTCTAGGGCTTTATCCTTGTTTTAGGCTCAAACTCTGCCAATGGCCCCATGAGACCCCATAAATATCCGGAATTCTCTTGTGTTCAGACAATCAGGTCACGTTCTTAACCTTACTTGCTGCCTGTCCCGTGTCACATCTCTGACTCTCTTTAAGTTTGGTGTCTCTCCATGTAATTTGGGGAGCATGGGGCTCCTGACCCTGTCAGAACACCAGGGGGGCTCTGTAAATACGTGGGGTCCAGGGCCTCTCCCCCAGAAAAACAGGCTTTGTGGGTCTGGAGAGGTTCCCTTGAACCCATATTTGCACAAAGGGTGGTCTTCCTGGTTCTTTGCACAGAGCTGGCTTCTTGTCCCTCATCTCTGTTGATATGGTGGGGGCACAGGGCATTTGGCCCCTGAGTCAAGCAGGCCCAAGGCAGGGAAAGCAATGGCAAACAGATGGGCTGCAAGGCTGCTTCCTCAGGTAACCTGAGTTCAGGAGCTTTGGCAGCCAAATGGGCCTCTCCTGGCAGGGGGACTTGGCCAGGGACAAACTGAGAGCCGCACAAAGCCACCCTCACAGCCTCTCTGGCTGTGCGTCCCCAGGCGCTGGCCTGACCGGGTGCACAGGCTCTCCTCTGTCAGCCAGGCCTACAGGGTTTGTGGCTGGAGAATCAAAGCACCGTCCCCAGACTCCTGCGGACACTTCCTCCAGAGGCTCTGGAAGCAGCAGTTTGAGGCGGAAGGGCCTCTGTGGGCCAGAGGTTGGTGTCTGCAGACAGAGGCCCACACATCACCCTTCCTGTTCCAATGCCACCCCCTACCTGGGCCCCAGGTCTCCTGTGCCAGCCTGGAGGACTGAGAGGGTGGGGGGGTGGAGGGGGGTGGTGGCGGGGAGCAAACCTCTTCAGGCTGCTGCCCTTCCCCCACCCTGAGGCAAGACGGTGAGCCTCCTTCTTTCTCCACATGGGCTCTTGGGACCACCTATGGCTGCAGTGGGTGGTGTGATGAGCCAGAGGTCCCTATGGGTGGTGGGGGACCCCATAGATGTCCTACTCATTTCCAACCATTCCTGATTTTCGACAGCTGAAGCAGTTTAAATGTTCAATAAAACTCATTCTCTCTCTCAGTTAATGGTTAACTCCATGCTCTCAGTTGCTCAGGTCAAAACCTTGGAATTGACCTTGAATCTCTTCTCTCAGAACATGGGTTCAGTCCCTCAAGAGTCCTGTCAACTGCATTCTAACATAGTCCAGACCCCAGCCACCTCTCACTAGTTCTGCTCTAGCATCTATCTCTTGCCCAAATAATTTCAACAGACTTCCACCCAGTGTCCCCGCTCTACAGAACAGCCAGGGGACAGAGCTGGGTGGGGATGGAGGCTCTGCCACTGACCGTCATGTGTGTTCAGGACACTCCTGTCCAGATTTGTTCACATCTTGGCCAGTCTTACTGAGAAAAACAGTTCATTCGTCATGTACAAATGAGATTCTTTCTATATCTTTACAAGATATCACTATCTCCCAAATTCTTCACATCTTCCATCCTAATCCAGGGTTTATGAAACCCACCATCCTCACAAGGACTCCTCTCCAGCATGAGGATTCCAAGCCTCACTCAAAGCAACAAAGTCAGCAGTGTGGGGGCCTCTACGAGACGATGCGACTGGGGATGGTGGAGCCCCTGCAGAGCAATTCCCTGCTGGGAAACCACTGTGATGGTTTTCAGCAGGTGCGATGATGCAACAGCTGTGCATGAATGACATGGGAAAGCTGGGCCCCTTTGCCCTGGGGGACGCTTCCACCACCCTCGTCAGCAGGAGGGAGCTCCTCCTAGGAGCTTAAATCAGGACTCATCTTTCTATGGGACGTCAAGTTCCTTGCTGGGTGATGTGGGCAGAAACGGGTTTTTCCTGGGACTCTGTGATGTACGGGTGTTCCTGAGTGTGGGGAAGCGCCTGCCCCGCATCGCCCGCAACTCCTCCAACCTGGAGGTGATGGTAATCAGGCTCAGCCTCTCTCTGCTGGCCCTCCTACCCTTCAAGGCCGCACCTCCCTTCAAGGCCCAGCTTAGTCTTGCTTTCCAGGCCACCGCCATTGGACTAGACTCCCGGGCTGTAGCTGAGAAGCTCCACATCAGGGCTCAGAGGAGCCAGGCCATCCTGCCCAAGTGAGAACTTGAGGCTCAGAGAGGAGGATGCCGCCAAGCCCCTGTGGCCCAGCAGGTCCACGGCAGAAGGGGGTCAAAAGACAGATCCGCTTGTCAGTGCTGGCCCAGCCTGCTGGGAACAGGGTTGGGGTCGGGGTCAGTGTCAGGCAGTGAAGGAAGGAAGTATAAGCAGCTCTCAGACTAGGGTGCCAGAATCAGCAGCTCTCCTCACCCCCGTCTCAGCCCTGAGGCCTTCCCACGTCCACTCCCTGCCAGCCAAGGCCTGTCTGCTTTCTTGGGTCCCCAGGGCCTGCCAGAGCCTTCCCCATTCTGCTGCCTCCAGCCATCCCCTTACAGTTCCCTCCCCTTCTTGGCTGCTGCCTCTGCCAGCTCCAGGCAGGAGAGCAGGACCTGGGGGCGGGGGGAGGTCTGAGTTGGACTGGCCAACCTCACTTTCAGCAGTCAGACTGCCCTCCCCTTAACAGACTTCCTAGAAGGCACCCCACCCTCCCATCCCTACCCCTACACCCACCCCTGCTTCCCCCAGGCCCTGACTCAGCCCATAAATTACCTGGGGATGGTCGCTGACTCAGCCAGGAAGCCCAAAGCACCCCCCTCTCCATCCCTAGGCCTCAACCCCACAGCTGGCTCTCATTCCAGAATGCTTGGGCCCCTCCCCTCAGGAAATTCCTGGAAAATATCAGGCTTCTTCAAGGGGAGATCTAACCACAGCCTCAGCAAAGAAGGGAGTGACTGCAGCCTCATCCATCATTGTGCAGCCCTGGGCCTCCTCCCTCAGCTGGTGTGTGTGTGTGTGTGTGTGTGTGTGTGTCTATCAGGGTAGGGGGCGTTGGCTGAGCGTCGAGGTGTTGGTCTCCATAAAATGACCGGTATCTGGCCATGGAGGGACTGCAGCAAGGGAGGAGAGGCCAGCATTGGGTGGGGCACTCAGGGCAGGCTGCTGGGAGGTGGGACCAGTCCTGGGCCCCAGAGGATGGTGAAACCGGGCAGTGGGGGGATGGGAAGGGAGCTCTAGGTCCAGGGAATGACCTGAGCAAAGGCTCAGAGGTGGGAAGCAGTCCAGTCTGTACAGAGGATAGGAAGGGAGCTGGAGAGCAACCAGGCTGAAGGGGTTCCAGGCAAGGGAGCCTGGGTTGATGAGACAGGAGGACTAGGGCCAGGCTGAGAAATTTACAGTGGATGTCCAAAGCCACGAAGAAGTCAAAGGTACCCCACTCCAGTACTCTTTTGCCTAGAAAATCCCATGAACGGAGGAGCCTGGCAGGCTTCAGTCCATGGGGTCGCTAAGAGTCAGACACGACTGAGCAACTTCCCTTTCACTTTTCACTTTGATGCATTGGAGAAGGAAATAGCAACCCACTCCAGTGTTCTTGCCTGGAGAATCCCACGGACGGGGGAGCCTGGTGGGCTGCCGTCTATGGGGTTGCACAGAGTCGGACACGACTGAAGCGACTTAGCAGCAGCAGCAGTCCAAAGCCAAGGCCTGAGAGACTCTGGGGCCCAGGAGCAGAGGGGACAGAGTAGCCCAGTGATGGTTGAAGAGATGAGTCTGGGAAGAGATGAATGTTAACTGACGAGTGAGCCCAAGGAACACTGGTCTTGGCAACATCCGGGGCCCACTCAAACCTGGAGGAGGGCGGTATGGGGCAGGGCCTCTGTATTGTTACACTCCAGTCAGATGGCAGAGGCAGGGCTTCTGCCCTCAAGGAGCCCAGCATCTTTGAGCCACCAGTCTAAGGGAGGGACAGATACCCTAGGACCTTGCTCCCTCCTCTGGACTCAAGTACCTCTTTGAATCCCTTCTTCGGAAACCCCATTAGTTTGTGACGAAAAGCCAGGTCCAGCCTGCAGACAAAACCCCTCTTTTTTTTTTTTTTTTTCCCCTGGCTGCTTCCCCTCGGACAAAAACAACTTTTTTTTTAAATACAAAAATTTCTGCCCAACTTCCCCCCAGGAAGGATGGCTGGATGATGTAGCTATAGCCATAGTAACAGAGTCGCCAAGAAGATAAACAAAGTAAGCTAGCAGACCCAAGGGGTGCGTCAGTGGCGAAGATTTCCTGAGACCCCCAGGCCCCGGATGGGATACCACACCAGGGAGCTGTGGAAAGGGGTCTGCTGAGTTTCTAGTATTCATTCACCTTTCCTGAGAATAACATAACAGGTTTACAGGGCATGGCAGGGAATCAGGAAGATGTGGAGTCGGAAACAGAGAGAAAGGTGGGATGGAGCCAGCCAGAGGAACCAGAAAAAAAAAGAAGGAAAGACAGGGTGAGGCAGAGTGACCCAGAGAGGAAATTCCTTGAAAGCAAGGGCTGGGTCTCACTCAGTTTGTGTATCCTCAGCCTTGAAGCTGGGGAAGCTGCTCATGAACTGTGTCCCCCACTCCACCCCACTCCCCACCCCTGGAAGACGGTCCTTGTCAGGCCTGGACTAAATGCTCCACAGTGTGTATGTCTGTCAAAGCCCTAAAACATTGTATTAACATGCTTGAGTTGCCTTTTGGATCACCGCACCCCACTCTGGAGCCCCCAGCCTTGTTCAGTATTACGTGGCAGCTACTGGGACAGGGGCGGCCACACCCCTTACTGTCTATTCAAGGTAAGAAAGAAAGAGGGAAAGACGGTGGGCAGGAGGAGATCCGACAAACCCACCACCATGGGGTGTGGCCTCCTGGGAGAGGCTCCAGGGCACCTCCTGCCCCTCTTTTTTGGGGAAGGGCAGCCAGGGACGGGCTGGGCTCAGCTGGCTGTCCCCTACCTCTGCAGAGGCTGACAGGCCAGAGAAGGTTACCTCAGTGGGCCCCAGCCCAGAGAGGCACTAGGTCTGCTGGCGAGGTTGGCATGGTCAGGGCGGGAGGGGGGGCATCCTGCTATATTGTCATTGACCCAGCCGCATTTCCAGAAATTCTTCCCTCCAGTAAGAAGAGGAAAGAGAAGCCTAGAGAGCCTCTTGGGCTGCCGGGAAAGGGACGGGCAAGTGGGAACCAGGGTTCCCAGAGGTCTCACGGGCCAGGCTGGAGCAATGGGGCCTCTTGCCTGGGCCAAAGGCCAATCAGCCCTGAGACAGAGTCTGGGCCCCAGCCAGAGGTGTCAGAAGAACTGACCAATGGAATTGCACCTGGCCAGGTCCACGCCCACTGGGCCACATTTGTGGCTGCAGAGCTGAGGCAGGAAAAAGAAAGCCTGGAAATCACTGGGCTTCCCACAGGCCTTTTCAGATTCTGGGAATGGGGGAGACTAAAGCTTAAATTCAACCCAGACTGGTTATTGCCTCTCCTCCCGTTTCACGGTCTAACCCTGTACTAGATCTTGTTGGGAAGACATAGGAAAAATTCCTATTGTTACGGTTGTTATTCTCCAGCATAGCATTTCTCTAGTGTGTTCTGCCTACAAGCATAATCCTTGGTAAAATAGGTTTACAGACCCTGGCACATCAGCTACCCTCTTAAAGACTCCTAGTGCACAATGTGAATGTTAAAGTCTCAAAAAGGGACTTCGCTGGTGGTCCAGTGGTTAAGAATCTGCCTTCCAGTGCGAGGGACACGGGTTTGATCCCCGGCCAAGGAACTAAGATCCCACATGCTGTGCAGGGCTACTTGAGGCCGTACACCTCAACTGGAGCCATAACTAAGATGCAATGCAGCCAGATAAATAAATAAATATTTTTTAATTAAAAAAAAAATAAAGTCTCAAAAAAAAATCTTGAAGAGACCCAATTAACTTCAGTTAATTCACTGTTTCTTCAGCTTATTTGACCATGGAACCCTTTTTTTTTTTTTTTTCATGAAACACCATAAAGAAGAGTTCCCAGAAACACATTCTGGGGAAAGCTCTAATAAAGCTTTTCAGGGGGGTGGTTTTCTAACTTTGTTCCAGCCAAGGTGTCCCAGGGGTGATCTAAGGCAAAGGGGGAAATGAGCCAGCTGGATGCTGGTTCTCCATCCCAACCTAGTTTCACCAGCAAGTCCTATAATTCTGCTTGAATCAGTTTTCCAACAATACAATTTTATTGGGCAGAAGGGTTCTGCAGCTAAAACTAAATTTGAAAGCAATTGTTTTATGATTCTACATGAGTATATGAAGAAAGAGAAAGAAATAGGCAGAGATGGTCTGGGCAAGGAGGGAGGCAATCTGGAAATAAAAATGGTGAAATTTAAAAAGCAATAGATTAAACGGAACAGGAGCAGAGTGTCTGAGAAAATCATCTAGTGTATAACCTCACAGTTCTCTGACCAAGTATTTCTAATTCCACTTCTGAAGTAGAGAAAGTGGGACAGGAGGAGTTGAGTTACCTGCCCAGGACTCTGATCAGATCTCTGACCAGGTTTCTTGCCATCTTTCCTCAGTACCAGGGGTTAAGAGAAGGACCTCTACCCTCAGGAAGCTCCCCGTTTCACGGAGGAGGAGAAATTTGCTCACCAAAGAATGGTGAATGGAAGCAGTCTAAGGTTCAAGGCAGAAGCCAAGGTCCAGTGGTTAGAGTTGAGGAGGTCAGAAGAGAGGGATTTCAGGAACAAGGGGATCCAAAAGCCTTGTCCTTGAGATCTGGAGTTATAGTATGATGGCCCAGAACCTGGTGTGATTCTGCTGTGTGAAGACTCACGTCTATCTTCAGTCCTAGAGGTTTCTCAGCCATTGTCTCTCTGAAGATTGCCTTTCATTCTTTCCAGTCTGTCTTTGTGAAATTCTGTGTGACACAAATCAGGCCATCTCATTCTATTCCTCACACCTTTGGTTCTTCCCTATTTTCTACTTATTTACTTCTTTGTGCTGCATTTTTGGTTGAATTCTGAGATTTCCTTCTCCAGCTCTGTTTCTCCCACTGAGTTTGAAATTTCTTTCTTTCTTTTTTTAATATTTATTTTTACTTATTTATTTGACTGTGCTATCTTCATTGCAGCCTACAGGATATTTAGTTGTAGCATGTGAACTCTTAACTGGAACATGTAGGATCTAGTCCCCTGACTAGAGATCGAACCCAGGACCCCTGCATTGGGAGGTTGGAGTCTTAGCCACTGGACCACCAAGAAAGTCACTGAAATTTCAGTGATTATGCTTTTTATTTTAGAAGTTCTACATTCTGGCTTTTGAAACTCAAAACCCACGAATCCTCGACTATTCTCTGAGCCAACAAGTGCTGGAATGGTCAAGATCCCGCTTCCCACCAAGTATCCCGTAGCTGACAATTCCAGCCCCCAGCAGCCTCTCTAGGTCTCCTTCAATCATCCCAAGTGCCATGTGAACACACATGCTTTCTGTGTACCTTAAAGCAAACTAGCTACAGAAAGCGGGCAAAGCTATCGGGTGCAAGAAAACATTGGGGGAAAAGACTAATATTTTCTTTTCTTTTTCTTTTGGCCACATCTCTGTGGCATGTGGGATCTTAGCTCCCCGACTAGGGATCAAAGCCATGGGATGGCCAGGGAAGTCTCAAGTATTTTATTATTTTTTGTGATCTTTTTTTAAAAATTAATTTTTACTGGAGTACAGTGGCACCAGTGGTAAAGATCCCGCCTGCCAATGCAGGAGATGTAAGAGATATGGGTTCAGTCCCTGGGTCGTGTCCACAGAGTTGGACATGACTGAAGTTGTCCAACTTCACAGCACGCAGCCTCGCACGGTTGCTTGACATTGCTTTACACTGTGTTAGTTTCTACTGCACAGCAAAATGAATCATACATATACATATATCCCCTCTTTTTTGGGTTTCCCTGTGCTCTACAATATGTTCTCATTAGTTATCTACTTTATCTGCTCTGTCTGCTCAGATGCTCAGTCATGTCTGACTCTTTGTGACCTCATGGACTGTAGCCCGCCAGCCTCCTCTGTCCATAGGATTCTCCCGGCAAGAATATTGGAGTGGGATGCCATTTCTTCCTCCAGGGGATCTTTCTGACCCAGGGATCAAACCTGAGTCTCCTGCATTGGCAGGCAGATTCTTTACCATTAGCACCAACTGGGAAACCCTGTCTAGTTTAGACATAGTATCGATAGTGTGTATAAGTCAATCCCAATCTCCCAATCCCTCCTTGCCCCCTGCGAATTTTCAAAAGTATCATCCCAGCATGTATCCTATTTTATATAGTGAAAGTGAAGTGAAAGTCGCTCAGTCGTGTCCGACTCTTTGTGACCCCATGGACGGACTATACAGTCCATGGAATTCTCCAGGCCAGAATGCTGGAGTGGGTAGCCATTCCCTTCTCCAGGGGATCTTCCCAACCCAGGGATCGATAGTAGTCGCTACTATTACCATAGTTACAATGATCGTGACTAGTCTTCTACTTTTCCACCTAATCTTGGGAATGTCCCCATCCGTCCCTAAACTGTGGCTTCCTCCCTGCACTGATCATCTGCATTTGATTCCTTTCTTCATCCATCCCTGAAGCTGCCCCTCTCCATGATCTTCCTCCCGCTCCTTTTCCTGGCCCAATAAAGGGGCAAGGCTGGTAGGGGGCCTGGGCCCTGAAAACAGTGGAACAATGATAGCGAAGGCCCTGGGCAAGGGCGTGGGAACCAGCCAAAGTTATGGGGAGAGGGGCAGGAAAAGCGGAGGGGAAACCCAGCAACCGGGACAGGCAGGCACGTCCGCCCCAGCCTTGCCCTGGAAGCTCTGCTTGGCGGTGGGTGGAAACCAGGCTGTTTCTCTTGGATGGTTCCTCCCAGCTTCTCACTCATTCAATGGCTATTTACTGGACACCTACTAGGTGGTAGGCCCCATGCCAGGAACAACCTTGCCCCTCGGGACTGTCCCTTCCACCCGGCAAAAATATTCACGACTGTGGCTTCTGGTCCCACACAACAGTCCTGTGTAGCAGGGAGGGCTCTGATGGAAAACACTTTTCCTTCTTTTTTTTTTTTAAATAACAAATCTCATTTGCTCAGTGCCTTGCAAATTCTTTTTTATATTTTATTTATTTATTTGTCTTGGTTGTGACACGCTCTGTGGGACCATCGTGGTGTCACACGGGATCTTCTGTCGTGGTGCACGGACTCTCTAGTTGTGTCGCTCAGGCTCGAGAGTGTGCAGGCTGTATAGTCACAGCAGGCCCTCACAGTTGCCCTGCAGCATGTGGGATCTTAGTTCCTGGACCAGGGATCAAACCCATGTCCCCTGAATAGGAAGGCAGATTCTTAACCACTGGACCACCAGGGAAGTCTCTGGACAACACTTCCTGACAAATCAGAGCTTCAAGAAGGTGCCAAGAGTTCTATAAAGGCACACCACAGAGCAGCCTTCACTCCCCCTGCTGCCCCCTGGCTTGGGAGAATGAAATCCTCTCGACCTCTTGTCTGAGGGCAGATAAAAGATGTAGATTTGCCCCATTTTGTGGCTTCCAGTGGACTGGTGGGGAGGGGAACGATTCTTACTGTGAACACTTGGACTAGGAGCCCCAGCTCACTGGCAACCGTCTCCCTTAGCATGGAGCCACTTTTCAGAAAAAGGTATACCCCAAATTCATCGTAGAAATTGCTAAGCTTTCTAGTAAAAAGTCACTGGGAACATTTCCTACCTTTGTCAAGTGGTGGGAAGGTCTGAAAAGTTTGATGAGCAATGTTTCTTGGAAACAGCAAGCTGCAAGGTTTTAATCAGCCTTCACCAGCTAGCAGCTGGGTGCCCACTGGATCCAGTCTTTTTCTGCCTGTCTGGACTTCACAGGATGTGGAAAGTAGAGCTCAGAAATTCCTGATTTCTTCTTGGAACAGCCAACCCTAAAAAAAGACTCAGGACTTTTTGTTCTCAAGCTCTGATGATACTTCACGTCATCGCCAGGACCTGCTCAAATGCCAGAGCATCATAGGACATATAGACATCACCACTCTGCACAAGGACAGCATGTGCCTACCCAGAATGCACGCGTCACAGGTCATACAAACGTACACGGTGCACACATATCCTGCACAAGTACACACTAGACCTACTTATTCTGCTGTCCACTATATACAACAGGCATGCTGTGCATACCCCACACACCGCTGACTCAGAACACAAGCCATGTCCATGCTCTACAGGCATACCTGCTGCAGAGCACACACTAAGTACACACACATGATCATGCCACACTTAGGCTACACAAATATGCCCCATGCATCAACATGAGTTATACACATACAGTACATTCACAAACACACACAACATTCACCAACTCATACATATATACACACTCACAGATACCCATGCATCTCACAAACATTCTATTTTCTAATTAAAGTTCTCAAGATTTTAGTTTCCAATGAAACTCATTTATGTAACTCATCAACTTCTTTTGGACTCTCCTTTTCTTTCTTTACAATTTTTATGGATTTTTTTTTCTGTTTCAGCAAAAAAGCAACAAAGCAACAGCAAAACTTTCCTTCTTATTAGCTATAAATAAATGCAGCTGGACATACATTTTTCAAAATGCCAAAAAAACAAATGGACCAAGAACTCAGATGTGGGGGTGTTTACCCTCCCTCTTCTTCCTCATGAAACTGTGGCTCTTCCTGTGTTTATACCAGGCCAAGAGATGGATGCTTGGCAACACCTGCTCCCCATCTAGATGTTTGGCCCTGGAGAATACAAAGAAGATTTGTCACAAGGACAGGAGCACCTCTCTTCACAGAAGGTTGGTCCACCCCCTCACCCCCTGCCTGCTTTTAGAATGTATGAAGACTGGAGGTAGAAGGCATGGGTACCACGCCCCCCACCCCCAGTCAGGAGGCCACATCAGACATCACTAATGGATCACAGCATCTGTTCCTCCCAGCCTGGACTTGGTGGCACTGTCCTCCACTAAGCTTTACTGGTTAGTCAGGGCTGGCAGGTTACCTGGGAATCATTTGAGATCCCACGGATTCCAACCCCTTTGATTTATGGGTGAGGAAAATGAGGCCCAAAGAGGCAGAGTGACTCACGTGAGGTCACACAGCACCATTGAATATGCTCAGCTCTGTGCTCCACAAGTATGGCTGGTGGAGGGGCAGGGCCCTTCCCAGGGGCTGAAGGAGATGGGCCAGAGGGAGTTGAGGCCAGGCTGGGTCTCCCTGGGTGCACTGAGCCCCTGTTTCCTTGATCTAAGCCCTGCCCACCCCTCGCTGGTAGAAGCTGAGTGTCGCTGCTCTCTCAGATACAGTGCCCTTGGCCCTCCATCCCTGGGCTTCTGGCCTGCAAGGTCCAGGTGGGAAGTAGAGGGCCTTCTAGGGTTCATGGATGTCATTCCTCTGAAGTGCTCTTCCCTCCTCCCTGAGGCCTTCTTGACCCCACCCAGGCTCGCCTAGTATTTCTCCCCAGAATTGCCACACTTCACAATAGACCTTTGTCCATACACTGACACCTACCAGCTTTTATCTGGGCGCCAGGTATGATCCCTCCAAGGAATCAGAAGTGCCCCAACTGATGGCCATTCCTCTGCCCTTCCCACCTTCCCCAGGTTCCCACCCACCCTTTAATACCCGTCACAGGAGTCACCCTGCCTTTCCCAAAGGACACATGTGCCTTGCTCAAAATCACCAAAACTGCGTTTCTGGGCTTTTCTCACAACCCTGGTCAGGTTGCTCACTGTTGCCATGGGAGTAAGTGAATGTTGTCTGGGTTCCAGCCCCTCAGTGCAATGGGCCTGGGACTCTGAAAACTACAGAGTTCCTCTCCAGGGGGCAGCCCATCCCTCCTGAGGCCACAGCCAGACAACCAGGACCAGCATGGGAACTTCTGCTTGTCCTCACTGAAAGCTCCCTGGCCAGGCCCCAGACCCCAGAACACTTTAGATGCTGGTGGGGCACCATGGGGCACCCTTGCACTCCCTGGACTAGGCCCCAGGCTGAACACAGGAGGGCTCCCGTGGACTGGCTGCCCAGCTTCCAGACACTTCCTTTCAGGGCAGTCGGTCCCCTAGGGCAACAGCTGTGGCAGGCGGCATGGATGGGGACGCTGGAGGGGTGGCCTCTCCTCCTGGGAGGCCCTGTGATGGGGCCAGCTGGACACAGCACCCCCACCTGTGCTGCCGTTCCAGCCTGGGGTGGGCACTGAGGCTGCCAGGGACATTCTTTCCCTGGGGGCGGGATACAGCTGCTTTGAGAGCAGTGGGGTGATGGGGGAGGGTGGGAGAGGCTAAGGGAGTGTGAGCCTCAACATTTGAGTCACATCACACCCAGACAGACAGATACTGATCCAGACAGACAGATGTGCCATCGTGGGTGCTCATCACACACTCGCACAGATATCCCAACCCAAGTACAATCCATACATGGAATGGCCACCTCCACCAGGAGTTTGGGCAGAACCAACACTGGGAGAGGCTGAAATGATTTCCAACAATGAAGGAAGAAAATGCAGTAACCAAAGGCAGAACAGGAAAAACTCTGCCCTTACCAGGGTGAAAACCCCAGATCCTATTGATTCCAGCCCAGCTCAGACCCAGGGCTTTAAGGACTGTCTGTATCTTCTCTAGACCCCAGAGCCCACAGCCCAGAGCTCACCCTGATCAGCCTCAACAACAGCCCCATGACGCACATGGTGGAAAAATGTTGGATGGGGACCCAGGGGCTCTAGGTCCCCAGCCTCAGCCAGGACCAGCTGGGCGACCTTGGCTGGGTTCCTTGACTTTTCAGCTCCCTGGTTTCTGAACAAAGAGCAGCTCCACAGTCCTTTCAGCTTGGAAATTTTGTTAAATGGGGATGGGGCAGGGTGAGACAAGGGGACAGTGAGGGAGTGGAAGCTTTAAAGGGGACCCTCTATCAAATGTGGGCATATGGGGCATTTCAGAGGTTGCCCTTTGAAATCTTCCTAGAAAAAGGAGAGGCCAGGTGCTCCCTCCACTGGGCTAAGAGGCCGTTTCCTGAGGCAAGCCTTTCCCACCCTCATGGACAAGTCAGGGTTGGTGAGACCGTGGTGGATCCCCTTTCCTGGACCAGGCTTCCCAGGGCCCTGAGTGTGGTTCAGGCTCTGTGCTTAGGTTCCAGAGACACTCCTGGCATTCTCGACTCTAAAAGAGGCTTGTGTGTGTGTGTGTGTGTGTGTGCATGCACACTCTGTCATGTCTGGCTCTTTGAGACCCCATGGACTACATGGACTAGCCTAACAGGCTACAGTCTGTTTACGGAATTTTTCAGGCAAAAATACTAAAGTGGGTTGCCATTTCCTTCTCCAGGGCATCTTCCTGAACCAGGGATCAAACTTGTGTCTCTTGTGTCTCCCACTTTGGCAGTTAGGTTCTTTACCAGCTGAGCCATCGGGGGAAGTCCTTACAGGAGCCTTGACCTCCGTGAAACATGTGACGGGCACTGTCTTCTCTCTTGGGACCCAGCCATATTTGAACAAGGCTCAGCTACACAGGTGGAATCACTGCAGAGGCAGGACCAGGGTGGGGGCAGCCAAGTGACAAGGGTGGCCCCCATTCCCACGCCCCAGGGGGCGGTGAGCTCCCACCCTCAGGGAGAGTCCGTGTTTCTAACCTGAGGGGCTCGATGCTTCAGTGTGGGAAATGATAACAGAATAACGATGTCCCAGGAGCAGCCTGTGGCCATCTGTTTGCTGTTGTTTTGTTTTCTGAGTGTTTTTTCCACCTAGGCTCTCACTACACTACTTACTTTATGAACATGACCTCTAATCATTAGAGCAACCCTGTGTTAGAGACACCGTCGTCATCAATGTTTTAAAAACAAACTCATCAAGGTGCATAAACGTTAACCCCCACACCTGAGGCCACACAGTAAGTGAGGTACTGGAGCCCGGGACCACCTGACCTGACAGTCTGTTCTGTGCTTCCTTCACCCCAGCGACGACAATTCTGCATTAGAGGTGTCAGAGTTCTTTGGCAATTTATCAGTGTCTGCAGTCATTTGCTCCCTTGCTCCTGCCAGCCACCTAGCATGACGGGCATTATTTTCCCCATTTTACAAGTGATGAAACCGAGACTCAGAAGGACAAGTGATCATCCCAAGGTCACCCTTCCCGGAAGTGGCAGAATCAGGACTAGGCCCCAACCTGAATTTAAGTCACACGTGTCTTCCTGCTGCCACGATTCACACGCACAGAAGAGAAAACCAGGAGTCTTCCCGGCAGAACTGGTGGAAGACGAGGAAGGAAAGAAGGAGGAGGAAGGAGGAGAGAGAAGAAAGGAAAGGAAAAAAACACTCCAAATCTCTTTATCTGTTTCCATTTTATATAATTTATAGATATTCCTGCTGTATCATGGCCCACCAGACACAGGATATGTTTTCAGTCCTTCAAAATGTGGTACTGACTGCTATAAAATTTGGGTTTCCTCATCAACGTAAAATTTTTTTTTAATTTATTTAAATTATGAAAGTATTACAACATATTTACAGAAAATACATAACAAGTTACATATAGTTCCACTATATTATTCCACTATTATATATTATTCCACAAGTATTCTTTAAGAGAATAAATTAAGATTTTTAGTTGGAATTTCAACATCAAACTCCCAAAAATTAATAGAATGAATATACAGAAAGGTAGAAGGATATAGTAGACCTAAAAAGTACCATGAACCAGTTCAACGTTAAGATTTATAATTAAGATTTATACAGTTTTCACACAACAGCAGGATACAGATTCTATTCAAGTTCCCATAGACTATAAACTAGGAGACACTGGAACATAGCCAGGGACATAAAACAAGGTGCAAAAATTTCATGGTCTAAAGGTATTGAAATCATACAGTCTGTTCTCTTATCACTGTGGAAATATGTTAGAAACCTGATATGTTAGAAATCATATTAAAAGATATTTGAAAATAACCCACACATTTTCAGGTGCATTGTGACATTTACCAAGCGCGATCTTTGACTTAGGTGTTGAAAGCCTCAAGAAAGTTAGAAGTCTGAAAAAACACAGAAGGTGACTGCAGAGATCATTGCATTGAAATGAAACATTAATTTCAAAGATACTTTAAAAACCCCGTGTATGTGGAAATTAAATGTCCACTTTAAAATGGAGGATGTATCTAAGAAGCCATAACCAGGAAAACTAAAAAATATTTGTAACAGAATAAAAATGAAAGGAGAATTTATCAGAATTTGTTGTTTGCAGCTGAAGTTGCTCAATGCAACTAAATACAATGTGGAATCTTGAATAAGGTATGCAAACAAATAATGGACATGTGAAATTTGAAAGAAATCTGTACTTTACTTAATTATAAACACATGTTAATTATGTGATACATGTTAATTTCTTGCTTTTTTAACAGCATAGTATTTCTTTATATTCTCAGAGATTTCATGCCTCATTCAATTTTTTAATTGTTATTTCTTATGCCTATACAATGCTTTCTATGCAGTTTGTTTCTTTTTCATTTTACTTTATTTATTTTAATTGGAGGATAATTACTTTACAATATTGTGATGGTTTTTGTCATTCATCAACATGAATAGGCCCCCCCATTCATGTGTCCCCGCCCCCTCTTCCTGAACCCTCTCCCATTCCCTCCCCACCCTAACCCTCTAGGTTGGCCCAGAGCACCGGCTTTGAGTGCCCTGCTTCATGCATGGAACTTGCTTTGGTCATCTATTTTACATATGGTAATATTTATGTTTTAATGCTATTCTTTCAAATCATCCCATGCTCACCTTCTCCCATTGAGTCCAAAAGTCTGCTCTTTATGTCTGTGTCCCTTTTGCTGTTCTGCATGTAGAATCGTTGGTACCATCTTTCCAAGTTCCATATATATGTGTTAACATACAGGATTTGTCTTTCTCTTTCTGAATTATTTCACTCTGTACAATAGGTTCCAGGTTCATCCATCTCATTAGAACTGACTCAAATGCGTTCCTTTTTATAATTGAGTAATATTCCATTGTGTATATGTACCACAACTTCTTTATCCATTCATCTGCCGATGAACATCTAGGTTGCTTCCATGTCCTAGCTATTGTAAAAAATGCTGCAATGAACATTGAGGCACATGTGTCTCTTTCAATTCTGGTTTCCTCAGAGTATATGCCCAGCAGTGGGATTGCTGGGTCGTATGGCAGTTCTAGTCCCAATTTTTTAACTTCCTATGCATTTTGGATCCTTTCCAAAAACCATTATTCAGTTTCTCCACATCTAATGTTAATTTAAAATGAGGTGCTCTAGACTTCCACCAAAGAAGAGTTTATGAGTAGCGCCCCCAAATGTCCACAGAATTTTGCAACCTGCTTTATGTATTTAATATATCTTAAACATAATTCCAGATTAATCAACATAGATCTGCATTCTTTTCTCTTCTTTTGCTTAAACACTGTTTTAAATTTCAATATAAGTAAATGTTAGATACAACAAAATGCAAAGATAGGGACCTCCCTGGCAGCCCAGTGGTTAAGACTCCACATTTCCCCTGCAGGGGATGCAGGTTTGATCCTTATTTGGGGAACGAAGATCCCACACGCCACACAGCACGGCCAAAAATAAAAAAAAAGATTGAAAATGCAAAGTTATTTGATTTGATAAAATATTTTACATATATATCATTCATTTAACCACAACCGAGATTAAGATAAGGAATATTTCCAACAGCCCAGAAGGTTTCCTCATCTCTTTCCTGGTCAATACCTCTCTGTCCCCATAGGCAATGCTTCTGATTCTATCACTGTAGATAGTTTTGCCTGTTTGGGATTTGCATCTAAATGGGTTCACACAGTATATATACTCTTCTGTGTTTTTCAACATCTTCTTTTTTGAGAATCATCCATGTGGTTCAATGAATCTGTAGTTTATTCTTATTCATCGCTGTGCCAATTCTCAGCTTTTAAGTATACCACAGTATATTTATGCCTTTTTCTGCTGACATATATTTAGAAATGCAGATGAAAACCACAAAGCAACACCTTTACATATTCCTAGAAAAGCCAACGTGAGACAGGCTGATGATGCTGGGTGCTGGTGAGGACGGGGGCCAAGTGGGTCTCCACTAGTGGTAGCTGGGTTGGTTGGAACAGTTACTGGTTAGCGCCATCAAGTTGCACACACATCTACCCTCTGACCCAGAAATTCCATCTTGGGTACATACCCAAGAGAAAGGCAGGCTTATGCTTGCCAAAAGACATGAACCAGAGTGTTCATGGCAGCTTTATTGATAATCCATCAGTGTAGCTGGCTGCCAAGTTCTCCACCGTGTGCACGTACCAACCTCCCATGGCCCCGTATCTACTCTAAACCAGGCAGAGATAAGCGTCCTGATACATACACCTTGCGTGAACTTATAATTATTTCCTTGGGATCGACTCCCAGAAATGAATTGCCGAGTCAGAAGGTATGTACATCTTTTGGGGCTGAAGACCCACATGCTAAACTGTCCCCAGAGAGGGTGCATCCTCTCCCCTTTGCACTGATCATGTGTGCCCTTGGCTGAGAGGCTTTCACAAACCCCACAGTTCCTCCCTGTTTGAACGTGCCCAGCCCCATCCCCAAAGCCTACAGAGCCAAGGCTTTTCTGGCTCCTGACGGTAAAGGAAGGAAGGTTTAGGATAAACATGCCGAAAGCACAATGGTCACAGCCCTCAGGGCCAGGTGCTGGGGCCCCGAGGTCACCACTCTTTTTCCACCTGCCATGGCCAGAGTCTCCGCTGACCTCCCCCAGGCCGAGCACAGGAAGCAGGGCTGCAGCACAGTGGGGCCAGCTGCACTGAGTCAGGAGTGCTGATGCAGGCCCCTCCGACATGAGAACACCAGCGGGTGAGCGAAACCTCGGGCGCTTCCTCCTCCTCAGCCCTTCCTCTGGGCACTGGTCTCTCTCTGAACCTCTTACAGATTTCCCTTCCCCGATCCCTAAAGGATGCCCTGATGTTCAGGCGGGCAGCTGCGTGCAGGGGCGTGGGGGAGGAGCTCAGGATGACCTGAGCCTCAAAAGCCTGTCCTCTTCTCTGAGATCAGGGCCAGTCTATCTGACATGACGTGACGAGCCCTGAGAAGTCCCCAGTGACAGACGGTGCCTGAAAGGCCCGCCTTGTCCTTCTGCCTTTGTGTCTGAAGCTGTCCACCTGCCCATTCACGAGGGAGCCGCCGAGTCAGCGGGACGAAGGGAAGTTAGGAGACCTCTTCCTCCTGGGGGAAAGGGGAAGGAAGCTGACAGGAAGACTGCTTCCCCAAACTCATAATTCAGCTGCCAGCTGTGCGGGCCAGGCCAGCTGTTCCAGCCATTCCAACCCTGTTAAGCCCTCTCTCCCCGCCACAGGAAGAGCCAGTACTCAATTCCCCTGGTTCTTTCCTGAGGAGTGTCGGGCTTCTGCCAACGCCCCTCGCCACCACCCACACCGGGCAGAAGGGACTGGGTGCCTGCAGGAGACTGGGAGCTAGTCTGGCAGAGGCCCTTGGTTCCCTGGGACACTGAGGCCTAGAGAAGAACTATCTGTTCTCAGTCACCACATGAAGAAGACAGGACTAATAATAGGCCAGGCTCAGGGTGGAGGCCGAGGGAAGGGAAGAGACAGGCTGAGCGGCCCTCATCCTGGCCTTGTTCCTCTGCTTGGACTAGAGCCCCCAGCTCAGGCTCCCATTTTCCCTCCATCCTCTGTCTGCTCTTAGTCCCGCAGCTGAGGACAGCTTCATCCTTGATCAGCTTCATCCTTGCCCCAAACCCATACGCATCTGGAGATAGGAGTCCTCAGAGTTCCATAGACACACCTGAGCCTCAGGTTAGGGTCCTAGAAGCAAAGCCTGAAATGACAATCCCTGTGAAAATAGTTAACTGGGAGAGCACTCCTGGGGCAGGGCTGTGAGGGAAGCAGGCTGGGGCAGGGATCAGTAAAGCAAAGATGTGGCCTCCAGCTCCAGCTTGATCCTGTGGAGCCCCAGAGACGACTTATAGCACTATGCTGGCCCAGCCCATGATGCCCTGGGTCAGTGGTTGGCTGTAGGTGGGGAACTGGTGGGTGGGTTCCTGGGAGATGGCAGCCAAGAAAATACTGCAGAGAAGCGGGTGCAGTGAACCTTAGCTGCCAAGTCTTACGGCAGCCGGTAAAGGGACCCTTACCAGCAGCCGCCACACTCATCTCACTCCAGGCGGGGAGCCCCCAGGCAGCCAGCAACACGCCAGCCTGTAGGCTCCCCTCAGCTAATTCTCCGCAGCACTGCCTGGGGGGTGCAAAGGCCCTGTCTCCAGAGGAGCACGGGGGCCCCGGGAACAGGTGACAGAAGAGCAGCAGAGCCAGGCCCTTACTTCTGGGGCAGGAGCCCCTCGCTGGGGGTCAGACACCTGTGCCTGGCCCAGGCCTCTCCTGCTGGCTGTGGCACATGCACAAGTGGGGGTTTGGGGAGAGAAGACGCACAAGTGTCGTGGAGTCTCAAAGGCAAGGAAGCTAAGTGTGATCGTTGCCATCACCTGGTTGTTCCCACAGACACGTCACTGGCCAGGTGGGTCTGACAGGGACTCGGGGCTCAGGAAATGCCTGGAGAACTCAAGACAGGTTCTGTACAGCCATGCACCCTGGCTTCTCCTCCTGGCCTCAGCAGGGGTGCTGGGCTGGAGTCAGGAGGAGGAGGCACTTCCTCCCTTCACCGTGGTGTGGGGCTGGGTCAGAATCCTAGGGCTGAACCCTACGAGCTGCCAGAAGACAGCAGCCAGACCAGGCCACCGTGTACCCTGGCAACCTCTCTATGTGTACTAGAAAGGCACCCTCAAGAAGAGAGACAAACTTCGAAAACACCCCCAGTGAATGTCAGTGAACTTCAGAAAAGGCCTCTTCTGCAGGGCCAGCCTGGGCCCTCCGCATGGCTACATGACTCACCAGGCTCTTTCCCACCTCAACCCGTCAGCACTAGGGGACAAGCCCACCATGCTTCTTGGGACCCCAGAAACTGAGACCTGTTTCCAGAGTGAGAGAGGGAGCAGGGAAACCTCAGGGTGCACGCCATGGGCTTTGAAATCTGAACTAGGGCAGAGTTGGGGCAGCATCTTAATGAAGCTGAAGGCCCACAGATTCTGGGCCTTGAGCCAGCTGCACGGCAGACCTGTGAGGGGGAATCCCAGCTCTGCCAGACTGCTGGGGCTGCTAAAGTCAGGGCCAGGGAGCATGTGACGGCAGCCCAGCTACCATGGCCTTGGATGTGCCCCAAAGGCAGCAGAGGCTGAGGGACACGAGGGGTCCTGGGAGGCAACGAGCCTGAGCCTCCATTCAAGGCCATAACATCCATGGAGCCCTGCCTGGAGCTGGTGGCATCTAGACATGTGACTGGGGGAGGGAGCCCTCTCTCTAACAACAGCCTGCCTGTGGGGGCTGGGAGAGGTAGCCATGAGGGGTCCTCCACCAAGTCCGATTCCACGAACCTCAATCCTTCAATCCTGTGTGTTCCTAAGAATCACCTGAGCTTTAAAGCAATGCAATCTCTGGGCCGCACCAGGTTTGCATAATTCTGGAGTAAGGTCACGTTTCACTTATTCATTTACGTTTAGGCTTAAGGTTATTCTGCTGTGCCACCAGCCAGCTAGTGAATGCCCTGATCATTCACTCCAAGAGAGGCTTATCTTTCCAGAAAGGGCTCTGAGATCAATGCGATTTGGGAAATGGCTTCTACTTCTAGCTCCTTTTGGTGATTCACAGGTTGTTGTTCTTCAGTCTCTCAGTCATGTCCAGCTCTTTGCGGTCCCATGGACTGCAGCATGACAGGCTTCCCTGCCCTTCACTGCCTCCAAGAGTTTGCTTAAACTCATGTCCATTGAGTCGATGATGACATCCAACCATTTCATTCTTTGTCGCCTCGTTCTCCTCTTGCCCTCAATCTTTCCCAGCAACAGAGTCTTTCCCAGTGATTCACAGGGCACATTTCAAAGAACTTCCTGAGCAAAAAAAGTCTTTCCTCTGGAAACTTGTTGTCGTTCTTGGTGATGGTAGTGTGTGTGTGTGTGTGTGTGTGTGTGTGTGTGTGTGTACATGCGTGCGCACAGTGCAATGCTATCCCTGTTTTATAAATAGGACTCCTAGAGATTAGGACATTTGCCTGATGTGGTCCCCAGAGTCAGGGGCAGAGTGCCAATTCAGACACAGGTCTCCTTCCACTTTGCACATCGTCCCCACTCAATGCTCCTAAACCCCCCTAGAAATGGCACTCTCAGCAACGCCCCCTGTAAGTCAGGTGGCCCCAGATGGGCAAGATACTCACTCAGCTCCCTCTGCAGCTGGACTGCCGTGTCTCCCTGCAGTCTGGCCCGGTCTGTTTCCTGTCCAGCCCCTCACATACGGCAGAGCCCGTGCTGTCCTCCCTGCGGGGGTGCTAGTGCCTTCCCTGTGCCCAGACCCTCTTGGTCTGGTTTGGTGCAGGCTCGCAATCCTCCCAGCAATCTGGCTCCCCCGCAGGTAGGAAGGAAGGTGGACAGTTTCCCAGTTCTGTTTTTGCAAGTTCACATCATCAAAATGGGCTTCCCCACACTAAAAGGTGGGTCATTCTTCCAGGTGCGATGGTGGAGTGGAAGGCACCAGGGAGCACTTGATGAAGAGTTGCTGGAGGTTACATGATCACCTTTCAGGAGAGCTTTAGGCCCCACAAGCTCCAATACGCAGGCTGCTCCCTGCTCCTAAGGCTAGGGCAAGGGCTCCCCCCTCCAAAGGAATTTCAAAGAAATTTTCCTACTCCCCAGGTCACTGCATTCCTTCATCAAAAGGAGGCTCCTTGAGATGGTGAAACCTGAGTCCTGGGGTGCAGGCTGGACCAGAAGCACGTCTGAGTTCTCGAAGATGTATGTGGGAAAGTCTCTTAGAGTTTGTTCATTTTTCTCTGGCTACATCTAATTAAGACGAAACCTTAGCTTCCTCGGGAGTCTGCTGCATCCATCAGGCAGGTCCTGAGAGGCGCTGTGAAAACTCTGGCTTCCCTGCGGCAAGACTCACTGAAAATGTGTCCCGTTCTCTCTGGACTCTTATTTCAGCAACAAATCAATGTCTTCCCATGAGATGTGTGGATGATAAACTGTTTCCCAGAGAAGTTTATGAACTAAAAATCGACCCCGTCATACACCACTCCCCACAGTGGGGGACTCTACATGCATCTAACAACTCTTTTTTTATTCCCAATGACCCTGCCCAAAGCAAGTAAGATAGGCAGTCAGAATCAGAGACGCGTAGAAGAGACCAGAAGGCCAAGGGCCGTGACAGTGAGCAAGGCACAGGCAGAGCAATAGCTCATCCTCCAGAGAGACAGATTGGTGGCACCTGGGAAGTCAGCTTGGGGACCCAAGTGGCTAAACAAAATGATAGATCCTCCAAGGTAGGCCCAGCTGGCCAGCACCCCAACACCCAGGGGGGCTGGCACCATGACTTGACAGAGTAACTAGGCACATGCAGGTGCTTTTCTATGTACTTTATGTTTGTTTAATCTTCCCAACAATTGTTCCCTGTTCCCAAAAATATCCCCATTTTAGAGATGAAATAACTGAGGCACAGGGAGAGTAGGTCACTTGCCTAGAGTCATACAATCAGTATGTTGTAGGGTCAGATTTGAATTCCAACAATCTGGCTTTGGGCTACCCTGGTGACTCAGACAGTAAAAATTTTGTCTGTCTGCAACTCTGGAGACCCAGGTTTGATCCCTGGATTGGGAAGATTGCCCTGAAGGAGGCCATGGCAACCCACTCCAGTATTCTTGCCTGGAGAATCCCCATGGACAGAGGAGCCTAATGGGCTACAGTCCACGGGGTCCCAAAGAGTCAGACAAGACTGAGTGACTAACACACACACACACACACACACACACACACACACACACACAGTCTGGCTTCAGAATCTATGCACTAAACCACCACACCACAGCTGATAGTCTGATACATTTGTCACAATGAATAAACCAACATCAATATATTATGGTAAGCATTATTATTATAGTGTAAGTCCATACTTTCTGCAGATTTCCTTAGTTTTTTACCTAATGTCCTCTTTCTTTTCTGGGTACCACATAATACTTAGTTGTCATGTCTCTTTAGGTCCATCTTGGCTGTGACCATTTCTCAGACGTACCTTGTTTTTGATCATCTTGACAGTTTTGAGGAGTATTGGTCAGGAATTGTGTGGACTATTGCTCCAGAGAGATGTGTCTGGTGCTTTTTCTCATAGTTAGACTGGAATCGCGGGTTCGGGAAGGACGACCACAGAGGTAAAGCTGTTATCATTGCATCACAGCAAGGGTACATGCTACCAACATGACTTATCACTGTTGATGCTGACCTTGACCACCCGGCTGAGGTTTCTCCAGTATCAAGTTACTCTTTTGTTCCCTTTCCACACTGCACTGTTTGCAAGGAAGTCATTATGTACAGCCCGCATTTAAGGAGTGGGGAGCCAGGCTCCTCCCTGAGGGGGACGTGTCTGCATAAATCACTGGGAATTTTTCTGCACTGGAGTTTGTCTCTCCTCCCCCATTTATTTGTTTTATTTAATAGCTTAGTTAAATATGACATTAATTGTTAAACTATTTATTTATTTAAGTACAGGCTCATGAATATTCATTTTATACGTTGGGTAATAATCCAATACAACTGTAATTATTTTCTTGCTCAGATTGTTCCAGCTTTGGCTACTGGAGCTCTTTCAGTTGGCCTGTGTATCTCTTTGGCATACTCCCATCTATTTTTTGTAAGCACTTTTTTGCTTTACGGCACTACATGATGCTCCAGCTTCATCTTGTGTATTTCCTGCCTCCTGTCCTAGAAGCAGCCATCTTTCCATGGAGCCCTAGTTCTTTTTATTGGGAAGTAGTGTTAGAAATGAAGGTCTGAGTGTGCTCATTGCTACTGGGGTATCACTGCTTCTAGGCCCTCTCAGCTGATACAACAATAAAATATGTATGTATACTGACCTGTGTGTCTATCAAACTAACCAAATAAACACAAATCTATAAACGTTCCTATATGTAACCTTCTATATCTATATTAAGGTAAACCTGAGTTCATGCTGATATCTACAACTTTAATCCATTATCACAAGGATCACACCAGCCTTCTCCCTTTGCTTGTCTGTAACTTCCACTTCCCACTCCCAAAGAGAGAAACCTGGAGGTCACCATTCACCATCCATTTGGTTGGTGGTTCAGTTCCAATATACATGTATGGAGGTTTCAGAATTGTTAGTCCATACCCTACAGGAAACCCCTTCATCGAGTAGCGTACAGTGCTCATAGTTTCTTTTGCCTTTAGTCTTACAGACTATGCATTCCAAACTTTATTTAAATTGAAACCTTTCCCCCAGCCCACTTCAGTGAGGCTGTTTCATACATCTGTAATACAGATAAGTTTATCATAGTCTGTATTCCATCCTGGGATCTCCAGGCCTCCTAAATGATTTTTCTAAATGTGCATACATCAAGATTTAAGCTTTACAAGTGGCTCAGTGGTAAAGAATCTGCCTGCCAATGTAGGAGATACAGTACTCGGGTTTGATCCCTGGGTGGGGAAGATTCCCTGGAGGAGGAAACGGCAACCCACTTCAGTGTTCTTGCCTGGAGAATCCCAGGAACGGGGGAGCCTGGTGGGCTGCCGTCTCTGGGGTCACACAGAGTCGGACACAACTGAGGCGACTTAGCTTAGCAGCAGCTGTAAAATTTTATGGGTTTCAACAAACACAATGTCATGTACCTATCATTAAAAGATGCAGAACAATTTCACTCTTTAAAAAAAAAAATAACTTCATGCATGCCTGCATGCCCACTGAGTCATGTCTGACTCGTTGTGACTTCACAGACTGTAGCCCACCAACCCTGGGCTTCACTTATTCAACCTTTTCCCCATCCTCAAGAAGCCTTCAATTTTAGAGCATATTTAAATGCTTTTTCGAAGTTCTTCTTATGCACATTACCTATTTAATCTGCAAAAGTGGTTGAAAAGAGCAGAAGCATCATTCCTACTTCATGGAGAGGAGATGGAGGCTCAGAAGCATTAATGAGCGTGCCTTTGGCTACATGGTCAGTGTGTGCACACCTGAGTGACCCTGCTGCTTTATTTCTACTCTACTAAGGTCAAGAGTGGCTCCCAGACCCTAGAGATGGAGGCAGGAAGGGATTGCAGGCAGGCAGGAGACCAGGCCATAAGTGAAAACAAGCTGTGCATGGACAGGGACACCCAAGCTATGATCTTGGTTCTGCCACCTGTTCACCGGGTGTGCAAGTATGCTTGCTAAGTCACTTCAGTCGTGTCCAACTCTTTGCAACCCCATGGACTGCAGCCTGCCAGGCTCCTCTGTTCGTGGGATTTCCCAGGGAAGAATACTGGAGAGGGTTGCCATTTCCTCCTCTAGGGGATCTTCCCAACTCAGGGATTGAATGCCAGTCTCATACGTCTCCTGCACTGGCATGTGGGTTCTTTACCACTACTGCCACCTGAGGAAGCCCATTCACCAGGTCAGTTCAGTTCAGTCGCTCAGTTGTGTCTGACTGTTTGCGACCCCTTGGACTGCAGCATACCAGGCTTCCCTGTCCATCACCAACTCTCAGACTTGCTCAAACTCATGTCTATCAGGTCAGTGATGCCTTCCAACCATCTCATCCTCTGTCATCCTCTTCTTCTCCCTTCAATATTTACCAGCATCAGGGTCTTTTCCAATGAGTCAGTTCTTTGCATCAGGTGGCCAAAGTATTGGAGCTTCAGCTTCAGTATCAGTCCTTCCAATGAATATTCAGGACTGATTTCCTTTAGGATTGACTGGTTGGATCTCTACAGTCCAAGGGACTCTCAAGAGTCTTCAACACTACAGTTCAAAAGCATCAATTCTTTGGCGCTCAGCTTTCTTTATGGTCCAACTCTCACATGCATACATGACTACTGGAAAAATCATAGCTTTGACTAGATGGACCTTTGTCAGCCCCCGGAGGAGGCCATTGCAACCCACTCCAATATTCTTGCTTGGAGAATCCCCATGGACAGAGGAACCTGGTGGGCTACAGTCCATGGGACCACAAACAGTTGGACACGACCAAGCGACTAAGCACAGCACAGCACAGCACCTTCATCAGTAAAGTGATGTCTCTGCATTTTAATATGCTGTCTAGGTTGGTCATAGTTTTTCTTCCAAGGAGCAAAGGTCTTTTAATTTCATGGCTGCAGTCACCACCTGCAGTGATTTTGGAGCCCAAGAAAATAAAGTCTGTCACTGTTTCCATTGTTTCCCATGAAATGATGGGACTGCATGCCATGATCTTAGTTTTCTGAATGTTGAGTTTTAAGCCAGCTTTTTCACTCTCCTCTTTCACTTTCATCAAGAGGCTCTTCAGTTCCTCTTTGCTTTCTGCCATAAGGGTGGTGTCATCTGCATATCTGAGGTTATTGATATTTCTCCCAGCAATCTTGATTCCAGCTTGTGCTTCCATCCAGCCCAGCATTTCTTATGATGTACTCTGCATATAAATTAAATAAGCAAGGTGACAATATACAGCCTTGATGTACTCCTGTCCCGATTTGGAACCAGTCTGTTGTTCCCTGTCCAGTTCTAACTGTTGCTTTTTGACCTGCATACAGATTTCTCAGGAGGCAGGTAAGGTGGTCTGATATTCCCATCTCTTTCAGAATTTTCCACAGTTTGTTGTAATCCACACAGTAAAAGGCTTTAGCATAATCAATGAAGCAGAAGTAGATGTTTTTCTGGAATTCTCTTGCTTTTTCGATGGTCCAACAGATGTTGGCAATTTGATCTCTGGTTCCTCTGCCTTTTCTAAATCCAGCTTGAACATCTGGAAGTTCTCAGTTCACATACTGTTGAAACCTAGCTTGGAGAATTTTGAGCATTATTTGCTAGTGTGTGAGTGCAATTGTGAGGTAGTTTGAACAATCTTTGGCATTGCCTTTCTTTGGGATTGGAATGAAAACTGACCTTTTCCAGTCCCGTGGCCACTGCTGAGTTTTCCAAATTTGCAGGCATATTAAGTGCAGAACTTTCACAGCATCATCTTTCAGGATTTGAAATAGCTCAGCTGGAATTCCATTACTTCCACTAGCTTTGTTTGTAGTGATGCCCCCTAAGGCCCACTTGACTTTGCACTCCAGGATGCCTGGCTCTAGGTGAGTGATCACACTATCAAAGTTATATGGGTCATGAAGAACTTTTTTGTATGGTTCCTCTGTGTATTCTTACCACCTCTTCTTAATATCTTCTGCATCTGGTTAGGTCCATACCATTTCTGTCCTTTATCGAGCCCATCTTTGCATGAAATGTTCCCTTGGTATCTCTAATTTTCTTGAAGAGATCTCTAGTCTTTCCCATTCTATTGTTTTCCTCTGTTTCTTTGCATTGATCACTGAGGAAGGTGTTCTTATCTCTCCTTTCTATTCTTTGGAACTCTGCATTCAGATGCTTATATCGTTCCCTTTCTCCTTTGCCTTTCACTTCTCTTATTTTATCAGTTATTTGAAAGGCCTCCTCAGACAACCATTTTGCCTTTTTGCATTTCTTCTTCTTGGGGATGATTTTGATCCCTGCCTCCTGTACAGTGTTACAAACCTCTGCCCATAGTTCTTCAGGCACTCTATCAGATCTAATCCCTTGAATCCATTTGTCACTTTCACTGTATAATCGTAAGGGTTTGAGTCACATCATACCTGAATGGTCTAGTGGTTTTCCCTACTCTCTTCAATTTAAGTCTGAATTTGGTAATAAGGAGTTCATGATCTGAGCCACAGTCAGCTCCTGGTCTTGTTTTTGCTGACTGACTACACCAGATGGTATTGACTAAATTGCTTTCCCTGACTGGGAAGTTTACAGAAGTTTCTTCTTCTCTAAATTCGTGAGGGGTGTGGTGATCCCTGGGTCCTATTAGAGTTTAGCAAGCTATGCCTGGCCTCAGCACGGAGCCAAGCACAGTCAGCAGGGAGGTTTGGGAGCAGTCAGGAGAGGCAGCTGAGAAGCAAAGCTGCAGTCAACCATGGAGAAGCAGCGGCGGCCACACTGTGGTCAGCAGAGTGTCCCCAGAGTGGCAGCTCCCACCCTGCTCTTTCCCCAGCAAGCTCTCCAGGCAAACTGCACTAGCTTCTGTATCCCATTCCATGGTTTATGGCAGTGTTTTTCAAACTGTAGTTCAGGACCCAATGGGTCATGACTTGCAATTCTTATTTTTAAATGTTTATTTTTGTTTACTTATTGGGTTGCACTGGGTTTTAGTAGCAGGAAGTGGGATCTTTAGTTGCATATGGGATCTAATTCCTTGACCAGGGATTGAACCTGGGTTCCCTGAATTGCAAGCACTGAATATTAACCCCTGGGCCACCAGGCAAGTCTCATGACTTGCAATTTTTTAAAAATAGAGAGGAAACAAGCTCAGAAAGGTCTGATGCTACACGCAAGGTCTCCTAGGTAGTGAGGGGAAGGTTATGAAGAACACTCCCGGCTCCCAGATCCAGCTGGGCTTCCCTGCGTTTGACCCCAATCAGAACTGTGGCACTGTCTGCTTCACAAAGTCCTGGGCAGCATAGTCCATGAGGAGGAGGTCCAAGTTGGAGGGTGTCTGGACCCCTCAGCCTGGCCCACCCCAGTTCAGCTTGGCAGGAGAAAAGTGGGTTTGCCATCCCCCCGCCATCACCCCCTCGTAGAAGCAGACTCAGTGGGAGGTCAGCCAGGACCAAGGCTCTGCCAGGGTGGGCAATTAGGGCGGGGAGAGTGGGCTGCTGGGAGAGGCTGGGAAAGACCCCGTGGGCCTCCTGCCTCCACCCAGATGCCACACACACCACACTTAGCAAGCACACTCATAAAAACATGCTCTGGCTGGGACTCCAGACTCCCTCAGGGCCTGAATCCCAGCCCGGAGCAACCACGGATCCTATAATATGTCCATCTGTCCTCTGTTCCCCAGGCTCTCCTGCTTTGCCTGAGATCAACATGAGCCCGCTAGGAATGCATTTTGTCCCTTTCCTTCTTTCCTGTCCCTCCTAATCTGAACACCCACAACAAAACTGTGTTGTCTTGTGATTTACGAGCTCACAAAACTCACTAACACTTTTTCCTCAAACACCTCGATGTAGAGAAGCCCTTGGTTTCTCTGCAGACAAGAGGGCCCTACTTCTCCCTCAGGCATGGACCACCAGGCCCGGGCCAGGACCCTGCCCAACAGGCTCTGTGGTTTATTTGTGATCTGTTCATTCAAAGGTCACCATTGGGAAATCCTTGACAGTGGTGAGGAAAAGGCAAGAAAAGTGAGGGCCAGGAAGAATTTTCCCACAACACAGGTCTCCTGGCTGGCCCCTTTCTGGCTACAGTCCCTTGGTGAGCCGGGTGCCTCCACCAGGCCACAGAGGGTCTCAGCATCTCCCAGTGACTGGTGTTTGAGGCACTAGGAAAAGGCTCCTGGTGGGAACTTTCCAGCAAGTCCAGGACCTCCCTGGAGAGAAGCACTGGACCTCACTTTAGGTCTCTGCTCAGGTGTCACCAACTCAGACTGGCCTCCTGTGACCACCCAATCCCCTGCCAGCTCCCAGACCCCCTTCCTGATTTTACCATTCTCTATAGCCCTTCCTACCATCTGACAGCTGGTTACCTTATTTTCCAGAGGACTCTCCCACTAGAATGTAACATAGGAACTTTGCTTTGTTCATGTCTTTCTCCCTTGTGGCCTACAATGGTTTTCAGCACAGAGTAAACACCCAATAAGTATTTGTTCAGTGAATGAATGAATGAATTTCTTAGGCCTAAATGTGGCCAAAAAGATCTGTTCCATAGCCTGCCCAGAATTCTTCAAATATATGTGTGCGTGCCCAGTCACGTCTGACTCTTTGTGACCCCATGGACTGTAGCCCACCAGGTTCCTCTGTCCTGGGGATTTCCCAGGCAAGAAGAATACTGGAGTGGATTGCTATTTCCCCCTCCAAGGCATCTTCCCAACCCAGGGATTGAACCCGCGTCTCTGGCATCTCCTGCATCTCCTGCATGGGTAGGCAGACTCTACCACTGAGCCACCTGGGAAGCCCCAAGATATATATTGTCAATGAATTCTAGAAGAGCAGCCAACCAGACCCGCATCAAAGACAACCCAAACCCAACTTTCTCCTTTGCTAACCCTGCTGGGGCTCGTGGTGGCCCACAAGGCTGAAACAGCTTCAGAGCTGCCCCCCTTTCTGGACTGGCCACGGCAGAACATGTGCTGAGTGTCCTGGGTCCACTCTGGCCTGTGCTCACACCCTGCTGTAGGAGACACCCCACACCTTCCCAGGGCTAACACTATCTCAGAGCTGCCCCCGCCAGAGAACCCAGAGCTTCCTCCAAACTGCAACAGACATGGCTTGGACCCAAAGCATCCTGGTTTCCTTACATTTAAGGAGCCAGGTCGCTGGAGTCCCCAAGAAAGAGAGAAAGAAGGGCCTGAGGAGTGCTGAGCCCCCAGATGGACCCATAGGTGAGCAGGCAAGTTGAACCCTGGCCATGGGAGAGATGCAGGGAACAGAGAGACAGGGAGAGCCTCAGAGTGGACAGACAGAAAGGGAAGGAGCGAGGAGACAGGAAGAGACACACACACACAGGCAGGGAGAAAAGGAATGAGAGAGAGAAGCAGTCGGGGAAGCAGCCTGGAGACCCGGCAAGCAGAGTCGGAGGACAAGAGAGCAGAAGACGAGGGAAGGGGCGGCCGAGGGGCTCGCGGGGCGGGCGGGTGCAGCTGAATCGCCGCTCTGTTCTCCGCGCCGCACTGAGGGGCTTTCTTCGCAGCCGTGGGAAACTGGTGGGCGAGCGCGCGCCCCGCCGCCATGTGGACGGTAATTAGCCGGATTAGGGCGGGAGCCTAGCCGGCCGGTCGGGAACAAAAGGGCCCTCTTTGCCCGTGCAAACGGCGGGTTAGCGGGGTCACCAGGCAGGGTCCCCCAGGAGCGGCCGAGGGGACGTGGGGCCAGAGAATGGGGCCTCTGTGCACCTGATGGGGCCTGGCTTTGGGGTCCCGACTTGGGGGTGCGGGAGGAGAGCAGGGGACATAGAACAGAGAGGCCCGTGATGGCAGCCCTGCCCAGCCTCGGGATCTGATCGGGGAGCTGGACTATTAATACTATTAGTAAGCGCTCTGGCAACATGGATACCATTTATTGAGCGCTTCCTGTGTACCAGCTGCATGCCAAGGGATGTGTCACCTCGTCTGATCCTCCTGAGGAACTTCCGCAGGGCTGATGTGTAAGATCGATTTTACAGATAAGGGAGGTGGAGGCAGAGATTGTGACTTGCCCAAGGTCTTGCAGTAGGAAATGGTGTCTCACACATTCGCTGGCCCTGACTAGACACTCAACAAGTACATGCCGGATGAATGAATTTGTGAATGAATAAATGAATGACAAGGTTGGCCCAGACCTCACTCTGTGGTTCCTGCATGACCTGGGAGGTTGAGGAAGTGGGGGCTCCCAGCCTGAGACTCCGGTCCACTCCCTTCTAGGAAGCTGTTCTAGGAGATCCGTGCAGGGGTGTGTGTTGGTACTAACACCTCCACTCACCCAGGGAATTTTGGTCACTAGGGTCAGGGGTTTGAGGGGTAGGAAATGTGACCACGTGGTTTCCTTTCCAGCAGCCCCAGCAGAACTGTACCTCCCTCCGGATCTATGCCTGCAGCCCCACAGGCCTCTCCAATGCACAGAGCAGTGTAAGGAGCTACTGGTGACCCATGCGGGTGGGAAGAAGAGGACCTGGGACTTTCTCCTGCCCCTTGGCTCTCACTTGAACTCCAGAGGGCCCCAGATACTCCAGTTTTAAATGAAGAGCATCCTCTGAGCCGTGGGTGTCACCGTCCTCACAGGTGGTGTAGTCGGAGAGCACACACCCTGCCCACAGTAGCAGCTGGTGATGGGAGTGGGAGAAGTGGGCAAAGCGGGCAGGGGGGCACGGTGTGAGGCCGTGGGAGGGGGACTGTGGCAAGCTGTAGTGGAGGTGGCGGTGACTGCTCCTTCTGGCCCACCAGTGCCTTATGGGCCAAAATGGCCAGGCCTGAGCTTTTCAAGACGGAGAAAGTAATCCAGCCTTTTGGGTGGAATCTCCCAATTTTAAAATATGCTGTGGGGGCTTCCCTGGTGGCCCAGATGGTAAAGAATCTGCCTGCAATGTGGGAAAACTGGGCTCGATCCCTGAGTTGGGAAGATCCCTTGGAGGAGGGCATGACAACCCACTCCAGTACTCTTCCCTGGAAAATCCCCGTGGACAGAGAAGCCTGGTGGGCTACAGTCCACGGGGTCGTAAAGAGTCGGACGTGACAGAGTGATTCAGCCCGCAGGTTGGCAGCTCACAAACCCCTTTCCTAGGTGCAGTGTTAGAGATGCTCCGGTACTCAGAGCCTCGGGAGAAAGAAACATCCCATCCCTTCCCCCAAGACCCTTTTCCTCCACCTTCTCCAGAGTCAGTGAGTGAGGAACGGGTGAGGGATGGGTGCTGGAGGATGCCCAGCCCCTGCCAGATCCCTGGGCCCTGCATCAGGCTGTCCCATGAGGCAGAGGGCTCAGGCAGGCAATCTGCAGGCCACTGAGATCTGACTGACCTGGTGCCTGGCCAAAAGCTGGAGGTTGTCACTTCCAGCTCGGCCAGGGAAAGCCCAGTGAACCAGTAAAGGAGAATTTTTCTGCAGTGCTGGAGTGTGAAAATGGCTACAGGAGGAGGAAGTGCCAGCTTCCACCCAGTTCTTCCTCCATCACCCTCACGAACTTCTTGGCAAGGGTAAGATTGCTGTAATCCCATTTCTCAGATGAAGAAAATAAAACCTGGAGAGCTGCAGTATGTGTCTGAAAGGAGTAGAGAGTGAGCATCTAGGGGGCATAGCGTGAAGAAGCTCCAAGTTTAAGATTTTTTGAAATGTTAATGATTGATGTGAATCTTGCTTCCCACTTCATAACATAGACATGGCTGTTTCAATATAAAAATAATGGGAGTTTTTCCTCCGATCCTCTGGTAAGCTTGACCTTGGGAGGATGCGCCACGTTTATCCTGTGGCATCTCAAAGCCTGGCACTTCACTGTGATGCAGTCCACAGCCACAAGAGAGAGGAGCCGGGGCTGCAGAACCAGCCCCCAAAGTCAGCTCGTGACCAAGTAGCCCTGAACCCAAGACCCTGACTTCCTCAGGGAGCGTGATAGGCATAAAGGAGTTTTGTTCTTGTTCAGGTCTTTCCTCTGGTCCCCATGATCCCCGAGGTCTTTCCTCGGGTCTGCCTCATGGAAAGCTGGGCGAGGGGCTCTGCCTGGCTCCATGGGCCAGGCGGAACCCTGGCTCAGAACTGAGTCAGCTCCCAACCCCCACAAAGCCAGGACACAGTCTCTCCTTCCCTCCTCTTGGCTACCTCCACGTCGTCTCCTTTTTACAGACAAAACTACACCGCAGCGGCTGCTGCCTCTAGCTCCTGAGAGGCGCAGGGCTGTGTGGCAAAGTGCTCCCAACCTCTGACACAGGCCAGAGTGTCCTGGGGTGGGGGTAGGGGGGTGTTTCTTGTGGGAGGGATGTCTAAGGGGCAGCGGTGGCAAGCAGGGGGTCAGGCCACTCTCTCTTCTGGCCCCTAAAAGAGCACAAATCAGGGTTCCCGAGACCACAGAGATGGACAGTCAGAGAAAGGCATCGCTGGCCTCAAGGAACATGGGACAGTTTCATGGGGGAAAGGACAGCTCAGAACCTGAGAACCAGGAAGAACTTTCTCCTTTCCCAGGAATACCCATCACTGGACCTTGTCGCCCCACTACAGTGCTCTGGGAGTCCTGGGGTGCTTGCCCCTCTCTCCTCCAGCACTTGCCCACTTTGCCCTTCTGGCAGCTGATGGTGGTTTCAGAAACAATGAGGCCAGAATCCCTAAAGCGCGGTAAGTGCTTGCTTCCTGTCCTCACCCCACCCTGTTAGAATGGGAGACATGTTTAAGGGGAAGGATTACTCCAAAGAAACCCAAGTTCTGGTTTGAAAGACTTCCGAGAAATGTGGGAAAACTCTGGGGCTCTTACAGTCCCCGATCAAATTTCTGAGTCCTGTGTTCCCAGCCTGGGCCAGAACACTGAAATCACAGAGTCCCTCTCTTCGCCTCTCTCCCCACTTTGCACGTAACCAGCACAAGGGCTCAAGTTCCAGCTCAGGAAGCACAAGGCACAGCCCACCCTTCCACCAGGGGAGAGGAGGAATTTCATTCCAAGGCTTCAGGCTAATTACATTGCCCACGTACTCAAGCCTCCACCCTGGAGGAAAGTCAAATTCCCCCAAGTGTCTCTCTTTTTTCTTCCCAGATCTGCTTACCACCCCCCACCCGCACCCCCTACCTCCAGCCTAGAGCACTTGAGATGACCAACTGCAGCATGGATGTCAAGGCAGGCCTGGAGCTCAGGAGGAGGGTACAGAGAGAAACCTGCTTTACCCATTGGTGAACTTGACATCATGGTCTTGGACACGCACTGTGGAAAGATGGGCTTGTACATTCAAAATGCAGTAAGCAGTGAGTTCCAGGAGATGGTGAAGCTCCGGGAATAGTGAAGGACAGGGAAGCCTGGCATGCTGCAGTCCATGGGGTCACATAGAGGTGGAAAGGACTGAGTAACTGAACAACAATAGCAACAAAGCAGTGAGCTCAAGGTCTGACCCAGATAGCCCTCACATTCTGCTGATGGGAATGAGGGAAGACACCCAGATGCACAGCCTCTGTAGCTGGAGACCAGACAATGTTTCATAGCATCCTTCATGACGGAGACCTTGAGGGTGGTTATGTCCAAGGGCTGGTGAGTTGTCCGAGGATGAGCCTCAAGGCCCATGGCAGCAAGGAGAGCACTTCCTATACAGCCTCGAAGTCTTCAGTATGTTTGCAGGCACTTGGATGGAGCTGTAGGTGGAAGACTCCTCGTTTGCAGACCATCAAATCTGAGAAGAGTAGGAAATGCACTGTGTGATAAAAGCTAACAGGTTTGCTCATGCTGGGTGAATAGGGCCCATTTCTGAGATGAGTCTGAAGACGGTTCAATATCACACTCTGCTTATGGGGTCCAAGACATCACCTGCCTCAGCATGTGTGGGGGAAAAAAAAACACGGAAGGATCTGGGGTATTCAGCATATTGCCAATCAACTGTGTGGTTAATCTGAACAAAACAGTGATGTGATCTTCAGCTACATTGAAGAAGTTCTTATTTTCCAAGATTTCTTTGTCCTATGAATCCCATTAAGGGATTTCTTATGGGTCCACTGACCACTCAAATCAAAAACTTCTGGGGCTTGTTAAAAATTCAGATTTGGGGGCCCACCTAGATTGTTCATTCAGGCTGTATAGGGAGGAAGCCCCAGAAGATGTATTTTCAACCTCTTCCCAAGTGATTTTTTGAGAACATTTTCAACTCTGCCTACCTCTTTAGCTAATGCTACGCCCTCTTGCCAGGACTGTTTTACTGCTGAGCAAAATAAGAGGACCCCCTGCCCAGCCAAGCTTCCCTCTAGGCTAGAAATTCCACTAGTGGAACTTGGTCCTTTGGGTTAGAATCCTACCCCTACAAATGGCCTTGTCAGCAAAGATTTTAAAAGATAAAGACAGCTGGCTTATAGCAACACTGTGGTGCGGGCAGTGGGTAGGGACCCAGGCTGAACTTCCCAGACAAAGAGTAAGGCTTAATCATACTGCCAGAGGGCCTCCATCCAGCTCGGCCTGAAGCCGTGGAGAGACCGAGAAATAAGCCATTTGTTCCTGCCTGGCGTGGGAAGCGCTCAGTCTTCGGAGAAGCAGCCTGACCTGAGTGTAAATCCCACTCAGGCCCTCAGCAGCTGTGTGACCCTGAACATTGACTTCAGCTTCTCTGAGGCTCAGATTTCCTCTGAGATCTTGACGCATTCCTCACCCAGCTGTTCTAAGGAATTGATGAATAATGTATGTGGTTGCATGTAGGTAAAGCCCCCTGAGATCCTGGCACACAGTAAGTGCTCAGTATTGCTTGTTGAATGCATGAATGGGTAAACAGTCGATGGATGGATGGATAGACAGACGGACAGATGGACAGATGGCCTCTGTGAATTCTTTTTGCAGACAATCCGCCTCTGCCTCTGAATTGATTAGCCGTAGTTGCCCCACCCCAGCGTCATTCCCTGACATCTCACAGATGTCTTGATTTAGGCTCCAAGTTGTGCCTCCTGGGAAAAAACCCTCTCTTTCCTCACCCCTCTCTTCCCCAAATGCCCCGCTCCCAGCTTCTGTCCAACTGCCAAGGAATTCTTATCTGGCTCTGGCTCTCAGATTCAGCACAGGGGCAAATCATCTTAGGGCACAAGCTCTCACAGAGTCCCCTGATTCAGGCCAGGAGCAGGTTTCCAACCCCAGTTCAGGTCATTTTTCTGGACAGCCCTTTAGGGAAAGCCCATCTTCAGGCTAGCTGGGACTTGCCGAGGAAAATCAGCTGTATGAGGCACAAACTGGAACTTGGACTCAAGGAGAAAAAACAGGAGACAGTTAGAAGGTGTTAACTGCTGAGGGTGAGAAAGCGTTCCCAGTTAGCAAAATCAGAGAAGATGTCATGAAGCGGGTAACATGTGGATCTTAAAGGATGGATAGATCGGAACATTCAGAGTGGGAGAAAGAGCATTGCGAAGAGAAGGAACAGAGCGGGGGTGGCTCAGCCTGACAGGAGCAGGGGTGAAGGGGAGGTGGACGAGGGGAACAGGCTGCAGGACTGGTTGGGGCACGCGCTGTGCATGGCTGTGACGGCCAAGCCAAGGTGCCCTCTTGACTCCCCTGCTGTGAATCCAGGCAGGAGCTGTGGCCCGGGCGTGGCCCCCATGTCTCTCTCTCTCCTCAAGGCTTTGTCTGTACCCCTCGGCCCACTCCCCTAGCAGGCATCTGTGAGCACTGATCTGCATGCCTCTTTGACCCCGGGAAGCCTAGTAGGCCACCCCTTCTGCAGCCAGCTGCATTTATAAAGCTACACCAACTCTGCCCACTCCTGCTCCCGAAGGAATGAATGGAGGAAGTCCAGGCCTTGTGCAGGCTGTGGGGGGCCCCCTGATGCCTATGGAAGAGTAAGGGGCTTCTCAGCCCCAGGTGTGTGCAGCTGCTCCCTTGGTTGTAGGTCACTCCCTCTTCCCCCATCACCCCCCTGCAGGCCTGCAAGTGGCAGGTCTCACCCCTGCACTTTCCCCAGCTAATCCAAGTCACACAAAGAGCAGCCCGCCCGCCAGCGGGTCTTGTTTCACTGGAATGTTGGCATCAAACTTGAGATCGGAAATGAACTCATTATCTGATTATTTTTATTTGTGAAAATGTAACTGCCCTGGGAGAGGCCTTTCTTGAATAGTCTTTGGAGTGGATGAGTAATTCTCTCCCCTTAATATACATACACATGCACTCAGACACACATGTTCAGGCACACATGTACATACTCAAATATTCCACACCCCACCCCCTTCAGACATACACACATATGCACACACATCACACATAGGCACACAGAGGAAGCCATATAACACATACTTTCAGATACACGCACAATCGTGTGGAGACATGCTCTGGGTTTAATAAGCTCCTCTGAGGGCAGGGACTTTGTCTCTCTTATTCACGGCAGGATCCCTATGTTATGAGCAGTCAGTAAATAATTGCAGACTGAACAGCTACTGAGTAGATGCACACACACCCACTACCCAGACACACACACACACATACATGTGTGCATGCCCGGCTAGCCTCTCTCCCTTCCCAGAGAATGGCAAAGTCAAAGAATCTCTGATTCCACAGCCTGAAGTCTTCACACAATGAACCACACCTAGTATTATTTGGGAACACAGCCTCCAGAGCCTTCCAGTGGAGATGTCCATCACCAGCTCCCAGAAGGCCAAGGTAGCTCCTCCCTTGACCTGCCACAGCCTCACCAGATGCTTAATAAAGCCATCCCATCACCCTTGCCAATCTGGAACCTAATGTGATGATGGTCTGGCCAAGAAAGCCTGAAGTGATTATGCAGGGCAGGCTGTTCTCCAGGGGTGTTCTCTGGGGGCCACCCCCACTCACCCACGCTGGCTCAGTGGCAGGCCCCGACACAGGGTCTTGGGCACTGGAGCCCCCAGACTCTGTCTTTGTTTCTCTCTCCTCCAGTCCATGGCCATGACTCAGGCTGTCCAAGGCCTGCGAATGCCTCTTGGAGAGGCCACCCAGCCAGAGGCAAGGCTGATGGGCAGGCAAGAGTGAAGAGGCCCAGAAAGGGTGGCCTGAAGTCTGATCTCAGGGTGGAACAATCCACAGGACCATGACCCTTATACTTAACTATCCTTGAAGGGCTCCTCATGGAGCAGGTAGCCTGCTGTAATGGAAAGAGTTCTGGACTGGAGTGAGGCCCATCTGAGCTGACCACCTCGCTGGCCCCATCCTGGCCATGTGACTTTGGGCAGGTCATTAACCCTGGAGCTTATTGTCCACCAGCATCTTGGGCAATCACATTCTTGCTGTCTCGCTGCCCTGGCCCTCACCCTCTCCTGACCTCCCTTCCAGACCCTGAAGGAGAACCCACAACTCCCTCTGCAGCTGTTCAGGCCTATTCAAGTGACTCTTTCAAAGTGCAGAGCCCTCCAGGGTAGGTTGCGCAGTTCCTCACACCCAGCATTTTGTAAGAGCCGCCTGAACTTTCCAAGAAGAGGCACCCAGGGGATGGGAGGACATGGAGAGGAAGGGACCATTTGTTTTGCTAATGTTGCCTTGTCCTAAGGCCTGGACAGTGAGAAGGAAGGTCTCTTAAAACTCCAAATCCCCCAGCAATTCCACTCCTAGTTGCATACCTGGAGGATCAAATGCATGTGCTCATGAATAGGTATGCACAAGAATGCTTCATTCACAGTACCTCAGACTGAAACAATCCAAATATTCATTGACAGGAGAATAGTTAAACATATTGCAATGTATCCATATAATGGACTCCTATATCCATATGTTCAACAAGAGCTTCTTTTACACACAAAACATACAAAAATGGATGAATCTCCCAGGCATGATGTTGAGTAAAATAAGCCAGACAGCATTCGTAGAAGGTCAGTAACAGTCAACATGAATCAATGGTGGGAGAAGGGAGACCACTGGTTACCTCTGCTGCTGCTGCTAAGTTGCTTTAGTCGTGTCCGACTCTGTGCGACCCCAGAGACGGCAGCCCACCAGGCTCCCCCGTCCCTGGGATTCTCCAGGCAAGAACACTGGAGTGGGTTGCCATTTCCTTCTCCAATGCATGAAAGTGAAAAGTGAAAGGGAAGTCACTCAGTCGTGCCCAACTCTTAGCGACCCCATGGACTGCAGCCTACCAGGCTCCTCTGTCCATGGGATTTTACCTCTAGGGGTGGTGGTTACTGGTGAGGGGCACAGGAGACTTTCCGTAGTGCTGAAACGTTACATCTCTTTATCTGTTGGTCACATGGGCACAGACACACTTGTGGAATCCATCCAGCTGTGCACTCTTACGCTAATGTATGCACGTTTTACTAGGTGAGCACCCCAAGTCACAAAGGGTCTAACCCAGGCAGACAGGAGGAGTTCTTCAGGGAACGGGGTCGAAGGCCAGGAAACAGGAAAGGAGTGAAGCCAAGAGTGGAAAAGAGAAGGCAGGGAGTATTCTTTCCAGATTGAGTGACTTGGCCAAGGAGGGCCCACCGTGAAGGAGTGGGTAGGACGTGAAGGACATGACCCTCGCACTGACCCCACATGTGTCAGGTCAGGTTACCCTTCAGTGTGTCCTGTGCAGGGCTGGACATTGTGGTTGGGACCCAATGTGAAGGCCGGTCTCAGATCATCTGTCTCCCGCCTTCCTACCCTGCCCATACTTGTGGAGCAAAGAATAGTCTGAATTCCAAACCTCTCTTTCACCCACTGTTAATAGATAAACTCAATCTGCCCTAATGTGCTTAAATAATAGGTGCCAAGGAGCGAGCTTATTCATTCTGCTTGCTTTATCTAAACTCCTGGATGGAATCATTCATAAGAAAGAGAATTCCGGGGCTCCCCTGGTCGTCCAGTAGTTAAGAATCCACCTGCCAATGCAGAGGACATGGATTTGATCCCTGGTCTGGGAAGATTCCACATGCCACGGAGCAACTGAGCCCACAAGCTACAACTACTGAGCCCTCGCACCGGAACTACTGAAGCCCATGAACCCCAGAGCCCGTGCTTAGCAACAAGAGAAGCCACCACAATGAGAAGCAGTGCACCGTAACTAAAGAGTAGCCCCTGCTCATCACAACCAGAGAAAGCCCAGGTACAACAATGAAGACCCAGCACAGCCAAAAAAGAAAGAAAGAGCATTCCAGAAACCTGCGTCTTGATGATGGTCTACGGGTGTGAGTGGGCAGAAATGTACGCTCAAGAGTGTGTCTGTTCCTGTGTATTGTATTTCCTTATAATGGGCTCTTCTGGTTTTATCTTCATATACTCAGCCCCTCACCCACTCTGCTCTCTCACCTCTGCTCAGCATCGCTGCCCTTCTCCACAGATACCCCGTTTTCCTGCCCTGATAGGAGGATTAGATTTTCACAATGACATGGAGAGACCAAGTCCTCATCCTTCTTGGACATTGTTTAAGGAGTCCAGAAAAGGACCCCGAAACTGATCCTTAAGGGATTGCTTTTCTGGCCTGTGACAGATAACTCAGAGTCTCACCACACTTAGGCCTTGAAGGCTCAGCATGGGCAGATGGTGACATTTTAGGACCTGGGACTCAAAGGCATGGCACGCCTGCGTTCCTGGAACCCCATCATCACACAAACGATTAAGTAATTTCAGTGAAGAGAAGCTGCCTAGACTTGGCCAGCTCTGGACATGGCTGCCACATCTGCCTCTGGAATGACAGAGGTAACCAGGGGCGACAGCCCCAAACACCGGGGCTTCCCTCCACCCAACCCGGCCTTGTCCCCTTCCCTCTCCCTGAGCAGTTCCCACCACATCCGCTTGATCTCTTCACACAGCTCACAGCCGGCCACTCTTCTTCCTCCCTCAGTCCCCACACAATGGCAGACACGTGCAGTGCTCAGTTACTACTGTGCAGAGTGAGTCAGGGACCCACCAGGCAGGTACTGTTATTACACTCCACAGGTGAGGAAACCTCAGCCAAGACATCAAGCGGTTTCCCTGAAGTCACACAGCTGGTAATCAATGAAGTCAGGATTTGAACCCAGGTAAACCAAGACAGCATATTGAAAAACAGAGACATTACTTTGCCAACAAAGGTCTGTCTAGTCAAGGCTATGGTTTTTCCGGTAGTCATGTATGGATGTGAGAGTTGGACTATAAAGAAAGCTGTTGAAGAAGACTCTTGACCTTTGAACTGTAAGGAGGTCCAACCAGTCCATCCTAAAGGAGATCAGTCCTAGGTGTTCATTGGAAGGACTGATGTTGAAGCTGAAACTCCAGTACTTTGGCCACCTGACGCAAAGAGCTGACTCATTTGAAAAGACCCTGATGCTGGGAAAGATTGAAGGCAGGAGGAGAAGGGGATGACAGAGGATGCGACGGTTGGATTGCATCACTGACTCGATGGACATGAGTTTGGGCGGACTCCAGGAGTTGGTGATGGACAGGGAGGCCTGGAGTGCTGCAGTTCATGGGGTTGCAAAGAGTCAGACACGACTGAGCAACTGAACTGAACTGAACTGAGTCGGACTCCAGAGCCCAGCTCTGCTAACCCCTCCCTGGAGCCCTGTCCAGCTCGTCCCTTCACATGAGGCTGGGGGAGCAGGCCGAAGAGCCAGGCTGCCTTGTTCCTGTCCTGGCTCCTCCTCTTCCTGGGGGGCTGCTGGTGCATGTGACCTAGTCTCTAGTACCTCACCCCCTCACTCCTCTCATTGGCTGGGGATTGGATTGGGAAGGGCACACACTCCTGCACGCTCAGAGCTCTCAGGTCCAGCCTGGATACTAGCTTTGGTTGGCCTCACACTTGAGCCATTCTGTCCAGGCTGCTGCTGCTACTGCTGCTAAGTCGCTTCAGTCATGTCCGACTCTGTGTGACCCCATAGACGGCAGCCCACCTGGCTCCCCCGTCCCTGGTATTCTCCAGGCAAGAACACTGGAGTGGGTTGCCATTTCCTTCTCCAATGCATGAAAGTGAGAAGTCAAAGTGAAGTCACTCAGTCATGTCCAACTCTTAGCAACCCCATGGACTACAGCCCACCAGACTCCTCCGTCCATGGGATTTTCCAAGCAAGAGTACTGGAGTGGGTTGCCATTGCCTTCTCCAGGGGTCCAGGCTGAGAGCAGATCAATTATACCACCCAAGGCAACTGTACCTGGGACTGAGTAAGAAAACCTGGCCCTCCACATGTCACAAGCCCTTCTCCAACACAGTGGCCTGCTTGCACAAAGCCCTGTGTCAGGGACCCTGGAGCTTGCCACGTGGGCTCCTCCAGCCCACTCTGAACTCCCAGCCCAACCCTAACATCCACCATCTACATTACCACACACTCGAGTGTAGTCCATCTAATACTTTTCCCAGGATCCCATCCCTGACTTTGGTTTCTCCCTCTAGACTGTAAACACCCCAAGAGCAAGGGCCCTATTTTTTGTATCTTTCATCTGCTCAGCAGCCCAGGTACAGGCCTGTGCACACCCAGGTCCTAAAAACCCACTTGAAATGGATGGGATGGGGTTGGAGGCTTAGGTACTACACCTTTGGAGTTGCTGGTTAAAATGTAGTCTTCCTAGAAGTGGAAATGGGTGTAGGGTGGGGTGGATATGGACTTTGATGCAAATGAATGCAAATCCCCGTGTTGTGATAAGCAGATGTGCATCTGGATTCAGAATCCTGGCCCCCTGGGCTGTGCCCTCTGATTAGGGGGCTCTGTGTCTGCTGGGGATCTTGAGTGGTGAAGCTGGGATGCTGGAAGTGGCCCCTGCACAGCTCTCAGCACTGGTGGAAACCTACCCGGGCAGCCTGGATGACACGAGATGTGTAAAGCAGAGACCTGCCCTGGAGATAGGCTGGAGATATAGCCAGCGCTGGAGACGCCTGGGTTCTGGGGACACAGCATGGCAGGAGTGGAGTGGGGCAAGCCCAGAACACCAGACCAGGAAGGAGCAGACCACCCCTGATGTCATGGTCATGGTCAGGTCTTCAGACTCTCTCAGCTCTCTGCTGTGACTACCAATGGAATCTGCTGGCTGCCTGCCACTCGCCATGACCGCTCCCAGGCCTCACTGGGGTGCCCACCAGCCTGGACCTGCACGGGGTGGGCAGACCATGGTCACTGGAGGAGCGAGAGGCTTCCCAGCACTGATGAGTGCCCTCTTTGGCCAGTGACTGGGACTGGGACTCTCACAGTCCAGGAAACTGAGGCTCAGAAAGCTGAGTGGCCCTAAGGCAACACAGTGGGTCAGGGCAGAGCCTGATCAGAACCCAGGTCTCCAGGGTTAAGTGTGCATGCTCAGTTGCTCAGTCATGTCCGACTCTTTGCTTCCCCATTTGCTACTTTCTGTAGCCCGCCAGGCTCATCTGTCCATAGGATTCTCCAGGCAAGAATACTGGAGTAGGTTGCCATGCCCCGCTCCAGGGGATCTTCCCCAGGGATCGAACCTGCATCTCCTGCGGCTCCTGCACTGTAGGCGGATTCTATACTACTGAGCCACCGGGGAAGCCCAGGTGAGGAGGGAACACAATGACAGCCTGGACAGGTAGGGCCCCCCAGCCCAGCCCAGAGACTGTCTCCTTCAGGCAAGGCATGGCAAGGGACTGAAGAAGAGCGTGAGGATGGGGCCAGAGAAGCGGTGTGGAGAGAATCAGGTGTCTGGGAATTTTCAGGGGGATTGCGAGGCAGCCCAAAACCAGGGTTCCCACAGCGGCAGGTGGGCATCCAGTGGGCCCTGCCGAACAGGGCTGGCACCAATTCTAGTGGGGTTGGAGGTGCCAGCTCTCACCCGCCAGCCGGCCTGCCAGCTGGGGAAGCTTCATTAGAATTCCTCAGCCCTCCAACCCATTTCCTTCCTGGTGAACAGGACAGCTAAGGGCCCCCGCTGCCTGCTGCTGGGGTGAGGTGGCCAGGCTGGCAGCTTCAAGCCGGGCTGAGAGTGGGGGCTAACCAACAAGCTCAGGAAGCCTGCCTTGGAGGATAGAACAGCCGCTGGCCTGACCCTAAATTTCCCCAAGTCAGAGACCATCTGCCTGTCTGTCTATCCAGTCCCCCAGGGCCCAGGGGGCTGGTGAGTGTGGACAGACAGACACGAGGTTGTGGGAAGCTTCAGTGATTAATGGGTGATGAAAACCAGACTCCTACAGGATGGGGGTGGGAACAGAGAGGCAGAGAGAGTCTGTCTGTTTCACGCTTGGCTCAGCTTGGAGCCCTCAGCCCAGGGAGGAGGGCAGAGGCCACTAAGGGCAGTGCTCTGGCCCCAGCCTGGACATCCCCACCCCGCTGCACCTATGCCCACATGGCACTTCCTTCAGCCTCTGCCCCAGAAGGTAATCCTGTGAGGAACCAGCTTTGCTCCCAGCACCCAGGGACCCTGAAATATTCTCCCTCTCAGAACACCCCAAGGTCTCCATCTCCTCAGGAGGAAAGACCAGTCACCACCTTGCCTCCTCCAGCCTTCACTTCCTTCTTGCCATGGGGCTAATGTCCTGGAGCTCAGACCCTGAAGCTCCTGTCACCTCCCCCCAAATCACATGACAACCCCATCTTCTGTCCTCAGGACCCACTAAGCTCAGTCCTTACCATGGAAACTTTGAAAAGGTGAAATCAAGCTGACTTCCCCTCAGAGATTCCTTGACAGCAAAACCTCCGTCTAAGAGGATTTAGATCAAGCCTCCAAGAAAGCAAACAGGAGGGAGGCTCGCACAAGCATGTCTCATAGTCCCCACCGGACAGACCCCGGCATAACCTCGCACCTCTCCCCCCGCCCCAAAACATCCCCCAACCAACCTACTTGCCCCAAGTCTGGGATTCTCACTAACACAACCCTGAGAAGCTTTCAGAGGGTGTCCACCCTCAGGGCCCCGGGATCTGGCCAGGCAGGGGTGAAAGAAGGAATGGGGATACAGAGAGAGGAAGTGGTTTTGAGAAGGTGGAGCACAGAGGCAAACTCTGCTGACTGAAGACTTTTGCTGCTGGCTAACCAGGCCCTCTGGAGAAGGCAATGGCACCCCACTCCAGTACTCTTGCCTGGAAAATCCCATGGACGGAAGAGCCTGATGGGCTGCAGTCCATGGGGTCGCTAAGAGTTGGGCACGACTGAGTGACTTCCCTTTCACTTCTCACTTTCATGCCTTGGAGAAGGAAATGGCAACCCACTCCAGTGTTCTTGCCTGGAGAATCCCAGGGACAGGGGAGCCTGGTGGGCTGCCGTCTATGGGGTCGCACAGAGTTGGACACGACTGAAGCGACTTAGCAGCAGCAGCAACCAGGCCCTCCTATCACCAGAATAAAACTTCTAGTTATCAAAAAAAAAAAAAAAAAATTCCAAGGTAGCTGTTGTGTTGAGGTGAAGCAGGCCATAAGGAAAATATTTATTCCTTCCTTCTTGCCCACCAGGCACCTTGTGTGTATTTCTTGGCTCATATCCTATGGGAAGAAACTAAGGCTCAGGACATTGCCCACTCCCTCCCCTCCCCTCACAGGGTTAAGTGAGGAGCTGAGAGCCCAAGTCCCTCAGACACAAACCCGTCCTACTTTCTGAAGCCCCACCCTGCCAGAGGCTGAGGTGAGGAGAGCTGGACACCATCTGGGAAGAATCAGAGAAGATTTGGAGAAAAGATCTCATGTGGGAATGAGAAATCCTTCATTAGGGCTTTTAATCAAAAAAGCAGAAACCTAATCTTCCTCCTTGCAAACGTTTCTGGACTCCCAGGGGTACCTGACTTTGTGTCCAACAAGTTATTAAGGAAGCAAGTATAAAACTTAAAAATCCCTGTCCCAAGCAGTCAGAGAAGGCTTTCTTATGGGGAGTGGGGAAGGGTGCAGCTGAACTCTATTGCTCCCTGCACCCCAGCTCCCTTTCTCTTGCCTTGACAGAGCCCAGACTTGTCATCTGAGAAGTAGGGGGAGGGTGAGGTCACTGCCCTTCTCTGGTTTCCGCCCAGAGCTCTGCTCTTCTGCAGGGAATGCGGTACTGGGCGGCTTTGCAGCCTGAAGTCAGCACTGTGGAAGGAGCCGCTGGGTGGTTCTTATAAAGAAGAGTGTAGGATGCTGCCCTCCCCCGCCCTCCTGAGTGCAAAACAAGATCCTCTTGGCCAAGGCTGAGTGCCTGCCGTTCAGCCGTGTCCAGGCCTGAGCGTCAGCCTGGACACGTGCATCCAGGCTGCCCCGAGGCAAAAGAGGCGTCCTCAGACACTTCTCAAGATAAAACAAAAAAGTGGAAGTGTATTCATTCTCTGTTGCAGCATAACAAACTACCATAAAGTTAGCAGCTTAATGCAACACAAATTAATTGTCTCTGTTCTATAGGTTAGAAGTTCGGGTAGACTCAGCTGGGCTCTCTGCTCAGAGCTTGCAAAGCCAGAATCAAGGTGTGAGCTTGCTGGGTGGGTGTCTAGATGTTCTGGGGCAAGACTCTTTTCCCAAGTTCATTTTGATTGTAGCAGATCTCTGCTCCTGTGGTTGTTGGACTGAGGTGCTCTTTTCTTGCCAATTGTCAGCCAGGGGTCCCTCTCAGCTCCTAGAGGCTGCTTTCTTACACCCCTTCCAGGGGGTCTCCTCCATCTTCAGGTCTTCAAATGTACAGGGAACAACCCCTACCCCCATGCTTCAAATCTGTCATATCCTCTCCTGCCTGCAACCCAGAGAAAACTGTCTGCTTTTATTATTTACTTTATACATAGCTATGCTGGGTCTTCATAGCTCTGGGCAGGCTTTCCCTAGTTGAAATAAGCAGGGGCTACTATTCATTGCAGTAGATGGGCTTCTTATTGTGGTGGCTTCTCTTGTGAAGCACAGGCTCTGGGGCGTGCAGAATTCAGTAGTCGTGATACAGGAGATAAGTTGCTCCACCGCATATGGGATCTTCCCATACCAGGGATCAAACCCGTGTCTTCTGCACTGGCAGGCAGATTCTCAGCCACTAGGCCACCAGGGAAGTCCAAACCCCCTACTTATTTTAAAGAGCCTGTGTGATTAGGCACACCGCCAGATAATCTCCCTTTTGATTCAAGTTGACTGATTCAAAACCCTAATTAGGTTTTTAAAATCATTTTGCATGTAATGTCACAGAATCAGGGGCTTGATATCTTCTCATAATCAGGCATTAGGATGAGAAATCTCAGGGGGACATATTTTAAATTCTGCCTACATGTAGGAACTTTTTTGACATTTTTGCCTAAATGTTGGACTAGACTTCTCACAGGACTTTCTTCCCTCTGCCCCAGGTGCTCAGGGGACAAGGTGGCACCCGGCTGCGTGGCTGCCCAGGAACCCCTGGCCCTTCTCTCCTCCTTGAAACAGACTCTGAGGCTTTTCAAGACATGGGCGGGGCGGGGGTGGGTGGGGGGTGCGGATGGGTCCGGGGTGGGTGGATCCTGCTTCGGAATCGCTGGGGCTCTGCTCGTATTAATCACCTTCTCCTTCCAGAGCTTCCACCACTGCATCCCACCCAAACTTCTACTGAGCTCTGCCCTGCCCTTCATACTCTCTGCGTTGTACCACCTACACGATCTCTGGAGGCCGTCTACACTCGCCTCCTCTCTGACCACCAGAATCTGGCCCCTACCCATCCCTATTCCTTTCATCTGCTGTCTCCCCCTTATCCCAGTGGACTCCTTCCAGGCCTTATTTCCCAGGCCTTGCTGGGAGGGCAGGGATGGATTCCATCTTGTACCCTGTTGTATTGCCAATACTCGGCCCAGCTCCAGGAACATAGCAGACACTCAGCAAACATTTGTTGTGGTTTCTCTGGGTTCATGTATCTGTGGGGTCCATTTGCTAAAGTGCTTCTCTTTCTCTCCCAAATCCAGACACACGTCACCACACCCACCCCTGCAGCATGTCACACTCTGCTTGGCCTGAGGGCAAGAACCAAAGCAAAGGGCAGAGTGTGTGGGTCACTCAGGATGAAACACTCCACGAATTCAGTTCGGTCTCACACCACACACACATACACGTGGGCCAGAGACTTCGAGTTCCCTGTGGCCCATTGCTGGGAAGGCAAGAGTCGCCACTCTTAGGCTTCTGCCCTCACCCTACGTGGGCCACCGGCTCAGCCATCTCTCTAGGAGTTTACTTGTGCTGGCCTTAATCTTTTTTCATTCCATCTCTGAATTGGGGCCCATGTTCTCATCCTCCAGGGGCCCACCCACTTCCTCTTGGGAGTCCTGCCGAGGACAGTGTGGTTTGAAGAACGTTCTAATCCTGGCCCCAAAGCTCTGAGAGAAAAAATGACTAAAAGCCCTGGAATGTGGAGCCTGCTGCTTCCTGCAAAGCATTTTGAATGAAACACGTAACCAACAGCTGCAGCGCAGAGAATGGAAACTTTGAGGGACGTCATGGCTCCAGGTCCTCAAATAGCAGGCTTGTGAGCAGAAGAAGCTCTTTATTTCTGCCCAGGCCGGACACCCTCAGCGCCCACCCCTCCCGGCTCTCCTTCCAGGAACTGAGCCCGCCACGCCAAGGACGTGATCCTGCTGCTCATTTATTCCAAACACTCCGCAGCAGCCCCTTAGAGCCCCCAGGTCTTCGCTGGCGGGTAGTAAGACCCCCTTCCCACTCACGAACTCCCAAGGGCATTGAGGATCCCACCGCTGCCTCCCCAGCGATCCTGAAGCAGGACCCCCCACTCAGGTCTTGAAAAGCCCCAGAGCCCGTCCCAAGAGCAGAAAGTCAGCACATGTTCCAACTGAGTTCTCATCCTGGAATCAGCCCCAGGTCAAGCCTGGCAGTGACAGCCAACTTACGCCAAGCGCTAGGATAGCGTCACCCAAGGCTGCTCTCAGGGTGGACTTGGGGGTGAGCAGACAAGGATAGACAGCCCCGTGGGGGCAAAAGGCCTGGAAGTTAGGAAACTCCTAAAGATCATGCCTGAGTGAAGGGATGATATGCTAACACTTTCTCAACTCCTTTATTAAGATGTAACATATAGGCATCAAACTGTGTCTTAAATGGCATGGCTCAATGGATCAAAATATAGAACATTTCAAATACCCTAGAAGTTTCCCTGGAGCCCTTCATAGTCAATAACCCCCCCTTAGTGGTAACCACTCTCAGAAGTTTCTTTCTCGTACCATCATTTAATTTTCCCCTTTTGGGGACTTTGTTTCAGTGGAATCACAAATGGTGTGTGCTCTGGCCATGGGCATATTGTGCTCTGCCTTGTCTCTGAGATTTACCCTTGTTTAGACACACTCGCAGCTCTGTGGTACCTGCTGTGCTGCAGGTTCTGTACAGAGGATAGCATGTTGAGTTTCTGCACTGAAGCTTTATCTGGAGCCCATTTGGCTGATAAGAAAGTTGGTTAAATCAGCAGTTCACTGTCACGTAGTCAAGACATGGAGGAGCATGGCCCCAAACCCAGGGTAGATGGACTCCAGAGCTGATTCTCACGTCTTTCCTCTTCAGAAATATAGACGAGGGACTTCCCTGGTGGTCCGGTGGTTAACAGTCCACCTTCTGGGCTTCCCAGGTGCAACAGTCGTAAAGGATCTGCCTGCCAATGCAGGGGACACGAGTTCAATCCCTGGTCTGGGTACTAAGATCCCACATGCTGCAGGAGAAACTATGTCTTTGTGCCGCAACTAGAGAGTCCATGTGGCATAAGAGAAGATCCTGCAGGACACACTAAGACCTGATGCAGCTAAACAAACAAACAAACAAACAAACAAACAATAAATACTTAAAAAAAAGAAATATAGAAAACCTGCCCCTGTTTTACCAAAAAGTGGGAAGACATTGCCTTAGAGATCCAGAGTCTGGGATTTTTCTCACAAAGGAAACTTTCATTTCAGGCACTCAAGAGCCCAGCAGAAGCGCCCTTTTCACTTTAGCCCCAGTAGTCCCTGGGCAATAAGATAAGGCAGGTGCAGAGGGGTGAGCAGGGGGCTGGGAGGCATCTCAGAGTACCAAGCCCTAGGAAAAGAATGAAGAGGTTCATTCATTTAGTCAGCAATATTCATTGAGTACCTACTGTATGCCAGGCGCTATCCTGGGTGCTTTCTTTTTGGTTATCTACTGCAATATAGCAAACCACTCTAAGACATAGTGGCTTAAAATGAACAACAAATATTTATCATCTTTCAAGATTTTATAAGTTACCTGGACAGTTCTTCTATCAATCTCGCTAGGGTCTCTCATGCTGCTACAAGTCAGATGGCACCTGGGATGGCAGTCATCTAGGCACTTGACTGTCTGAATCAAGATGCCAGATTCTTGTGTCTGTCACCCTGGCCAGGACCCTGAAAGGCTGGGCTCAGCTGGGACTCTAGGATTGCTAAAGTTCCCTCTGTCTCCAACTAGTCTCAGGGTTTCTCCCTCTTCATGTGGAATTCTCCAGCAGAGCACAAGTCTTCTTACATTGACAGCATAGGGCTCTCAAAAGTGCAAAAATGGGAGCCCCTACACCTCACTAAAGCTTAGGCCAACACTGAGGCAGCACTCCTTTGGCTATATTCTATGGTTAAGGAGCGTTGCAGTCCCAGACCAGATTCAGTGTGGGCAGAGACTCTCAGTTCAGTTCAGTTCAGTCGCTCAGTCGTGTCCGACTCTTTGCAACCCCATGAACCGCAGCACGCCAGGCCTCCCTGTCCATCACCAACTCCCGGAGTTCACTCAAACTCATGTCCATCAGTCAGTGGTGCCATCCAACCATCTCATCCTCTGTCGTCCCCTTCTTCTCCTGCCTTCAATCTTTCCCAGCATCAGGGTCTTTTCAAATAAGTCAGTTCTTTGCATCAGGTGGCCAAAGTTTTGGAATTTCAGCTTCAACGTCAGTCCTTCCAATGAATATTCAAGACTTACTTCCTTTAGGATGGAGTGGTTGGATCTCCTTACAGAGTCTCCTGGACTCTCAAGAGTCTTCTCTAACACCAGAGTTCAAAAGCATCAATTCTTTGGCGCTCAGCTTTCTTTATAGTCCAACTCTCACATCCATACATGACCACTGGAAAAACGATGGCTTTGACTAGACAGTCCTTTGTTGGCAAAGTAACGCCTCTGCTTTTTAATATGCTGTCTAGGTTGGTCATAACTTTTCTTCCAAGGAGTAAGCGTCTTTTAATTTCATGGCTGCAGTCACTATCTGCAGTGATTTTGGAGCCCCAAAAGATAAAGTCTGTCACTGTTTCCACTGTTTCCCTACCTATTCGCCATGAAGTGATAGGACTAGAAGCCATGATCTTCGTTTTCTGAATGTTGAGCTTTAAGCCAACTTTTTCACTCTCCTCTTTCACTTTTCATCAAGAGGCTTTTTAGTTCCTCTTCACTTTCTGCCATCAGGGTGGTGTCATCTGCATATCTGAGGTTATTGATATTTCTCCCAGCAATCTTGATTCCAGCTTGTGCTTCATCCAGCCCAGCATTTCTCATGAGGTACTCTGCATGTAAGTTAAATAAACAGGATGACAATATACATCCTTGACATATTCCTTTCCCAATTTGGAACCAGTCTGCTTTTCCCTATCCAGTTCTAACTGTTGCTTCTTGACCTGCACACAGATTTCTCAAGAGGCAGGTCAGGTGTTTGAGTGTCTCCTGAGGAGGTACGGGTCAGCAGTGGACTGCTGCAGGGGCAGGAGCTCTGGGTGCAGCAGACCTGGGTATGGCATAAGCCCTCTTGGAGGAGGTCGCCATTAACCCCACCATAGAGCTGCCAGAACTTACACAGGACTGTGTAAGTTGGAGGGCACAAAAAAACCTTGTGTGCACCAGGACCCAGGAGCAGTGACTCCACAAGAGACTGACCCAGACTTGCCTGTGAGTGTCCAGGAGTCTCTGGCGCAGGCGTGGGTCAGCGGTGGCCTGCTGCAGGGTTGGGGGCACTGAGTGTAGCAGTGCGTGCATGGGACCTTTTGAAGGAGGTCACCATTATCTTCATTACCTCCACCGTAGTTTGGCCCCGGGTCAAATAACAGGGAGGGAACACAGCCCCACCCATCAACAGAAAATTGGATTAAAGATTTACTGAGCATGGCCTCACCCATCAGAACAAGACCCAGTTTCCCCCTCAGTCAGTCTCTCCCCTCAGGAAGCTTTCATAAGCCTCTTATCCTTCTCCATCAGAGGGCAGAGACTCTACTAGGCAATGAATATAAGGAAGCGTCATCTTTGGAGACCAGCTAACACCCAAAAGTGTTCTTTTTCTTCTTCTTCTTTTTTCACTTACTCAACAAATAAACACTGTCAGGCAAATAGTTTCTTCCTGGATGGAGTAAACTTTAAATATCACTTTTGTTTGATCCAAAGTTATTATGCAGGATAACAACCCTCAGAAGCTCTGCAAAAGGTGAGTACATTTATTGAATGTTAGGTTCACACCATGCTCAAGGCTTCACAAATGTAACTCATTTACCCTTCTTTGAAATAGGTATTATCATTAGCCCTATTTATAGATAATGAAAAGGTTACTTAAAAAGTTTATCAGGGAACGAGTTTCCCTGGTGGCACAATGGATAAGAATTCTGCCAATGCAGGGAACACGGGTTCAATCCCTGGTCTGGGAAGATACCATAAGCTGTGGAGCAACTAAGCCACTGTGCCATAACTTTTGAACCCAAGCTCTAGAGCCTGTGAGCCACAGCTACTGAGCCACATGCCTCAGCTCTGACGCCTATACATTTAGAAAGGTGCTCAGCAACAAGAGAAGCTACTGCAATGAGAAGCCGGTGTGGCACAACCAAGAGCAGCTCTCACTTGCGCGACTAGAGAAAGCCCATGCAAAGCATCGAAGACCCAGCGCAGCCAACAATAAATAAATTATTTAAAATTCTCTTTTGGTTAAAACTCTGTGCTTCCACTACAGGTGGGCACAGACTTGATCGCTGATTGGGGAACTAAGATCCCACATGCCTCACAGTGTGGCAAAAAAAAAAAAAAAAAAAAAAAAAAGGAGGGCTTATCTATTGTTGAGTTACAAACAACTCTAGAACTCCTTAGTGGGTTTCAATGAAACTATGGTTTATTACCTTTCCCAGATCCTGTGGCTCAGGTAACAAGTAACTCAGTTGGGAAATTCTGGGCTTAGGGTCTTATGAGGTTGTAGTCAGACTGTGACTGAGGCTGGGTTAGTCTTAAAGGCCCCTCCACATATCTGGCACTTGGGCTGTGAGGATGCGAACAGGGCAGGCTAAAACAGGGTCCTGGGACATCTCTAACTCTATATGACCTCTCCACCTGAGCTCTCCAACATGGCAACTTCAGAATAACTGGACTTTTTCCATGGCAACTCAGAAGTCCAAATGCATGTGTCCTGGGAGAGAGAGCAAAACAGAAGCTGTGATACCTTTCCTACCTAGTCTTGGAAGTAACACAGTGTCACTTCTGCCGTATTTTATTTGTTAAGGCTGTTACAAAGGTTTACCCCGACATGGGGGAGGGGACATAAATTCTGTTTCTTGATAGAAAATGTGTCAACAAATTTAAGCCATGTTTAGAACCATCATAGACTACTCTCTGCACATCAATTCATTTCGTTCTTCTCACACGCAAAATACACTCACTTGCTTCCAGTGATCTCCCCAAAGTCTCATCCACTATGGCATCAGGTTTAGACTAGAGGTCTAAATCTAAATCTAAATCACTCAGCTATGCAGGAGGGTCCTCAGAGGCAATTCCTTAGGCACAGTTCCTTGAGTACTATTCCTCTTTATCTAAAGACTTGTGGGCTGCAGAGACAACTTATTTCTTCCATGCACATCCAATACACAGTAATGGAACAGGCATAGGAGGACCACTTCAAAATGAGTGGAGACGGAGGCACACAGGAGTAACCAGTCTGTAGCAATTTTGAAATCCAGCCAGGCGCATATGGTCAGTTTCATGATTAGAGCTCTGTTCAACTGCCTGGGAAAATTTCTCTGTGGTTCTTAGATCTATCCTCTGGGTTTTTGCTTCCACTTTCTTAATTTTTCTTTCTTTTCTATTAAAAAAAAAAAAGTGGCTGTTTTTTGGCAACTGAGCCAAAAAAACCTGAAATAGCCAGAAAGCTGTTTTCTGTTTTCTTCCTTCCCATAGAATTTGGGGGCCTAAAATTCCAAAAAAAAAAAAAATTTCAGGGGGGTCATTTTGTTCTACTCTGTCCCTTTTAGTATAAGCTGATGGTGCTTTTGCCAATGTAATTCAGTTTAAAACTTCATGAGTTTCCTATGGATGCTGTTGGGGCTTCCCTAGCAGCTCAGACAGTAAAGAATCCACCTGCAACGTGGGAGACCTGGGTTTGATCCCTGGGTTGGGAAGACCTCCTGGAGAAAGGAACGGCTACCCACTCCAGTATTTTGGCCTCGAAAATTCCATGGACTGTATAGTGCATGGGGTTGCAAAGAGTCAAACATGACTGAGAGACTTTAACTTTCAAGAAGGATTATCCCCTTATAGTTTTAGAAGCCCTATCATTTAATGAAGAGAATCTGTGAGGCACACTCTTGAAATAGTTAGAGGGCTTTTGTCTATCTGAAAGATTTTAGGAAGTGTTAGCTCTTTCTGAAGTTTTATTAAAGGTTCTTATAGTCCTATTCTGAATTTTATCTTTGTCCTGAAGCCCTTTCATAGTTTGAGAACTCTTACCTGGGGAGTCTGAGAATGAGAAATGTGATTTACCTATAAACCCAACAAATCCTTGGCTTTTTTATATTTCTTATAAATTTTGTTTAAAAATTAAAGCTTCCTTTTAAACTCATATTTCTCTATCCTTATCATTTGTTATTGTTGTTCAGTCTCTAAGTCATGTCTGACTCTTTCCAACCCCGTAGACTGCAATACACCAGGCTTCCATGTCCTTTATTATCTCCCAGAGTTTGCTCAAGTTCATGTCCATTGAGTTGATGATGCCATCCAACCATCTCATCCTCTGTCGCCTCTTTCTTCTCCTGCCTTAAATCTTTTCCAGCATCAGGGTCTTTTCCAATAAGTTGGCTCTTCGCATCATGTGGCCAAAGTATTGGAGCTTCAGCTTAAGCGTCAGTCCTTCTAATGAATATTCAGGACTTATTTCCTTTAGGATTGACTGGTTTGATCTCCTTGCTGTCCAAGGAACTCTCAAGAGTTTTCTCCAGCACCACAGTTCAAAAGCATCAATTCTTTGGCACTCAGCCTTCTTTATGGTTCAACTCTCACATCTATACATAACTACTGGAAAAATAGCTTTGACTATATGGACCTTTGTCAGCAAAGTGATGTCTCTACTTTGTAATATGCTGTCTACATTTGTCATAGCTTTTCTTCCAAGGAGCCAGCATCTTTTAATTTCATGGCTGCAGTCACCGTCTGCAATGATTTTGGAGTCCAAGAAAATAAAGTCTCTCACTGTTTCCATTGTTTCCCCATCTATTTGCCATTAAGTGATGGGACTGGATCTTCGTTTTTTGAATGTTGAGTTTTAAGGCAGCTTTTTCACTCTCCTCTTTCACCTTCATCAAGAGGCTCTTAAGTTTCTCTTCACTTTCTACCATTAGGGTAGCGTCATCTGCACATCTGGCATTTTTTAACATTCTGCTCAAAAATCTCCTTAGTGTAAATCATTAGCTAATCAGGTCCATTTTCTATTGTCCACATCACCTCAAGTGAAATGTCGTAAATTTTCCTCTACTGCATAATAAAGATCCCTCTCCTGCTGCTTCTAATAACATTGACCTCACTTTTCTGTAAGTCTTCACCAGCAGACTCTTGAAGGGCCATCAGGCTTCCACTAACAATAGCTTCAAACCCATATGATTTCTGCCCACCTCCTAGTCCCACGCCATGTATTAGGCAGCTCTCCAGGTCTAGATATCAAAAAGTCTGTATCAGCTATACTGCATTAGGACAAACCATCCCAGAATGATGATCTGAAAACAATAACACTTATTTATTTAGCTCACAGATCTGGGGGTTGTCTGGGACTAAGTCAGACAGTTCTCTCAGAATCTCTCAGGAGTTTCTAGTTACTCAGTGCCTGGGGCTGAGATGAACTCAAATGCTTCTTTATTTGCATGCCTGGGACATAAGCTGCTGCTGCTAAGTCGCTTCAGTCGTGTCCAACTCTGTGCGACCCCATAAATGGTAGCCCACCAGGCTCCCCCATCCCTGGGATTCTCCAGGCAAGAACACTGGAGTGGGTTGCCATTTCCCTCTCCAATGCATGAAAGTGAAAAGTGAAAGTGAAGTTGCTCAGTCATGTCCTACTCTTTGCGACCCCATGGACTGCAGCCTACCAGGCTCCTCTGTCCATGGGATTTTCCAGGCAAGAGTACTGGAGTGGGGTGCCATTGCCTTCTCCGGGGGCATAAGCTAGGAAGACTCAAATGGCTTGGGGTTAGATGGCTGGGGCTTCTCAGGTATCTCTGTCTTTGAATGTGATCTGTCTCTACAAGGTAGCCTAGGGTGTCTGGCTGAAGGCTCCCAACATGAGTGACCCCAAAGAAACCACCAGAAACTTCATGATCTTTTCTAACCATGCCCTGGAAATTATATGGTTACTTCTGCTGCATTCTGTTTGTGTACTCTTAAATGCATACCTGGGTTCAAGGGGAAGGGACAGAGACTAATTTTTTTTTTTCCCCCACTCCAGTGGCTTATAGGATCTTAGTTCCTGATCAGGGATTGAACCTGGTTCCTCCTCACTGAAAGCCCAGAGTCCTAACCAGTACACTACCAGAGAATTCCCCAAAGACTCCAATTCTTTCTTTCTTTCTTTTAATAGTTATTTATTTGGCCGTACTGCGTCTTGGTTGCGGGATCTTCAGCTGAGGCCTGTGGGATCTAGTTCGATGACCAGGGACAGAATCTGGGTTCCCTGCATTGAGAGCTCAGAGTCTTAGCCACTGAATCACCAGGGAAGTCCCGACTCGAATTCTGATGAGAGGAGAGTTAAAGCGTTGTGGGCACATTATCAAACCATCACAAGCAGTTAAGTAACACGTCCAGCTGGAAAGTGACAGAGTTGAGACTTGAACCCAGCCATTCTGGCTCTTGGCTTCCCAGGTGGCCCTAGTGGTAAAGAACCCGCCTGCCAATGCAGGAGACTCAAGAGATGCAGGTTCAATCCCTGGGTTGGGAAGATCCCCTGGTGAAGGAAATGGCGAAACCCACTCCAGTATTCTTGCCTAGAGAATCCCATGGACAGAGGAGCCTTGCAGGCTACATACAGTCCATGGGGTCCCAAAGAGTCAGATGTGACTGAAGAAACTTAGCACAGCACATTCTGGCTCTTGGGCTTCCCTGGTGGCTCAGAACAGTGAAGAGCCTGCCTGCAATGCAGGAGAACCAAGTCTGAACCCTGGGTCAAGAAGGTCCTCTGGAAAAGGGAATAGCTACCCACTCCAGTATTCTTGCCTGGAGAATTCCATGGACAGAGAAGCCTGGCAGGCTACAGTCCTTGGGGTCACAAAGAGTCAAACACAACTAAGCGAAACACTTTCACGTTTCATTCTGGCCCTAGCCTCACATCCTTAACTGCTTACTAGTCTACACTGCCTCCTATATTTATGGACACAGGGGCAGATGGTTCATGATATAAGGGCAGGTGGGTCCTCTGTCTTGGGAAAGCTCCTGACTTGATTTTCCATACTCAGCTTTCAGAAAGGTAGCGAGACTCATATTAGCTGCAAGAAACTTAATGAGTGAATCGGAATTGGTGTAGCCATCCCTCAGACGGTAAAACGTCTGCCTGTAATGCAGGAGACCCGGGTTCGATCTCTGGGTCGGGAATATTCCCTGGAGAAGGAAATGGCAACCCACTCCAGTATTCTTGCCTGGAAAATCCCATGGACAGAGGAACCTGGTGGGCTATAGTCCATGGGGTCGCAAAGAGTCGGACACGACTGAGCAACTTCACTTTCACTTTCACTTTTCTCCCAAGGCATTTTCTCCTCCCTGAGATCATTTTCTTCCCTGTGGCCATCTGTGGCTTCATTGTGGTTTCCATGTTATTCTCATCATAGCCTAAGACACCTTGTCACCTCACTCCTGCACATCAGCTCTCACCTTCTCAATAATGTTTTCACATAGGGGAAAGAGTCATGTCCCTTGACATTTCAAGAGTGTCTGCCAGACCATTTGATGGAGAGCTTCCACAAAAGTCTGCAGATTATGTATCAGAAAATGAAACTTTTTTTTACCCAGGCCCTGGAGTTTTCCTAAATTTCTTTTAAGTCTTGACTTTCAACTGATTTCAGAGATTAAAAATGACATCTTTGTCATAAAGTCCTGAATAGGGTTTGCATAATAGACCAACACTTTTAGCAACTCCTAACTGGAATAAAATTTCGTATTCTGGATGGCTCCTTGATACAAAGGACGAATCAGCCGGAACACAAATGGTGGTCAGGCAAGGTCGCCATGGATGGTTATGCAGTGTGTGCACTGCACAAAGGAGCCTGGCCAAGGAAGTGAGTGGAACGAGGCTTGAAACCCAACCCCACATTCCACTGGCCAGACCTTCCAGTCGGGTGATGAACTGTGTCTGCCTGGAGGTAAAAAACAGCTTTTTCTAATTTGTCTGCCCAGAGAGGCACATTCTTCTAACCCAACAAAAACACCACATGTACTAACAGCAGCACCAGGAGAAGTATGGAAGAAAAAATGAGACATTGCATCTACCTGCTCCACAGGACGAGTAACAGAAATCAACACTGGCACATGATAATAATCAATTTATTAAATTTCAAGAAAAGGATGAACAAGTGAATCTCAAGAAAGGCCAGACCCAGGGCAATGCGAAGGACTTAAGCACCTAGGGTCAATGAACCTCCTCCCTAGAGCGCTTGCATTAAAGCAGCCCCCTTCCAATGGCTTCCTCCAGATCCAGAATCTTCAGAGAAAGAATCTGATGAGCCCAATTTAGTTCAGTTACTCCCTCCATACCCACCAACTATGATGGGGGAGTCACCTGGTACAGAACCTATACTGTAGCGATCTTGTTTCCTGGCAGTCCAGTGGTTGAAAGTGAAAAGTGAAAGTGTAAGTTGCTCAGTCATGTCTGACTCTGTGACCCCATGGGCTGTAGCCTGCCAGGCTTCTCTGTCCATGGAAGTCTCCAGACAAGAATACTGGAGTGGGTAGCCATTCCCCTCTCCAGGGATCTTCCCAACCCAGGAATTGAACCCAGATCTCCTGCATTGCAGGCAGATTCTTTACCATCTGAGCCACTAGGGAAGCCCTGGATTTCCAAAGCAGGGGCCACGAGTTCGATCCTTGGCTCAGGAACTAAGGCCCCACATGCAGCACAGTGCATTAAAAAAAAATTTTTTTAATTAAAAAAAAATCTAGACAGTAGATTAAACTGTTGAGCCCCTCACCATGAGGCCCTAAGTGAGAGCTGTGCAGCCCTCCAAGAGTTGTCCACAGCAGTTCTGTAAAACTGTCTAGTATTGGTCATCCCCAGGAAGGCCAATAGTTAATTGAAGTCCTTCCCACAAAGTCCTGAGAGGCTGATCTGATCCAATCAGTCCAAAAAAAAAAAAAAAAAAAAAAAACAGATTTTTGTGACTGTTCAGCCATTTGGTTTCACTCTATATGCAGCTGGCAGTGACATTTTCCATTTACCAAAGATCTTATTTATGAGTGCTTTTATCATCAACAGAAAGTCAACTCTTTATATTCTGCTTCTTATTGGGACTTGTGACTCTGGCAGACCCGCAGTCATTCAGTTCCATAAACTACTCAGAGGCCAATCTACGACCAGAAGTAAATTCTGGCAAAATCACAAAACTAGGTTGCAGTGTCTTGAAGAGCAACCTCTACTTTTTAAATGATGACACAGTTAAAATAATCTAATAGGACCCTATGTAGCCACTCCCCAGATACAACAGATGTCAACAGTTTGCCATCTTGCTTCAGATTTCCTTATTATTTTTTTTAGTTGTGCTGGGTCTTCATTGCTGTGTGTGGGCTTTCTCTAGTTTCAGAGAGTGGGGGCTATCCTTCCTTTCAGTGCACGGGCTTCTTATTGCAGTGGCTTCTCTTGCTGGGGAGCAAGGCTCTAGAAGCATGGGTGGGCTTCAGTAGTTGTAGAGTGTGGGCTCATTAGCTGTGGCTTGTGGGCTCTTGAAGAGCTTCCCAGGTGGCTCAGTGGGTAAAGAATCCATCTGCAATGCAGAAGACGCACGAAACACAGGTTCAACCCCTGGGTCAGGAATCCCTGGAGGAGGGCATGGCAACCCACTCCAGTATTCTTGCCTAGAGAATCCCCATGAACAGAGGAGCCTGGTGGGCTACAGTCCATGGGGTCGCAAAGAGTCAGACATGACTGAAGCAACTCAGCATGCATGCATGGGATCTAAATCGTGGGCTCAGTAATTATGGCACAGGGGCTTAGATGCTCTGCAGAATGTGGAATCTTCCTGGCCCAGGGATTGAACCCAAATCCCTTGCATTGCAAGATGGATTCTTATCCAATGTGACACCAGAAAAGTCCAAAAAGTTCTTTAATGTTTAGAGAAAGAAAACTTTACAGAGCTATAGCTACATCTCTGCCCCATATCCTCCTTCCCCTTTGCCTACAGATAATTGGAGAAGGAAATGGCAACCCACTCCAGTGTTCTTGTCTGGAGAATCCCAGGGCCGGGGGAGCCTGCTGGGCTGCCGTCTATGGGGTCGCACAGAGTCGGACACGACTGAAGCGACTTAGCAGCAGCAGCAGCAGCAAGTGCCATCCTAAAGTCCACAGTACCTTCAATTTTGTATCGATATGAGAGGATGTATGTTCACTAAACTTACGTGCTCATCATTTCATGATGTATATAAGTCATATCATTGTGCTGTGCTTACAAACATATGGTTTATTCAGACTTATCCAGTGCTATATGTCAATTGCAGCTCAATAAGATTGGAAGAAAATGAAAAAGGAGGAATAGAGGAAAATATTGAAACTCAGGACATCTGTCCTCAGAGAATGGTCTGTCACAGACATGGGTTCCCTTCAATAAAGCATTTCCTTTGAACTCTTCCTATCAGTTGAATATGAATGTGCTATTTTGTAATTAGACAAAACAAGTGTTATATACTTCTGGAAAAAATATTCAAAAATTAAAATAATTATTGATAAGGAAAAAATAAAGTCAGGAGTATCATTTCCAAAAGGGATTTTGATTTTCATTTGGACCTCAGGTGCAGGTGTTGAGTCAATTAGTTTCCATGGCGCCCCATCACTGTTCCTTCCATGAAGGCCCTCTCTTGTTTTGTTTATTTGTTCCTCTGATCTTTGTTCACTACCCCAGTCTCTCCTAGGCTAGGTTCCTAGGGGGAGCACCCCAAAAAAGTGAAAAAGCCATGTGGAAGTTATCTCCTTTATATTACTTAGCTTCCAGAATCACCACTTCTGCTAAACTCTATCAGCCAGAGCAGTAACAAGCTCCTGCCTAGATTCAATGAGAGGAAAGATAGACTCCCACCTCTCAGCAGGAAGACTGTAAGTTTTACTGCAAGAACAGTATGGCACGTGGGCTATCTATTTTGGTGGGCCATCCTTGGATAATACAATCCCCAATCCTACCTACATTGATAGGTAGGAGAAAGAATGGACAGGTGTCCATTATTGCCGGAGCACAATATGCAAGGTGGAGGCAACCAGATACAAGGCTGCAAGGACAGATCCGGCCAGGTTCTGGAGGGTCTTGAAAACCCATTTAGGAGAATGCTTATAGGCAAAGGAGGGCTTTGGAAGCCCCAGGATCCCTGTTCCCTCATTTCCATCACCCAGCACCTCCTTTGTGCTTGATGAGAGATTATCTAAGACCCTCCCTCTATAAGTGGCTGAGCAAAAGGACTCTCAGAATTGGCCTGTGCCCTCTGAGTAAGGGTCAAAGGTAACCAGACACCAGCCCCTACCTACCCTTATTTCTGTGGGTGCATGTGTCCACATCTACCTGGTCTCTCGACCCCAGAGAGGCATGGATGCTGCTGCTTGGGTGGCAGACAGGGACTCTTCAGAAGCGGCCTTCTAGGTCTATTCTGAATGGCCTTGTGCAGAGGAAGACCCACACTTCACACACATACAACCTGTAGCATTTCACATTAAGGATATCAAGGAGACAGCACTTATTTGATAGTCAGGAGTCCTATGTTCTAATCCCATCTCTGTCAGCTGTCAGCCTTGGGGACACCATTCACTCTGCTGGACCTTGCAGACAAATACAAGAATTACACTAGATGGGCATTTTCTCCAAGTAGGGTCACTGGAGCTCAGCTATGAAAATCACCTAGCTGGAAAACTACAGTGAGATACCATCCGACACCCATGAGAATGGCGAATATCAAAAAATTGACAATGCTAAATGCTAACAAAGAAGAGCAACTGGAACTCTCCTACATTGCTGGTAGGGATGCAAGATTGTAAACTCACTTTGGAAAAGTTTGGCAGTAGCCACTAAAGCTAAATACCTTCCTTAGCAGTTCTACCCTTAAAAGATATTAAAACATGTTTGAAAAAAAGACTTGCACAAAATGATCGTAGCAGCTTTATTTATAACAGCCAAAAATTGGAAATAGTCCAGGTGCCCATCAACAGGTGAACAGATAAACCATTAATAAAAAGAAATAAACATGGGTGATACGTGAGTGGATCTCAGACACATTCCACTGAATGACAGAAATCAGAAACAAGAGTGGATACGGTATGACTCCACTTATTATGAAGTCCAAAAACAGGTGAAACTGAACAGATGATGACAGAAGTCAGAACAGTGTTTGCCTGGGGGCTGGAGGGAGGAGTGGGGAGACTGGAAAGAAGATCCAGGGAAATTTCTGGAGAGATAGAATTGTTCTAAATCTGCGGTTCAGCATACTAAGTCTCATCAGTCCTGACTCTTCTAGATCCTATAGACTGTAGCCCTCCAGGCCCCTCTGTCCATGGGATTCTCCAGGCAAGAATAACTGGAATGGTTTGCCATTTCCTTCTCCAAGGGATCTTCCCCACCCAGGGATCCAACCAATGATTCTCATGTCTCCTGCATTGGCAGGCAGGTTCTTTACCAGTAGTGCCACCTGGGAAGCCCCTCGAAATCTGGATGGAATGAAGGTAACACAGATGTATGTATATATATTTGTCAAAGTGCATGGAACTGTACACTTAACATCTACACAGGTACAACACTTTCATACTACAGTTTTTAAAAAAATAAACCATATTGCAAAAAAAAAAAAAATCTGCATGTCACTATTATACTTTAATTTTTTAAAAAATATAATCATCCAGACTACCTGTTCAAATACAGCTTCCTGGGCATCCCAGACCTACTGAGTCAACTGGTCCTCTGGAAAAGGGCCCGGCGATCGGCATTCTGAACCGGTCCCTGCTTTGGCAAGAGCGTGAGATATGAGACCCACGTCCCGGAGAAGGGCGGGGCGGGGGCGGGGATCCCCACACGCTGGTCCCCCGCCCACGACCCCACAGCACACGATCCCACCGCACACTTGGCGCCTCACACTCTCCCCAAGCCCCCCAGTCCTCTGTCCAGTCGCCCCTGGTAACCGAGAAAGAGCAGGAAAACCCTCAAAGTGCAGCCGCCCGGGAAGGGGCCGTCCACAGTGTCAGCGAGACAAGGGCAAATACAAAATGCGGGGTAATTGGCGGTTTTCTAATTCGCGGCCCTTTGTGCGGCGGCGCGGAGCCGGCGGCCGCGCTCCCAAGCCCCGGCCTTTCAGTCGCCGGGGGCCCGGGCCGCCGCGCTCCCCGCGCTCCGCAGCGCATAATTAATCGGGCTTCACAGGGCCCAGGACAAAGGCGCCCATTCACCCCGTCGCTCCTCCCCCCGGGGATATTGTTATTTCTAAAAACTGCAGCCAGCTGGGCCGCAGAGAAACGTCAGCTCTGTGGGAGAATGAGAGGCCAGGCCGCGAAGGAGAGAGGGAGCTCTGTGTCCGCGCTCCGAGCAGGATTAGAGGGCCGGGGAGCCCGGGGTGGGGGGTGGGCAGGGGGCCCGGGGTCTTTTCTCAAGTCTGCACGACTCCTCAGAAAGCCTTGTGATTTCCATGGGGCCCTGGAGGCGACTGCCATGGAGATGGTAATGGGAGGCATTGAGGCTGGTTCTTAGGAAAGGAGAGAGCGGATACATTCAGGACCTCGGCTCAGCTCCCGGGTGGGGGGCGGGGAGGGGGTGGAGGTGCTGGATCGCCAGGTGGGAAGGCCAAGGTGCCCCCACCTGTACCCACCTCTGTCGACACCAGGGAAAATATTGCAAAGAATAAAGGCCTGAGTCTGAATCCCGGCCGCCTGCGGTTGAGTCAGGGGCTGAGAATGCAAAGACCCCACGGTTACCTGGCCTATGCTCCAAGGACCACCTGGGGAACCTGTTCAAAAGGAAACCTATACAGGCCTGGGCCTCACCCCCAGAGAATCAGCTCCCAAGGTCTGGGCTAGGGCCCAGGTATCTGTATTTTCATAAGCTCTCCAAGCTCTGCTGCAGCCCCCTGACCTGACTGGATTATCTCTTGGTGCTCACTGTCCCCGGGAGATGGCTCAGGTGCCCCATTTCTTATTTCAAAGAGGAGAAAACAGGTTCAGGGACGTAAATCCACCTGCCCAAATTGATAGAACAGAGCTAGAACGGGACTCTGGGTGGCTGTGTGCAAGAACAGAGGAAGACGCTGCTGAAAAGGAGTCTTCCCTCCTCCCCAGGGCACTTCTTGACTGCTCAGGCCTGCTCTGGGCTCCCTCTTCTATGGCCTCTATGTGCATGAGATCGATCTGTCTAGTTATTCCAGTATGTTCTGTCTTATAGGTTCACTGGGGTTTTCTTCTACCCGGTCCATCAGAGGCACCCTTGAGTGGAACCTGAAGATCATTTTGGCTTTGTGTCTTGCCCAGTGCTGGGAGAGCTCTGGCCAAGGCTCAGTGTATGTGAACAGCATCTCATGATTCCAGATGCCAGTCCTCCAGGCAGTGTTCCCCTTCAAAGCCCAGCACCCTCCCTGGGCCCAGCAGAGGGCCTTGTCCAGGGCCAACAGTCCTGGGCTTCACCTCTGCCACTGAACCCAAGGAAATGCGCACCCATTCATTCCTCCTTCCCAAACTGGGAGCAGTCATGAACAACCACCATGGATCTCCAAAACCTCAGCCTCCTGAACACCTCCCAGAACAAGCAGGGGCCTTTCCAAAACCCTGCCCATCCCAACGCATTTCATGGAGACGTTCTGTCCCTCAGCTGTACTCTGGAAAATGTTCCCTCAGCCTAAGACTGCCAGTCCTGAGCAGGACCACAGGCCTGGGAGCCAGAGCATGCCATGGCTCCTCACTCCTGCAAGTCAGGGAAAGGAAGCCTCCTGTGTTTTCAGAGAGCCCAGGCTGGCCTCTAAGGCCTAGAGAGAAGGTCCAAACAAGCTCACTCTGCTTCCACCAGGCCATGCCAGACACTGGAAAGTCAACATCATGCGACATTCGTATCTGTGGGCGGGAGAATGTGCAGAAAAACTTAAGAACAAAGTGGAAAGAAAGAGAACAAGAGTTCAGCCAAGGCCTGGCCAGGCCTCGAAGGGGGCAATTCGGCTGTCCAGCAGGAAGCCAATTCAGGCACAGCCACTGAAACCAGCAGAGATTCCCAGGGGACCCTGTGACCCAGCAGTCCCAGTGGCCAGGCCACCAGCATAGCCTCAAGCAGAAAATCAAGCTAGCTGTCTCCTATTAAATAAACTTTATTTAGGGTATAGAGTGATCCAACACTTTCTGAAAGTGAGAGGAAGAAGGTTCAACTATGAGGAAACCAGACTACATAAAACAATGTCCTTGAAATACACACTGAAGTGTTTAGAGGTAGAAGAGCAAAATGTCTCTAATTTGTTCTCAAATGATTCCATAAAATGTAAAAAAACTGGTGAATCTTGAAAAAGGGCTTACAGAAATTACCTGTAACATTCCTATAATTTTTCTGAAGTTTGAGATAAAAACGAACAACAAACAGAAGGCAGCATACCACACACACAAATAACACAGAATCAATATTCCAAATCCTATACCAGGGATTGGACTCAACTTTCTTATTGTCTGCATGCTTGTACACATCTTTCACTATCTCCTATTATATCAATCTGTGAACCCAAGTTGGTTTGAAGATCCTTAGGGATAAGGTCTGTGTGGTTTATCTCTATGATCCTATTACAGCTAGTACCGTGCTTTGTAAACAGAAGACATTTAACCAAACCTGGCATCCAGTCACTGGCCATGGAAGGTTTCCTGTTCTAGGTGAGATGCAGGAAGAAGGAGGAGAAGGAGGAACTGGGAAAAGGGAATCAAGAAAGATGGTAGAATCTATAGAGATTTTCCAGTCCAATACACTCAATAGCAGAACTGATGCCTTTTTTCAAGGTTAATAATCAGGCCCACCTAATCAGATTCTTCCAAGAAGCCTGAAAAAAGTAACTCAGGCCCAGTGGGGCTGCCCCGTCACACTTACAGACCTGCATGGCCTGAACCCTGAACCTGGTCATGTTCACTTCAGCGTGTGGTTACCAGAGTCAATCATGCGTTTATTTCATCTTTGTCTCATTCTGAGTGTTTCATGTGTGTGCATCTTTCCTCCCCAGTGAGACCACGGGAGGAAGGGTCTTGCCTCCTTCTGCCCCGGCACCATGGCCACCCTCATGGGTATGGTGGAGACACAGATGCACAATAAGCCCTCAAATTTCCCGACCAGGGACACTATGTCTGGTTTGCTCTCTTCTACATCCCCGGCACTTAGCACAACAGTTGGCACATAGTTGACACTCAGTAAAGACTCACTGAATAACAAAGTGAGTGGCAGTCTTATGAGTTGAGTCCAGTGGCCTTCTTTGCCAGGACACACTAAGCAGGCTCTTGAGAGGTGCACTTTTGGCCTCAGATGCTCAGCCACAGAGGTACAACCAGTGCAGGCCCCCCTTCTCTGCCCGTCCTCAGAGTGGTCCCTCTGGATGCCAATTCTATGACATTCCTAAGAAAGACGGCAGCACCATCTCTGCATCCAGGGTGGCATGGTCGGTGTTGGGACAGAGGGGCCCTCCTGCCTCTTCGTGTCTCTTCTTGTGGTCCTCTGGGGTGAGGCGGCCTTGGGAAGAGAAGCTTTGCTCAGTGCATTTCTGGTGCGGGCAGGATCTCCTGTGAGAGAGCTCGGGGTGAAGGTTACAGTGCCCCGCAACCTCCACCCCTCACTCCACCCCCGCATATACAGGCACGGGCAAGTCTGGGTCTGGGGGCAGCACAGTGCAGCACCCAACAGGTGCCAACTTTGGCAGGGCAGCAGGCTTGGAGGGGGCAGGGGGGTGTGACCACATGGTCACCAGGAACACCATTGTCCTCCCTGTGCCGGGGCACTTGGTACAGGGCAATGGGACAACTCTTCCTGGGTGCCAGCAAGAACAGGAAACTGGGGCATGAGGATCTTCAGTCGGGCCCTTGGAAGCCGTCCAGGCCTCTGGAGACTTGTGCAGGATCCCTCCTGCTGCCACCTCGGAGCCTGGGCCCCACGTCAGTCCAGGAGGAGCCAGACACCTTCCTGGCCATAAAGGAAGGGACATTTCAGGCTGACCAGAGAAATCTCTGTGCATCTCGGGAAAAGGGGAAGTTCCTCCTTTAACATCACTCGACTGTGGGCTGCGCCATCTTGAGAAAGCTCTCCCTCTGTCGGCACCTCTCGCCGTGTCCCTGAGCCTCTCTAAAGGAAACCACTGGCTGGGCCTTGGAGGCAGAACTGGGCATGCTCCCAGCACTCTCCATGTTTGCTTTCAATCCAAGAAAAAGCCAGGCTCCCGGGCTGGGAACTCCTACCATCCCCCCTTTCTTTTCTTTTCCCCTCCCCCTCACTTTCCCTCACCCCATCCCCCAACACCAAGAGCTTCCAAAGTGACAACATGTGGGCCCAAATCAAACCCTTGTCCTCGGGCTCTTGCTGGCATGTCTCCCGGCTCGCCCACCTTCCTCCTCCAGCTCCGCAACTCGGCCACCCTCCTCACCTCTGCCCCCGCCATTCCTCTTTGTGGACAGCTTGCTAAATGCAGCCAAACTTCCCCTTTCAGTTCACAGGCTTCATAAAACAGCTGCAAAAAGTCAGCAGCTCTGCAAGTTCTCTTGCAAAGTTTGGCTGAGAGCAACGTCCGCTGGTTCTAGTCATTGCTCTCCCCTCCTCCCCCCAGGCTCGGAAGGCCTGTGTCCTCCTCCAGGAAACAGTGGGGAGACCAGATGCCCCTCCAGATCTGCTCTCAGAAACACAATCTCCTCAGCAATCTAATCTAGAGAGAACTCCCCAAGAGGGCCTGGCTGAGTGTAGCCAGGCAGAAGAGACCGCCTGCATACTGGGCTGGTTTCCTGACCCTGCCCGAGTCCTCTGGGACCCCGGGTGTTCCACAAAGTCCCTCCAGCCACAGTCCTCTCGTCTGGAGGACAAGGGATGGGTGGATTGGTTGACCTTCAGGGTCCCTTCTAAGTCTGAAATTCCACAAATTGATAAATTTCTCCTTAGGGTCCCCAGGGACAGCAGACAGTAGGGACTATGCCCAGGGACAAGCGTCTCACTGAGGGTGGTCTGACTCAAGCACAGGCTTCCTAAACTGCGTCCCGTGTTCTCTCTGTGACACACAGCCCTCAGTAAAAAAGAGGCACCACTCTCGATTCCTGATTGGACTCATCTGGGGAGAATGCACGGTATGCATCCTGGTCTACCTGCGTACATGCATGCTAAGTTACTTCAGTCATGTCAGACTCTTCACGACCCTATGGACGGTATAGCCCACCAGGCTCCTCTGTCCATGGGATTCTCCAGGCAAAAATACTGGGGTGGGTTTCCATGCTCTCCTCCAGGGGATCTTTCCTACCCAGGTATCAAACCCGTGCCTCATCTCCTGCTTTGGTACATGGGTCCTTTACCACTAGCACCACCTGGGAAACCCATCCCAGGTTAAACTCAAGACCAAAGAAACTAGAGTCTCGGCTTGGGGCCTGCTCATCAGTCTGTTTGGGAAGTTACCTAGGTGATTCTGAATGCGCAGATAGGGTTCAGAAGTATTGTGGGAGAAGATTCTAGAAACTAAAGATGAAGCTCTAAGCCCAAGGTGCCCCATCTGCCCCTTCTCTGCTGAGAAGGACTTGAGGCCAGTAGAATGAGCCCTGTGATGAGACAGACCTGTCTGTCATGGATGGGGCGAGGGCCTGCACCACGGTTGCCATCAGACACTGAGGCTTGCTACCCCCGCACCCGGAAGGACACCTGGTACAAGACCAGCCTCTGAATGCTGGCTCCTTGACCTTGCCTGCTCCCTAACAGGCCCCAAGGCCTCCCGTGCACCCCCCGGAGCAGATGGCCCCGAGGCTGCAGTCCAAGAACTGGCAACCAACTTCACAAGAGACAGGAGGCCCCAGGGCAACTCCAGGGCTTTGTGCGGATTAAGAAAAGGAAAATAGAGAAGGGAAACTGAAACTGGGCTGGAGGCAGTGAAGGAGAAAAAGACAAGAGAAAGGGGAAGGACTCTGAGGTCAGAGAGTCATGTGAATGGCATTTAGGGAACAAAGCCCCCAGTGCTGTTCCCCTGCTCCCCCTTCATCAGTCACCCCCTGGGCCTGGTAAGAAGCACCCTTCTGCTGGGGCTCCGGGCACAGACAACACTGCTGCCCATACAGAAAGCCCAGGTCCAGAAACCTGCCAAGTCTGAGCCCGCAGCCTGGTCCATCTGCCCTCTAGGCCAAGCTAGCAAGGAGGCCTCCCTGGCCGGCACTCTCAGATTTCCACCGCCTCTGCCCTCCAGCGCCAGGTTCTCTCGTCACACACTGGCCATCAAACTTGACCATTCCTAGAGCAAAGCATAGGCTAAATCCAACTCCCAATATGCTTGGCACCATATCAGGGAGACCCAAGTGATGCTCTTGACTAGCTGTGTGACCTTGAGCCAGCCACCTCCCTTCCCTCCTTGGGTCTCAGTGCCTGGTCTTGTCTGCTTTCCTGTGAAGACATGTTTGGAAGGAAGGGATGTTACTGTGCCCCAGAGGTCCAGTGCCTAGGCTCTGAGGATGGAGACCTGGGCTTGTGTTCCAGGCTCCGCCATTTACTAGAGTCGTGAGCTCTGTGCCCCAGTGTTCTCACCTGTAAGGTGAGAATTAATACATGGATAGCAGAAAAAGACAACATAGGTCCAAACCAACATGGGACCAAGATCTAAAATATACAAGGACCGCTCTTTGCAAATCAAAAGAAGAAAATGGCAACCAGAATAGAAAACTGGGCAAACGATATGAGCAGGTAGTTAACAGAGCTGCAAGATCATAGACAAAAGAAATACCTGTTAACATGTCAGAGAGGTTCTATCAGAGAGGACTAGGGCAATAGGGATGATTTTGCCCCCTCTCACCAGGGGATAACTGGCAATGTCTGGAGACTTTTTTGGTTGTCATGGGGTGGAGGGGGGTTGCTATTTGGCATTTAGTAGGTAGAGATCAAGGATGCAGCTAAACATCCTATAATGCTCAGAACAGCCCCTACAACAAAGAAGAATCTGGCCACAAATGGTCATCAGTGTTGAAACTGAGAATCCTGGGGCTAAATAGATGGGTAAACCAATGGATGAACAGGCCTGGCTGGGACAATGAGCTGCTGAAGCATACGACTGATTAAAATGAATCCAATAAAAGGGTGATGGTAATGGTTCCTAAATGTTTGGCAGACAATAACAAGTTCAATGAATGGTCACTACTCTGTTACTCTTCCCTTGAGGGGTCTGGACTCCTCTTCACCCTTATGTTTGCTCCAGCCAGCAAAGCAATGGGCTTTAGACCAGAGGGGCTCCGCTGTCACCCAGAGATAGGCACACAGCCACAGTGGGCAGCCCAGCTCTTGCCCCTGTGCCCAGGGGGTGGTGGAATGGCGGGAAATGCAGAAGGGCAAAGAAGGAAAAAGAGAAAGGTGGGTGGGAGTGCCTGGGCCACGGAGTGAAGAGGAAGAGAAAGGAGACACTGCAAGCTTCAGGGTTTCACAACACGACAAAAATACCCAGAAAGGCAGGGGGCAGGGAGGGCCACAGGGAGAAGTTCAAGTTGAGTAATGGCTGTGGTTCTCTTCACAAATTCATGGAAAATTCTCTTTTCACACCCTCTGGTTCAGTTAAACTAGACCCTTAACCACCTCCACTGTGGCCTAGAAAGAGATGCATCCCGCGGCCACCATGGCTGGCACCATCTCCTCCTTGTCACTTCCTCCTTCTCCACTCCCCCTGGCCAGTTCTCCATCCCTATTTTCCAGAATGGAAATTCCCATTCTGGTCCCCCTAGAGCCCTAAAGCAATTGACAAGATACATACAATATTATCATCATCATCGCTACCATCATCTCATCTCTTAGCAGCCAGCATCTGGGAAGAAATCACCTTCTTTATATAGCAGGCCCAGAGACCTTCTAAGCTTCTTCAAGTTGAGCCCCAAATTTGGCTCTGAGCTTCCTGGTAGTCCAAATGAAATGAGAATGGGGGTCAGTTTCATGAGTTGGATTGCCCATAAGCAGAAGCCACCAGTTCCTCTGAGGATGCAGAGCTTCGCCAGAAACTGGATCCAGAAATATATTCAGCTCCCAGGTCTTACAGCCAGCACTGGCTGAGGCAGTGACTGCTAGAGACAACGGCATCCCAAAATAAATGCAATAGCAGACTCCTCCGGCCATTTTTCCAGAAAGCCCCACCATAAAGGAGGAACATAAGAAAGATTTTGTGGTGGTTAAATAATGTGGTCCAAGAGGCGCTTGGCTCCACGAGAGCCCAAGTCAGTTCAGGGATAAGTCTCATCTGGAAGAATGGATGGAATGTGTGGCCTTTAAATAACCCCCATGAACTTTATTTCTCTCAACTGAGCTTTTGATAAAACTGGGGCAGCGGGAGGCAGTTGGAGGTTGTAACCGCTGACAAGGGTCTGGCAGGCGGTGCTCTGGGGCTGGGTGAGGGTGGGGCCAGGCGTCCCTGGCACCTTCAGAGGCATCATTCATGGATTCAGCTGTTCTCAGTATCCCCCAGGGGCCCAGAACACTCAGAGCGCTCTCATTTTGCTCTGACCTAAAGTGGAACTTGCCTGAGAGGCTGGAGAAAGTAGGAAGCAGGGCTCAGAGCAAGACTAGGGGTAGGACTGCTGGCCTGCCCCGTAGCCTGGCCTCTCTTTTGGGTTGTTATTAAAAGTGATAATAACCCGCATCCATTGTGGGTCTAAGCATTTGTCACTAGGTCAGTTTAATCTTCACAACCAAGCTCTGATCGTCCTCAGTTTACAGAGGAATAAACTGAGGCTCAGAGGGCTTCGCCGCTCTAACAGTTAGCCGAGGGTAGAAGCTACGGTGCCTGCCCAAATCTGTCTGATTCCAGAGTTCACACGCGTGTGACCGCTGCGCCATCACACCCCTCACATAGAAAGAGAGATAAAAACTGTGGGGAAAGTGAAAAGGCAGTTCAGTTGTGGCATCAGAGCGCAGGAAACACATGACTCTCAGAATGTGATCCCGGAGAAAGCCGGAAGCCAGCAGCCCTTCCGTTTTGAACGGAAGGCCCAGGGGCTCTGAGAAGCCCTCTCAGAGGTCCAGAGCCTGCTGGGCTATCAACAGTGGTCGCATCCAAGTGTTTGTAAATATCAGGGGCGGGGGGTGTTGTGGGAGGGGTGCTACGGAACAGTGGGTAAAAGACCCTGAGACCAAGCTCAAGAGGCTCCTCAGCGGCTGCTGGGGATCCCTCCGCCCGCCAGTGAGCGAGCAGTGCAAGCCCAACACTCCGCTCTGGAGCGCAGGACCAGGCTGCTTTGGGCCGGGGTCCCTCCTGGGGACAGGCGATTCCTGTCACTTGCTGACACCAGCAGGTGGGCACCTCCGAAACGAAATGGAACCTGTGAAGCTGTCCTCCTAGTAGGTGTCCCAGTGACGCCCTCAGGACTCCGCGCCCCACCTCTTCGTTTCTGCACGCTGACCTCCTTTAGAAGGGCTCTTTAGAACAGGGAAGGGAGTGTCTAGACGACAGGAAAGCTTTCCAGATCAGTGAGCAATATGCTGACAAACAGGGCCCGGGCTCAGCCCCAGGAAACTGATGACTCAGGAGGACGTGCCTTCTCTCCACAGACGTGTTCATCAGGACTGGCCAGGGCCCTCCCTGTGCCAGGTGTGAGGGTGAAGAGAGGACTTCCACCCAGTCCTTGCCTTCATGGGGATTTCTGTCCAGAAAAGGGCACAGAAGTGGACCCAGCTGAGTGTGTCCTCCTTAGGAAGATTGAGAAAGGAGGGAAGTGAGAAAAGGAGGGATCCAGAATCTAACCGCGTCTCCCCTCTCCCCTGCCTGCAGCCTCCATGCACGCTGCTGCTACCACCCTGCTCTCTGGCTTAGATTTTTACACTTGGGTCCTACACGCAGTGACCTGGCTCCTACCACATGGCCTTTGCACTTGCCGTTCCCTTTGCCCTTCCACAAGCGTCCCCGTGAGTCAGTGTCTTCACGTGTTACCTCAAATGTGCCTTATCAAGAGGCTTTCCCTACATTGATGCCACCCAATTAAAGGTCACAACAATGCCCCCTCTTCTGCCAGGCCATAGATGCTTCAGTGGGTACGATACATGAGGGCATCGCTCACTTAATTCCTCACAGCCTGTTCTCTTGTGGAACTTGGGGTAGATTTCCCATTGGCCTTGGCCCATGAGAGTGTACCAGAAGGACCCTCCCTGCCAACCATCAGCCAGTGTACTGGAATCGAGCCCGGCTTCTCCAACCCACTGACCCCAGGATCAGTCCTCTCCCAAAATTTCTTGCAGGTCTTGGGCATCCTTCCCCCTCCCCATCCCCTACGCTATCAAGCAAGTGGTCATTCTGACCCTTTGTAGTAGGACTGGGTATCTGGTCAGCAAACTCATCTCCTCTTCCCAGCTAGCCATCTGGACTCCAGCTCCACCTCCTCTGCCATCAAGCTGGTGGCACATGAGCAGAGGCAGTCTGTCTCTCTTCTGGGCTGAGGATGTTAAAAAGCAGACAGGTGTCCCTTCCACGTCTCTTTTCCCTGTAGCCACGGCCTCAAGATCTAGGAGATGGCAGAGCCCCAAGAAAGAAAGCACCTCTACTGGGAGGAAGGCTGCCTACCAGTCAGGGCACTCATCTTGGACTTTATATGAATAAAAAATAAACTTGATGAGGATCCTTCATTTGGGAAGTTGGCTATTCAGTATTTAACTTCCTGCCTTTTTAAGGACTTGGGCCCTGCCCTCAGGTCAACACACCTCTGTCCCCTCCCCCAACTGCATTTCCCACCTGAACTTTGTCCTCTCTTCCCCACCCCACACTCCGCCTGTGGGGATGACTGAGCAGCTGATGAGTGAATCATTGCTTCTCTCCAGATCTGCAAGCTGATACAAAAAGCAGCCTGGCAGAGAGGGAAGGTGCTTCTGACTACCTCTCTCTAAGCTTGGCTCCAGCAGTACAGCAGTATGGGACTTCTCAAGACTCAGCTTCCTCATCTTTAAAATGGGAACAATAGAATCTGCCCATACCACCACCCAGAGGGAAAGATGGGGGGTAGGGGTGGGGGGTGTTGATATGCAGGAGCAGTTGCTCTGAGCCGGACGCTCCAAACATCATCTCAAAGTGCTTAGATAGGGAATCGAGGTACACAAAGTTTTAGAAGTGCCTGCCAAGTTCACCTGGTCAGTGAGTGGCTGCCCACCCTTGACTTGGTCTTCCCCATCGTCTCTGTCTCACTGAATGGCACCAACCCACACCGAAGAGCTCAACTCAGTGACCTCAGGTTATGCCTAACTCCTTCACCCTCACCTCCTGCACACACTTCAGTACCAAAGCCCAGTTACTTTATCTTATTACAGGGAATAGCTCTCCAGTCTAGCCTTTCCCTGCACCTCTGCTGCCACCACTCTGCCCAATCCCCTGCTCATCTCTTCTGGACCCTGCAATGGCTTCCCTGTTGGTCTCCACATAGCTCCACCTCCGCACAGCAGTCCCAGGGCTGGTCAATGCCAATCTGACTGTGTCAACTCTGAGGTTAGGAAGCTCAGTGGCTTCCTGCTGCTCATATGAGAAAGTCTTGCCATTGGTCTTGCCCAGTGTGAGAGACCCATCTCTTCCCTGCCCCTCCTCTCTCCACTAGAACATCGGTACCATGAATGCCCGCCAACTCCCTCCTTGGTGGGAGCACATACTGCTCCTTCTGTAAGGAATACCCGTCCTTCCCTTCTTGGCCTGGTTTACTCTTAATCAACCTTCCTATCTCAGTTCTGGTGTCACTTCTCCAAGAACTTTCCCTGACCTTCTTGACTAGGGGACATCCCTTTATAGCAGTCATCTCTGTTATTATCTTATGCCTATTTGAGTAATTACTTGATGAAGGTCATCTCCCGCCCATGACTTTAGGCTCTGCAAGGACAGGAACTGTGACCATGTTGCTTACCATTGAAACCCAGTGTCTGACAGTGTCTGACTCATAGCAGGACTTAAATGTTGGCAGAGTAATTGAATCAGTAAATGCTAGAATTAAACTCCAAGTCCACATGAACCCCTGTCTTCAATTGTTGTGGGGAATTGATTTGTCTGCTTAGGCTACCTAAGCAGAGGTATCACAGACTGAGTATCTTAAACAGTAGAAGTTTCTCTTCTCATCGTTCTGGAGGCTGGAAGTCCAGGATCAGGGTGCTGCCAGTTCGGTTTCTGGTGAGACCTCTCTCCTCAGCTTGCAGATGCAACTTTTTGGCCTTTTCTCTATGCACACGAGGGTAGAGATCGCTGGTGTCTCTTCCTATAAAGACATCAGTACTGTTAGATTAGGGCCCAACCCTTATCACCTCATTGAACCTTAATTATTAATTACCTTTTTAAAGGCCCCATCTCCAAATACAGTCACACTGGTTAGGGTTTCAACGTGTAAATTTTGGGGAAAAAAATTCAGTCCCATAACATTCTGCCCTCTGGCCCCCCAAATTCACATCCTTCTCACATGCAAAATGCATTCATCCCCATCCCAACAGCCCCAAAAGTCTCAACTCATTCCAGCATCAATTCCAAGTTCAAAATCTCACTAAATGTCATCTAAACCAGATATGAATGAGGCTGGAGGTATGATTCACCCTCAGGTAAAATTTCCTCTGTGAATCTGTGAAACCAGATAAGTTATGAATTCCAAAACACAATGATGGGGGAAGTCCCTAGTGGTCTAGTGGTTAAGACTCTGAGCTTCCAATACAGGGGGAAGGGGTTTGACCCCTGGTCAGGGAACTAAGATCCCACATACTATCCAGGGCAACAAAAAAAAAAATTTTTTTTTTAATTTTTTAATTACATTTTAAAAATTAAAATAAGTTGGAGGAAAAAAACCCACACACACAATAGTGAGATAGGTATAGAATAGACATTCTTATCCCAAAAGGGAAAAATTGTTAAAAAAGAAAGGGGTAACAGGTCCCAAGCCAGTCCAAAATTAGCAAGGCAAATTCCAGTTGATCTTAAGTCTCCAGATTGATCCTCTTTAGCTCAATGTCTTACCCTCTGTGCCTACTGGAGCATAACCCCATGACCTAGGCAGTGGTCCTGCCCCCTCAGATGTGCTGGGCAGGCTTGCCCCCGAGGCACTAGCTGAGGGCATCCTGGCCCTCTGAAACCAAGAAAGTGGCCCCACCCTTTGAAGGGCCTTGCAGTGGGAGCAGCAGCCCTGATGATCTCTGAATCATCTTCATGGTCATTTTCCCCTTTTCTTGAAAGATAGCGATATTGAAGCTGGCTATTCTATTGTCCTACTCTGTAGATTCCAAAAATCTGACAGCCTTCCTCCACTCTTTTCTCTCTCCCTTTAGTCCCTGCTGGCAGTGATTCTGCAGGTATAATCCCACCTCTATTCCTGGCCTCAGCTGAGATGGCTGATTCAATTCGTGGATAATCTCATTACAGAATGATCATCCATCCACACCCTTGATATTTTCCTCCAGAATGCTGCTTTCTTATTTTTTGAAATATGGATAGCTGCAAATTTTCTAAATCTTCGAATTCTGGTTCCTTTTGCTTAACCATCTCACGCCTCTCACATTTTACTATTAGCAGTAAGGGGAAGCCAGGCCACCTTCTCAATACTTTGCTTAGAAATTTTCTCTGGTAAATATCCAAGGTTGTCACACACAATTTCTACCTTCCACAGGACACTGCAACACAACTGAGATAAGTTCCTTGCTCATTGGTAATGAGGATCACCTTGCTGTCAGCTTCCAGGACCACGTTCCTCATGAGATCCCATCAGAAGCAGCCTTATTGTTCATAGTCCAGCAGCATTCTCTTTCAGATGATGTATCTATTCTCTACAGCTTTCTCTGCGGCTCTCACCTTTTCTTTCTAAGTCTTCACCAGAATCGCTTTTAATGTTCATATTTCCACCAACAGTCCCTTCAGGGCAATCTAGGATTTTTCCAGCTCAAAACTCTTCAAGCCTCTACCCATTACCCAGTTAAAAAGCCACTTCCGGGACTCTTCTAGTGGTCCAGTGGTTAAGAATCTGCTTTCCAACGCGGGGGACGCAGGTTGGGGAACTAAGATCCTGCATGCCATGGGGCAACTAAGCCGCAACTGGAGAGAAGTACACGCACTGCAGTGAAAGATCCTTCGTGCTAAAACTAAGACCTGGTGCAGCCAAAAATAAAATAAATAATTTTTTTAAAGAAAAGCCACTTCCACGTTTTTAAGTATGTGTTACAGCAACAACCCTATGCTTGGTACCCTAATGTGTATTATTCCGGAATCTCTAAAGAAACAAAATAAATAGCATAAACAAAAATGAAAAAGGAAATTTATTATAAGGAATTGACTTATGCGATTATGATGGCTGGAAGTCCAAAATCTGCAGAGCCAATGTCCCAGTTCAAGTCCGAAGGCTGGCAGGTAGCTATAGAAGCAGGAACGATCGACGTTTCACTTTGAAAGCTGTCAGGCAGGAGAGTTCTCTCTTACTCAGGAGAGGGTCAACATTTTGTTCTATTCAGGCCTTTGGCTGTTTGAATGAGGCCCACCCACACAACGGAGGACAATTTACTTTTATTAGTCTACCAATTTAAATACTAATCTCATTCAAAAATATCTTTGCAGAAACACCCAGCATAGTATTTGACACCCAGCATAGTATCTGGGCACTCCATGGCTTAGTCAAATTGATACATAAAATTAACCATCACAGGAATCACATGAGAAAGTATATGTGATCAAAGCTTAATGAGTATCAGGGCCAGTGTAAGCAAAGGATCAACCCTAAAGCTGGCACTGTGATTTGCCATCCACTCATTTCTCACACCTCTACTATAAATGTCTCAGTTATCTATTGCTACATAACCAGCTATCCCGGGACTTATTAGCTCACAATAGCAACAGTTTATTCTTTCTCATGAGTTTGTGGATCAGGATTTGGGGCAGAGCTCAGCTGGGTGGTTCTTCTGCTCCAGACAACATCAGCTGTGCCACTCATTCAACTGGGCTAGGCTAGAAAGTCCAAGATGGAGAAGGAAATGGCAACCCACTCCAGTACTCTCACCTGGAAACTCCCATGGATGGAGGAGCCTGGTGGGCTGCAGTCCATGGGGTCGCTACTAGTCGGATACGACTGATCGACTTCACTTTCACTTTTCACTTTCATGCATTGGAGAAGGAAATGGCAACCCACTCCAGTGTTCTTGCCTGGAAAATCTCAGGGACGGGGGAGCCTGGTGGGCTGCCATCTATGGGGTCGCACAGAGTCGGACATGACTAAAGCAACTTAGCAGCAGCAGCAGCAAGTCCAAAAAGACCCAACTGAACTATTTGGTACCTCATGACCTCTCATCTGAAGTGACTTAGCAGCAGCAGCAGCAGCAGACCTCTCATCTCCAAGCATTGTCTCATTAGTCTCTGGTCTGTCACATTTCTTTACAGCTTATGGCTTGCTTCCCCAAGAGCATTTCAAGAGTAGAAGCAAGCACTTGTCAGGTTGATGCTTGAATCGTGCTTCTGATGGCACATTGTCCAGAGCCAGTCACATGCCCAAACCCACCTGTGGGAGAGGACTATACAAGGGCATGAAGACCAGAATGTGTATGGTTCCTTGGGTTACACAGTCTTCAGTGTAACAGGCAACCAACATATGAGGGGACACCAGTCCTGACTCTTGTCCTTAAGGATCTGACAGTCCAGCATAGCATTTCCAAGTAGTACTGGGCCACAGCATCTCAACACCATTCATGCAAACACAAGTCCCGATATGAATTCTTGCCATCTTTGGATAAAGCATCTCATTTTGTAAAAGCAGATTATCATAGAATAATAAGTGTATGCACATATCTGTCACTTTCCATACATATATTTTTTCAAAATAATTTTAAAGGAAAATCTTGCTAGTTTTGCATATTTGTGGGAGTATATAGTTGACCCCTGAACAACATGAGTTTTAACTGTGTGGGTCCACTTACGCTCTGATTTTTTTCTGCAGTAAATGCTACAGTGCTATTCAATCAGCAGTTGATGGACTTGAGGATGCACAGCCACCAAAACAGAGGGTCAGCTATAAGCTATACACCAGATTTTTGACAGTGCGAGTGTGGCACTGCTAATCCTCCATGTTTTTCAAGGGTCAACTGGATTTTGATACATTCCACAACATGCTGGGGAGACAGTTTGGGAAATGCCAGCCTAGTGACCCCTCGTAGGAATAGAAAGTTTGGTGGAAAAGGCTTTTTGACTCCTAGGGTCACAGACACAGGTGGCCCATGGTGTATCAGAGACATCTCATCCCACCAGGCTGGAAGGCCCAGGGTGTCTGTGGGACTCTCTGTTTTGTCTCCATGAGTGATGGGAGGTCAGCGAGCATCATTCCTACACCACTGGAGGAGGGGTTGAGACAACACAACACATCATTTGTGTCAGCCTGCGCCCCCTCTGCACCTGGCACATGGTCGCACACCGAACACCACCCATCCCACCACATCTGACCCTGTTTCAGAATGACTGAGAACAATTGGAGGCGCTTTTCAAGGGCTTGAAATTTTCATCCCAAAGCCCAGACTCCAAAGCGCTGCAGAAAGAGAGGCCACAGCTCTGAGCAGAGTGAGCAGGGCCGCTGGTCAGCAGGCCATGGTTACTCAGAGTAGTACTGTCTACAGCAGAATCTCCAGTGGCAACCAGGAGATCCAATGCATTAGCCTGGAAGGGGGCCCAGGAATCTGCATTCCTAGCCTCCCCCATGGGTCCCAGGGTGCCAGTCCCTTCCCAGGGTTTCCATGTGGTTGTTTTGGAAAGGTCCCAGTGGGGTGGGGGTAGCAGAGGGACACCAACCCTGAGGTGTGGCCCCAGGTTATATTCACTGTAGGCAAAGCACAGGTGACCAGTAGCCAGAGATGCAAGAAGCTTCACATGCCAAGGGATTTTTTAAAAGATTCGTTTTTATTATTATTATTATGGCTGTGCTGGGTCTTCATTGCTGCGTGTGGGCTTCCTCTAGTTGCAATGAGTGGGGGCTACTCTCAAGCTGTGGTACATGGTCTTCTCACTGCAGTGGCTTCTCTTGTAGCAGAGCGTGGGCACAAGGGCACACAGGCTTCACAGGTGCAGCATGTGGGCTCAGTAGTGCAGCTCGTGAGCTCTAGAGCAAAGGCTTAGTAGTTGTGGCACACGGGCTTAGTTGCTTCAAGGCAACAGGAACCTTCCCAGACCAGGGATGGAACCCATGTCCCCTGCATTGGCAAGCAGAATCTTAACCTTTAGACCACCAGGGAAGTCTCAAATGAACTTTTTATTTTCAGACTCTTGATAATATATATATATCAGATCAGATCAGTCACTCAGTCGTGTCCGACTCTTTGCGACCCCATGAATTGCAGCACGCCAGGCATCCCTGTCCATCACCAACTCCCTGAGTTCACTCAGACTCACGTCCATCGAGTCAGTGATGCCATCCAACCATCTCATCCTCTGTCGTCCCCTTCTCCTCTTGCCCCCAATCCCTCCCAGCATCAGAGTCTTTTTCCAATGAGTCAACTCTTCGCATGAGGTGGCCAAAGGGCTGGAGTTTCAGCTTTAGCATCATTCCTTCCAAAGAAATCCCAGGGCTGATCTCCTTCAGAACGGACTGGTTGGATCTCCTTGCAGTCCAAGGGACTCTCAAGAGTCTTCTCCAACACCACAGTTCAAAGGCATCAATTCTTCGGCGCTCAGCCTTCTTCACAGTCCAACTCTCACATCCATACATGACCACAGGAAAAACCATAGCCTTGACTAGACGAACCTTTGTTGGCAAAGTAATGTCTCTGCTTTTCAATATGCTATCTATGTTGGTCATAACTTTCCTTCCAAGGTGTAAGCATCTTTTAATTTCATGGCTGCACTCACCATCTGCAGTGATTTTGGAGCCCAGAAAAATAAAGTTTGACACTGTTTCCACTGTTTCCCCATCTATTTGCCGTGAAGTGATGGGACCGGATGCCATGATCTTCGTTTTCTGAATGTTGAGCTTTAAGCCAACTTTTTCACTCTCCTCTTTCACTTTGATCAAGAGGCTTTTTAGTTCCTCTTCACTTTCTGCCATCAGGGTGGTGTCATCTGCATATCTGAGGTTATTGATATTTCTCCCAGCAATCTTGATTCCAGTTTCTGTTTCTTCCAGTCCAGCGTTTCTCATGATGTACTCTGCATATAAGTTACATGAACACGGTGACAATATACAGCCTTGACGCACTCCTTTTCCTATTTGGAACCAGTCTGTTGTTCCATGTCCAGTTCTAACTGTTGCTTCCTGACCTGCATACAAATTTCTCAAGAGGCAGATCAGGTGGTCTGGTATTCCCATGTCTTTCAGAATTTTCCACAGTTTATTGTGATCCACACAGTCAAAGGCTTTGGCATAGTCAATAAAGCAGAAACAGATGTTTTTCTGGAACTCTCTTGCTTTTTCCATGATCCAGTGGATGTTGGCCATTTGATCTCTGGTTCCTCTGCCTTTTCTAAAACCAGCTTGAACATCAGGAAGTTCACGGTTCACGTATTGCTGAAGCCTGGCTTGGAGAATTTTGAGCATTACTTTACTAGCGTGTGAGATGAGTGCAATTGTGCAGCAGTTTGAGCATTCTTTGGCATTGCCTTTCTTTGGGATTGGAATGAAAACTGACCTTTTCCAGTCCTGTGGCCACTGCTGAGTTTTCCAAATTTGCTGGCATATTGAGTGCAGCACTTTCACAGCATCATCTTTCAGGATTTGGAATAGCTCAACGGGAATGCCATCACCTCCACTAGCTTTGTTCGTAGTGATGCTTTCTAAGGCCCACTTGACTTCACATTCCAGGATGTCTGGCTCTAGGTCAGTGATCACACCATCCTGATTATCTGGGTCGTGAAGATCTTTTTTGTACAGTTCTTCTGTGTATTCTTGCCATCTCTTCTTAATATCTTCTGCTTCTGTTAGGTCCATACCTTTCTGTCCTTTATCGAGCCCATCTTTGCATGAAATGCTCCCTTGGTATCTCTGATTTTCTTGAAGAGATCTCTAGTCTTTCCCATTTTGTTGTTTTCCTCTATTTCTTTGCATTGATCGCTGAAGAAGGCTTTCTTATCTCTTCTTGCTATTCTTTGGAACTCTGCATTCAGATGTTTATATCTTTCCTTTTCTCCTTTGCTTTTCGCTTCTCTTCTTTTCACAGCTATTAGTAAGGCCTCCCCAGACAGCCATTTTGCTTTTTTGCATTTCTTTTCATATACACACACACACATATATGTATGTATGTATGTATTTCTCTTACAACTGCCTCTAGTTTCCCTCCACAGAAAAATCCCCAGAGATTAAATTGTTCTGAGTTGTATTTTGGAAAAAAAAAAAGAGAAAACTGGATCCTGGTTCTGGGTGGGAGGAGGGCTCAGAAGAGGGGAAAGGAAATTAAGAAAGGAGGCAAAAGGCACAGAATTACAGAAACTTCCTTGTGGTTTCCTACCCCCCTGCATCTTATCTACTGTGTATTCCCACCCCACCAGGGGAAAACCCAGCCTGGACCTACCCACACTCCCTGCCTCACTCCCCCTCATTCCAAATGTACCCATAATCCTTCCAGAACCAGGACCTAATGAAAGAAATCAGAAGGAGTTGTAGACTACAACGATCACACTTGTTGTAGAATCTAAAAAAACATATCTCATAGAAACAGAGAACAAATTGGTGGGGTTTTTTGCCACCAGAGGCAGAGGTGGAGGATGGGGACAATGAGTGAAGGTGGTCAAAAAGTAAAACTTCCAGTTATAAGATTAATCCATTCTTGGGATGTGATATACAGCAGGGTGACTAAGTTCACATGACTGTGTTGTATATTTGAAAGTTGCAAAGAGAGTAGATCTCCAAAGTTTTTATCACAAGAAAAAAATTATAGTTATGTGAGGTTATTCATCAGATCAGATCAGATCAGTCACTCAGTCGTGTCCGACTCTTTGCGACCCCATGAATCGCAGCACGCCAGGCCTCCCTGTCCATTCATAGATGTTGGCTAATCTTATTATGACTATGATTATTATTTCACAGTGTATGCGTTTATCAAATCACTGTTGCTCACCTTAAACTTAGACAATGTTATGTGTCAATTATATCTCAATAAGCCTGGAAAAAATTAAAATTCATACATAAAAGGCCTCGATCCACAGCCAGCTCAAGATTAATTCCAATGTTGAATATTTGGAATGAAGATATTCTTGATTAGCTCAGCCTGAGGCTTTAACAGGCAGTCACACTGGGGTGAGAGTTGACATCCTGCAAGAGGGCATTATTTATGAACTCTGAACATCCTTATCTCAAGTCCTAATTCCTGTGACAATATGCTTATCAAGTTGCCCAGGTACATTCATGTCTGCATTTATGTTTGTTATATTTTTTTTTTATGGAATAATTTTTTTTTCCTGTGGTTGCAAGATGGGTTTCTCTTTTAGTTGCTCTGCAGCATGTGGGATTTTAGTTCCTTGACCAGGGATGGATGTCCCCTGCATTGAAAGTTGGATGCTTAACCACTGGACCACCAGGGAAGTCCTGCATTTGTGTTTGTATTGTGTGAGTTCTTCTACCACTTAAATTTAAAATAAACCAGGGCCTCCTTCTCACTGGGTTATCAGCATTGCCTAAAGCCCTCCCCTCGGGCCTTGTCTCCAGAATGTCCAGGTCCCAATGCCTATTAGGCCCTACCCCAAAAGGTTTTTGGGTAGAATTCAGGGATCCATGACTTCAGATGAGAAAACAATATGTATTTGCACAAGCCTCAAACTGAAATTTAGCAGGGAACTGAAATGCAGGGAACAATCTACAGTTGTATTTGCAGAAACTGTGACTTTGTCACCAGTAGAAATCAGATATTTTGAGATCACATTGGAATTATTGCCCATCTTTTGAAGTATCTACCCATCTCTACTTTTAAATGACCACCACCAAAGTGTCAGTAAAGAAGCCTGTTACTCTTTCATAAAGCTGTTTCCTTCATGGTTTGATCTCTGTATTTTTGCACCACTGGTTCCTTTTGTGACCTGTGGATTTGATTGTATATGTTTGAAAACACCAAGAAAAAGTCCGTAGGCTTCAGCAGAGGTCCACTGTGTCCATGGTCCATGAAAAGTCATGTCCTAGAGTTCTCAGTCCTAATAGTCCTTAGATTTTTTTCCAGTATGAAAACTCCAAAAGTGTTCCTCTACCCTAGTAAGTACATTTTTGGTATTTTCTTGAGAGAAAGCTCTAAGAGCCAAAAGCTGTTATGTAATGCTTGCCTTTAAACAAATGTGCATTTTATTCATCACAATGGTATCTCTTGACTTTTGGAAAACAGCGGCCACATCTGCAGGAGAGCTCCCACTGATCAGTCTGGTTTCCAGACCCCGTGCAGTAACCCGCTCCCACATGCAGGCCCACGGAGACAAGCATGTGGGTCTAGGCAGAGCCGTGGGACCCAGAGCATGTCACTCCCACTACTCCCAGCGTGAGGCTGGCCCCAGGAACTACTCAACAGGTACAAGCTGGCTTGGGTGGACCTGAGGCAGCTGTCCTTGGGTGGAATACGACCCCCCACCACCCCTACTTCTCCACCAGCCCCCAGCCTCCTGGCCCTGAAATAGAGTTGTCAGCCAACAAATGGAAATACAACATGCCTGGTTAAATCTGAACTTCAGACTAATAGCAAATCATTTTTACTATAAGTATGTCCCATGTAATATTTGGGATATACTAAAATTCTCCAAGCCAGGCTTCAGCAATACGTGAACCATGAACGTCCTGATGTTCAAGCTGGTTTTAGAAAAAGCAGAGGATCAGATCAGATCAGTCGCTCAGTCGTGTCCGACTCTTTGGGACCCCATGAATCGCAGCACGCCAGGCCTCCCTGTCCATCACCAACTCCCGGAGTTCACTCAGACTCATGTCCATCGAGTCAGTGATGCCATCCAGCCATCTCATCCTCTGTCGTCCCCTTCTCCTCCTGCCCCCAATCCCTCCCAGCATCAGAGTCTTTTCCAATGAGTCAACTCTTCGCATGAGGTGGCCAAAGGGCTGGAGTTTCAGCTTTAGCATCATTCCTTCCAAAGAAATCCCAGGGCTGATCTCCTTCAGAATGGACTGGTTGGATCTCCTTGCAGTCCAAGGGACTCTCAAGACTCTTCTCCAACACCACAGTTCAAAGGCATCAATTCTTCGGCGCTCAGCCTTCTTCACAGTCCAACTCTCACATCCGTATGTGACCACAGGAAAAACCATAGCCTTGACTAGACGAACCTTTGTTGGCAAAGTAATGTCTCTGCTTTTCAATATGCTATCTACGTTGGTCATAACTTTCCTTCCAAGGAGTAAGCGTCTTTTAATTTCATGGCTGCACTCACCATCTGCAGTGATTTTGGAGCCCCCAAAAATAAAGTCTGCCACTGTTTCCACTGTTTCCCCATCTATTTGCCATGAAGTGATGGGACCGGATGCCATGATCTTCGTTTTCTGAATGTTGAGCGTTAAGCCAACTTTTTCACTCTCCTCTTTCACTTTCATCAAGAGACTTTTTAGTTCCTCTTCACTTTCTGCCATCAGGGTGGTGTCATCTGCATATCTGAGGTTATTGATATTTCTCCCAGCAATCTTGATTCCAGTTTCTGTTTCTTCCAGTCCAGCGTTTCTCATGATGTACTCTGCATATAAGTTACATGAACACGGTGACAATATACAGCCTTGACGCACTCCTTTTCCTATTTGGAACCAGTCTGTTGTTCCATGTCCAGTTCTAACTGTTGCTTCCTGACCTGCATACAGGTTTCTCAAGAGGCAGGTCAGGTGGTCTGGTATTCCCATGTCTTTCAGAATTTTCCACAGTTTATTGTGATCCACACAGTCAAAGGCTTTGGCATAGTCAATAAAGCAGAAACAGATGTTTTTCTGGAACTCTCTTGCTTTTTCCATGATCCAGTGGATGTTGGCTATTTGATCTCTGGTTCCTCTGCCTTTTCTAAAACCAGCTTGAACATCAGGAGGTTCACGGTTCACGTATTGCTGAAGCCTGGCTTGGAGAATTTTGAGCATTACTTTACTAGCGTGTGAGATGAGTGCAATTGTGCAGTAGTTTGAGCATTCTTTGGCATTGCCTTTCTTTGGGATTGGAATGAAAACTGACCTTTTCCAGTCCTGTGGCCACTGCTGAGTTTTCCAAATTTGCTGACATATTGCATGCAGCACTTTCACAGCATCATCTTTCAGGATTTGGAATAGCTCAACTGGAATGCCATCACCTCCACTAGCTTTGTTCGTAGTGATGCTTTCTAAGGCCCACTTGACTTCACATTCCAGGATGTCTGGCTCTAGGTCAGTGATCACACCATCCTGATTATCTGGGTCGTGAAGATCTTTTTTGTACAGTTCTTCTGTGTATTCTTGCTACCTCTTCTTAATATCTTCTGCTTCTGTTAGGTCCATACCATTTCTGTCCTTTATCGAGCCCATCTTTGCATGAAATGTTCCCTTGGTATCTCTGATTTTCTTGAAGAGATCTCTAGTCTTTCCCATTTTGTTGTTTTCCTCTATTTCTTTGCATTGATCGCTGAAGAAGGCTTTCTTATCTCTTCTTGCTATTCTTTGGAACTCTGCATTCAGATGTTTATATCTTTCCTTTTCTCCTTTGCTTTTCGCTTCTCTTCTTTTCACAGCTATTAGTAAGGCCTCCCCAGACAGCCATTTTGCTTTTTTGCATTTCTTTTCCATGGGGATGGTCTTGATCCCTGTCTCCTGTACAATGTCACGAACCTCATTCCATAGTTCATCAGGCACTCTATCTATCAGATCTAGGCCCTTAAATCTATTTCTCACTTCTACTGCATAATCATAAGGGATTTGATTTAGGTCAAACCTGAATGGTCTAGTGGTTTTCCCTACTTTCTTCAATTTAAGTCTGAATATGGCAATAAGGAGTTTATGGTCTGAGCCACAGTCAGCTCCTGGTCTTGTTTTTGGTGACTGTATAGAGCTTCTCCATCTTTGGCTGCAAAGAATATAATCAATCTGATTTTGGTGTTGACCATCTGGTGATGTCCATGTATAGAGTCTTCTCTTGTGTTGTTGGAAGAGGGTGTTTGTTATGACCAGTGCATTTTCTTGGCAAAACTCTATTAGTCTTTGCCCTGCTTCATTCCGTATTCTAAGGCCAAATTTGCCTGTTACTCCAGGTGTTTCTTGACTTCCTACTTTTGCATTCCAGTCCCCTATTATGAAAAGGACATCTTTTTTGGGTGTTAGTTCTAAAAGGTCTTGTAAGTGTTCATAGAACCGTTCAACTTCAGCTTCTTCAGCGTTACTGGTTGGGGCATAGACTTGGATTACTGTGATATTGAATGGTTTGCCTTGGAAACGAACAGAGATCATTCTGTCGTTTTTGAGATTGCATCCAAGTACTGCATTTCAGACTCTTTTGTTGACCATGGTGGCTACTCCATTTCTTCTGAGGGATTCCTGCCCGCAGTAGTAGATATAATGGTCATCTGAGTTAAATTCACCCATTCCAGTCCATTTCAGTTTGCTGATTCCTAGAATGTCGACATTCACTCTTGCCATCTCTTGTTTGACCACTTCCAATTTGCCTTGATTCATGGACCTGACATTCCAGGTTCCTATGCAATATTGCTCTTTACAGCATAGGACCTTGCTTCTATCACCAGTCACATCCACAGCTGGGTATTCTTTTTGCTTTGGCTTCATCCCTTCTCTGGAGTTATTTCTCCACTGATCTCCAGTAGCATATTGGGCACCTACCGACCTGGGGAGTTTCTCTTTCAGTATCCTATCTTTTTGCCTTTTCATACTGTTCATGGGGTTTTCAAGGCAAGAATACTGAAGTGGTTTGCCATTCCCTTCTCCAGTGGACCACATTGTGTCAGACCTCTCCACCATGCCTGCCTGTCTTGGGTGGCCCCATGGGCATGGCTTAGTTTCATTGAGTTAGACAAGGCTGTGGTCCTAGTGTGATTAGACTGACTAGTTTTCTGTGAGTATGGTTTCAGTGTGTCTGCCCTCTGATGCCCTCTTGCAACACCTACCATCTTACTTGGGTTTCTCTTACCTTGGGCGTGGGCTATCTCTTCACGGCTGCTCCAGCAAAGTGCAGCCATTGCTCCTTACCTTGGATGAGGGGTATCTCCTCACTGCCACCCTTCCTGACCTTCCACGTGGGATAGCTCCTCTAGGCCCTCCTGCGCCAGCGCAGCCAACATCCCCTGGACCATGGAAAAAGCAAGAGAGTTCCAGAAAAACATCTATTTCTGCCTTATTGACTATGCCAAAGCCTTTGACTGTGTGGATCACAATAAACTGTGGAAAATTCTGAAAGACATGGGAATACCAGACCACCTGACCTGCCTCTTGAGAAATCTGTATGCAGGTCAGGAAGCAACAGTTAGAACTGGACATGGAACAACAGACTGGTTCCAAATAGGAAAAGGAGTACATCAAGGCTATATATTGTCACCCTGCTTATTTAACTTATATGCAGAGTACATCATGAGAAACGCTGGACTGGAAGAAACAGAAACTGGAATCAAGATTGCTGGGAGAAATATCAATAACCTCAGATATGCAGATGACACCACTCTGATGGCAGAAAGTGAAGAGGAACTAAAACGTCTCTTGATCAAAGTGAAAGTGGTGAGTGAAAAAGTTGGCTTAACGCTCAACATTCAGAAAACGAAGATCATGGCATCCGGTCCCATCACTTCATGGCAAATAGATGGGGAAACAGTGGAAACAGTGGCAGACTTTATTTTTGGGGGCTCCAAAATCACTGCAGATGGTGAGTGCAGCCATGAAATTAAAAGACGCTTACTCCTTGGAAGGAAAGTTATGACCAACGTAGATAGCATATTGAAAAGCAGAGACATTACTTTGCCAACAAAGGTTCGTCTAGTCAAGGCTATGGTTTTTCCTGTGGTCACATATGGATGTGAGAGTTGGACTGTGAAGAAGGCTGAGCGCCGAAGAATTGATGCCTTTGAACTGTGGTGTTGGAGAAGACTCTTGAGAGTCCCTTGGACTGCAAGGAGATCCAACCAGTCCATTCTGAAGGAGATCAGCCCTGGGATTTCTTTGGAAGGAATGATGCTAAAGCTGAAACTCCAGTACTTTGGCCACCTCATGTGAAGAGTTGACTCATTGGAAAAGACTCTGATGCTGGGAGGGATTGGGGGCAGGAGGAGAAGGGGACGACAGAGGATGAGATGGCTGGATGGCATCACTGACTCAATGAACGTTGAGTCTGAGTGAACTCCGGGAGTTGGTGATGGACAGGGAGGCCTGGCGTGCTGCGATTCATGGGGTCCCAAAGAGTCGGACACGACTGAGCAACTGAACTGAACTGAACTGAATACTTTTAAAGATTCCTTGTTTATTGAGGAACCCCTACCCCCTCTAGGAGCCTTTTCTCAGAAAGGTCCCTACCCAGGTCTGGCTAAAGGCTATGCCCGATCCCAGGTTCTCAGCTGAGACTTCTGCCTCAACACAGGGTCATTTCTGAGACCATTGGACGAAAGGAGTGGGGCCAGGGAGACGCCCAACTGCGGCCCACAGCCCTAGCAGTCCGCCCCTCATCCACTCCCAGTCACCGGCTAGTCTTAGGACATCCCCTCCCCTAGTCAGTAAGAGGAGAGTATTGGTCCAGGGAGGAATTCTAAGCTCCCGCCATGCTCTGAGTTAGGTTTAGGAATATTTACTTTCAGAAAGAATCTTTAACCTCTGCCTGCATGAAAAGGACATTTCCAAGCCCAGTCCTCCTTAGGAAGCAGCCTATCCCCCTCCATTTACCTCAGCCTCGGAGCTCCTCACTCAGCCACGGCTCCCGCAAATAAGCCTACCCGGGCCACATGGGAAAGGACCCAGTGACCAGTAGTACCCACACAAAAAAACGCATGGCAGCTAAAGTAAAAGCATGGAGAGGTGCACAGATGCGTTCACTCAAGAAACACTGAGGCACCATCTGGGCTTCCCTGGTGGCTCGGTGGTAAAGAACCTGCCTGCCAGTGCAGGAGACACAGGCTTGAGCCCTGGTCCAGGAAGGTCCCACATACTTTGGAGCAACTAAGCTTGTGCACCACAACTATCGAGCTTGTGCTCTAGAGCCCAGGAACCACAACTGTTGAGCCCACGCAGTACAACTACTGAGGCCCACACTCTAGAGCCCTTGAGCCACAACAAGAGAAGCCACCACAATAAGAAGCCGAATTGTGCAATGAGGACCGAGCCCAACCATAAACAAACAAATTAAATATTTTTAAAAATAAAAGAAACAGTGAGGTGCCACCAACAGATTAACTGATAAAGATGTTATATGTATATATACACACACACGCGCGCACAATGGAATACTACTCTGACATAAAACCAGATGAAACTTGCCATTTGTGCCAACATGAATGGAGCATGAGGGTATTATGCTAGGGGTATTATGCTAAATGAGTCAGATGGAGAAAGACAAATACCATATGATTTCACTCCTGTGTGGACTCTAAAAACAAATTAACAAAACAAAAATGAATAAACAATCAAAATAACACTTAGATGCAGAGAACAGAGTAGCAATTATCAGAGGAGAAGGGGTGAGGGGTGGGGAGAGCGAAATAGGTAAAAGGGCTCAGTTCAGATGAACGGTGACAGATGGAAATTATATTTTTGGTTGTGAGCACACTGTATGGTATATAGAAGTAGGAAAACAATGTTGTATACAGTAAAACTTACAAAATCTTATAAACCAATGTTACTTCAATAAATTAAAAAAAATATAAAGTGTAAAAACAAAAGAAAGGGGACTTTCCAGGCAGTTGAGCGGTTAAGACTCCACGCTTCCAATGCAGGGGGTATGGGTTTGATCTCTGGTAGAGTTAATTAAGATCCCACATGCCTTGCTGCTGCTGCTGCTAAGTCACTTCAGTCGTGTCCGACTCTGTGCGACCCCAGAGACGGCAGCCCACCAGGCTCCCCCGTCCCTGGGATTCTCCAGGCAAGAACACTGGAGTGGGTTGCCATTTCCTTCTCCAATGCATGAAAGTGAAAAGTGAAAGTGAAGTCACTCAGTCCTGTCTGACTCCTAGTGACCCCATGGACTGCAGCCCACCAGGCTCCTCCGTCCATGGGATTTTCCAGGGAAGAGCACTGGAGTGGGGTGCCATGAGGTGCAGCCAAAAAAAGAAATGAAAGGAAGAAAGATAAGAGAGAGAAAGTGAGAAAGACAGAGAGAAAGGAGAAAAGGAAGGAAGAAAAGGAGGGAGAAAGAAAGATGGAAACAGTGAGGCTGATAAACCCAGAGGATCAGTCACAGCGAGAAAGCCTCACAGGCATAGAGGCTGGGAAAAGTTCCCACTTAGCAAACACCCAGAACACACATGCCCCACAGTTTCATCCCCATCTGGGTCATCATCCTGAACCAGAGATATCCAAGATGGTACTGGAGTCCAAGGCTTTCCCAACCATGCCTCCTGAAGAAGCTAAAACACAAGCAACTCAACCCTGAAAGTGTTTCATTTTTTACATCAGGCTGAAGTAATAGATTGCATTGAAACTGGAACCTGGAAAGATGTTACCCCAAATAGTGATGATGACGGCGATAACACCAACCACAATTGCCAGCATTTCCTGGCTGCTAGCTCTACCCCAGGAACTGTGCTCTGTGCTCTGAATACATTATTTCATTCAACCCTGGCGAAAGCATGTAAGGGAGGAGCTGCTATTAGGCCCATACAGTTCAGTTCAGTTCAGTCACTCAGTCGTGTCGGACTCTTTGCGACCCCATGGACTGCAGCAGGCCAGGCCTCCCTGTCCATCACCAACTCCCGGAGTTCACTCAAACTCATGTCCATCGAGTCGGTGATGCCATCCAACCATCTCATCCTCTGTCGTCCCCTTCTCCTCTGGCCTTCAATGTTTCTCAGCATCAGGGTCTTTTCAAATCAGTCAGTTCTTCTCATCAGGTGGCCAAAGTATTGGAGTTTCAGCTTCAACATCAGTCCTTCCAATGAATATTCAGGACTGATTTCCTTTAGAATGGACTGGTTGCATCTTCTTGCAGTCCAAGGGACTCTCAAGAGTCTTCTCCAACACCACAGTTCAAAAGCATCAATTCTTTGGTGCTCAGCTTTCTTCACAGTCCAACTCTCACATCCATACATGACTACTGGAAAAACCATAGCTTTGACTAGACAGACCTTTGTTGGCAAAGTAATGCCTCTGCTTTTTAATATACTGTCTAGATTGGTCATAACTTATCTTCCAAAGAGCAAGTGTCTTTTAATTTCATGGCTGCAGTCACCATCTGCAGTGATTATGGAGTCCCCAGAAATAAAGTCTGCCACTGTTTCCATTGTTTCCCCATCTATTTGCCATGAAGTGATGGGACCGGATGCCACGATCTTAGTTTTCTGAAAGTTGAGCTTTAAGCCGAATTTTTAACTCTCCTCTTTCACTTTCATCAAGAAGCTCTTTAGTTCTTCACTTTCTGCCATAAGTCTGGTATCATCTGCCTGTCTGAGGTTATTGATATTTCTCCTGGTAATCTTGATTCCAGCTTGTGCTTCATCCAGCCCAGCATTTCTCATGATGTACTCTGCATATAAGTTACATAAACACGGTGACAATATACAGCCTTGACGTACTCCTTTTCCTATTTGGAACCAGTCTGCTGTTCCATGTCCAGTTCTAACTGTTGCTTCCTGACCTGCATACAGATTTCTCAAGAGGCAGGTCAGGTGGTCTGGTACTCACATCTCTTTCAGAATTTTCCACAGTTTATTATGATCCACACAGTCAAAGGCTTTGGCATAGTCAATAAGGCAGAAACAGATGTTTTTCTGGAACTCTCTTGCTTTTTCCATGATCCAGCGGATGTTGGCTATTTGATCTCTGGTTCCTCTGCCTTTTCTAAAACCAGCTTGAACATCTGGAGGTTCACGGTTCACATATTGCTGAAGCCTGGCTTGGAGAATTTTGAGCATTACTTTACTAGTGTGTGAGATGAGTGCAATTGTGCGGTAGTTTGAGCATTCTTTGGCATTGCCTTTCTTTGGGATTGGAATGAAAACTGACGTTTTCCAGTCCTGTGGCCACTGCTGAGTTTTCCAAATTTGCTGGCATATTGAGTGCAGCACTTTCACAGTGTCAACTTTTAGGATTTGAAATAACTCAACTGGAATTCCATCACCTCCACTAGCTTTGTTTGTAGTGATGCTTCCTAAGGCCCACTTGACTTCACATTCTAGGATGTCTGGCTCTAGGTGAGTGATCACAGCATCGTGGTTATCTGAGTGATCACACCATCATGATTATCTGGGTCATGAAGATCTTTTCTGTACAGTTCTTCTGTGTATTCTTGCCACCTCGTAATATCTTCTGCTTCTGTTAGGTCCATACCATTTCTATCCTTTATTGAGCCCATCTTTGCATAAAATGTTCCCTTGGTATCTCTAATTTTCTTGAAGGAATCTCTAGTCTTTCCCATTCTATTATTTTCCTCTATTTCTTTGCACTGATCACTGAAGAAGGCTTTCTTATCTCTCCTTGCTAGTCTTTGGAACTCTGCATTCAAATAGGTATATCTTTCCTTTTCTCCTTCACTTTTTGCTTCTCTTCTTTTCACAGCTATTTGTAAGGCCTCCTCAGACAGCCATTTTGCTTTTTTGAATTTCTTTTTCTTGGAGATGGTCTTGATCCCTGTCTCCTGCACAATGTCACGAACCTCTGTTCATAGTTCATCAGGCACTCTGTCTATCAGATCTAGTCCCTTAAATCTACTTCTCACTTCATGCCAAAGAATGCTCAAACTACAGCACAATTGCACTCATCTCACATTATAGTAAAATAATGCTCAAAATTCTCCAAGCCAGGCTTCAGCAATACGTGAACCATGAACTTCCTGATGTTCAAGCTGGTTTTAGAAAAGGAAGAGGAACCAGAGATCTAATTGCCAACATCCGCTGGATCATGGAAAAAGCAAGAGAGTTCCAGAAAAACATCTATTTCTGCATCATTGACTATGCCAAAGCTTTTGACTGTGTGGATCACAATAAACTGTGGAAAATTCTGAAAGAGATCAGAATACCAGACTACCTGACCTGCCTCTTGAGAAATCTGTATGCAGGTCAGGAAGCAACAGTTAGAACTGGACATGGAACAGCAGACTGGTTCCAAATAGGAAAAGGAGTACGTCAAGGTTGTATATTGTCTCCCTGCTTATTTAACTTCTATGCAGAGTACATCATGAGAAACGCTGGACTGGAAGAAACACAAACTGGAATCAAGATTGCTGGGAGAAATATCAATAACCTCAGATATGCAGATGACACCACCCTGATGGCAGAAAGTGAAGAGGAACTAAAGAGCCTCTTGATGAAAGTGAAAGTGGTGAGTGAAAAAGTTGGCTTAAAGCTCAACATTCAGAAAACAAAGATCATGGCATCCGGTCCCATCACTTCATGGCAAATAGATGGGGAAACAGTGGAAACAGTGGCAGACTTTATTTCTGGGGGCTCCAAAATCACTGCAGATGGTGAGTGCAGCCATGAAATTAAAAGACGCTTACTCCTTGGAAGGAAAGTTATGACCAACGTAGATAGCATATTGAAAAGCAGAGACATTACTTTGCCAACAAAGGTCCATCTAGTCAAGGCTATGGTTTTTCCTGTGGTCATGTATGGATGTGAGAGTTGGACTGTGAAGAAGGCTGAGCGCCGAAGAATTGATGCTTTTGAACTGTGGTGTTGGAGAAGACTCTTGAGAGTCCCTCGGACTGCAAGGAGATCCAACCAGTCCATTCTGAAGGAGATCAGCCCTGGGATTTCTTTGGAAGGAATGGTGCTAAAGCTGAAATTTCAGTACTTTGGCCACCTCATGCGAAGAGTTGACTCATTGGAAAGGACTCTGATGCTGGGAGGGATTGGGGGCAAGAGGAGAAGGGGACGACAGAGGATGAGATGGCTGGATGGCATCACTGACTCGATGGACGTGAGTCTGAGTGAACTCCGGGAGTTGGTGATGGACAGGGAGGCCTGGCGTGCTGCGATTCATGGGGTCGCAAAGAGTTGGACACGACCAAGTGACTGAACTGACTGACTGTATAATCATAAGGGATTTGATTTAGGTCATACCTGAATGGTCTAGTGCTTTTCTTCACTTTCTTCAATTTAAGTCTGAATTTGGAAATAAGACTGGAAATAAGGAGTTCTTGAGCCACAGTCAGCTCCCGGTCTTGTTTTTGCTGACTGTATAGAGCTTCTCCATCTTTGGCTGCAAAGAATAAAATCAATCTGATTTCAGTGTTGGCCATCTTGTGATGTCCACATGTAGAGTCTTCTCTTGTGTTGTTGGAAGAAGGTATTTGCTATGACCAGTGCATTCTCTTGGCAAAACTCTATTAGCCTTTGCTTTGTTTCATTCTGTACTCTAAGGCCAAATTTGCCTGTTACTCCAGGTGTTTCTGGGCTTCCCTGGTGGCTCAGAGGTTAAAGCGACTGCCTGCAATGTGGGATCCCTGGGTCGAGAAGATCCCCTGGAGAAGGAAGTGGCAACCCACTCCAGTATTCTTGCCTGGAGAATCCTATGGGCGGAGGAACCTGGTGGGCTACAGTCCACGGGGTCGCAAAGAGTCGGATATGACTGAGCGACTTCACTTTCACTTTCCTTTCCACTTGTTTCTTGACTTCCTACTTTTGCATTCCAGTCCCCTATAATGAAAAGGACATCTTTTTTGGGTGTTAGTTCTAAAAGGTCTTGTAGGTCTTCATAGAACCGTTCAACTTCAGCTTCTTCAGCATTAGTGGTTGGGGCATAGACTTGGATTACCATGATATTGAATGGTTTGCCTTGGAAATGAACAGAGATCATTCTGTTGTTTTTGAGATTGCATCCAAGTACTGCATTTTGGACCCTTTTATTGACCATGGTGGCTACTCCATTTCTTCTAAGGGATTCTGGCCCACAGTAGTAGATATAATGGTCATCTGAGTTAAATTCACTCGTTCCAGTCCATTTTAGTTCGCTGATTCCGAATGTCAATGTTCACTCTTGCCATCTCCTGTTTGACCACTTCCAATTTGCCTTGATTATGGACCTAACATTCCAGGTTCCTATGCAGTACTGCTCTTTACAGCATCGGACCTTGCTTCCATCACCAGGCACATCCGTAACTGGGTGTTGTTTTTTGCTTTGGCTCTGTCCCTTCATTCTTTCTGGTGTTATCTCTCCACTGATCTCCAGGAGCATATTGGGCACCTCCTGACCTGGGGAGTTTCTCTTTCAGTATCCTATCTTTTTGCCCTTTCATACTGTTCATGGGATTCTCAAGGCAAGAATACTGAAGTGGTTTGCCATTCCCTTCTCCAGTAGACCACATTTTGTCAGAACTCTCCACCATGATCTGTCCGTCTTGGGTGGCCCCACACGGCATGGCTCAGTTTCATTGAGTTAGACAAGGCTGTGGTCCATGTGATCAGATTGGCTCGTTTTCTGTGACTGTGGTTTCAGTCTGTCTGCCCTCTGATGCCCTCTCTCAGCCCCTACTGTCTTGCTGGGGTTTCTCTTACCTTGGACGTGGAGTATCTCTTCACGGCTGCCGCCCCTGAGCTTGGATGTGGGGTATCTCCTCTCCACGGCTCACCGCTCCAGCACCACGCAGCCACCATAGTTTGGCCCCCAGGCAAATAGCAGGGAGGGAATATAGTTCCACCCATCAATAGAAAATTGGATTAAAGATTTACTGAGCATGGCCCAGCCCATCAGAACAAGACCCAGTTTCCCCATCAGTCAGTCTCTCCCCTCAGGAAGCTTCCATAAGCCTCCTATCCTTCTCCATCAGAGGGTAGACAGACTGAAAACCACAGTCACAGAAAACTAACCAATCTGATCACGTGGACCACAACTTTGTCTAACTCAGTGAAACTATGAGCCATGCCGTGTAGGGCCACCCAAGATGGATGGGTCATGGTGGAGAGTTCTGACAAAACGTGGTCCACTGGAGAAGGGAATGGCAAACCACTTCAGTATTCTTACTTGAGAACCCCATGAACAGTATTAGGCCCATTAACAGATGAGAAAACTGAGGAACTAAATGAATGTCTTGGTAGAGATTCCAGCCTCTGGCCTGGGGCTAACTCCAAAATACACCCTTAACCCCAAGGCCAAAACGGGAGACTTGTGACTGTTCCAGTTCAGTCTCCAGACAGTGTGCGCGCGCACACACACACACACACACACACACGTGTACACAGGTGGACATGCCCACACCCCACCCTGCAGCAACAGCAGCTCTTGGGCAACATTTTCATCATGGAAAGTGCTGGAGGGGCAGAGAGGTTTTAAGCTAGTTCTTCCTCCTGCTGGTTCTCCTCAGAGACCAGTCCTTTTCCTGGACAGGCTTGGCCGCTGAGTAAGGTAGGCCTGGGAGCTCTGAGGAGAGACGTCATCAGGGTCCCCTCCTTGACCAGAGCCCCAGGGACCTTCGGGGTGAAGGCAACTGAGAGGACAGGCTTCCCTCTACCTTCCTTGTTCATCCCCTGCTCTGGGGAACGGGAACCACAGAGAAAGAGCTCTCAGCTGCCAAGAGCGCTGGTCCCCCAAGCCCACCAAGGGAGGGAGCAGAGAAGTGCCCTGAAGAGCCCCTCAAAGGGCCATGTCAACCCCAACCAAAGAAGAGGGCGCCCTTCACAGCCTCCACCTCTGTGCTGGGGCTTGGCCATTAGCTGTTCTCAGATGGAGACTCTTTCTGCCCCACCCCCACCCCCTACTCAGTCTCCAGGGGACATGGAAGCAGCTTTGATGAAGTCTATCAAAGAAGCCTTGTTCTTAACAGCTGTTTCCTGGGAGGGCAATTGGAACAACAATAAACCCTCACATCTGTTTAAGGGGCTGGTGGCAGGTACTCCACCCTCAGCCCTGTGGGAGGGCTCCTGCTCATCAGCAGTGGGGGAAATGACTGCGCCCATTAGAGAGATACCATTTAGGACCATTTGGACTGGATGGGAACACCCACCCTATTTTACAGATGACTAAACTGAGGCCAAAGCACCCTCTGCTCCCAAAGGTCTCCCCACACAGAGCCCACTTCCCCAGGGACTCTCTAGGCAGGCCCTGGCTTCTCCTCTGGATCAGGTCACCTCCACTTACACAAGAGAGGACTGGCCCACAAAGAGGTGTTCGAGGCACACAGGAGGATAAAGCCCACGCAGGAGGGAAGCCTGTGTCTACTTGGAGACATCTGCTCTGGCCCTTCCCCTGCATGAGCTATTGCCCCTTTTCTGGCCACCGTTTTATTCCTCAGTCTGCACATGTGCATATGTGCTTGGTCATGTCTGACTCTGTCCATGGGATTTTCCAGGCAAGAATACTGGAGTGGGTTACCATTTCCTTCTTCAGGGGATCTTCCTGACCCAGGGATCAAATCCACATCTCCTACCTATCCTGCATTGGCAGGCAGATTCTTTACCATTGCGCCACCAAGAAGATTTCAATCTGTGGATTTCTGTAAATGAGGGTTTCTCAGCCTTGACACTTGACGTTTGGGGCTGGGTGTTTCTTAGTTGTAGGGGCTGTTCTGTGCACTGTAGGGTGGTGGGCAGTGTCTCTGATCTCTACCCAGTAGCTGCCAGCAGCACCACCTCCCAATTCTAACAATCAAAAATGTCTCTGACATTGCCGAATGTCCCCTGGGGCAAAACTGTGTCCAGCTGAGAACCACTGATGTAAGTGGACTTAAAGGCTCATGTATGGATGTCCCATGTCTTACCAGGGAAGGAGGTGACAGAGGTATTCCCTCCTGAGGCTCAGAGCTTCTGTGGGACAGATAGGATAACAGATGTACCCAGCACACAGCAGTGTGGGGGTGCCAGGAGATCCTGGAAAAGGCTGAATTCAGGGAAATCACTGGGCTTCCTCCAGGAAGATTTCCTGGAAGAGGAGGTTCGCAATCTGCTCCTTATGTAAACAGTCCAGGAAGGGTGCTGGTTGATGGAAAAGTCTCAAAGGCAGTGAGAAGAGCCCAAGGTTGGATGCAGGTGGTGAGTGGTGACTTTCCTGGGAGGGGGCAGGAGGGTGACCACAACTTGCTGGATTTTAATCTGGGGTGTGTTAAGACTGCCCTGCAGAGCAGGTCCTGGAGCCCAGAGCATGGAATATCCAGGGGGTTAGTGGGAAGGGAGAAGATAGGGAGAATACTGCCATGTTGGAGGTGCTGGTGGGCTTGTTAGGGGCTTGTTGCTCTGAGTCCCTAGCACGTAACACTGAATCAGGCTAAGGAAATGCAGAGATGATGAAACTACTGCCAATGTAGGGAAGAGTCCTGGCAAGGAGGAAGGTGGGCCTGGGCTCTGGAGGGCTAAAAGGACCATTTGTAGATGGCGAGGGTGCTGATGAGGGGACCTGGCTGGAGGGGAAGCAAGGGCCCTGGTTTCTCAGCGTCTGCCCTCACCTGTCTCCCCCGTCGTCCCTGTGGGATAGGGGTGGGAGAGTGGGAGACGCTCTAACCATGGGTAGCTGCTGGGCATGGGGCAGACCACCTGGCTTCCTGCCGGTCTGCAGGTCTTTCTCTCTGGCAGAGATTTCAATGGGCTCTCCGGAAGAGAATGTTGAACCCCTTGGCCTAGGGAGCTCCCTTCTCAGACAGAAACACTGGCTCCCACTCCAACCTGGGCTTCCTGAGCCTTGGATACATGTCCGCCCTCAGACTGGGCTCCCTGAGGGGAAGGGTGACACCTTCCCAGTGGTCACCAAAGGGAAATGTGAGGCTTGGGGCTGCTGCTGCCCACAGGGAGCTTCTGGGTGACCTGCCAGCAGGGGGCGCTGTGGACTCAGACACTGTCCTTGCACAGCTGGAAGGGTGGAGACTGGTCTGGCCTCCCTCACCTCCTGTTTACCCTCTTAGAGTCCTCACCCCAGCCAGGCTTGCCTGCCTGGTACACAGAATGGCCTCCACCTCCTCCCAGCTTCCCACCCCAACCCCATTCTTCTCCCCTCCTCTGAATCAAGAAGGAGAAGGAATTTATATGCCCATTGTGCAGATGAGGAGACTGAGTCATACAGAGGCAAGAAAGGCTGGAAGGGACGGTAGCAGGGCAGAATGGAGAGAGTCTTGGCTTTGGAGCCAGAAGACCTGGGTTGCCAGCATGCCAGTTCAGCATCTCACTCCCTGTGTGGTTGGGGTCAGACTTTGGGGCCTTACTGAGCAATCCCACTGCCATTGTAATAAGAAGCTGAACGCGGCAGCCCACACCACCCCCAGGCTAAGGACAGTTCTGATGCTGGGATCGCAGCCCCGTGGGGACAGCGCTGGGTCTTGGGAGGAAGGGCTGGCAAAAGGGAACGAGGAGGCCTTGCCTAAGCCCCTGTTTAGGGAACAAGCGCCGACAGCCAGAAAGGAGACGAACAGGAGGCTCTGAACAAGTGCAGAGGGGATGAAGGAGGTGCTGGAGAGTCTGGGGAGGAGAGGGAAGGGCTGAGGCCACTCTGAGTTATCTGCACTTTCTCCCAGGTCCTAGTGATTAATAACAAGAGTGGAAACCATGAAAGTTATTTGCTGCCCTCTCATGACGTGCCAGGCTCTGTGCCAAGCACTTGACAGACTCAACTACCCATCCTGGGAGACAGGTAGTGATATTACCCCATTTGAGAGATGAGGAAAAAAATTGCTCAGAGATAAAATAACTTGTCTGAGGTCCCCAGTGGGAAAGGGGCAAAAACGAGATCCCACCCAGGTTTCTGTGGTGTGGACCCCCACGCTCTTGGTGGTCTCAGGGTCTAGGGAGAGAGAGAGGTTGTAGGCCCTTCTGCGTCTGGGGTCAGGGCTGAGTCTGTGGCTGGGAGAGCAGAATAGGGTACACTATTCTGTGTACACTACCACTTTGGGTACACTAGCAGAATAGGGTACACTCTGTGTACCCTCAGCCGCTCAACACAGAGTGGACAGAGCAGAGTGGGGCGCTGAGGAAGGAGTGGCCCACAAATCCATTCAGCAGCCTGAACAAACGTAAGGAAGCAGCCTGGCCCAGCTGTTTCCAGCATAGCATGCTAGTGAGTTGTACGTGTCCTGCAGTGCTGGGACCGGAGGGCAGAGAGGCAGGCCGCAGCCACCAGGAGGGGAGGGTGCCATCACATCAGCTGGGTGGAGGATGGGAGGTCTGATTGGTTCCACTGGCCATGCTTAAGAAAAGAGATGAGATCTTAAGAAAAGATCTAAACTGTTACAAACACTGGGGGTTGTGGGGAAGAAGGGAGGAAGACTCGAGATACCAGTGTCAGAATCCACCAGATGAGATGGCTAATCAGTCGTGATGGACAGAGGCCATGGTTAAGGATGACTCAGCCTTCGGCTTGGATGGTAGGGAGTCTTACCAGGAACCAACATCTTAGCACACAAGTGACGGAAGGGGCTAATGAGAGAAAGATGACAAGTAAGCGTGTGCGTGCTAAGTCACTTCAGTCGTGTCCAACTCTTTGCAACCCTATGGGCAGTCTTGTGTCAATGGGATTCTCCAGGCAAGAATACTGGAGTGGGTTGCCATGCCCTCCTCCAGGGGATCTTTGTGACCCAGGGATTGAACCCAAGTCTCCTATGTCTCCTGCATTGCAGACATTCTTTACTGCTGAGCCAACGGGGAGAGATGTGGGCTATGAGAGTGTAGGAGAGCTTCAGGCTCAGGGTTAAAAGGGATAAGAGCTCAAACTGCCGCTGAAATCAAGCTATATTCTCTAACTGAGGAAAGCAGTCGAGCTTTTCACTAGCATTTGAGCTCAGTGTGCAGCCAAGAAGGAGAACACTACAGCAGAACACCCACTAGACTAAGCTGATGACCCTGTGATCTCAAACTTGAAAAGAGTCCAGGGGTCTGAGCAGACCACAGGCTGAGTTCAACAATGGTATCCGTCATTCTCAAGGTGTGCACGCTGCTGAGAGCGTTAATAAGAACTCAAAAGGGAACCTGAAAGATTCCAAGAGCAGATGTAACCAACTGACTTAATGTTCTCCAATTGTTCAGGAGTGACCTCTTCTCTGAAACCCTCCCTAACTCCCTTTTTCCTTCTCTACAGGACCCCAGCTTATTGGCTGATTAGCGATCACTGCCAAGCATTTTTTCACATTTATTATGTCCTTGGTTCCTCAGTGGAGTCCCCCACTTGGCGGGGCAGTTGGGGGACAGAGACCCAGCAAGACTGGGCTGGGTGGGGCTGAGCCCCGGCCTGCTTCTCCAGGCCTCTTTTGGGGCCCATCCCCTCCTAACTTGGAGCAGCATTCTGCCCTGTTCCGGGAAGCCAAGGCAGCAGCTGGTGTTGGCGTGCAGACTGGGCAGACAGGGAGAATGGTGACGGGGGAGGGGAGCAGACCCTGCCCAGGTGTGTTATCTGCTCTCAGGATCTTTACATCAGCCGCTGGGGCAACAGGAGTGACCTCAGCAGTGGGGTTTTTTGGTCTTTTTGTTTGGTTGTTTTTTTTCTTTTTCCTTCTAAGAACAATTCATTTTGGTCTCACAACTGGAGTAAAAGTGGCGGGTGTTGAGAAACCTCCCCATCCCCCTTCCCTGGCTCCAGGCAGTGACATTTGAGGCGCTGTCTCCTGGGGCCACAGAGGATGGGATCGGGGCAGTTCAAAGGGCTGGCTCCTTTCCCTACCCACCCCCCACCCCCCACCGCCAACCTTCCCTCACCGCCTCCCTGGCAGGACAGGCTTGGGCAGCCTTCCATCGGGGACCGGACCCTGAGCCTTTCTTGGCGGCCTCTCAGCCTCACTGCCCTGCTGTCCGTTTCTGAAGGTGGGGAGGGGCAGAATAGGACAGTGGGGTGGGGGGAGCAGGAACGGAACCCCTCCCTTCTCATCCCATCTAGCCACGGAGGGGACACCAGGGGAGGCTGAAATGAAACAGTGCATGCCTCTGGTCGCCCCTGACACCACTCTACTGACCCCCTGGTACCCTCCATGTGCCACTGACCATGCTGGGTCAGCTCGGGGACACTGACAAGGTGAGGGGAGGGAAGGATCCTGGGCTATGGATGAAAAGCTCAGGCTTCGGCTCCCTGGAGCCAGGTGGGGTGAGTGAGGGGTGGTCTGAGGGAGCCAGTCCCTGGGGCAGAGTGACTGGTCAGCGAGGCAGCACAGCCTGTGCCTGGGAACTCAGAGGCCCGTCCCAAAGGCCCAGGGGCAGCTGTGCCTGCAAAAGACAGAGCTTAGAGCACATGCCTGAGGCAGCAGAGGGCTGGATTCTGGGGCTGCACCCCCAGGATCCAGCAGGACACACTGAGGGGTTTGGGGTTCAGCCCATATCTGAACGAGGAGAAAGGGAATAAGCTTCGGGCAGGGTTGAGAAGGGGTCTCTTAGACCTGACTCCAGACAGCATTTCCTGGGAGGTAAACCAAGGTTCCTATGTGGCAAGGAACTCGGCCAAGTACCCGAGGCTAAAGATCAAAGAGCTGAGGGTCCTGGTTTACCTGCCCCGCTAGCTTCTGGCAAGGGCCCTCCAGCACCTCTCCTTCCAGGACACACGAGGCTGCAGGCTGCAGTGCCGAGAAGAGAGGTCGGAGGTGGTGGTGATGTCAACTAAGGAATTAAGTAAGCAGAGGAGCTGATAACATCTCCCAGCAAGTCTCGCTGTGGGCAAGGTGACTCATCACAGACAGAGCCCCGCCATCGCGGGCTGGTGGTTGTTGCGCCCGGGCAGTGGGGCCCAGGACATGGAGGGGGCCTGGCTGGGTTCCTCGCTGAGCCCTCATGGAGATGTAGCCTCAGAACACAGTGTCCTACGCCTCCGGAGCTCACAGCTGGTTCAGGAAACAGCCCTCCCTCCCACTGTGTGTGATTATCTTTGTCCACCGCGTTTGGTGTGTGTTTGTGGGGTGTGTCAGGGTGATTTCCCCAACCAGGTCCTGCCGGGCACTCCAGGCACCAGAGATCACTAACAGCAGAACAGCTGCTCCCCCTGGTTGGATGACCGTCTGCGGCTACACCACCAGCGGACGCACACTGCTAACCGTGACCACGTGGCATCCTCACGGAGGGTACAGCCTGTCCCCTCAGCGGCAGGCACCTGTACAGCTGCCTCCACCCAGCCCTGCTGAGGGGGTCCAAACTGTTGGGTTCTCCCCCTCCCCAGGGGCACCATGAACGGTTGTACAGGTTGAGAACTGTACAACTGGCGGGGCACCGTCCACTTTAGTCTATGTGCTAGACCGCGTGGCTGTACACGGTCCCTTCCCTTTGCTAATTACTTGTCATTCCCCAGCTCCACCTAGAATGATCTATTTAGCTTGCCCATGAGTTTGTCTTCATATCCAACTTTCCCCTGTGAGGGTAAACATCTCCCTTTACCACCTGACTCCTTTCATTCATTCACTCATAGCACAAAAAATTGTTGAGCTTGTAGCAAAGGAACAAGACAGGCCCTCCCCGAGTCACGGAGCTCACATTCTAGGAAGAGGGAGATAATAAACAAATAATCTGATACATAAAACTGCAAGTGACAGGGAGTGCCGTGAAGAAAAATAAAGCCAGGCCAGGAGACGGAGGGTGACACGGCTCTGCTTCTGCCAAGACTGGCCAGAGAAGCTTCTCCCTGAGAAGAGTGGAGACCCGGAGTCAGTAAAAGAAGGAACTTTCCCGGCAGAGCTCCTCCCGCCAGGCATCCAGTGCCAAAAGAAAGTTCTCTAATCCTGCCTGTTCTGCCAGGAGCCTGTGGCATGGCCCGGGGCATTCACTTCCAGTGTGGGGTGTCCATTTCCTCCTTGACAAACAAGAGGCCTAATTGCCCTGCCTCTCTGAGGGCTCCTCCAGCGTGAATCCACCCACCCCGAAGCCCGAGGAACTTCATGACAGGGCCTGAGTTGGAAGGCCAGCTTGACTACCTCCAAGCTGTGTGACCTCAAGCAGGTTACTTAGCCTCTCTGAGCCTGTTTCCTTATCTGTAAAATGCCTTCCTCGGGGTATTGTGAAGGATTAAAGGAGCTAGTGGATGTCACCACCAGGTATATAGGAGGTGCTTAGTAGACTCTAGGGCCACACCTGGGAGAGGTGAGGTGATGGGGTGTTGTAAAGAGGGGCCACAAATGGTTGCCTTTCATTAAGGGAGCCCAGAGAGGGTAACGCTGACCTAAAGCCTCAAGGCTCTGCCAGCTGCTCCTGTGTACAGAGAACAGCTGAGGGAGCCCCCAGGCCAGGACTCTGCCTCACAGACCCTGAGCCTGGGGGAGGGCCCCGAGCTGGAGTCCACTGACGTCAGCAGGTAGGAGTCGGGTGGGGTGCTGTGGTGTGGGCCCTTGAACTGTCACACCACGGCCCGGCTTTCAACTTCCTCTGGGGCCCAGGGTGTGCTCGGCTTGCCCTCCCTTCCTTCCTCCCTTGTCAGGCTGCTGTGAGTAAGCTCCAGTCATTGTGCTCCCTCTCAGCTCCTAGGGTTCATCCCAGACCCCCACCCCATGAACAGGTCTCTCCTGCATCCCCAAAGGAACCCCAGCACAGACCCGCCAGACATGGGGTGCTGGCAGTAATTAGGGTCAGCCCTGACTCTGCCTCAGCCATGCACTGTTTATCCATGACCTCCCTGGATGTGAATCCCACTTGTGGGCATTTTTATCCTCATTCTTACTTGAGGAAACTGAGGCTGCATGGTTAGATGTCCCGAGAGGAGCCTTGCAAGGCAGAGGGGACTTGGAGAGGCAGGAAGATGAGGGACGGCACAGGTGATGAACTGGTCTGAGGCTGGGGTCGGGGGCAGGACAGACTTCTGTCCCACAGATGACTGCAGGCCATGGTGTGCAGGCCTCTCCTGCCGCCCACCTGCTGCTTTAGGATTTCCCCAGGCGGGGCCTGATGCTCTGAGCCTCCAACAAGCTCCCAGGTGGCCCGGACGCCTCAGGCTCAGTCTGGAAGGCCAGAGCTGGGCTGCAAGCCCCAACAGAGGCCATACCTCAGGTCCCTCCTGCAAGGAAACAATAACAGTGACGGTTAACATTTATGGACAACTTTCCTGCATGGCAGGTGCTGCACTAATTGCTTTACTTATATGAATCTACATAATTCTCACAACAGCTCTGCGAGGGAGGAAATTGGGGCACAGGGAGGTTAAGTGACTCGCCTAAGGTCACACAGAGTTGGCATTCAATCTAGGCAGAGGCCATACTCACCTGCCCTTGAATTGGGGTTTCCTGGAGCAGGGAAGACCTGGGATCAGGGGTGTGAGCTGGACCTGGTGGACACCGGGGAGCCATGGCAGTGTTCTGAGCAAGGGACCAGTATGTTCCCAGGACTGGCCATGTGCTCACACTGCAGACAAATAACCCCACCGAGGCTGAATGTGGGACCCCTCTCACTGGGTTTTGTGGTTTTGACAAGACAGCGCAATGCTTCCTCCAAAGGAAAGGTCTGATGACGAGGTCGGCCAGCCCTGTGTTGGGCACGGGCAGTAGTGGTGGGAGCTTAGGCATTGGGAAGGGAGCCTGTAGCTGCTTCCTCTGCCCCCCTCCCCATCCAAGGGGCCCTGCTACAGACGGGTGCACAGTTCCCGTGCCTGGGGTCTCAGAGCAGTCAGCCTGCTGGGGCCACCTGGCTTTCCACGTGTCTGTGTGCACATGCACGTGTGCACATGTGTGTATGTGTGTGTGTGTATAAAAATGCAAGGAGACGGGGCCTCTGCGTGCGCCTGTTTGCAGGGGGAACCTGTCCCCCACCCCCACCTGCTACTGCAGCCACAAAGAACAGGATGCCCCGACTCTAGTCTGCACCTCTGGGGCCCAGTAACCACAGCCACCACGTCAGTGGTGTGTGCACCAGGGCTTGGGGGGAGGTGGGGCCATGGATGCAGGGTGTGCAGGTGTGCCCCTTGTGTGTGCAGGGCTGGCCTGAGGGGTGTGGTTCCAGGGAGGAGGGCAGGCAGGGCATAGAGTCCCCCGGCTCTGACCACAGGTCCTGTGGTCCAGCAGCTGCCCTGCCCCCCAGCCCCTCAGAGGCCTAGCCTTGTCTCCCACAGGTGCTCCTCTCTGAGCCACAGGCCCAACAACAACAGTGCAAATGTCTGCGGAGCAGCTATAATGCCTAACACAGGTCCCAGCACTCAGGAAACACCGTGAGCAAAGCCAAGATCCCCGCCCTCATGGGGCCAACATGCTAGCTAGGGAGACTCAGTAGATGGGATATATAAAATAATGTATGTAAGTAGTTGGTGGGAACCATGGGGAAAAAGGGGCAATGAAGAGTGCCAGGTAGGTAAGAGGGGGTGTGTGTGAGGGGGTCTGAATACCGGGCTGTGTATGTGAAGAGGGGTGTTCTGAGGGCATTTGTATGTGTCCACATGCATACAGGTCACAGAATTATTGATAAGTTGGATGGTCTGTATAGGCACCACTGAGAAGGTGACATTTAACAAAAGCTTGGAAAGAGAAAAAAAAAAAAAGCTTGGGGAGGAGGAAGCCAAGTAGGGTCTGGGAGGAAACACTCCAGACCAAGGAAATAGTCAGAACAAAGGCCCTGGGGCAGAAGTGTGTCTGGTCAGGACTGAGGGAAGGACAAGCTGGCCTGAGCATGGACTGATGTGGCTCCACTCCTCCTGGCATCTGCTCGCCTTGCTCAAAGTGAGGGCCTGATTGTCCATGGGTTAAAGAAAAGAACCCTGTGGTACCTACAGAAAAGGCCAAGGGCTCTCTAAGGAACCAATGTCTTGGGAAGTAGGGGACAGAGAGGAAAAAGGGGGGTTAGACTACAAGGAGCCTATGGCTGAGCTCGGGGAGAAGGCCCTAGGCTGGAGGCTTCTAGAGTGGGGAGAAGTCTCAGGGGTGCCAGGGCCCCCATAACTCTGCCCTGGGAGCTCACTCAGAATGCAGTGTGGGGTTGTATCCTGCTGCTGGAGTGGGGACGGGGGTCAGCTGGCATCCACAGGGAGAAAGGAGCCTGACACCACCCGTCTGCCTCCTGGGGCCGCCAGAACCTTCCGAGGTCAGTGCCCCTCTCCCATTCAAGCACCCGACTGGGAGGAGGAGGGTGGGGCAGTTGATCTCAGGAGATGGACGCTGATGGTTGACCAGGGGACGAGGATGTTCATGTAGCCCCTCCTGCCTGAAGTTTGTGAGAACTGACATTCCAGAAAAAAGATCCCCTCTAAATCAGGCAGACCACAACCAAAGAAAGCAAGGCTAGCCAAGGTGCGATGTTGACAGACGGGGCGGGGGGGGGGGTGCAGTGGGAGGTCAGGAACTAGCATAAAGGGAGGAGGCTTGACCTGGGCTTTTAGGATGAGAGTGGGTGGGAGAGGAGACAGGACACGTCTGGACTTTGACACACACTCACTCAGTCCCTTAAGGACCCACTCCCCAAGACGCATATCTCCAGAGATATCCACGTACTCCTCACACACAGCCAAACACTCAGACACACTCTCATGTAAGGCAGGCCATCCGCGACCACAGTGATACACTCTCGTTGACAGAGATTGCGTCCCTTGGGCGCCAGAAGCACATAGGCCCCTTGGAAATGGGCCTGGGAGATGTGTCTGCAAAGTGGAAGGAGAAAGGAGGATGGAAAGTGGTGGGGGGACAGGTGGAGATGGGGTGATAGATATGGAGACTCAGAGAAGGGTGCGTCATAGCCACACCCACACGCAGATGGCACTCGTGCCCACATCCTAGTCAGCCTTCCTGCTTGCGAGAGACACCACTCAGCCGCTATGCGACATTGTGAAGTCACTTGGCCTCGCCAAGGCTTGATTTTTCTCTCGTGTGAAACAAGAATGCACCAACACCTGCTTTCCATGCCAAGTTACTCGACTGTGAGTCGACAGGTAAACCCTGCCTATTCTACATCCAAAAACCTGTTCTTAGTCTGACCACTTCTCCCACATCCAGGTGACCACCTTCACCAGGCCACCATCCACCGGCCTCCCTGCCTCCCTGGCAGCCACTCACCCTCCCCTCCAAACCAGCCAGTATGTTTGCATCTCATCCACAGTAAAAGGCAAAGTCCTTATAGTCTTTATACAGACCCATGCGGACCTGCTCTCCCCTCTCTTATCTTCCTTTTCACTCTCAACTCCAGCCACCCTGGGCCTTTGCTATTCCACACACACCCAGAAATCCCCTCTTAGAGCCTTTTCGCTAGTGGTTCCCTCTGCCTGGAGTATCCTCAGGACTCCGCCTTCAGGGTTTACTCAAATGACATTCTCTCACTGAGGCCTTCCTGACCACACCAGCTTACACTGCAGCCCCGAGCTCAGTCTATTGCCCTACCCTGCTTTTTTGTTCTTAGCTTTTCTCCCCACTGAACCTACCACTTATTTGATTATACCTTTTGTCTGTTTACAGTACAGGGACATCTGTCTGTTTTACTCTCTGCTTTGATGCCCACCCCTAGAGCAGAACTTGGGTCACAGGACTCAATACTGAATGAGTGAATGAATGAATGAGAGAGCAAGTATCTATAAAGCAAGATTAAACAACGGGAAGGGCGGACCCTGAGTGAGCTGACTGAGCCATCACTGTGTTCCAGGACTTGCAACCACAACACATATTCCTTGATTCTCAAACAACCCTGGGAAGTAGACAGAATTATTCCCATTTTACAGGTGAGAAGACTGAGAATCAGAAAGATGATGACCTATGACCTCAAAGATGGTCACCGATAATTCCTCCCGTCTCAGAATTGAATGCGGCTCCTCGCTTCAAGACTTGGAGTCTGTTTCCCTTCCTCCTTGACTCCAGGTTGGTCTTGTGACTTGTTTCGACCAGCAGAACCAGCAAAAGTGATGCTGTGTCAGTTTTGGTCAAGGCCTTAAGAGAACTGGCCCCTTGGCCAGTTACGTAATTTGCAGGGTTCAAAGTAGATGAAAGTGTGGGTCCCCTTGTTCAAAAAGCAAGACAAAAATGTCATTATTGGTACTAAAATATAAAGCTCTCCTTCCATAGTTTCTCTTATTATTTTTTGCTACTTAATGCTATTCTAATAAAAAATTTAAATATTAGCATGAATTTTACTGTTTAACTTTATATTTTTCAATGCCAGTTTTAAATGCAAATATGAGAGCATCTAACTCCTGTGTGGAACCACCAAAATGATGCAATTCCTATTTCATAGCTCATATATGCAGATGTATTTCATTCTTACCAGAACAGTGGAAACACTGCACAAAATACCGCACAAAACTAATTTTATTTCTCCTTTTTTCTGATTTCGCTTTTACTTGCATTTATTTTATGCTGAATTTATTCCCAGGCCATATGTTTTGTTTCTTCCGTTTCTTCTGGGGTAGATTTCTCTTCTGTTCCACCTCTTCCTCTGTTTTAGGAACAATCTGCTCATTTGCAATAACAGTCATCTCTATGTGAGCTCATGGGTGAGTTTGTGTGGGGGTTCATCAGACCAGGAGCTCTGCAAGTTTGGTTGTGCATCTTGGGGACTTTGTTTACCTAGATATGCTCAATGACCCAGGAATCTACATCTAAACCCTTCAGTACTTACTGCACAGTACTCTCTGCATCTTCAAGCAGGGGCAGCAAAAATTCAGCACTCTCTTTGGGCCACTGACCCTGCATCCAGGCCTGCTGTTTGGCTGGGACAGACCTATAGCCCTACTGTTGTGATGATGGAGTGGCACGCACTGCTTCCAGGAAGTGACATCCTTCAGATCCCCGATGGCCTGGGCAGTTTCATGGATGTTCATAAAGTGAGCAAGAAGATTTGACCCTCTTGATTTGCATGATCTTGTGGGGTTTTCTGGATCAAGTGAACAACGAACCATTTTCTGAGACGACTTCAGGCCACTTGTGGGAAGAGCTTCTCTCCTTAATATGCACACATCCTGCAATGCTCTCTGATTTCAGCATGCTGATGAGGAAGGAAGGACAAGGGGAAAAGGAATTATCTATGCGGGGTAAGGAAGCAAAGAGCCAGGTGGTCACACAGATTACACCAATTGCTCTACGTGCTCCATCGTCCCATCGGACTTCCGTCGCTAAATGCTGCACATCGTGAAGAATATGTGAGCTGTCCTGCCCAAACTCTAGACCCGTGAACAAATAGACAGCTGCTCTTTCTGAGCCACTGAGTTTTGTGGTGGCTTGTTACACAGCAGTTGATGACTGATACAATGGTTGAAATTACACAGTTAATATGAGACCAGGCTATGGTTGAACCCACATTGCCCTGCTTCTCAAGTCCATGTTCTTCTCTGCCCTACCAGAGCTTCCTTCAAATATTTCCTAGTGTTACTCCTATTCTCCTTGGAGAGTTGAGGGTTGAGCTAGAGGGGATATAAATTACTTAGTTGCAACAAATCAAAATTATTATTAGAGCTTGGAAGTGGCCACATCTGGACTCAAGGGGTTAGCGGGCAGGTCAGGGCTGAGAACAGGCCCTGCCTCTGTCCAGGGTGACCCTGGGCCCAGCGGGGTGCTTAGACATCTGTTTTCCATCCTGACTCAGTAAATAAAGCTGCTTTCCTCTGCTGACCCTACAGGAAATGGGAGTCAGAAGTTCAGCTGGCCAGGAGTGGACTTCTCTGATAGGAGGCTTCCCATACGCCCTGACAAGATGCAAAGTACAGGGCCTCAGGCTGCCACACTCTTCCCCCTCTGCACCAGCAGAAAAAGGAGTTCTTGGGGGCCTCGCTTGGTCACAGAATCAGGTTTTCCTCATTTAACCAAAGCTGTTCTCCCAGCTGTCAGCTATTAGTATATCAAATTAGTCTGTTGGGTGTTTTATTCTTTTGATCCTGTGGCTCATCCCTCAGTAAAGATGTTTTCAGTGGCCAGAAACAGAGAACTTCTATTCCATTAGCTTAGAAAATAACAAAGGTGTATTCTTTCATTGAACAAGAAGTCCAGAGGAACAGTAACTTCAGAAGAGGTTAATCCTGCAACTCAACATCATTGATCCAGATCATTTCCTCTCTTCCTTCCCCTCTACCATTCTCAGCAAGTTGCTTTGTCCTTGGCTAGCTTGCCTCATGGAGAAGGCAATGGCACCCCCACTCCAGTACTCTTGCCTGGAAAATCCCATGGACGGAGGAGCCTGGTGGGCTGCAGTCCATGGGGTCGCTAAGAGTCGGACACGACTGAGCGACTTCATTTTCACTTTTCACTTTCATGCATTGGAGAAGGAAATGGCAACCCGCTCCAGTGTTCTTGCCTGGAGAATCCCAGGGACGGCGGAGCCTGGTGGGCTGCCGTCTCTGGGGTCGCACAGAGTCGGACACGACTGAGCGACTTAGCAGCAGCAGCAGCAGCTTGCCTCATAGTCACAAGATGATTGCTCCCACCAAGACATCATATTTGAAAAGGCCCTGATGCTAGGAAAAAATGAAGGTGGGAAGAGAAGGGGACGACAGAGGATGAGATGGTTGGATGGCATCACCGACTCAATGGACATGAGTTTGAGTAAACTCCAGGAGTTGGTGATGGACAGGAGGCCTGGCGTGCTGCAGTCCATAGGGTTGCAAAGAGTCAGACACGACTGAGTGACTGAACTGAACTGAAGACATCACATTGTCTTTCAATGTCCACAGCAGCAAAACAAAACCCCAGGAAACATCTCATTATTGTGTCCCTTTTTTTTGCAGGGAGGGCCACATCATGCTACTTGTGGAATCTTAGTTCCCTGACTGGGGATTGAACACAGGCTGCTGCAGTGAAAGCACAGTCCTAACCACTGGACCTAACCACAGGGACTTCCCTGTGTGCCATTATAAAATCAAGGACAATTTTTCTCAGAAGGCCCCAGAAGGCTGTTCTTCCTGCTCATTGGCCAGAAGGGAATCACATTCCATGCCTGAATCTATCCCAAACAAGAGAGAAAAATGCCACTATTAATGCCACAGTACTAACCTGAGCACAGAAGGAGAAGCATAGGCGCCCAAAACCAACCTAGGCTCAGTGGGTGCTGGGGGGGGACGTGGGAGGGCCATGGGGTAGGTAACCAATTGTGTGTGCTGCAGCTCATTTGATTGGGCCCTGCTTTCCTGCAGGTAGGGGAAAAGGAGGAAAGAATTGGTATTTACAAAGTGAGCCAGGCTCCCAGATCCTATTAATCAACTATATTGTTTCAAGTACTTAAAGGGAGTATATTTTACCTAAAGTACTCATTGGAAGTATATAAAAACTCAGTGACTGAGGCAGAGACTTTGTTCCCTCATCTGAGCATTTGTTGAGGTTCTTAAGATCATCAGTGTAGAAGTTAGAGCCAGGTTTGAATTTGGGCGCAGTCCCTTTCGACTTTCCTGATCTTATACAAGTTGTATCATTTTTCTGTCTCACTCTTCCTTGATGTGGAAGATATGGATAACAATACTCATTTCCCAGACTGTTTTATTAACCAAGACACTGCCTGGATATAGAAAAGGGTCAGAAAATATTGGGGCAGGTGGAACCATGTGAGCAAAACTAATTGTCTCTTACTACAAAGTCGTCCCCCCAACCCCCTGCCAACCACACATGTGCACGCCTCATCCTCAGGCTCCAGGATTTCTCCTCTCACATCCCTCCTACCCCTCACCCCCACCACTTCCTGTTTGGGCCACCCTACCAAGCACCTAGACAAAATGACCTACCCACTTTCCAGAAGAGGAAACTGGATTCCTTGGTGGCTTCCACTCTACAGAATCTCTGCTTACCAAGTCCCTATGTGTCCATACTTCAGGCCTCAGCTCCTCTCTGTTCCCATAATACTCACTTCTCTGTGTTAGTGGTTCTTTTGCAAGCACAGAAGGCTCACAGACTCCTTGAGCTGGCTCAGAAACCAAGGAGCACCAGACCACAGTCAGAACCCCAGCCCAAAGCACACCACAGGGTGAGACCAGGAAAGACAACGGTGCAACTGGTCCTGAGGCTCCACTGCCTCTGAAAATTCTTCTTGCTGCTGCTGCCAGTTTTGTCAGATACATTCCATTTCTGCTCCTTTGTATGACCTGCTTAAGAGAAGAGGTCCTAGGTGGTTGCATCTGATTGGCTGAGCTGTGTCACGTGCCTGCTCTACAACTGCAAAGGAGGCTGGGAAAGTGAGGTCTGGTTTCCAGGACAGGAGGAGGAGGGCTCTGCCTCCCTGGGAGACTCAAAAGGTAGGGGATGCTCCAAACAGATGCTGGAGAGTCACGGGAAGGATAAAGGTGTGCTCTGCTGAGTGAGAGACCATTTGCTATCCAGAAGAGCAGGGCCTGTGGCTGCCACACTCCCAGCGTTAGGAAAATACTCTTAAACAGGCTTCAGGAAAGTATGGAGATCTGAGTCACCTGGAATCAGAGAACACTGGTACTGGGGAACCAAACCTTGGGAATCCCTGCAAATGAAGTTTGAAGACGAACATAGGATCACCCACTTTTTATCTTGCCAAGAATTTTTTTTAAAGCAAATAAATACACCACTTCTACCCTCACCATCATTTTATAAAAGTGGGGACATCTTAAACACCACAACAGCAAACAACCAGAAAACAGGAGAGTGGACAGTGCAATTTTAGAATAAGCACAATCCTTAAAACTAAATATAGGTTAGGTTTAAGAAAACCTCGGTGTATCAACTGGATTTTTCTGCTTTCCCTGGAAGCCTGTGTAAAGGGCATTCAAAGACACAAGTGACTTTGAATATAGACTGTGGACTACGTAATGGTATTTATCAATGCTGTTTCCTGATTTTGTTAACTGCAGGGGTTTTGTAAGTCTTACATGGTAAGAGAATGTCCTTGTTCTTAGGAAATACACCCTGTAGCATTTAGAGGTAAAAGGGCACCCGTCTCAACTCAGTCTCAAGTAGTTTGGGAAGAAATTATACACACATACGCAGAGGAAAAATAAAGCAAAAGGGATAAGGTGTAAATAATCGATAAAGCTGAATAAAATCTATACCAGAGTCTTTGTACTATTCTTGCCACTTTTTTTGTAAATTTGAAATTATATCAGAATTAAAGGTTACTCCTTTCCCACCCAAAAGAGCAGTGAGTTAGCAGTGATTCTCAATAAGGATGGGTTTCACTTGGTACATAAGCTATTTTGGCACTGTCTGAATTTTTATGAACATATGTGATGTTTGTAATCAGAAAGAAAAAAACAAAAATTATAGAAATTCAAAGAAAAATAAAGTCCTTGACAGTCTCAGTCTAGCTTTTGACACTGATCTGGCCCGACTACCCATCCTACACAGGCAGGAACTGAGGCCCAGGCAGGGCTGTGGCTTGCTCACTAGCACACAACAGTTACCATCTGAGTTACGACTCAACCTGGGCTCCTTTTCCCCACACAGGTTCTTTGCATTTCAGGATGCTGCCCCCTGAACTCAGTTCACGGCCACAGGGCATGCAGGGCTGGGCAGAACTGGGCAGGATGGGGTGGTTTGTCCCCTGCAAGAATGCCACATCCTGCAAAGATGCATTCTTTCAACCTTTTATCCCTATAAGGTCCCATCAAGCCAAGGAGGGTCATCAAGAATTGCTCCCCTACTATACATAAAATAGATAAGCAACAAGGGTTTATTGTATAGCTTAGGGAACCACATCCAGTGTTTTGTAATAACCTATAATGGAAAAGAATCTGAAAAAATATATATAGGGACCTCCCTGCTGGTCCAGTGTGGTTAAGAATCCACTTTCCAATACAAGGGGATGCGAGTTAGATTCCTGGTTGAGGAACTAAGATCCCACATACCTTGGCAATTAAACCTTTGTGCCACAAGCCACAACTAGAAAAGTTCACACCCACAATTACTGAGCCTGTGTGCTCTAGAATCCATGCTCCATAACAGAAGCCCGTGTGCTGCAGAAAGTCCAAGTGCCACAACGAAGACCTAGCACAGCCAATATATATATATATACACACACACAGACACGATGGAATCACTTTGCCATGTACCTGAAACTAGCTGTAAATCAACTGTAAATCAACTATACTTCAACAATTTTAAAAAAGAAAAAAGAAGTGCTTCCTACACATCTGTTCACTTCTTAGATGGGGAAACAGAGACCCAAAGAGGTTCTGGGACTTGCTCAAGATCATACTGTAAGTCCTAAACTCTGTAGTCAAGGAACACAGTAATTGGTCAGATTTGGCTAAGCCACCTCAAACCCAAGGTAGAGAGGAACAAAGAAAGGGGCCTTAGGAATTAGAAAGCAAAAGGGCAGCGGGTGGGCCTTCAGTGCCTGGATTAGGAGGGTCCCTTCCTTGAACCCTCTCACCCTCAGTGCGGCTAGGGCCCTTCTAAGCCTGAAAGAAGAAGAAACTGTTTCATAGGTGCACCATGTCCCACAACTTCGGGAGGCATCACTTACATGCCTGTCTATGAAAATGGCACCTCCTGCGGTTGTGCAGTGAACCCAGTACACAGCTGTGCACGGCAGCCCTGAGAGAGTCATTTGTTGGTGCCGTTTGGCAGAGGGGCGGTGTTTAGAGGAGGGACAGGAGTGACTAACACTGTAACCTGGATTAACCAGTGACTGATTCCGTCCATTCAGTCAACCACTATTTATTGCCACAGATTATATGCCAGGCATCATGCTAGGAGCTGGGACTTTCCAGGCTTGAAATAGAACACACACTCTAGGGAGGAGCAGGGGGTAGGGACATGGATGGAGAGCCTTCCCACAACAAAAGCCCACCAACCTTCCCCCACCACTCCTTTCCCCCTGCCCAGCCTTCTGCCTCCTTCGGGTTCTCCTGGAAGAAGCCTCTGGAATCCTCTGCTCCCCTCCTCCCTCAGTCAAATAAACAGTTGAACTCTCTGCATTTCCTGCGGATCTTCTCCGTGGGATGGCAGGAGCCCCTTGTAGCAATTCCTTCCTCCATGGGGCACCTATGATCCATTCATTCATTTACTTCTTTTATTCCACAGATATTTGTCTGTTAATTACATTTTTTTCATGAAAAACAAACAAACAAACAAACAGACATGTACTGATGGTTAAAAAAACAAAAAAAGTAGCAAAAGCAAGAAGTAATTCTCCTCCACCCTCCCAGTTTCACTCTCAGGGACAACCATCCTTCCCAGTTTCTAAGTCTCCTTCCAATCCTTTCCAGGTTATTTCCTCGTGTATAAATGTAAATACATGAACCTGCCAGCCAATGCAGGAGACATAAGAGATGCGAGTCAGTCCCTGAGTTGGGAAGATCCCCTGGAGGAGGGCATGGCAAGCCATTCCAGTATTCTTGCCTAGAGAATCCCATGGTCACTGGAGCCTGGTGAGCACTCTTTAGCATTGCAGAGTTGGACACCGCTGAAGCGACTTAACATGCATGCACAGGTATGTGTACTGTTTTTCTTTTTTCACAAAGGCAGTAATGCATTATGCATTGTTCTGCACCCAGATTTTTTTATTCACCTAACACTGTAGTGAGGTATTTGTTCCATATCAGCACACTCTTACACAGCTGTGTACTATCCAGTGTGGGAATGTCCTGCCATTTATGTCAGTCCTAACTGGCTGACATATAGTCTGTTACCAGATCTTTGTACATTTATAGGAGCCTAGATTCCTTGAAGGGAGAAGGCAATGGCACCCCACTCCAGTATTCTTGCCTGGAAAATCCCAGGGATGGAAGAGCCTGGTAGGCTGCAGTCCATGGGGTCTCGAAGAGTCGGAGACGACTGAGCGACTTCACTTTCACTTTTCACTTTCATGCATTGGAGAAGGAAATGGCAGGCCACTCCAGTGTTCTTGCCTGGAGAATTCCAGGGACGGAGGAGCCTGGTGGGCTGCAGTCTATGGGGTCACACAGAGTCGGACACGACTGAAGTGACTTAACAGCAGCAGCAGCAGATTCCTTGAAGAGTAATTTCTGGGGTAAAGGGGACATGTACTTTGCATTTTGATAGATATCATCTAATAGTCCTCTAAAAACATTATACCAGACTGTACCAAAAGCCGCTTTTTGGTCTTTGCCAATCTGAAAAGTAGTATCTCATTTTAATTTACACTTTTAATTATGAGGGACTTCCCTGATATTTCAGCTGGTAAAGAATCCACCTGCAATGCAGGAGACTCCAGTTTGATTCCTGGGTTAGGAAGATCCACTGGAGAAGGGATAGGCTACCCACTCCAGTATTCTTGGGCTTCCTTTGTGGCTCAGCTGGAAAAGAATCCACCTGCAGTGCAGGACACCTGGGTTGGGAAGATCACCTGGAGAAGGGAAAGGCTACCCATTCCAGTATTCTGGCCTGGAGAATCCCAGGTATAGTCCCTGGGGTCGCGAAGAGCTGGACACAATGAGCCACTTTCACTTTCACTTTAATTATGAGGCATTAGCATTCTTTTCCTGTTTCCAAATCTTTGTATTTCTCTTTCCTTTACCTCTCTTCAACAGTGTTTAAGGAGTCACTGTACACCAGGCTGTCCATTTTCATAGCCATGTAGGCAACATATGTGGGACTTGTGGAGATTTCAAGGTCCTACAAAAAAAGTTTGAGACCTGGCAGGGTGGGGAATGTATTGGCTTGAAAATAATTTTTAAAGACCAGAAAATTGAACCTAAAGTGAAAGTGAAAGTGAAGTCGCTCAGTCATGTCTGACTTTTTGTGACCCCGTGGACTGTAGCCCACCAGGCTCCTCTGTCCATGGGATTCTCCAGGCAAGAATACTGGAGTGGGTTTCCATTTCCTTCTCCAGGGGATCTTCCTGACTAAGGGATCGAGCCCAGGTCTCCCGCATTGCAGGCAGACGCTTACCCACTCCAGTATTCTTGGGCTGGAGACCAGAAGATTGAACCTAAGATGATGTAATTTATTGTTGACCAAATGAAACCTTATGACAAAAGTTCATTAACTGAAAACTAAAACTCATAAACACTTCATTACATGTGAAAGCAATTTGTTTGTTTAGATGTTCTCATTTTAAAAAATTTCCAAGTATTCATGATGCTTTTCAAGAAATTAGAGTCCATTTTAATTTAAACACATTAAACTAAATGCATTGAATAATTTCACAATCATTAATCGAAAACCCTTTTAAAAAAATGACATTCAATGTGGAATCAGAGTGAATTTTAATATGTTTCATGTGATTTGGGTGGGGCCTCCAAAAGTAAGTGTGTCAAGGACCAATGGTGATTCTATTTTAAAAAGCCAATAACACTCTGAACCAGACAGACAAGGTCTCAGTCTTACGGAGTTTCTGACCCAAGAACAAGCTGCCTTCTCAACAGAAGTAGGAGAGGCAGTGAAGTGGATCAGATCTGAGTCCTGGGCAAGCCAAGGACCCCTGGTTTCTCTCCTAACCCCCGAATGCCAGAGAAAAAACTGTCTCCTGTGTCACACCCACCCCCAGCCCAGTGACTCAGCACCAGACACTGGGATTCTGGAAAGCTCCATGGGGTAATGGAGCCATGTGGGGAAGGATGGGGTGGAGGTGATGCTGTCTGTGGTCTCAGGACCAGCCTGGGGTGGGGGTGGAGAAGAGGTGGGGACAGAGATAGGGAGGAAAAGAGACAAATTGTTCCCAAATGATGTCTTGAGACATCAGAACAAAATGTGTCTTGCTCTTCCCTACTCTCTCCCTCCTTTAAAGGGAAATAGAGCTCTGTCCTTGAAAGGGACCATCTGGGGGGCTAAGTTACAAGTGTGAAGGTTTTAAGACAGGGAGGTGACCAATTCAGCACCTTTTCCTCCTCCCTGTCTGCCTCCTGTCCCCTTCTGAAACCTGGAGGAAGAAGGGCAGAGAGGAGCTGCAGGAAGTGGCGCTAGAACCATTTGAGTATGTCTTGCATGCATGCAAACATGCATGCCTGCATGTGTGTGTGTGTGTGTGTGTGTACACGTGCCCCCTCACCAAATACTGTGTCAGTCGCCAGCCTCTGGGACAGGATTTAGCACTGTTACATTCACTGTCTATGAAATCCAATCGAGTTGAAGGGCACAGTGGAGTCAGATGAGTGGTTGTGAATCCCGCTCCTGCTCTCTGCCAGCTGTTGTGACACCCGCCCCTGCTGAGGTACTGCCCATGTCTGAGCTCAGTTTCCTCATTCACACAAAGGGCACCAAAAGACTTAGTCTGCAGGGACCTGATGCAGATGAAATGAAATGAAATCAGCAAGGCATTTAACTCTGGGTGGGGCTTTTTTTTTATTCTTACACTTGAGCTGCACTGGAGGGAAAGCAAGTGTTTACCTGGTTAAGAGTGAGTTGTCAGGGAGGAGGAGATGGTGGCAGAGCAAGAAAGCTTGCTTGCCAGCCAGCTAGGATTTTAAGCTTGGCCCCCAAATGCCTATAGGGAGCCATGGAAGGTTCTGTAGCAAGGGAGGGGCCCGAGCCTTGGATCCACAGCCACTAGCTGGACCCTAATGGTGTTTGTCACTCTCCCTTCTGTGCACCCCTCCCATAGCCCAGGGACAGGGTCCTGGGCCACAGTCCAGCTCCCACGAAGATTAAGTCTGGGAGGAGAAGAACAGAGTGAGCCCAAGGGTAAGCATTACTAATGGTGTGCCTGAGCCTGGGCTTGACCCCCTACTCTGAACCCTCTTCATTGGGTGATTTGGGTCCCTCTGGGCCTCAGCCTTCTCCCTGTAAAGCGGGACAACCACAGTGACCTCACAGGGTCACTGTGATGGTTAAATGAGATATGTGTACAGCACTTGGCTCCATGCCTGCCATACAGTTGGAGTTCAGTGCACAGTGTCATTAACTCAGGTGACAAGGGACAGGGTGGGCGAGAGATGGAACACAAAGGGGAGAAAAGGAGGAGGGGTCAGAGGCAGAAAAGAGTGACATGCAGGCCGCCCAGCTGTTCTGTGTCTCTGGACAATCCACCCACAGCCAGAAAAGCAGCCCTTTGGAAGGAGGCGGTGATGGAGGGACCTGACTATCTAGCAAGAGAGGAGGTCATCCCTGATCCACCTGCCCCTCCTCTCCTCCCACCTCCAGCCCAGCCCAGTCCCCCTCTCAGGGTGACTGAGCTGGGTATGGTGGGTCAGCGGCCTCCCAGAGGGTTCCAGAGGTGGGTCTCCTGCAAAGGGGGGTGGAGCAGGGTGTTACTGGGTCATAAGAGGAGCTGCAGGTGTGGGGCATGGGTGCTGAGATTCCCCATCGATCATCCATTGGGCCCTTAGGCACAGCCCACTTGCTCGACCAGAGGCTGCTCCATCTGAAGCATGGGTCTACCTGGCAGAGAGGCGGGGGCACTGGCTGAGACAGGTTCGCCCCACCCACAGACCAGCTGCGCCCTCTCCCCAGTGGCTGGGAACCTAAGTATTTAGGGGGATCTACAGGCTGTCACTCCTAAAAATACAGCCCCACAGCCTGGGAGTCAGCTGGGTGTGGCTGCCACACAGCCTCCCAACCTGGTTGATATGCAGTTCTGGACCTGCACAGACATCACATCAGCTGCCTGTGCAGACCCCAGGAACCCACGGACACCCCCAAGACACATGCACCAAGTCTGCACACACATAACCTTGCTGAGGCCTGTTCCTGTTTGTATATAGGTCCCTGGTCCACATACAACCTCAATGCACTCATACTTCCCAACACACACCGACACAGACAAACCCGAGGGCTTCCCCACTAGAACACCAGCCTCTCCAGGGTAGCGCCCTGTTGAATTTGCCCACTGCTCTTTCTTCAATGTCTGTAACAGTACCTGACATACACCGGGTGCTCAGGAAACGTTTGCGCTGTATTTTTTATTCTTTATTCTTTGGCTTCACCACACGGCGTGCGGGACCTTAGTTCTCTGACCAGGGATTGAACCTGTGCCTCCTGCAATGGAAGCTTAGACGCTTTATCACTGGACCACCAGGGAAGTCCCTAAAATATGTATTTTTATTTATTCATTCATTTGGCTGTGCTAGGTCTTAATTGTGGCATGTGACCTCTTAGTTGCGGCATGTGGGGTTTAGTTTCCTGACCAGGGATTGAATGGAATCCATTGGAAGCCCACAGTCCTAGCCACTGGATCACCAGGGAAGTCGTCTGTTTTATAAATGAACATGTGTGCACACCTCCACTCATACACACACACATTCTATAACTAGTTACCCTCATCCTCACTCCATCCCTGCCCCTGTGCTCAGGTGCTATGAGCCCTGGAGAGGGCAACACCAGGAGGCTTGTCCTTTTCTGGCCTGCCCAGTCCCCCACAGCCAGAGTCCAAGCCAGGGTGAGGGCTTGGGTGGGGGGTGGGGAGAGCATCCCAGAGACCGGCAGCTTTGAACCCCTGTCTGGGAACATGTGAGAATCCTCGTTTTCTACAGGAAAAACCTGCCCGGGGGAGCCACAGCACTGTGCTGGAGTTCTGGATTGTGGAGGTCTGGCTGGGCCACATCCTAGGAAGAGGGGGGACATGTGACCAGCTCCACGGCCCTCTCTGGCCCCTTCTTCTGAGGGAGCTCCCCGTTTTAGGTGACACTCCCCATCTAGGAACCCTCGGCTTGCTCCCGTAGGGCCTGGGCTGGGCTTCCCACAACCTGCGCACAACTGTGACGGAGTGAGGCCAGGAGACAGGGGAGCAGAGCGGGGTGCTCAGGGAGGACTCCCTGGAGGAGAGGACCTTGTACAGTGACAGACAGGAGGACCCTCCTGGGAAGACGGCTGGAAGGGGCATCTGAGCTCCTTTGACTTTGGGGCTGACAAAGGAGCACCATGTCTGTGCTCAGACATCCATGGGGTGAAGTGGAGGCCGATGGGTGGACTGAGCACCACGGATGAGGAAGGTATGCCGTGATCCCTGAGGGTCAGGTGGGGCTTGTATTCACAGCCTGTATCAGAGGACTCGAGAAAAATGTGCCTGAGGGGGACAAGCGGATGGAGGGGAGGAGCAGGGACAGACAGGTGACCAGTGCATGCACAAATCGATAGACTAGCAGATGGACTGAAAGACACCGAAGGATGAATGGACAAGTGGTCCACTCAAATGAGCGGATGGCCACTGGACATCTCCTTGACTGCTCTCTGAAGCCCCACAAGGCCAGAAGAGCCAGCTCTTCCCACCAAGACCCCCTCTCAAGCCCCACTCCCTAACTCTTCCCCAGACCAACCTCCCAGGGAGGCCATCACCCGCTTGGCCTGATGCCGGGAGATGCACTTCCAGCCAAGTACAAGCCCAGATATGATACCACCTCCAGGTGTTCCCACCTGAGCAGGTGGGGATGGGGTAGGGGCCAAATCTATGGGCTCATTTCTCTGAAAATTGCCCCCCAGCAGCTAGGGAACGCCCCAATTACAGCACGCATACACACACACACAGACACACACACTGGCTAAATCAGCCCCACAAATACTTGCTGACGTATGCACAGATGGAGACCCAGTCACTGACACCCAAACACTAGGCCCCCAAATGCCACTGCCACCAAAACACAGAGCAACAGAACGAGCTGATCATGTGGGCTACAATGTACGGGGCCACCTGGACCCTCAGATATGCCCCAGTGCTACGCTGTCATTAAACCTTTTCATTGAACAGCTTCTGGACCAACCTGGTGGGCTGTCCAGAGCACCTCCTCACCCTCCCGTTATCTGAAGTCTTGTCTTCTGTGACTCCTTCCAGAAAAAACTGGGCCCACAGGGCTCTTCCTGATTCACTCTCCAGCCCTGCCTCCTGCCTCACCTCCTCACGTTTGCCCTCTCTCTGGCAACATCTCACATCTTGGGTGGGTTCTCTCCTTCCCATATTCTCCAATCCACATTATTCCTACAACCAGGAATCCCTTTCCCATCTCACTCTTGGACCCCACATGCTTGCCCTCTCATTCAAGACAGATCTCTATATACCTAAGATTTAATAATGTGACACACAGTAGGGCCTTGATAAGTGTTTGTTGATTGACTGACCAACTGACCAGCTCGATAAAATCATTAGAAATATAAGTCAGCTAAGAATTAGCACTGAAAAGGGTGGGATGGACTAGCTGCTACGGAATTCTAGTCAGAGTGGGGAGCATTCATGGGCTGGGGACTTTGAACCCATAGAAGCACACACTCATCACTACAGTCTCCATGGAGTGAGTTCTACACCCTTGACCTTCCACTTGCCATAGAAAAGATGCACAACTGACCAGTCTGCCAGGTCCAGGCCTACAGCAAGAGCAGAGCAGGTTGGCAGGCCACAGAAGGAGACTTCAACCTAGGGCTGCGGTTTCCCAATACCCTGTTCCCTCCACCTTCTGACACTTTGGGGAGTCCAAGCACTTTTCTAGGGCTTTATTCAGGGCTGGAGAATGCCAGGGCCGGCACTCTACCGACTCAACAGGTCTAGGGACTTCGGATGTGCTGAGGTTGGCAGCCCTTCCGCACCCCACTTGGGTTCAGTTGGCCTGGGCTGGACCTGGGCCTGGGCCTGACATTGATTGACTGATTGATGGATGGATTGATTGAATGACATGGCATTTCATTACCTCAGCCAGGACCAATCACACCTGTACAGTGTTCACGCTGAGTCACCCGTTTCTGAGTACTTTATTTATGATCCTTGCAGTGACCCTATAGGGCAGATGCTATTCTGATGCCCACTTTACCTCTGTGGAAACTGAGAACTTGAGCTGGATAAACCAACTTACCTAAAGTCACAGCAGCTGGGAGTGTATAGAGGCATCCAGATTCAGACCCAGGCTGTCTGGCTCCAAAGCCCAAACTTTTAACGACTATTCTATGTCTCTCTTAAAATTTTTTTTAAAGTAAAATTGAGATTACTTGATCCAGGCTGGCTTTGGCACTAGGGGCATGAACTCACAATATTCCAGGTCGTTCCCAGTCCTGTGTGTATGTGTGTGTGTGGGTGTGTCTCTCTCTCACACACACAGTGCTTCATCCTGGTGCTGCCAGGCACATCCATGATCTCCTGGTTCCTCCATGGTCAGGCATCAGGTCCATGGGAACACAGTGCCCTTGGGTTTGGGTCCAAGTCTGTTCTGGAACATACCACCCTGCACCTCTCCCCTCCGCTGCCACCCTGGTTTCACCCCCAGGCCAGCATTCCTGGAAAGTTCAAAGGCAGCTCCTCTCAGGGGAGATTTTTCCTCTGCAGCTGGAATTGGGATAAGCAGAGAAGGTTTCCACCCAGAATCCCCTGGCAGCTCCATCTTGGGGTCAGAATGCGTGGCACGGCTCTGGAGCCTCAGGGCGGTTCCTCTTCTCCGTGGCAGAGGCCTGGGCAGTTGTGAGACCCACGAAGCATCCCTCCCCATCCCAGTGTGTCTTCTGGGGCTGCTTCTGGCCACTCAGCGGAGTCCAGGCCTCCAGCACTCTTCTTCGCCAGTTTTGCTCAGTTCTGCGAGTGTGCTCTTGAGCTCCCAGCCCTGTGCTGGGTGCTGCGGACCTGCCCTGACAGCTCACTGGGCCGCACGGATGCCCCATGCAACATTCCCATGGGCTGTTGGTGGCCCGGGGTGGCAGCACGTCCCCAAAGATCTACCCAGACTGTGCTCAGGGAGTGGCCCCAGATACACCTCTGGGACCTCCCTGGGCTGCTCAGGAGAGCCATCCAAGTCTGAGTGCTGACCTCTGGCACCGTCCGCGGCTGTTGTCAGAAAGCCCCAGCAACACTGCCCCACCCTCTGCCCCTGCTGCTGGGCAGATGACTAACCCACTCCGTGGCCTGCCACTCCGGCCCCTCCTCCTTGCTCAGCCTGACTCAGAGGCCCGTCCGCAGATCTGGGTGGAAAGGCGCTGTCCTGGTGCCAGGGCCTGAGGAGATGGGCCAGGCCCTCACTCCTCACTGGCCTGACCTTTAGCAGGACCTTCTGAGCATTCCTTGATCTAGAAATGCCACACATGTACACGCATGCACACACACACACACACACACACACACACACTCTCATCCACACCCAGCCACGCTCTGACCAGAGATGAAACAGTGCAGGTGCTGGACTGAACCAGAACAGCCTGTGTGGGGCACAGCCTCCTCTCGTGTGGAGGCCCCAGCACCCCCTGGTACAGGAAAGCAGAGCCAGAGGCCTGGGAAAGAGCCTGTGCCTCTGGTTCCCTCTGTGTTAGTTGCTCAGTCATGTCCAGCTCTTTGCAACCCCAAGGACTGTAGCCCACCAGGCTCCTCTGTCCATGGATTTCTCCAGGCAAGAATACTGGAATGGTTGCCATTTCCTTTTCCAGGGGATCTTCCTAACCCAGGGATCAAACCTGGGTCTCCTGCCTCTTCTGCACTGCAAGCAGATTCTTTACCGTCTGAGCCACCAGGGAAGCCCAGGTATAGGCCTGGGTATCCCCACCACCACCCCTGGAAGAGGCGCAAATCCTGGCTGCCTCCGGGGCTAGCTCATCTGCTTGTGCCCCAACCCTGAAGCCTCACCCTCTCTCTCATTCATACACACACACACACACACACACACACAGAGCTAGATTCCTGTGCAACTCCTCAAGGTCTCCTCCCTACTACTCTAGCCTCTTGAACAAAGTATCCAAATTCCATAAAACCTTGGCCCTTGACTCAACCCTCAAAAACTGAGGTCAGGCCCCAATGAGTCCCAGTCTTAAGGGATTCCCCTCCCTGGCTCTGTCTTGCTGGGCCCCCCAACCTCCACCCCATTCCCCAGTCTGGACTTGGCAATGGATGGCTTCATGACCATCGGCACACCTTGGCCGAGCCAGCTCCTGCTCCAGCGCACAGGGGCACGTGATGTGGCTCCATGCTGTTTCCTAGGTCGCACTGGACCGCCCGGGACAAGGCATTCCATTTTCTTTTGTTTTCTCCCCCATGGACCTGCCATTGGCTCTGCCCAACACGCCCTGCCTACTTGTCTTCCGGATGTAAAGTCAGCTGTCAGCACTTGAGCACTGACCATTAGCCGGGCCCTGTTCTAAGAGCTTTACATATTTTCATTCATTCAATCCTCACAAGAAGCCCAGGAGGAAAGTCCCATTAATTGTACCCATTGTTCAGATGAGGGAACTGTAGCTGAGGGAGGTTAAGGAGTAATGCATTTATTTCCACCCATCTTTTAAGATTCACCTTTGGCCCCACCTTCCTGGGGCCCTCCCTTCTCCTCTCATTGCCCCCAGCCTAGAGCCACTGTCCCCATGGAATGCTTTCTGTTGAGGCTGTTACTTCAGCCCTGAGGCACTGATGTTTGCCCTTGTCCTGTGCAGAGGGCCCTGTGAGAGCTGTGGGCGGGCCTGGGTCTGAGTCATCACCGGCCTCACTGCCCAGGGCTGAGCCTGGCAAGCTGGCTGGGCAGGTAACTCTTTGCTGCCTGGGGATGTTGGCCAGAGGAAGGACGGTCAGGGCCCTCATTCCATTCCCCAGTCGCTTCCCTCCTCTCCTCCTCCTCTCTACATCTATCCTAGTCCAGCCCTGTCCCCACCTTTCCTACCAGATGCCAGGGGAAAGTGGGCAAGCTCCTGCCAAGCTCGCAGGTTGGGCCTTGCTGCTGAGAAATAGAATCTGGGCTGGGTGTTGGTCAAGCACCCCAGCTCGAGCCGGCCCAGCATGGACCTGAAGTCTGGGAGCCCCAGGTCACCTCTGGGCAGCCACTTCAGTGTGTGTGTGTGTGCACTGGGGGCAGGCAGGGAAATGAGCCAGCAGAGCAATGCCATGTTTATTTAAGGGGCACTGAGTTAAAAATAGCCCCCGAGTGCCCCAAGAGCAGGCAGCAGTCACGCTGACCTCTGGCTCAGATAGACAGGGATTCCAGGGGCCCTGAGAACTGTCTACGCCTCAGTGCGCTCCGCATGGCCCCCTCTCTTGCAAATGGATCTGTGACTCTGTCAAGTGTCACACACACCCCAATGTGGCTGGGTGGCAACAGCAACATGTTTTGCAGGTTTCACCGATTGCAGTGTCTTGCAGCAGAAAAGCATGAACTTTAGACACGGCCAGGACTCCAGCACGGGTTTACTCCACAACTGCCCCATTTCTACCCCTCATTTTGCAGAGGGTGGGTGGGAGTGGTGGTGAGTGGAGTTCCAAAAGAAATGACTGGCTCGAGGTTACACAGAGCAAGACACAAGTCGGGTCTCTTGGCTCCCAGTCCAGGACTCTTTCCACCATGTTACATCACAGTCATCGTGTTTTATTACACAATGTTGGAATATATTTTGTTCTTTCATGTTATGTAGTGCCAGGTAGGCAGGGGTGGGGGTTGGAATCGGGGTGGGGAAATCCTTGGAAGAAGGAGGTGACAAGAAAGCGATAAGGCTGAATACAGCAGTGAGCCCATATCTTCCCCCACCCAGATCGAGCCCTGGCTCCCCACCTGAGATTTCTCCCTGGGTCAGGTGTAGTGGGTGTGGCTCAGTACCAAAGTGCCCTAATTAGCACCTGTTGACAGTTTCTGGTTTGTGTGTTATCACCTTGGGTCCGCTTATCTTTATCAGAGCCAAAGGTTGATTGGAGGATTCTGGCCAAGGCTCAAAGCAACTTCACTCTGATTCCACGAAGCATTTATAACCGCTGTGAATAACAGCCCTCTTTCCACAAGATAGCAGCACGGCTTGTCCCAGAGATGCCTATGAACCCCCAACCACATCCACCAGTACGACAGTGTGGCGCTCTGCCCTCAGCCAGGACAGGAAGGTGGTGCCAGACCCCCTGACCTGCAATCTCAGGCCGCCAGCAGTGAGGCCCTGGGCAACCAGACTGCCAGAAGCCCCTACCAGGGACTGCAGCCCCTGCTCCTCCAGCCTCTATTGCCAGAACCAAGGTCCCAGGGCCTTATCAGCCCAAGAGGTGGAGTATTAATCTGGCCATCTATGCCCCAGCCCTGCCCCCTCATAGCCAGCCACCCCACTCCAGGTAGGCGAGATGTGTACCCATCAGGACAGGGTGCGAAGGCCATGGGAGGGGCCTGTGTGAGCAAGGCAGGCCCTGCATGCAGCCCATGGGCATTCAAGGGGGTCCTTCTTGGTTTCTTTCCAATATTAGCCTCTAGGCCAGGCCCTCAGGTCCTTCCCAGCTCCCCTCTGAGCCCAGGTGAGATGGCTTCTCTGAAAAGTGACCCAATCCTTTCCTGACACCCAACTGACATTTCCACCTGGACCCCCTTGGTCTAATGATGTCAGAAGACCAGGGTCCTACTCCCAGCTTGGCCACTGTCTCCCTCCTCAGGCCCCTGGGCAAGTCTCCATGCACCCACACCTGAACTGCATCACTTGTAAACTGGAAATGGTCCTTAGCTCGGTCTAGAAGAACCACCTTCCCACTGAGATATGGTACCTGAGTCTGAGCGACCACATGGCCCCCCTGCAGAGAACCACCTGGAGCAGGATCCAGGGGCCTGGATGGAGCTCTTTTGTGTCTTGACCCTCACTGGGTCCCACTTACTACCACCCCCAACCCCCTTAGCTCCTGAGCCAGGTCTCCAGGAACCACCCAGGGGAGACAGAGATGCCTTTTGAGGATGTCCTCAGAGACTCAGGCAGGGATGGGCTCCTGCCCAACAGCCATGTTTTTGTGTGTGTGAGTGTGTGTGTATGCACGCACGTGTACCCACCCTCTGGGGCATTGTCTGGAGGGGGCATTGTCCAGGGGACTGGGCAGGTTGCCTTTATGGCTAGGCATAAAAGGTAATCATTGACTGCATCAATGCCGCCCTGCGCGTCAGTGCCCGCCCAGCCTCGACCCTGCCAGGCCCGGGATTACTTTACAGTCACATAAAAGGAGCCTCCAGACTGGCCCCTGGGGACTTTGACCCTCGAGGGAGGGAGCTGTTCCCTGGAGACGGCCTTTTCTTATAATATTTACTTGACAGAGAAGAGCTCCCGCCTTTTATCAAACACCACTGGGATTGTCTCAGCCTGGCCTGCCAAGTCACAGAGTCCTCATCAACAGGGACATCACCTTCTTCCATCTCTCCCATCAGGATCCCCCCAGCAGCCTAGAAGTCCCTAGACTGGGTCTCTAGACACATTTTGAAGCCTCATTTCCTTTACAGCTTTATTTCATTGAGCTCACACTAACCCCATAGGTAGGAACTGAGATATTCCCATTTTACAGATAGGAAAACTTGAGTTCAGAGAGGTCAAGTAAATTTCTTAAGTCAAACAGCCAGTAAACAGCAAATCTCTCCCTCAAGTGGTAGTCTTACATGGCGGAGGCCTCCAGATTTGCTTGACTGACTGCTCCTATCAGTGAAAAATAGCTCTCAGCACATACCTTTAATATTTTTATACATATCCACCAACCATATACATCCACTATTGGAAAACAGCATATTAAATATTAGCAAATATCTACACCCCAATAAGCCAACTTTTCTCATCCCATCATTGAAAGCAGATCAAATCAAACCCACTGACACTCCCTGAGGCTCAATTCCAGCAGAGACGCCTGGGCCAGAGAGAGAAGGCAGAGGTCAGGCGGAACTCTGCCGGAAAGGTAGGCCTCAGGCAGGTGAACTGATAGGGAGAGGGCATTCCAAACAAATGCTTGAGCAAAACCCAGGAAGCAGAAATGGTAGGAAATGTTCAGGCACAGCTGAGAAGCCTGGGAACGTGAATAGCTGTAGCTACAGACAATGCTGGAAATTTTCAGGCGGGGCTCAAAGGAGTCGTCCAGACTGCCGGGCCTCGTGGGGCGAACACAGTGCGGAGCCGCAGCAGGTGAGCGAGCAGTGACGTGACTTTCCCAGAGCCCGTGTTTTGGAAATGTCTCCAGGTCACAGAGTGGAGTATGATCACGCCCTTCGATCTGTCTCCCTGGAGTTGTTGTAACACGCGGCCCTTTGACAGGCTCGAGACTGAAGGCCAGTCAGGAGTCGCCACACCTCTGTATACATGCATGCGTGCTCCCTGCCATTACCAGCTGCCCTCTCTGGCCTCGGTTTTCTCATCTAGAAAATGAGCACAACAATAGCACACAGCATAGACCTTGTCATCGCTCTGACAACTGGGGAGAATTGGCTGCAGTGCCCAATTCAGGGTCTGGCATGTAGCAGACACTGCTACATGGCAGGTGCCCTCACAATTAGACCGTGCCATTCCCTGTGCGTGCTGATGTTCATGGGGTCGAAAAGAGTTGAACGTAACTGACTGACTAAACAACAATTCCCTTTCTTTATCTGAAGAAATCAAACCAGCCCCTCAAAAATCTAGTTCAGGCTTCACTTTTGAGGACCCCAATAGATTTATCACTCCCTGCCTTGGGCTTACCTAGCTCCGGCTCATACACGTAATATAGCATTAGTACATCATGCTAGCTGCCCTACATCTCTAGCCACCCTCACATCTCTAGCTGCCCTCCCCCTCATCTTTGCGTTCCTGTCCCAGACATTTAACGGGCCTGGGTCAATTTTTGTGACTTGGCTCAAATGCATACAAAGTGAAATAACATCAGAAAAGGAGGAGGAAGAGGAAGTAGCATATTTAGGGGCACTTAGCTAAGTTCTTCATATACATTACATTATGAATCCTCTCATCTACCCTGTAAGATAGGCAGATCAGGCAGGATGGGCTAGTTTATGCTGCAGTAACAAACATCCCAACATTTCAGTGGTTTAAAGATTCATCTCTCGGGCTTCCCTGGTGGCTCAGTGGTAAAGAATCTGCCTGCCAATACAGGAGACAGGGGTTCGACCCCTGATCCGGGTAGATCCCACATGCCATGGAGCAACTTAGCCCCTGGGCCACAACTCCTGAGCCTGTGCTCTAGAGCCCGGGAACTGCAAGCGCATATGCCACGACTAGTGAAGCCCACGCACTCTAGAGCATGTGCTCTGCAACAAGAGAAGTCATCGCAATGAGAAGCCATGGGCTGCAATCAGAGAGTAGCCGCCCCTGATCATAGCTAGAGAAAAGCCGGCACAGCAACAAAGATCCAGCACAGCCAAAAATAAGTTAAAAACATAAAATTTTATAAAAGATTCACTTCTCCTTCATGCCAAAGGAGCATTGTAGGTCACCAGGAGGGCTCTGAGCTACGCTGTCCTCAGTCAGGGACCCAGGCCAAAGGAAGCTTCCATCAACATCACTGGTCACAATCACCATGACAGCCAGAAGGGGATTTGAGGATTCATACCTTAGTTCTTGTTGCTATCTGGATGTGGCATATATCAATCACATTTCATTGTCCAGAGCAGGTCACTCAGCCACACTCACTTCAAGGGGGTGGCGAAGTTCCATCCTGCCAGGCCTGTATTCCTAACTCTATGTCATGAAAGCCACCCAAGGTGGCTCAGGTCCATTCCCAGCTATGCTAACAGCCACTCCAAACTGGGCCACCCAAATCCCCCTTGGCAGAGAATCTACCTCTCTCTCATCTAAAGGATGCTCATCTCTCTCCTCCCCTAGGAACCCCTTCTCCTTCATAGCATGAACACACAAGAATCTGGGTCAATCTTTATCTTCTAGCAAAACTGCACTCATCGAGGAATCAGCCTTTACTTGGTTAGACATGAAAATCACAACCATATTTCATATCCAACACCAAGACTTTGTGGGTCTGGCAAGGAGCATGGGAAAGAATGCGATTCCAACCATTGGGGTTGGAATGCGATTTATTACCAAATAATTACATGCTATCTGCAGGCTGGGATCACACTCGAGTTTGTACCACAAGGAGAGTCTGCCCTATGCATTTCCCAGAGTCCATTACCTGTTTTTTCCATCATTGTTTGCAATAGGGATTGTGCAAGCTCTGAGGGCAAGTCTGCTATGTGTGTGTATTTGTGTGAGTGTGTAAGAAAGTGAGCCAGAAAGGAGGTTACAGGCTGATGAGAAGTGTCTAGCCAGTCTAGCCCAGCTGGTGCCCAGGAGAAGGAAGCACAGGTCTCTCTATCAAGCTTCTGACCCAGACTTTTTAAAAGCCTTCCACATCCAAATGTGTGTGCTAAGCCTGGCTCCCTATAAGAAGTAGCAGTTAGAGTCACCCTCAACCACAGGCAGACTTCATTCTGCTTCAGGGGCCAGTTAAAGGAGGTACAGTCAGGCAAAGAGGTGTGTATGAGGCAGAAACAAGCAGAATTTCAGCAGATGAAGAGGAATAAAAGTTCAAAGTCAGAGACCAGCGAGAGTCAAGACAAACTGGGAACAAGAGGCAAAGCTGTTAAGGAGCCGGATGGTGCCATGTGGGGAGCACAGGCTCTGGGGCTGTGCCGCTTACCAGCTGGATCACTTGGGCAATTATCCAGCCTCTCAAAGCCTCAGCTTCCTCAGTTGTAAACTGAGGCCAATGAGCAACCCCCATCAAAAGGCTACTGGGGGGTAAGTGAGCTCACAAGCAAAGCTAATACAGGCCCGGTCCCTGGTGGTACGCAATGGTTGAGGCCCTGCCCTGCTCCTGCTCTCAGGTCCTGGCACAGGTGGAGCCTGGTAAGAAACCCTCCCTTCCCTCCCTAGCTGCCCCAGACTGTGTGAGCTGCAGGATGGGGAGGGGCCTGTTCAGGAGAAGCAAATCCAGAGGGAAACCAGTTACCTAGTGAGTAGAGGCCCAAGTAGAGATCCCCTTGCCTTTTTTGTCCTTCTCATCCCTTACTCTTCTCACCTCTCAAAACCCTGCTGGAAACTAGCTGGTTTCCAGGGCCCTGCTGGGAGGAAGGGAGAGAAGATTCTGGAAGCAGAGGAAGGCATTCTAGAGCCTGCCCTTTAGAGCAAATAGCCTGAACTGGGAGGAGGGAGGGGGATGGCTGACTATCCAAAAGATGAGGAAGAGAAACCATGGTTTCGGGGAGGAAGAGCTCAGGGACAGAGCCGGAGCCTGAAGGATGGAGAGTGTGGGGGAGCAAGCAAGAGGATGAGTGTCAGGGAGCAAGCAGTTGGCACGGCTGGAAGAAAGGCCTGGAGCGGCTGGAGGGGAGCAGTCAGGTGGCAAATGAGGGACCTCAGAGACAGGGGCAGTAGGAGTAAAGGCTTGAGTGGTAGGGTCGTACGACCTCAGGAATTGTGGTGAGGCTACATAGATGGCTCTGGAGTTTTCTTTGGTCAGAGATGAGGAGTACAGCCAAAGCACCTGGAGGTAGGTGCCTCACAGACAAGAGAGGGGCTTCCCTGATGGCTCAGCTGGTTAAGAATCTGTTTGCAATGCAGGAGACACAGGAGACTTGGGTTTGATCCCTGGGTGGGGAAGATCCCCTGGAGGAGGAAATGGCGACATACTCCAGTACTGTTGCCTGGAAAATCCCACTGACAGAGGAGTCTGGTGGTTGCAGTCCATGGGGTCTCAGAGTCAGACATGACTGAGCACAAGGCACATGCTGAGGCATCACTGCCTTTGTCTTTGCTTTTCACAAGACTATGTGCTCATGTACTGTGCTGTAGACAAGACAGGTGTTGGGCGCTGTGGGATGCTGCGTTCACACCCCCCGGGTGCAGAGAGGGGAAGGGCAAGTCTCTTTGGATGGGGTCCCCACCTCCCTGACCATCTCACAGCCGGGCCCTGGCTGTGTTGACACACGTGCCCTCCCCCAGCCGTGGAGGCTGAGATGTGGCATTGTTCAGCTGGAAGTGAGTCACAGAGCTTTTCCTTCCTTCTCTTCCTCTCCACTCTGCTTGCCCGACACCTTACAGATTCTCTCTCTTTCTCACACACTCACGCACATGCACCCACAAACGCAACCACACACATGCAACTGCCTTTCCGAATCCATGAACTGTAAATAAGTGGTTATCAGCATAAATACCTCCATCCAGCACCGGGGGAGGGGAGGAGCGTGGCTCAGAGAGCTGAGGCATACGTGCATCTGCGTGGATGCGTCTGTGTGTCTACGTGCATCTGCGTGGATGCGTCTGTGTGTGTGCCCACAAGTGTTCTAGAGTCTCTGACGTGCTGGGTCTCTGTGTGAGTTCACTTGTATGACTGAGATCAGGAGGGGACGTCTGTGACGGGAGCTGTAGCATATACGTGGGTCTGTGAGGTTGTGGTCCAAACAAAGTTTCTATGGGTGCAGGGTTGGGGTGGGGGTGGGTGCTGTGCGCTCATTGCTGCTGGGATAGGCATAGGAGTATGTGTTGTGTGTCTATTCCCAGGTGACTCACCAGTAAAGAATCTGCCTACAATGTAGGAGACGGGGAGTTCGATCCCTGGGTTGGGACGATCCCCTGAAGGAGGAATGGCAACCCACTCCAGTATTCTTGCCTGGGAAATCCCATGAACAGAGGAGTTTGGCAAGCTACAGTCTGTGGGGTGGCAAAGAGTGACGCGACTAAGTGACTGAGCATGTACACACGCACCCTAGAGGCATGCTATGAGTGCCTGAGAAGCATCTGCACGGATATCTGAGTTGTGGAGGAGGTGGGTGCCGGGCGGAGAAATCCTTTCTGTCTGTGTTTGTGCAGGCATTGGGGGTGTCTGTGTCTGGGCCGCCAGCCCAGCCTCTGACTCTGCAGGATGTGAAATAGTGGGTTTGTGACCAAGGCCAGTGATGCTGCCCCCATTCACACCTCCCTCGGCCTGGAGAGAGGGTCAGAGATAAACCAAGTCAGCGCTGGTGGCCATGGTCAGAGCAGGGTCACATTCACAGGGGTCTTCAGGAGACAGGGAAAGGAAGGCAGGGCCTTGTTCTCTCTATCCCCAGGGGTCACCCACCCTGCAGAGTCCAGCAGAGAGAACACACCACCAACACCACCAACATCACCAACCAACACCAACAAGGGCACCAACACCACCACCAGGCAGCTCTCTGTTCAGGCACCACAGGGAGGGTGCCCCTCCACCAGCATGTGGGTCTGTCCCGCACTGTGAGGCCCCCGCCTGACCCTGCTCCCAGCCAGACTGCAAACCCCAGAACGCTGGGCTTCTTCTCCTCAGTCTTTCCATATATAAAAGGAAGCCAAGGAATCCTACTGATAGGGGTTACCCGCACCTGGCTGAGCCTGGAGTCACGTGCACAGGGAACAAAGCTCAGCAACCTGCTCCCTTCCCCACCTCCTGCTGGACTCCGGAGAAATGGTTCAGTCAGACCTTCCCTTTGGGGGCAGGTCCATGGGCCAACTCTAGGGGGCGCTGCCAGGCAGCCGGCTTAAGCCTGCACCTGTCAATGGGTTAAACGGTCAAAAGGCCTGGGAGGGGGAGAGGGGCTTGAAGATCTGTGTGAATGGGGGACGGAAGTTCAGTGGGGCCTGAAGAGAGTTTGTCTGGGAGATGTGTGATTTCTGTCGCCCGCTGGTTGCAGGAAGAGCGCGCGGGGGTGGGGGTGGGGGGATCTGCTCGGGGAAGGCCCTCCGAGAATTCAGTCCCAGGCTTTCAAGGACTGCGCTCCATGGAGGGGATGGTCAGGTTGTCCCTGAATGCTTGATTAAGACCCCACTCCTCAGGGCTTCCATGGCAGTCCAGCGATTAAGGGGGACGAAGGTTTGATCCCTAGTTGGGGAACTAAGATCCCGCATGCTGCGCGGTGTCACGGGACGGGGAACTGGGGAGGTGTGAAATCTATTAAAAAACAAACAAACAAAAAAACACTTCTCAAGGGATTTGGGAGAGAGGGGGATGTGGAATAGTTGGAGTCTGCCTGCTTTCCCTCTTCTCAGGTCTCACCAAGGCATGGCCCTCCCAAAGAACCCCTCAAGGAGATGAAAGTCCCCCACCTCAGCCGCAGGAGGTGGCAGCAGTCAGGGTGAGAGGACTGTCCCCCAAGACAGGACCTGGAAGGAATGGGCTGTGGCCGCCCTCTCCTCTCCTAGGACGCACCCCCTGATTACCCCTCAAACCCTGGCAAAGCCGTGCCCCTCCGCCCCCACTGACCAGGCTCCCTGCAGTGCCAGCCTTGCCAGGGGAGGAGGCTCCAGGGGTCAATTCGGAATTCTGGGGGGTGGTCCCTGTCCACGGAGGTGTTGCCTTCCTCCAGCACTGCCCATCCATAAAGGACGTTTGTGCCCGGGCAACACCGCCCACCTGGGGCTGGGGGGCAGGGGCTGCTGCGAACACAGCGCCACAGTGAAAGCGGGACAAACGCGCCTGTGTCCGCCCTGGCCGAGGTGCCGGATGAAGCGCGGTCCTGCCGAAGTGTTAATGGGCCTCCTTCCTGCCCTGCCCAAGCCAGCTCCCCGGCTGCTCATCCCCGCTCCCCCAAACGCCTGCTTCCGCTCAAGGCCCGGCACGCCCCCTCCCGTCCCTGGCCCCCCTCCCCGTCCCTGGCCGCAGCTCTGTCCTACTTTGACAAACATCCCTCTCAGCCTTTTGAGTTTATGGCTTTTTCGTGTGCCTTCCCTTCATGTGGTCGGAAACCGAGACGCTGGCCCCCAGAGTAGAGGCCAGGCCTGGGGTGGAGGAGGCCTGGAGGCCTGGCCAAGCCATGAGAGGGGAGACTGGAATCCCGCCTCAGGTAGATAAGGGCCAGGCAGGGAAGAGTGCAGGAAGGGCATGCTCCCAGCTCTGTCCCCAGGGGGACAGATGGGGGGAAGCCCAGGAGACCATTCTCAAAGGGGTCAGCACCAGCCCACGTGATGGCCAGCAGCCATTGCAAGAAGGTAAGCAGGGGTACTTGTGGATTTGTTTTTGTTTTAAAATGAAATGTTTATTAAGCACTGACTGGGCCTTGTGCCAAGTCCATGAATTGATTATCTCATTGAATCCTCAAGAAAAGTCAACATTACCATGACTCTCATTTTTACAGATGATAAAATTGGGGCCCACAGAGGTTAAATGCCATGTGCCCAGGTCACAGCTTATTGGTAGCAGGACGAGGAGTCAGGCCCAGACAGCGTCCAAGCCCAGGCAGCAACCATGTGTTGGAGAAAAGCCACCACACTTTGCATTTTTGTCAGTTACTCCTGAGCTTCTGTATCATCTGGGCCTGAGATTGACTGTTAGGGTGTCCCTGAGTCCCTGGGTCAGCCCCAGGAGGGCCAAGAAGGAACCCGTCATTCCCCAGGCTCCCTGTGCCCTTATAGACTAGCGGGTACCATGCGAGCCTCAAGCTCCCACAGGTATTGGCACCATCTACAAGTTGACATCTTCCCATAAGGAGACATAGTTTCACATGTATGTAGAAACTGTTGGATAAAACCCATACTCATTTATAAGTGTTAATGAATGCATATTTGTTTATGATCATTTGTATTTTTTCTCAATCAAAGGATTTTTTAAAGTATGACTGCTATCACGTGAAGCAGGGAGCTGGTCTGCAAAATGTTTCGATTCTCTAAAAGAGTGTTTATTAAAAAAAAAAAAAAAGTCCCGAAACCACTTTACAGACTAAGACACCCATGCCCTGAGAGGTAGCACATCCTGGCCAAGTTTCAGACCAAACAGGGGACCCAGAGAGGGTACTAGAAGTGGGGTGGGGCTCCCTTTCTGTCTGGTCAGGGCAGCCCCCAAGAACTCATCACAGAAGGGAGCCTGCCCAGGGCTGCAGGGGTAGACTCTGGGGAATACAACCCAGTGGGGCTTGGAGCTTGAGGGACAAAGGGGCTAGGAGAAATTCGGGGGCTTCACTGTCTCCCAGAGGGTGGGGACAATTCTAGGAACCAGGAGTACCAGCCTTACCTGTTGTTTCTTCTAGGAGCCTTTTCATAAGGCCGGCACTGCAGGTCCTTCGGCCCAAAGCCAGCTTTGTGTGACTAGAAGGAAGATGGGGGAGGGGGCTTTCAATGGGCAATTTCCCCCTACTCCACACTACTGGGCCAAAGGGACAGACCACCCCCTTTTCCCCAAAGGAAGGAAGCAAAGGAAAGACATTTCTGGAGCAGTCTGTGTTTTTACAGGTTAGGATTTTCTTTTGTTTTTAACCTCAGCAATCCTATAAAGCAGATCCCACAACCCCCATTTTGACAGATGTACCTCTGAGAGGTGAAAAGCTATTTAAAAGCAGAGCCAGCACCTAAACTTGACCCCACACTGTGGGGCCTGATCTATGTTCTGGGCGGGTGGGGGTGGCCTCGAAGCTGCCAGAAGGAAGGGGAGGGGGAGTGAGAGGGGGAAGGTGAGGCCCAGCCCCCACATCCCCTGCCCCAGCGAACATCCTCTCTGCCTGCCTTTGTTCACAAAACCGAAAAAGTGATGATGGTTTTCCTTCCTCTCTTTAAGAAAACAACAGAATCAAAACAAACAGAGAAGGGGAACTCCCTTCTGTAGCTTTTGCCAGAAATAAAAGGAAGAAATAGTTCCAGTCCAGCCTTAGGCCTGCCACCCGGACAGGGTGTAGGAGGGGAAGAGAGAGTAGCCCTCTCAAAAACCCAAGCTTCAGCACCCCCACCTCCTGGTCCTTATCCAACCCTTCCCCCACTGGTCATCTCACCACCCAAGATCACACACACACTGACACAACAGAGGCAGTTGAAACTTCCCAGAGGGCTTTAGTAAATCCTAAAGAAGGGCAAAAAGGAAATAAAAACACCCCCTCCCTAAAATACAAACCAGCACTGGCCACCTCCCATGGCCACTTCCCACTCAGGGGTCCCAGGCCTTGCCCCATTTCTCTTTTCTGAGCTGACTTATCTGAAGTCTCCATAGAGCAGTGATACCTCACAAGGTTCCGTTCTTCCTATAATCAACTTGCCTGTACCTTAGTGGCCACAACAATCAAAGTCTGGAGTAACCTTCAGTTCATGGTACTGAAGGACACCCATCCTTACCCTAGCCTGAGCCCTCCCATTCATCCCCTAGTTCAGCTTGCAGGTCCAGATATCTTGTGCTGATTGGCTCATCTGGGGTGACTGACAGCTTCAGAGGTCTGCCCCCTGCATACAAGGTGGCCTTAAAGGCTCAGCAGTGTCATCCTCAGTGAGGGACTTGATCTCACAGAACTGGCCCATCAGTCAGCTTCACTCTTGGACAGAACTCTGGGACCAAAAGCGCCTTTTGAAAACTGTTTGGATAGATTAAGGAGTTGTGATCTAGTTTCAAGGTCAGAGGGTAGTTGGAGAACAGTTTTCCTCATTGAGACTCACTAGTCTCAGCAAGTACTAAATGAGTACTTAGTATTGTACTCCATACGGTACTTGGTCCTGTGGAAAGTGTAAGGGGACGGATGAGTCTCGGGATCTCCTGGAGACCTGAGAGAGATGGTAGTAGGGAGAGGATTGTGCCTAAACCATTAGAGAAGTGTCTAAATGGAAATTCAGCTCCTCTTGAAGATGTGTGAGGCTAGGAGGAAGAACACAGGTAACACTGCTAACTCTTTGGGAATTATTGCACCACAGGATTCTGGGCTCCCTCTTGTTTCCCAGGGCTGACGAGGCCTGCGTTTAGCAGGTGTTCAGTTTGTGTCTGTTGGACAAACAGCCGCTGTTTGAGCTTCACTGGCATTGGAGAGTCAGAGGAGGTCAAGCAAAGATGACTTTCCTGAGGATGAGCCCAGGGCAGGGCTAAGGCCAGACTTTCTACCTCTGTAAGTGTTCGCTTTCCTCGATTCCCGCTGGTCCTCCTCAGCCTTCATCCTTTGTCACATGGACATTAAGGCTGCATTCTTCCTTTGCTTTGTGCCTTTAACACATCCTCCAAGTGGCCTCTGGAGCTATGATGCCAAAACACAGTTGTGTCATGCCTTCCTGACCGCCATAGCTTTTGCCAGTTGTGCTTGCCCACCAAACAGAGTCTATGATAGCTTCCTCTCTTCCCCAGGCTGCAGTGAGCACAGTGGTTGGGGGCTCAGGCTCCATAGTCAGGCCCCTGGGTTTAGATTCTGGCTCTACCCCCTTACCAAGTGGTGACCCAGGACAAGTTACTGATACTTCCCAAGCCTCTGTTTCCTCTGTATAAGATGGGGATGCCAACAGTATCCATTCGTAGGGGTTGGGTGAGGGTTAAATGAGATATATCCTATGTAGAGATACACAGTGGAGCCCCCAACACTTGTTGGCATTCCTCAGAATTCCCAGGAGGACTCTGTGTCTTCCCACTGACTCAGGAAGGTTCTGGAAGGCAGGCACCATTGTTCTGTATCTTTCCTAGGTCCTAGCTGTTGTTCCATTGTAGGAGTTCAGTAATGCTTGTAGGCCAGGGTGTAGAGCTTAGAAAGTGGGCCCAGAGCTGGCAGATTTGATTTCTCTCTAGCCCAGAACACCCTCCTCTGCCATCCCTGGCCCTAGCACACTCCTGCTCCGTCTTTAAGACCTACTCTGTCTTGCCTCCTCCAAGAAGCCTTCCCTGGTTCTCACGTTGGGTCAGGCCCCTGTGTCCCTGCTGCAAGCACAGTAGATATGTCCTGATCAACACACTATCATAGAGCAGTTCTTGGTTTAGGCAACTGGCTTCCAAGAGACTGTGCCCCATCTCACCCTCTGCCGAGTCTGGCTCAACAGCAGTCCAACATTTTGATGAATAAATTGATGGATTTATTTTGTGACCTTGAGCAAATCCCCTCTGTCCCATTCTAACAAGGGGAAAGCACTGTCTTTATTGGATAAGTAGGAGGGAGGAGCCCCGAGGTAGAAGGGGAAGGGCCAGGAGAGGAATGGAAGAGCTTGTGGCTAAATGGGATCCCTCAGGGGCAACCATGCTGGCTTAAGCAGTGACAGCTAGAGTAGAGAGTTGCCCCATATCCTGATGAGCCCCGGGTGAAGGGCTCTCCCCACATGAGGATGGAAGAGCAGGGTCCCTCAGCAAGGCCAACTGAAAAAAAGGAGGTCTCTGTTTTCAGGCTCTTCCCGTTCAGTAATGTGGCTCCCAAGAGCCCCCCACAGGATCTGCCCACCCTCCCTCCCAGCCATCAGCACAGCTGTGACCTTGAACTGGTCACCACTCATCCCTGGACTTCCAAGTTCTCTTCTCTCCTGCCCAGGGCTTAAGGTGCCACCATGGGCCAGTGCCTGGGAAGGAGGCCAGGGATGGACTCCTGGCTGGCTGACCACTCCCCAGTGGGGTGTTGGCCTCAGCAGGCAGGTTTCAGCTTTCAGAGTGTTTTCCTGTCTAGGGCACTTTCTATTTTTCAATACTTTTCCTAACTCATCCAAACAAGAAAAAAGGAAACTGGTGAACCTTCTAAGGGCTAGGAGGGTTGGGGGTGGGCAGAATTTACCCTGGTAAAGACCAGAGGCAGGGCTAGGGGCCCCTCTACCCCCATCCCCCCATCGCCCCACTCCCCTCCCTGCCAGGCTGACTCATTGTTTTGCAACAAACAGGCGGCCAGGCCCTGGCCCTGGCAGTTTCTCGAAGTCCAGCCTCAAAGCAGGCTGGGTTCAATCCCTGCCCTCCTAACGGCCCAGGCAGGCCTGGGATGATTGGGTTATCTCTGCCTGCATCCCCTTTGTTTGGGGCAGCCACTTGCTAACCTGAAGTAAACACACTTGTCTCTGGACATGTGAGAAGAGAAGGGGCTGTTATCTCTGGAGAACAGAGAGATTCCTCTTCCCTGACAGGTTCCTCTGCAAAGGGGAGGGATTTCAGATGGTAGCATCCAGAGACTGGTGCCCACATTCAAATCCCAGCTCTGCCTGCCACTTACTGTGGGTGGCCTTGGGCAAGTCACCAACCCTATCTGCTTCGACCTCCCCAGTCTACAAAATATTGGGATACCAGTACCTACTTCAGAGTTGTTCTGAGCATTGATGAGTTCATATTTAAAATGGGCTATATGTCATTATTGTTTAGTTGTGTCTGACTCTATTGTGTCCCCACGGACTGTAGCCTGTCAGGCTCCTCTGTCCATGGAATTTCACAGACAACAATACTGGAGTGGGTTGCTATTTCCTTCTCCAGGGACTCTTCCAGACCTAGGGATTGAACCTTCCTCTCTGGCATTGGCAGATGGATTCTTTACCACTGAGCCACCAGGGAAGCCCAAGTGCACTATATAAATACCATTGAAAAAAAAAAAAGTTCTATGTAAGTGGTGTTAAACGCGGGTGGGGGGAAGGTCTATAATAATGAACACCCTAATCCAGGCTCTGAGGGCATTTTCCAGTCCCCTATCTTCACCATCTCCCACTCACTCCCCTCAGTGGGCCAAGCTTCTTCACTTTGCATCCCTGAACAGAGGGCATTGATGGGCCCCAGCAGGTAGGCACTGGGGCCCCACACTCCTTTTCAAATGGAAGTTGTGCAGGGGAAATCCTCAAGGGAGGTAGGCGCCAGCCTGGGGAGGGTCTGGCCACCTGAGGGGCTGCATGGAGAGGGTTTGCAAGAGCTTTTAGAATTTCAAAAAGAATCCCCAGGAATGGATAGTCCACAGGGGTGGAGTGATGGAAAGGGCCAGGGCAGAGTGGGGGCGGCGGCGGAGGGGTGGGGGCGGGGTGGAGGTTGTGTGGCAAACTCCCTGAAGTCCACTGGGGGTACCTGTCCCTCCATTTTCTTTTCTGGACTGAATTTCCCAAATAGTCTGATTTCTTAGGCTCAAGTACCAGATTCAAATCTAAGTTCTGACCTTACGAGAGACTCTGGGCAGGTTAATTACTCTCTCTCTCTCTAAAGCTTCTTTTCCTTGTCTGTGACAAGAGGTAATAATCCCGCCTTGCAGGGCTGGCAGGGGATTAAATGAGGCAACACAGACAAAGCTCTTAGTATGAGGCCGCCGGGGGGCAGGACTCCATCTACCAGTGTCCTCTAGCCCACCCCCACCCCATCCTCACCCGAGACCAGAGAATCTCCTTACCTCCAGCCGGACTCCATTTGGCAGTAGACTGATACCCCTCCCCACCCCTGCATCCTGCATCCTTTGTAATGAATCCAAGGACCCAGGCGGGCTTCTGAACCTCTTCCCTCCTGGTTTCCCTAGTGGGGAAAAGAAGTTGAGTCCAATTCAGCAGCACTGGAGACTGGCGTTGGGGTCCAGTCTCCTCCATTACTAGCAGTGAGTCCCGGGTCACAAGCCTCTATCACTCATTCATTCAGCAAATATTTCTGAGCCCCTGCTCTGTGCCTGACACTGTACAGGGTGCTGCAGGCACAATGAAAAAGATAGATCCAATCCCTGAGATCAGAGAATCATAGTCTGTCAAGGAAGACAAACATTAAATATATATACAGTAACATAATTATTGAGTGCTACATAGAGTGAAGGTGCTGCGGAATGATATTTCATGGAGGGCTCAAGAGACAGTATTTCTGTGGCTTGAGCCAGGACCTGAAGGATAGTGAGGAATGAAAAATGAGCGGGGAAGGAAGAGGGGAAGAACACTGTACAGACAGCAGAAATAACAAGTGCAAAGGCCCTGAGATCAGAAGACTTTGGTACTCTTACTGAAGGGAGCCTATAGTGAATGAGCCAAAGAGAGGTTCACAATGAGGTTGAAGAATAGAAAGGGCTAGATCTGGTGGGACCACATAGACCTTGGGAAAGACTTTGGACTAGAATCGTTGGGTAGTTTTAAGGAGTGGGGGATACAGTTAGAGTGCTTTCAAAAATGTGTCCAGCAGGTCAATGGATAATGGCTTGGAATGGAATCAGAGAGACCACGGAGCAGACTGTCTTTCAAGGGAGAGGGGGTTGTGGTTGGACTAACAGAAAAGTGGGCAGAGTCACGACATGCTTAAGGAGTGGGTACAATAGGAATTGGTAATAGGGTGACTATGGAGGTCAAAGGAGATGATGTCGAATTTAAGGCTCAAGTTCTGACCTGGGAAACTAGGCGAAGGGTAGGACCAGTTACTGAGAGAAGAAGCGCCAGAGCAGGGGCAGATTGCCTGGGAGGGGGGATAACAGAAGCCTAGTTTTAGAGATCTTTGTTTGAAACACCTATATCAAGTAGAGGCTGGATATTTCAGACTTGAGTTTAAAAGAGAGGTCTAGATTGAGCATTGGAAATTGTAGAAATGGAATAAGCATTGGAAATTGTAGAAATGGAATCAGCATAGGAATGGATAAGATTGCCTGGGAGAGAGTAATCTATGACAGTCAGAGGATCAGGCCAAAGACCTGAGGTGCACCCCATTAAATGTCAAGTGAAACAGAGCCCTGCTTTTATCATCTCTAAAGTGGAGGTAATAGTACCCAATGGCTCACAGCATAACTGAGGATTATATTAAGTCATGGATGTAAGGCACTGTACCCAGCGCCTCGCACACAGCACAAGTACAACAAACTCTGAGTAGGAAAGCTTCGAGGATGGATTTGGTTGGTAATTCTCTTCATTTGCAAGTGATAGAATCTCAAACTAGTTTTAGAAAAAGAGTTTCTTCAAAGGATTCAGGATATCTCCTACAATCAGGGGAAGAACTGAATCACTAAGCCACAGCACAAAGGGCAGAACCGAGGTCCTTGGAGGGACTCGCTTCTCGCTCTGCTTCCTGTTGGGTTCAACTTCTTTCCTGGGAAGGGGCGTGCAGCTGCTGACCCTGTCTGCATTTCATGTCTTGATGCTCCCTCCTCCAGAGAGGGACTTATATTCTGATCCCAAAGTAACAGAATCTCAGGGAAGGAATCGCCATGGTTCCACTTTGTTTGGGCACCTCCCCCTGCCCCGCTCAGTGGCTCAGGGTGGAGGAACAAAGGGACTGGCATTTACAATAACACTGTGGCATTGTCATGTGGGGATGGGGGAGGGGAAGGAAGACTGCTAGGTCAGCAAAAACAAAAGGCAGTCCAAATTATTAACCTGGAAATGAGCTTGCAGTCAAGAAAGGGGGCTAATTAGTACCCGCAGGTGACTAAAAATGAAACACAACACCCGGCTATGTTACCACCAATTGATTCTTGACACTCCCTTGATAACCCCCTACCCTCCACCCCACAGCTCCCACTCACCTGGACTCAGCAGTAACCTCATCACATGTCCCTGGTGTTTCCCCTACAGGCTTCCTCCTTCCTTTACCCTGCCCCCACCCCCCCACCCCCACACACCACCCCCTGCCCCAGGCCAGAGCAGTCCTTGCAAATGGACCTCCCCTTGGCCCACTTTTTTTTTTTTTCTAATATTTATTTAATTTATTTATTTGGCTGTGCCAGGTCTTAGTTACAGCATGTGGGATCTAGTTCCCTGACCAGGTATCAAACCCAGGCCCACTCCTGAGAGCTCAGCTTCTTAGCCACTGAACCACCAGGGAAGTCCCTTGACCCTACTTTGAAGTATTCCCTTTTCAGGGCCTTCAGTGGCCATCCCAGACCCTAGGATTGAAGCCAATTCCATTTTTTTTTTCTTTTTTACATATTCTTTTTCATTATGATTTACTACAGGATATTCAATATAGTTTCCTGTGCTATACAGCAGGGCTTTGTTTATCTATTTTATATATAGAAGTTTGTATCTGCTAATCCCAAACTCCTAGCTTATTCTTCCCCACCCTCTTTCCTCTTTGGTTCGTAAGTTGGTTTTCTATGTCTGTGAGTCTGTTTTGCAAATAAGTTCATATTTTAGATTCTACATGTAACTGATATCACATGGTGTATGCCTTTCTCCTTCTGACTCACTTCACTTAATATGATAATCTCTAGGTCCATCCATGTTGCTGCAAATAGCATTGTTTCATTTTTTTAATGGCTGAGTAGTATTCCATTGTGTATATATACCACATCTTCTTTAGCCATTTCTCTGTCAGTGGACACTCAGGTTGCTTCCAAGTCTTAGCTGTTGTGAATAGTGCTGCTATGAACATTGGGGGTGCATTATCTTTTCAAATTTTACTTTTCTCTGAATATATACCCAGGAGTAGGACTGCTGAATCATGTGGCAACTCTATTTTGAGTTTTTTAAGGACCCTCTATACTGTCCTCCATAATGTCCACCACCAGTTTATGTTCCCAACAGTTTGGGAGGGTTCCCTATTCTCCACACCTTCTCCAGCATTTGTTATTTGTAGACTTTTTAATGATGTTGAAGTCAGTTTCTTTGGCTTGACCTCTCAACCTTCCCCTCCGCTGTTACCACACCTCTCAAATCATTTCAGGCCCAGTTTACCCCAAACCTCCTCCCTCCCAGAAGGGCCCCCTGACCTCTGCAACCTCAGAGCCCCCTGCCACTGACCTCCAACCAGTCTCCTACAGTGTTCATCACTCACATTGAGGGTGTGCCTGCCACATGTCAGTCCCTGAGGTCAGTAGGTGCTCTCATATGCATCTTACCTACTCCCTGAAAGACAGGCTCCACCATCTCCCTTTGACAGGGAAGAAGCATGCTCGGCGAAGTTCAGTGACTTTTCCCAAATCACACAGTTGGTTAGTGAAATAACCAGGACTTGAATCCAAGACTGACAACTGACCTCAAAACTTTTGCTCTAAACCAGGAGCCAGCAAACTATGACCCTGAAGGCCACATTCTGCCCACTGTCTGCTTTTGTGCAACTTAAGAGCTAAGAATGATTTTTACGTGATTGGGGGAAAAAAATCCAAAGAAGCATAACATTTTGGCACATGAAATTGACATTTCAGTGTCCGTTAATAAAATTTCACTGGAGTTCAGGAACACTCATTTGTTTAGACGTTGTCGACGGTTATTTTCACACTACGATGGCAGACTTGTGATGGAGAACAGCCTAAAATTTTTACTTTTTGATCCTTCACAGAAGTTAGCTCCAAAAGGCGCCACCAGGCTGCCTCCTGTGGATGACGCTCAAACCCATGGAATTCTAAACACACCATCTGCCTCTACAGATTGCTGTCCTTCTCTAAGTGCTGCGCTTGCTGTAGAATCTTGGTGAGAAAGCGAGGTGGAGTTTAGCCTCTTTATATCCCTAGGTACTCAAGACCTGCCCCAGATGGGACTGAAGTTGCAGCATCTGAGAATGTTGAAGAAATTCTTCTAAACCAGCCCCTCCTGTCATTCCCCAGGCTGAGCCAGGCTGTTCATCCAGGGTGGGCAGTGGGAGACCTTTGTCCCGACAGGATCTGATTATTCTGGCCTTGTTTGGTTTTCAAGGAATCAGCTTCAAGGAAAGAAGTAGAAGAATTGAGTCTTATCCAGAAGAATGTGGTGGAGATTTGTCCCGGGGACTAAGTGGGATGGTGAAAGAGAAAGCGCTAAGCCTGAAGACTGGCATGCGTGTCATAGATTCTGGATGAACTGCAGCTTTTGTGAGGAGGAAGGGGAAGAGGTAGGAATTGGGAAATTCTGGAAGCTCCAGGCTTTTCCTTGCCTGTAGGGGGCTTTTGTGTAACAGAAAGAGGCTTGGCTTCCTCCCACACAGGGGGCCCTGCCCACCCCCAGGACACTTTTGGGGAGTGAAGTGGGAAATGGGCTGCAGCTCCGTCACACACCTCATAGCTGTGGATGGCAGCCCTGCTGGACCTAAGAGCAGGGAGACCCCGAGGAGGGTTTTCTAGGTTACCCGCCCCCTCAACTTCACCACCACCTCCAGCCTATTCACGAACCTTCCTGAGCTTCAGTTTCCTCTTCTGTTTAATGGGGGTGCTTGTCTTCTCTTCCTTGGACAGTTCTGAGAATGAAATGAAGGAGCAAGTGTGGAAGTCAGGATGGAGAGTTTTGATGTTAACCAAATGACCAAACGGAAGCCTGCCATCTGGGGTCCTCCAGAAACTGCTATTGACAGGAAGGGCTTTGTTGTTGACTTTCTAGAAAGTATATGTTGTAGAGTCTACAAAGCAGAGGGCTATATTGTCCATAGCTTATCATGGCTAGTATTGTTTCTACACTTAATCTTGCCTTTGGGGGCAGAGGGGGGGGCAGTAGGAGAGGAAATGCAGAGAGGGGATGAAATACTAGAGCAGTATTTCTCCAACTTCACCTGCGGGAGCTGTTTAAAAGCAGATTCTGATCCGGTAGGTCTGAAAGGCGTGGGGCCTGAAAGTCTGCATTTCTGACAGGGTCCCAGAAGACACTCATTTGAGGACTACACTCTGTCACAAGGGCTAGAAGACCCTAGAGCAGCTGGAGAAGGTGGGGCCGGGGTTTCCTTGCCCAAGGCGGGCAGTAGGAGCAGGGAAAGTTTTCACCATCTCAGTGGACCTGCTTCTTGAAGCGAGGGGCAGACTCCCAGGACCCCAGGGATCAGCCTGGCTAGCCCCAGACCTGGAAACTGTGTGGGTGAAGCCTTCCTGGAAGGACCCACACCCTCAGTGAGGGAACTGAATCTGGGGAGCCAAGGAAGGGCTGGGTTTCTCCCAGATCAAAGCAGGTTCCCCAGCCTTTGATTCGCAAAGAAGCAGACCCTTCAGAGGCTGGCCTGAGTTTGGGGCTGGCTGGCCTTGGGGCCTGGAGTGAGTGGTCAGAGGCCCCCAGCCTGCTCTCCTTTTACATGACAGCTTGGCCGTCTAACAAAAGGGCAGTCCTTGAAAGGCCATGTGGGGCTGTTAAAAGCTTCCGGCAATGGTTTAATTGGGGGCGATTAAAGTGTCCACCTCAGGAAGGCCTACCCTTCAAAGGCCAACCAGGCCTGGCTCCCCTTCCCTCAGCCCCACCCCCAATGGTAGCCCTGCCCCCAGCCTCTCCCTTCAGCCCCTCAGCCCCCTTCCCTGGGGCTCCCCTGCGGACCAAGGAAATCAGCCTAGGGACCCTTTGGCCAGCCTGTCTGGGGGGATTCCGTCCTGGCCCCTGGACCATTGGTACCATTTGTTCACACAGTTTGGCCTCGTGGCTGAGTCGGTGTGGGAGGCGGAGAAGGCTGAGTTTGAGACACAAAGGGCCCCAGAACAGGCCCACCCTGAGACTCCCGCCATCTCTCTCTCCCCCAGGAAACCTAGCCTGGTCTCTGGACCCATCCTCCCGCTCCCTTACCAGCTCCTTTCCCCAGGCCCCTTGCCTGTCTGGAATTTCATGGTCACTGTTGGGGGGCTCCCATGGCCCACTACACGTTAAGCTTCCAGACATCTGCTGAGATACTATCTGGGAGCCGCTAGGGGCTCAGAGGGCACCAGACAGGGACCACAACTCAGAAAGGTGCTGGATAAGTGAATATAGTGAAAGCAATAGGGCCTGATACAGGTAAAAAGAGGTGAGCTCTGAGAAGGCCCTCACCTCTGGACAGGCTGAGGCTGCCTGTCCCTTCCCCAGACAGGCAGGGAAGACAACTTTCTGGAAGCAAGCAAGCCTAAAGTTAGGACACGGTCAGCTCAGTTTGGCCCATTTGCCAACCTTGATGTTAAAAGCAAGGCCACAACTGACTTCACTAACAGATCTCACCCACCCAACCAACTCAGGGATCCTCAGAAGGGGAAGTGGTATAGATTTTTCCATCAAGTCTAGAAATAGTTGTTCTGTGGGTACCTGGTACAGACACTTCCCCAGGGCCCATGAAGTGTCTCAGAATCTTCCCTAGCTGAGCCAGTAGACAGGGAGATGTCTTACGGGATTCTTTGGGTGCCATTTTCCTCTCCCGTCCCTTTTGCCCATCTCCCCATAGGCCTTTCTCTTCAGGTGCCCTGTTGTGTCTCCCAGGCCCTGCTCTCATCAGCCCCATCAGGCTTTGGCTGCATGTTGACCAGCCAGTGCTGCTCTGAGGACAGAGGTGCTGGGGACAAGGGTCTCTGGGATTTCCAGGTCCCAGGTTGGAAAAAGGAAAGTCCAGGAAAAAAAGTTTTTCCAGGGTGACGGCGAAAGTATTAGCCTCTCAGTCATGTCTGACTCTTTGCGATCCCATGGACTGTAGCCCACCAGACTTTTCTGTCCATGGGATTCTCCAGGCAAGAATACTGGAGTCAGTTGCCATGTCCTCCTCCAGGGGATCTTCCTGACCCAGGGATCAAACCTGCATCTCCCGCATTGCAGGTGAGTATGAGATAAAACCAAGCCCCGAGGCAGGGAGGCCTCAGCCTGAACTGAAGGCAGCAGAAAACCGGCCTTCTGACACCCCTGTCCTGTTCCAAGTCTTCTCTTGGGAGGAGACTCTGACTGTCCTCCCATGCACCTGACAGTTTTCCTGGCCTGTCTCCAGAACCTGCTCGAATCTCAGAGGCCCACACAGGACAGGGCCAAGTGAGAGAGCCTGAGAGGTAGGCAGGAGTGGGGGCTCTGAGCAGAGCATTGTGACTGGACCCCCAAAGCCAGGCAGGCACCATAACTTTGATTTTCAGCAATTCCTGATCCCAGAGATCTGGCTGCTGGTTCCCTCTGCAGTATTCTAACATCTCACTCACGAGAGTGTCAAGCTGTGAGGCACACAACCCATCCCAAGCCCCTTCTCTATCTCTGAAGGCTCCTGGTGGGCAGAGCAGGCAGCATCAAAGATTTTCATGTGAACTGTCCACCCCTCCCTCCTAGCCTCAGCCTGGCAAAGAAACCCTCTAATGAAGCAGCTCCAGACTTCCAGATCCATCCACTGGAAATACAGCCTGAGTGGTTCCCTCACCCAGGGCGTGCACCGAGGACAGGGAGGCATGGTTACTACGTGGGGCTACAGAAAGAAATCCTAAGTGTTGGTGAGGATGTGGAGAATGTAAATACACTCCTACATTCTTGGTGGGGATGTAAATTGGTGCAGCCACTATGGAAAACATGAGGGAGATTCCTCAAAGAATTAAGAATAGAACTATCATGCTGCTGCTGCTAAGTCGCTTCAGTCGTGTCTGACTCTGTGTGACCCCAGAGATGGCAGCCCACAAGGCTCCCCCATCCCTGGGATTCTCCAGGCAAGAACACTGGAGTGGGTTGCCATTTCCTTCTCCAATGCATGGAAGTGAAAAGTGAAAGTGCAGTCTCTCAGTCATGTCCGACTCTTCGTGACCCCATGGACTGCAGCCCACCAGGCTCCTCCATCCATGGGATTTTCCTATCGTATGATCCAGCTATCCCACTTCTGGGCATATAACCAAAGAATACGAAAACACTAATTCAAAAAGACATATGCACCCCTATGTTCATTGTACCATTTACAAAGCCAAGATATGAAGGCAACCTCAGTGCCCATTGACAGATGAATGGATAAAGAAGATGTGTATAAAGAAGATACACACACACACACACACATATACACAATGGAATACTACTCAGCCATAAACAGTGAAATCTTGCTGCTTGTGATAACATGGATGGACCTTGAGAGTATTACATTAAGTGATATAAGTCATGCAGAGAAATACAAACACCATATGATTTCATTCATATGTGGAGTATAAAAAACAAACAAATAAGCAAAATAAATGAACAAACCAAAGAGAAATAGATACACGTAGATACAGAGAACCCAACAGTGATTATCATAGGGGAAGGAGTGGAGAGAGATGGGAGGGAAAAATGGAAAAGGGGATCAAGTGTATAGTGACAGATGGAAATGAAATTTTTGGTGGTGAGCACACTGTAATATATACAGAAGTATATGAAATGTAATGTTAGAAACCAATGTTACCTCAATTAAAATTAAAAAAAAAAGAATCAGGGCTATGGAAACTCAGAAAAAGAGCTGTCTGCTTCCCCATTCTAGTCACTCTTGCTAAGACTTACTCTTTTCTACTAGGGTGACCAACTGCCTTGGTTTCCCTGGGACTGGGGGGACTTTCAGTTTAAAAAGCTGGACAGTCCCAGGCAAACCATCTTGATTTGCTCAGGACTGAGGACTTTCTGAGGATGGACTTTCAGTGTTAAAACTGGGAAGGACATGGTGGTCACCCTCTGTCCACCCTGTGAGGTTTTCCCTCACAGTCTGGCCTCTGCCCCCATCGATCCCCTGAGACAGTGTCCAAAGGCCACCAACAACCTTCCAAGGTCAGTTCCTGTGGCCTCTTCTCCCTCCTCCTGCCCCATGGTGGGGTGGGAGGGTGGGGGGCATGGTGGAAGGCTGGGCTGTACCCAGCTGGCCTGGAGGGTGCATGGGGGTGGGGCAGGGGGGCAGGGAAACGACAGCCTCACTGTCCCACCCTCTTTAAGTCAGTTACTGGACCTGTGCCCTTTATCACCTCCTCACACTATCTGGCTGCCTGAAGGAGTATCTCCTCCTCATCCATCTGCCCTGACGCAGATAAGCTGAGGGGCCACCGCGGCAAGACAGAGGGGAAGCTGTGGCCTGGGTCTTACACTGCCCTGAACCTTCTTGCTTGCCTGACCTTGGCCAGAAAAGCAGCAAAGCATCCCCCTGGAGCTTCTATATCCCACGGTGGACGGGAATACCTATACTCACATGACAGATGGGAAAATGGAAGCAAGACAAACGCTGTGACTTGCCCAAGGTTTCTGGGCCAGACCTATAGAATGCAGGGACTGTAAGAGTTTCAGAGAACGTGCCCGAAGGCTTCTGCAATGGAGCTCCATGGACTCAAACTTACACTCTGAGTCTAAGCAGGGTGAAAGACACACAGATGAAGATTCAGCACCCCCATGTCCCCAGTGGTCTCAGGCCATCCTCCCAAGTCACCCAAGCCCAGGGCCTTGAGACCCGCCTCCTTCAGGGCTCCTACCCCCAGCCTGGGTTTTTCCCTGGCAACAAAACCTGATCTTTGCTGCCAGAACTCAGCCTTAAGTGTTGTCAGGGTCGCACTTACCAGCCTTTCTGAGTTCCCATTGCTCCAGGATAACTGGACATTCCAAACCTTCCCCGACTACTCCCAACCCCACCCACCACTCCTATGTCCATCCTCCAGGCAGTGGATATGGCCACACAAAATTCCTCATGGTTCCCAAACAGGCCATGTCCTTTTTGGCTTCTGCTTACTCCAGCCCCTCCTTAGGAAAGAGACACCTTTCCCTCATCTAGATCTATGGCAACCCTGCTGGTCCCTAAAGGGCCAGCTGGAATGTTCCTCCAGGAAGCTTCCCTGAATATGTGAGTCAGAAACTAATTCTCCTTTAAATGGATCTAGCACTCACCATGTCCCAGGGGCTTCCCTCGTGGCTCAGATGGTAAAGCATCTGCCTGCAATGCGGGAGACCCGGGTTCAATTCCTGGGTCAGGAAGATCCTCTGGAGAAGGAAATGGCAATCTACTCCAGCACTCTTGCCTGAAAATCCCATGGACGGAGAAGCCTGATAGGCTACAGTCCATGGGGTTGCAAAGACTCGGACTGAGTCGTGACTGAGCGACTTCTTTCACTTTTCATGTCCCAGGCACAGGCAAGGCCCTGTGTCTCATTTAACCCTCACAACAACCACGAGTATCAAGTACTTTACTATTATCATCCCCATGTTATGGACAAAAAACTGAAGCACAGAGAGGTCAGGTAGCAGGCCCAAAGTCACACAGCTGGAAAGGGACAGAGGCGGAGTTTAGGTTCTGGTTGTTTGGATCCAGAGCCTGAGCTGTAAGCCACCAATGGCCTGACCCTAGCAGTGTTTATATCTCCATTGAGGCCCCCTCCTTGGCTACACTGCACTATAGAAGCTCCTTGGGGCAGGGAACATGCAGGATGGCTTCCTACCCGAGTCTTAGTATGCGCTTAGAGAGCTCAGAGAAGGACCTTTACCCCAGACTCCTACACAGCCCTAGAGGGAAGGAAAGAATTCTGTTTCCATTATCCCTACGGCCAATTCCACAGAGTCTCTGCCTGGCTTCTTTTTGGCTATGGGGGCCTGGTCCCAGCCTGAGCATGGGATGTGGATGGCACAGCCAGAGGGGGGCTGACAGTAAGGCTCCTGGGGGCCCCAGTAGCCCCCAGGACCTCTCTCTGCCCCTCCAATCCTCCTTTCCTAAAGGCCAGTCCATACCCACCTCCTCTAAGAAGCTGTGTCTGCTTCCCCTAGACCTGCCCCTGTCTAGTTAGTCCCTTTGTCCTTGTCCTGCTGGTCTCCTGTCCCAGTTGGTGGATGTGTCCAGATGCCCATGTCAACTCTAAGCTTTCTGCCTTGCAGCTCCCCCATATCCACATGAGACTCTAGCTGTACCTCTTTTTTAAAACAATTTTTTCCTATGGGACTTCCCTGGCAGTCCAGTGGTTAGGACTCCAGGCTTCCACTGCAGAGGGCCTGGGATCAACACTGGTTAGGGAACTAAGATCCCACAAGCTGTGTGGCATGACCAGAAAAAAAATTTTTTTTATGAAATTGATTCCCAATTTGAAGAGGCAGGACAATAATAGAGCTTGTGAAAATTTATAGAAATATTTGCTACAATATGCATATTGTATATTAATATACAATAAGAACCTGTCTGCCAATGCAGGAGATGTAAGAGATACAGGTTTGATCCCTGGGTTGGGAAGATCCCCTGGAGAAGGGCATGGCAACCCACTCAAATATTCTTGCCTGGAGAATCCAATGGACAGAGGAGCCTGGCAAGCTACAGTCCATAGGGTCACAAAGAGTTGGACACAACTGAAGCGACTTAGCACACAAGTACATACAATATTATATTAATTAAATAATATATGACATTAAGTTTCATGCTGAATAAATAATCCCAATATAATTTTTATTTCTATATAAAAATATAATATTGCACTCTTAAGACCATTAAGAGTTATTTGCATATTTTCTCTTTAGATAAATGACAAAATTCAGTCTTAAAAATTCAGCTGAAGGAGGGAACAAAGGAAAAATTACTGCTTTATGGGTAGTTTGCTGCCTGCTTTCAGATGTACCCTGAAGGCTTCAGTTCTCTGGTGGGTGTCAGCCAGGCTCAGATGTGCTGAGCTAGCTGGAGGGTCTCAGGGCTGAGGCAGGGAGGGGAGACGCACGCGTGCCCAAGGGGGTGTGCCTCTGTGAGTGTGTGTGTATGTGTGTACATGCCATGGGTGACTGTGAATCAATTTGTATATGTGGGTGTGTAAGTGTGATGCATGTATGTCCTTGCACAGTCTGCTTATATGTGTGAACGCTCTGGGTACAGGCGAGCAGGTATTCAGGAGCCCTCCCTCCCCTATACACCCAACTCTACTCATCCCTGAGGGCGTGCCCCCACCCGCCTCACCCCTGAAGCCTGTTCTGACCCTCCAGCTCACACTGTCCTCTCCCTGCCCCCTCCCTGCTGACCCCGCAGCCCTGACCTGCTGACATACATTACCAACACTGTTCATCTTGTTCTGGTTCAGGCTTGGAGCTTGGTCACCCTTGCTCTCTGGGGGCGAGGCTGACTCCTGTCAAATTACCCCAAAGTCCAGCTTAGGACAGGGGATACTGCCTTGCCCAGTACACACTCCTGACCTGAATTAAAGCCAACTGTATTGAAAGGAAACACATTTAAGTGACTGGAAACTAGAGCCCACTAGCTTTCCTCTTTCAGCTCTGAACTCTTTTACTGTATCTTTCCATCCATCCTTTCTCTTAACTTATTTGCTGTCTCAATGTTCAGCTTACAGAGTACTTCCTTGTACACCCATATCTCATTCAAATCTCATGACCACCCTTTAAGATAAAAATACTTATCCACAGTGAGCAGATGATGAAACTGAAGCTTAGAGGGGCCGCTTCATGACTCATCCAAGGTCACTCAGCCTGGAAGCAGGGTCTAGAAACCTCACACCTGAATGGACACTGCCCCCCACCCCACCCCCAGCCCCTCCCTACCAGTAAGCGCCTGGGGTCAGAGGGCAATCCCCAGCTTGGAGGGGGTTCTTCCTGACCTCCTGTAACTTCTCTGCATCCTGAGGTCACTGCTGGAAGGAGATGAACCAGGGACCCCATGGCCAGGGACAACCCCACCCAGCCAGCACTCCCTGCTGCAGGAGGGGCCGAGAGCTCAGTGGACATTGTTCCCAGCCTGTGGTTACTGATTTGACAACAGTCCTGTTCCTCTCCAGCCAGCCAAGGAGTTAATGATTAAGGAAGGGATTAAATATTAACCACCTGTCGGGCCATGGCGTAATGTCTCTGTCTGCACCTGAGCCTACCTAAAAATACCTCCCACCTGCTGTGGGCCAGGCTCACACAGGGCCTATAAGCCCCTTGTTCTGGCCATCACTTCCCCATGCAGCCACCCTGGCCCTATCCCTAACCCAGCTTCTTCTCATCCAAGCCCTGTCCCGTACCCACAGCACAGAACCAAGAGGTTTTCCTGTAGCTTGACAGCTGCAAGCCACACTGCTGACAGCAGTCCTGGTGGGCTTTCTGGAAGAGGAGGACTTGCCTGAAGCTAACTGCTCTGTGTTTTTGGAGACTGGAGGGTCAGAAGGTTACATTCCCCTGTGTGATCTGGTTTATCAGTGTCCTTATCTCCTTGCCCAAGTCCTTCCTCCACCTAGAGACCTCTTTGAATCTATGCTTCCTAGACCCCAACACCCCAGGCCACAAGGATTTATTTCACTAAAGAAATCACAAAAGAGAGGCACCCTCCCCAGTCAAGTTCTTCTTTTCCCCAGGGAGGATCTGGGGGCCAGCCCACTCAAGGAAGTCTCTGAGACTGATCTAGGTCTAGGTTGTCCTGGACCTTGCTCCCCCAGCTTCCCTCAGCCCTGGCTGATTCAGGCTGGCGTGGGCTGTTGCCTACAGCTGCAGGAAGCTGGCTGCATCTGTTGGAACCGTCCTTTGAAGTTCAACCGTGCAGCCCATGTGGTCCTCCAAAGGCAGAGGGCTGGGACAGCTGTATCACACCCAAGCCCGTGGTCAGCCTCTCCATGGCAGGAACCACAGACAGGATGACACAGGGCTCACTCAGTCTTTTTCTAGAAAAAACTGAATTCTCTACTCAAGTAATAATGGTACTGAAAGCTCTCGGTTTCTGCTCAGGGGGAAGCCCCGGTTTGCCTGCTGAACACCCATGTGGCCTTGGACTACCCTCTGTGTATTCTGCAGAACGGCATTCCCACTGCAAGCCTGGGGACAGACATGATCATCCCCATTTTACAGATGGGGAAACTGAGGCTGGGTGAGGTTAAACAGCTAGAAAGTGGCAAGAGGTTGGCTTGTCTGACCCAAAAGTCATACAAAATTTAAAAGAACCTAGCAGGGAACCTCAAATTCAGTTCTTCAAACCAGTTACTGACCATGTCCTTCCTTCTTCTTTTAACTTTCACCCATATTGATACTTGTACTCAATCCTGAAGAGTTTTCCTGTGTGGGACTCTTCCCAGCAAATACACCCCTTGTTTCCTATGATCTGGGATGTGACCCAAGGAGACTCCACACAGAGATTCAGGAACTTCAGATGGGGATTTATTTCCAAGTCCCTCCTAAATTTGCTAAGGTTCTCACAGAGACTTCAGGAAGGACTTACCACCTTCCTTCTTTCTGCAGGTTGTAAACCATCTTACCAGACCCAGACTGCTTCGAATCAGCATTGCATAGAGGTTTCCTCACACCGTCACTTATGTTTACAAATGAGGAAACCAAGGCCACCGGAGGTCAAGGACATTACCTTCCACATGAGTTCTTCAGGGTGGCAGTGGCACCGAGTGTACCATGGCCTCGTCCTGGCACTAATGGGGGCCTCCAGGCCTGGGCAGGTTTCCTTTGGGAGTTACAGCCTCTATATGAGGCTCAAAGCAGAACCCCTGCCCCCAGCTCACCCTGGCAGCCTCATCCTGCTCCCCTCTGCCCTAGCTCTGCCCCCAGGCCACTGCCCCCCACCTCGAGACTCAGCCCTCCTCCACCCTTGACACTGACCCTGAGGAACCCCAAGAAACTTAGCCACATACAATATTCCCATCTCCCACCTCCCCCCACATACACCCTTTGACAAGGGCCACCCTGTGGGCAGGGAAGTGCCGCCAAGGCCCCTCCTCTTCACCAAGGCCCGCCCCTTCATCCAGGCCCCGCCCCTTCACCCAGGTTCAGAGGCCTGTCTCCACCCTGCTATTGGTGGGCTCTGCGTTTCTGTCTCTGACTTTTTCTCTCAAACACACACACAGTTACTGACAAACACTCACAAATTTAGGTGAATCCAGCAGGGCAGGAAGGAGGGAAGCTACCGCCCAAGGCCGAGACTGGTTTTAAATAGACGGCTCGCAACTATTTATTTGCATCTATTTTGCATCTATTTGCATGGCAGATTTGGAAGTTCTCCATTTTCCCAAAGAACACAGAGAAGTAACGGATTTAGGGGCCCCAGGGGGCACCGAGGCCTCAGCGAGGTTTCCAAACGCCTAGATTGGGTCTCAGGATCCGGGTTTTGGAGTGCAGGAGGGAGTAGAGAGGGGGCAGAACACCAAGCTGAATTGGGGGAGAGGAAACAGTAGATTCTGGGCGGGGCCTGGAAGAACCTTTTGGGCCTTGTCTGCCTTCCAAGGGCAGAGACCCCTGTTCTGGGCACCTACTCACTTGCAGACCACTGCAGGCCAGGGGGTAGGGGTAGGCGGGAATGAGTCAAAGGTTCAGGTGCGTGGAGAGGCACAACTTTGTTGGGGGCAGGTAGGGAAGGTAATGGAGAAGCCTGAGGATGGGCCTGGCAGAGGGGGAGCACAAGAGACACAGAGGCAGGGCCAGAAGAGGACAGGCAGGCGCCGTGAGGGGGAGTGGGGGGTGGAACCCACGGAGACGGAGCATTCTGGGGGAGGGGGTGTTCCTGCTCTTTAGATGGACCAGACGTCAGAGGTTCAGCGCTACCTGGCATCCCACGCTGCACACCCGTTCTCAGTTTATTCCCCACAGAACCTGAGAGGAGATTCCAGGCAGCTGGAGCTCTGACCTGGCTCTTACCCACCCCTGGTTGGGTGACCTTAGGCAAGTCTCTGTCCCTCTCTGGGCCTTCGTTTCTTCTCCAGTAAATCATCTACGGGGCAATTGATTCCCATCGGCCCCCTCCTGTTCCACCTTGGTCCAGCCTCTCCTGATTCCCTGGGGGCTCAGGAAACATTAGTGTTTACCTTCAGGATCAAGTTCAAATGTGAGTGTTTAGGGTCTTTCTGGATCTGGTCTATCAAACTTAGCCTCGTCTTTCCCTGTTGTCAGCAGTCCAGGAGGTCCAAGTCCTCCCTGCCCCTTGCTCCTTGTTCCAGCCTCCTTTCCTCTTTTCACAGAGTGCCCCCACTTCTGGCTTTATTGTGCAAGTCCCTGCGGATTAGAAGGACCCCCTTCCTTGGTCTACTACTCTTGTTGATGGCATCCTGGAATTTAAATTTTTGAATAAGGTGCCCCAATTCATTTTTGTCTTAGTCTCCCCAGATTATGTCCCGGCTTCCTTTCCCCCTGTCAGGCCCTCCTCAGCCTCACCTCGCTGTGGAGCCCTCACTGACCCAGGGAGAAGGTCTGGCCTGACATGGTTAGAACTGCCCGCCCACAGGACAGAAGCAGAGATCTGCACGTCATAAATGCCACCTGGGGAGAATGGCTCAGGAACTGCCAGAAGGGGCAAAGACCCTGACTGTCTTAGAAGGAAAGCTGACTTCTGTTAGTCTGATGGAGAGGCCAAGCACCTGGCCCAGGAAGGTCCTCATCTTATGAGGGCACATTGTGGGGAGGAGGGGTGAAAGTGAGTCCCACTTTCATGTGGGATGTGGGCTGCTTCCCAGGCTGGAGAAACAGAAGCTGGGGGCCACCCCACACTCAGCCCTCACCTTGCAGAGCTCCCAACTCCAAAAGCACCTCTTGGAGCATTTCCAAAGAGAAGCCTGTCTACCAACATACCCCAGCGGGGGCCTGAGGCAACGCCTTTCCGGCTATCAATTGGTCTCATCAAGGACAGGTGCCCCTGGCTGCGGTTTCCTTTCCTTCAGGAGCGTGGGTTGGCCATCCTCCCTTCTCCCCACTCCCTGACCCTGAGGGTATGAGGTCTGGCCTCCCCAGGGCCCCACACCCACTCTGGAGCCACAAAGTGGGGTGGGGGCAGTGGCCTGAGCCTCTGCCAGATCAGGCGGAGCCTGATGGTCCTGGATGCAGAGGTGGGGCCGCAGGACTGCTAGCCTGCTGAGACCCCAGGGCAATGAGGGCCATGTTCTAGAGGAAGGGAAGTGGAATCAGCTAGCTGGACTGTTGCAACCACCTCTGGCTTCCCCTCCCTGTTGCTGCTGCTAAGTCGCTTCAGTCGTGTCCGACTCTGTGTGACCCCATAGACGGCAGCTCACCAGGCTCCCCCGTCCCTGGGATTCTCCAGGCAAGAACACTGGAGTGGGTTGCCATTTCCTTCTCCAATGCATGAAAGTGAAAAGTGAAAGTGAAGCAGTCAGTCGTATCCGACCCTCAGTGACCCCATGGACTGCAGCCTTCCAGGCTCCTCCATCCATGGGATTTTCCAGGCAAGAGTACTGGAGTGGGGTGCTGTTGCCTTCTCCGGCTTCCCCTCCCAGCACCTTCTTTAACCACAGTCTCGCCTGCATCACATACTTGACTGCCTGCCTCTGTGTGCTATCGCTTCAGTTGTGTCTGACTCTTTGCAACCCCATGGCCTGCAGTCCGCCAGGCTCCTCTGTCCATGGGGCTTCTCCAGGCACTGGGCCTCTGCTAATGGACCCTGTCTCTACCAGGCTAACTCCACTCGTCACTGAACATTTGCCTTGAGAATCTCTTTCCTAAGGAAGCCTTTCCTGAAGCAACCTCAGAGTCGCTTTAGTGTCTCCCTGGCCTTTCCCATGCTGCTCTCTCAGAAGATACTTGCCTGTGTGTGGCTCTAGCCTGATCAGCCTGGGGCCTCCTGAGGGCCAGTCTGTACCGTCTGTTCTCCATGACCACGGCAGGCGCAGCTGGGACGACACTCTCAGGTGTGCCAGGGCAGTGAGGTTGGGGCAAGTGGGAGGGGGGACAAGTCAGGGTTTCTTCCCTTCAGACACGTGTGAAGTGTGGGTCCCACCTGCCACAGGGGTAAGAGCTGCTGTGTGTCATACCGTGTTCCTACAGAGTAGGTGGTCACAGGTGATGAGGCTGGGGCGCATCCAGGTAAAGTGACTCCTCAAGGCACACTGGCCGGGAAGAAGGTCCGCCTGCATGGGCTGTTAGGGGCCAAGTGCTGTTTGGGACCTCAGCTGCAGGACCCAAATATGTCCTGCTCTGAGGCAGGGGGCTGAACTTGCTGACCTCTCAAGGGCTTCCAGGCCAGGATTTGAGTACCCAAGCTGAGGCCGCAACTGATTCAAAGCCCCCTGACCTGCTGGCCCACAAAGCAAGGCCTCCCTCCCACCAGCCCAACTGGCTCCCAGTTCAGCTGCAGAAACGGCCCAACGTCTCTCTGGAGCCCAAACAGGAAGCTGGGGAGAAGGGGGCTAACGGCTGGGGATCTCTGAGTCTCCTTCAGGAAACATGTGGGGAGGTGGCGGGGGCAAACTCGGGGCTGCCCACCCTGCAGCCCCCATGCTAGAAGCCCAGCACAGGCACTGAGCACCCCCAACCCACCTCCTGGCTGGTAGGGACCCAAGTGTTCCCGGGGAAACACTGTCCTCTTATGGGAGACATTGTGGAGAGGGTCTTTTAGAACCCTTGCTCCTGAGTGACTTTTGTGTTTTCATAGATTTTATTTTTTTAAACAGTTTTAGATTCACAGCAAAATTAAATAGAGAGTACAAGAGAGTTCTCATACACCGCCCCCCTCCCAAACCCCCCACCCCGGCCCCTACACATGCAGAGCCTCCTCCATTATCAACATCTTCCACCAGAGTGGTATGTTTGTTCCAACTGATGAACCTACATGACACCACATTATCATCAAAGCCCATAGTTTACATTAGGATTCACTCTTGGTGTTGTACGTTCTGTGGGTTTGGACAAAAGTGTCGTGACATATATCCACTACTATAGTATCAGGCAGAGTAGTTCTACCACCCCGCCAAAATCCTCTGTGTTCTGGCTATTCATCGTTCTCTCCCCTTTAACCCTCCCTGATCTTTCTACTGTCTCCAGAGTTCTGCCTTTTCCAGAATGTCATCAAGTTGGAGTCATACAGTATAGAGCCTTTTCAGATTGGCTTCTTTCACTTAGAAATACACATTTCAGGTTCCTCCATGTCTTTTCCTGGCTTATTATTCATTTCATTTAGCACTGAATAATATTTCATTGTCTGGAGTTACCAGAATTTGTTTATCCATTCACCTACTGAAGGACACTTTGTTTACTCCCAGGTTATGGCAATTATGAATAAAACTGCTACAAGCGTCTGTGGGCAGATTTTTGTGTGGACATAGTTTTCAGCTCATTTGGTAAATATCAAGGAGCATAATTGCAAGATCATAAACAGTATGTTTAGTTCTGCAAAAAAAAAAAAAAAAAAAAAGGCAAAAAAAGCCCTGCCAAACGCCTTCCTAAGTGCTGTGCCATTTTGCATTCTCACCAGAGATAGTGATAGTTCTTGATGTTCCACATCCTCGCCAGCATTTGGTATTGTCAGGGTTCCAGATTTTGGCCATTCTAACAGGTATGTAATGGTATCTCGTTGTTTTAATTCATAATTTCATAATGGCATATGCTGATCATCTGGGTCAATTTTAAGGCAGGTTTTTGTTTGTTTTTCAAATAATCTTAGGATCATATTAACTTCATTTCTTATCAGTCCACTCTTGAGGGTCAAGTACCCAGGATGGAGAAATGCCTGAATCTTAGGGACTGTTCAGTCACTGGCTCACCATTGGCCTTGGCAAGTCAATTACCAACCTGGATTCAGTTTCTTAGCCTATAAAGTGTCTCTGTTCAGTAGGCTATGGTCATGGCTTGGTATGGTGGCCAGTGGCAAGTGAAGCCAGCAGCCACAGGCTTTCTCACATGGTACTGGGCCAGCAGTGACTGCAAAATAAGGAGCCCCACAAGCAAGGGCTGAGGAGAGACTCAGGGGGCCACTGAACCCCCCAGCAGATCCCCGGGCCCTCCATGACTGGCCAGCAGGGTGTGGCACCCTGTCCACAGAGGGCGCTCCCCCAGGGAAGCCTGAGACCAGATATTCATAAAGCAGGATAGCCAATGGTAGGTCATGCAAATTGCAGGCAAACCTCAGGCAAGCAGATAGAGGTCCTGGTTCTTGTCTTCATTAGTAAAGGAACCTAGGAGGGTCTTCCCTGGTGGTCCAATGGCTAAGACTCCGTGCTCTCCAGTGCAGGGGGCCAAGGTTCGATCCCTGATCAGGGAACTAGATCTAACATGTCACAACTGCAGATCCCGCACGCCATAACTGAGACCTGGTGCAGCCAAATACATACATATATAAATAAATATTTTAAGAAAAGAAAGGAGCCTGTGCTCTGGGTTCTGGAAGGTTTAGCTCAAATGGGAGAGAGGGCCTCAAAGCTTTGAGGGCTGGCGGAGGCCTCTCAAAGTCTTCCTGAGCCAATTATGGTGGAAGAAGAATCAAGACAGCACCCCTCCCCCACCCCCTTTCGGAGGTCTCTGGGCCCTTTAGCTTCTTGTTCCCAGCCAGGCCCTGCCCCCAGCAACGAGACCCAAGACGACCATGCACACCTCCTACTCATCTACATTTCACCTCTTTTTTTTTTTTTTTTTGGCACTACAGAAAAAGAGTAGAATGGCTTTTATTACCCAGTGCTCAGATAACACCTGTTGGCATTTAAAAAATGAAAGCATACTTTGTTTTATTGTGTTTTTCTTTATTGCACTTCACAATATTGCATGTTATACAAATTTGAGTGTTTGTGGCAAGTCTGCATTGTCAGGTGACAGCTAGGTTTTTTTTTGTAGCAAATAAAGTATTTCTAAATTAAGGTATATATGTTGCTTTTTTTAGACATAATGCTACTACACACTGAACACAGCATAGTGTAAATGTAACTTTTATATGCACTGGGAAACCAAACAGAAAAATGTGTGTGACTTGCTTTATTGTGACATTTATTTTATTGCAGTGGTCTGGAACTGAACCCACAATATCTGTGAGGTATGCCTGTAATATTTTTCCCCTATGGACATGGTAGGAAAATCAAACAAAAGAGAAAGATTTAAAAGAAAACAAATCTCCCCCACCTTGCCTTCAATTTTCCCAACCTCTGTCTGAGGGTAACCAGGTAACAGTTTCTTGTGTCCCCTGCCCGAAAAAAATGTTAGGCCGATACAAGCATATAATGCACGCATGTATACGCATTAAACAGAAGGTACAGGAAAAGAAGCAGTGCTGTGACAGATCTTCCTTTGCTCTTGTAACCTCATAACTTAGTGATCTCTCTGGTCAGCACATGCAGACTCAGGCAATTTGGGGGCCATGTGGATTCTACCATCTCACAGACATGCTGTTGGAGCTGGCCTGGGCCCCTGCAAACAGGTCTCTTTGTGGCATCCAGTCTCTTGTTAGAGCATTTTAAATGCTTACTCACCTCTTTCCTAATCACCCCCAGTCACCCTTGGGCCAGAATCTCTTGGGACCGTCTCAGAGCCTAGAAATCAGATGTGCAATTAACCCAACGCAGGTAGAGAGAGCTCTTGGAGGCAGGTTTGCCTGGTGGCCTTGGGCAAGGCATGAACTTTCTCTGAACCTCAGTTTCTGCCTCTGTAGTATGGGATCATCCTCTCTGAAAGTGGAGGTAGAGATTTTTAAGAGACAGTGTGGTCTAATGAGCGAGCTTCCTTTACTTTTATGAAACTTGAAGCTCATTTGATGAAACAAAACTTCCCCTTGGACCTTCAGGGAACAGGGCAATCATAGATGAGGAAACAGAGGCACAGAGGAGTTGAGGAACTTGCCCAAGGTCACACAACTGATAAGTGGGAAAACTGGGAGGGAACCAGTCAGGCTGGCTCCAGAATCTGTGCTCTGAGAAACCAGATGGACCACGAAGGCTGCTGGAAGGCATGGCGTTATGGAGTGTCTGGGTGTTGGAGTAAGCTGGGTGGAGAAGGGGGAGGGGATGAATAGGGCTAAAGGAGGCAGAGGTACCTTCTCACCCAGTGCTCACCCAAGGAACGTGAGAGGGGAGTTGCCTTCTCTCTGCGTCCCTCCTCCCTGGAACCTAGCACCCAACTTTTCTACAAGTGACCAGAGGAAGGTTTGCATGGATGGTGCAAGGGTGGGAAAGAAAGTTGGGCCTTAACATTTTCTAGTGTTATTGTGTGCCACGTGTGGTATATGTTACTTCAGTTAATCCTTGCCCAGCAGACAACTTTCCTGCTGGGGGAGGTTAGCCATTTCAGTTCCTGACCAGCTCCTACCCTCTGAGGCGGGTTGACTGCCCTGGGCCCACTGACACAGGGGAACAGAGGGAAGGAGATATTCTCCTGGGTTTTTGGGACCTCACAGGCCAGGGCAAGCGGGCAGTATGCTTCCTCCCGAGGGGGATGGGGAGCCAGAGAGCCAGCCCTAGGCCACCCCTCCCTCTCCCCAGGGTCCCCCTTCCTTCCTGCTGTCCTGCCCTGTCTCTGACTTCGGCCAGACTCACAGCTGTCTCCTGAGTCATCTTTACTTTCTAGCTTTCTGGTTTTTACTCACCTGTCTCTGTAGTTTGAGTTTCCACCTTGGTAAGAATTCTCTGTCTCTCCCTCTCTCCTTTATACTAACAAGAACACACAGCCAGCTCAGTCACAACTCCAAAGGACTCTCAGGGAAGAACCTCAAGGTCGAGGGGCCCCTGAACCTCTCAGCCCACTGAAGCCACCAGGGCGAGTCTTGGCTGCAGGTCCTCTGGGTCAGAGCCTGGCTTTCCTGGGGCTGAGCAGTCCACCCACGCATGTACTGTAACACCTCTAGCTTCCATCATGGGCTCCCTGCCACGTCATGGCAGTTAGAAAGCCGCCTTCTAGGGCTAGCACAACTTCAAGGGCCTGGGTTTGGTGGAGAATGTGCTGCATAAGTGTTGGCCGCTATTATTAAGATGAACTGGAGAAGGAACATCTGTGCATGGCCAGATGTCAGGCTGTGTGGCCAGATGTCAGGCTGTGTGTCCAGAAGGACCTCAGGAGCTCAGAGCAGGGAGTGGAGACTCTAGGCTGGAGCAGTCAGGGAGGCTTCCTGGAAGAGAAGGCCTCAGATGAGGTGCTAAGGGCTGAGGCTGGGAGTTGACTGGAAGGCAGGCATCTGGGCTGGGGATGAGATGTGCAGGGAAGTGGGGCACCTTTGTTCATCTGTGAGAGAGTGGCAGAGACAGCTGTGCCAAGGATATGAGCAGGTGAGCTGTGAGTCCACACTGGCTCAGTACAGAGGGAGTGCTCCATGCCAGGCAGAGGCCTCTGCGACAGAGACCCCCATCCCCAAAGGCTTTAATAGAGAGCAGCTCTGGTGGTAAGGAAGGTAGCATACTTTATTTGTAGGGGGTGCATGGCCTACAGCAGGCCCAGGAGGAGCCCAGGGAGACCCTTTGGTCTGTCCTCTGGGCCCAGATCAAAAGCTGGGGATGTCCACTCCTGTAGAGCTTCTGTGACCCCCAGCCTTGGACTCCTTGGCCTCCATGATCACCCCTTCACAGGCCAGCCCACAGGGCTTGAGGTGGTGGGACTGGAGGGCCGGAAGGGCTGTGCTGTCCAGGGCCTGCCGCTGGCGGGTGAGGGACAGGCCCAGCATGCTGTTTACATTTTCCCTCCTTTCCTTCTGGTGGCCCTGCTGGCCGGCGGTTATACCACTGCGGTTTGTTGGCCCCAGGGAGTGCCTCCCTTACATAACCCCTGACACAACGGCCCCTGACACACACACACACACACACACACTGACCACGCTCAGGCTCACACGCTTCTGCACACGTACACACTCACTCACATGCTCTTGCTGAGATGCCCCTCCACAGTCTCACATCCTCAGTGGGCAACGCTCCTGTCTTGGGAGGATTTTTACGGGCTCCCCGCCACCAACCACAGTCACACGGATGGGGCCTCCCCACTGGGTTCAGGGGGAGAGTCTTCCCACCTCCTGGCCATCAAGTCCCAGGTGCCCTGAGCCAGAGGGACTGATCCAGGCCTGCCAGGGGCTCCTGGGTGACAGCCTCAGTCTTTGGCTCCAGCTCAATGGGGGATGGGGGTGGACAAAGGTGAGCTGCCCTCTGAGAGCCTGGGGGTGCGAGGAGTTGGGGCTCAACATGGGAAGAACTGAGAACAGGACCGGGAGACAGAAAGAGCAGACCCCAGGGGATAGCCCCTGTTACCTGGACTCCAAAAAACCTCAGTACAGGCACACAGGGAACAAACGGGGGTGGGAATGGCCTTGGAGGCTCAGAGCTGGGCTGGGGGTGGGGAGGGAGGGGTGTATTGGGACATTTTGGGGGCGTTTCTATGATGGCTGGTTTCAAGCTTTTAAGTGCACATTGCCCTCTGCAGGGGTCCCCAGCCTCTGAGATCTAGTGCCTGATGATCTGCCGTGGAGCTGACATAATAATAATAGGAATAAAGTGCACAAGAAAGGTCATGCACGTGAATCATCCCGAAACCACTGCCCTCCCGGATCTGTGGAAAAACTGTCTTCCACGAAACCAGTCCCTGGTGCCAAAATGTTTGGGAACCTCTGCTCTACACATGGGCTAGCCTGCAGCTCAGCAATGCTGCCTCCACGAATTCATCTGAGGCAAAGATTCACCCAAAAGTCTGTGAGTAAGCATATTTGTGCTGCATTGCTCGTGAAAAAGTGAAAAAGTGCAGGGCCTTGGTGGCCGCCACCAAGCCCTCCCTCCTACCCTGGGTGGGTACCCTGCTTCCATTAGAGAAGATGCTGGTGGGCTGACTGAGGAGGGTGGGTCCATGGCCAGGGTGGTAAGTGTGACCCTGCTCTGTGAACTGAAGTGTGCACGAGTTTGTAGAGATATAGTCACACAGTCAAAGTCTCCGGAAGGCCTCACTCAAAGCAGCTACTGTGTGGTCAGCTGTGCCGAGTGGGGCTGAAGAGGGCGCTCTGGAGGAATGCTTCCGTTTGGACACGTTGGAATGCACTGTCTGCTGCTTGGGTACTCAGAACAAGCATGCATGAGTTTGGAACAAGAGGACAAACTCAAGTGGGGGTCATGCCTACAGTCTATCCCCCCGCCCCCGGTTCTGAAGGGCCTCGAAAGCAGGTGGGGGCCGGGGTGGGGCATGCACTGTGGCCCCACCATTCATGGGCTGGGGCGGTGAGCGACTGTCTTCATTTCTCTTGAGCGGCATTTTCTTCAACTGTCAAATGGGAGTGGATGGTACCACTCTCATGGGTCGGGAGGAGCTAGTTTTGTTGCACAAACGGTCTAGGGGCTGGCCTGGGGCGTGCAAGAAGGGACATGACGTTCTTGCTCTGAAGGAACTTCCAGGCCAGAGAGGAAGACAGAGCCGTCAGCAGCTGGTGTCAGATCATGTGCTCAGTGCTCCTACAAAGGCCTGCACAGGGCCCTGGGGACACAGTGAGAGGTTAGATCTGAGGTTGATTTTCAGCTGAGGCAGAGGAAGTCGGGGAACATGGGGGGATGTCCCAGGGGAGCAGAGACCAGGGTGGTGAAGAGCAGTAGGCATCATCAGGCATCCATGCTCTTGGCCAGGTGAGGAGCCGTCAGGCTTGAGGCAGAGCCTGGAAGAACATGTTTAGAAGCTTGGATTTGAGGTGGGGGGTGAGGCACCTGTCAGGGTCATAGGGGAGGAGGGGCCCAATGGCCTCGATGTAGACACTGGAGATGGTGGCTGGAAGGAGGAGCAGCTGGGAGCTGGATTCTCCACCGGCCAGATGAGGAAGCTCCTGAGTTGCTGAGGCTGTAAAACAGACTGGGGCGAGCAGTGTCCAGGCCTGGTCATAAAGCACAGTCCAGCAGTTCAGGCAGTCTGAGGGAAGGGGTGGAGGGAAGCGAGAGGAAGACTCCAAGGAGGACCCCAGGTTCTGGCATAGGTGACTGGATGGATATGGGGTCACAGCTGTGGAGACAGACAACAGGATGGGTGGGAGTGAGGGTCTGTGCTTCTGGGGGTGGGTCCCAGGCTGCTGGGTGGGGCTGCGAGGTGCCACCAGGGGTGAGGTGAGCAGTCCCTTCATCTCTCCTCCACTGGCATTTACAGTCTATGGGACAGAGGGGCAGGTTAGGAATATTTTGGAGTCTCTTGGCTTGTGGAGGGAGGGACATCCATCAAGGGCACCATGGGCGTATCCCATGAATTTCTTTGGGAAAGGACTAACCCTTCAAGGGTTAGATGATGGAAGTTTCCTTCCCTGTTTGCCTTTTACTAGAATATTCCAGAATAGCAGTGTTGTCCAACAGGACTTTCTGCAAAGATGGAAATGATCAGTGCAATAGCCCCCAGCTACAGCTGAGCTATAGCTAGTAGCTTGCTATGTGGCTAGTGCGACTTATGAAGTTTTAAATTTCAAGTTAAACGTCCATACCCACATGTGGTTAGTGCCTGCATATGAGGCAGCACAGGTCTATCTAGAATTTCTAAAGGAAGGCAGTGGTCACTCTCATCTTAAGGCCCAACTGGCTGGGTGGGTTTGCTGGCAGCAGGTGAGAGAAACTTCCTGAATCCCCTCAGACTGGGTGTCTATTTGATGGAGTGTGGAAACAACAACAAACCAAGAGAGCAGTTAACAAGCTGTTACATCCTACTTCCTACCTGCGGGGCTCTGTCCTTACTATTTGGGTTGACGGACTCATCTGAACTTCATGATAGCCCTGGGGGATAGGTCCGACATTTTATAAATAAATGGGGACGACAAGCCACTGGTCACGATCTCACAGTAGGCAGTAGCGAAGCTAGGCTTTGAACCTGATGGCTTCTCCGCTACCCACTCTGCTTGCCTGCCCACAGTGTCATCTGTGAGACCCTGAGTTGGGCTCTCTCCTAAGCACTTCACCCATGACATCATATTTTCACCCTCCTGGGGGCTTTGTGTAATAGAAGCTGCATGATCATCCCCATTTCAGAGATGAGGAAACTGAGGCTCAGAGTTGGCTCAGGATTATACAGGTAGGGAGTGGCTGGGAGGTGAGATCTGAACCCAGGTCTGTGGGAGCCCTGGCCTGTAGCCCCTGAAGACTGGGACCCTGCATAGAGGGGTGGTGATGCCTCCCAGGAGCCCTCTCACACTCCAGGCCCTGCAGAACTTTGAGTTCCCAGGGCTGTGCTGAGTAAACTCCTGGTATGTCCACCCTGTAAACCCTCCAGGCCCTCCCTGAGGAGCCAGATGAACAGAATATCCAGACCTGATGCACTGAGCCTCTAGGCCCACAGGGTTTTAGGTCTGCTTCAGTAAGAGTCAACATTCAGCATTTTCACCAACAGCTCTACCTAGGGAGGACAAGTGTCCTGGGTGGTCTCTTTTCCCAGGATTTATGTAGACACCCAGAAATTGGGAAGTCTCCAGAAGGGTCCTTCTACCCTTAGTCTTCTTAACTGTGGAATGAAAGGGCTACACTAGGTCCTGGTTTTTTAAACCCTTTTTTAGAATTAAAATTGTTTTTAGGGACTTCCTTTGTGGTCCATTGGCTAAGGCTCTGTGCTCCCAATGCAGGGGGCCCAGGTTCAGTCCCTGGTCATGGAACTAGATCCCACATGCCACAATTAAGATCCTATATGCTACAATGAAGATCAAAGATCCTGCATGTCACAGCTAAGACCTAGCACAACCAAATAAAAAAAAATTTTTTTTAATTGTTTTTATAAGGAATCTTTTTTTTTTTTTTTAAATCTACTTGCTATACAACCGACATCATCTTAACATGTGACTGGGGCTGTCTTACTCCCCAGCTTAAAACGCTTCAATGGCTTCCCCCTGGGGACAGTGCCTGCCCTCATAAAGCTTAGAGCCTAAGAAGGAAGGACCATATAGACATAAACAAATGCATTTAAAATATGTCAGAGGATAAAAAATGCTAGGGAAAAAAATAAAGCAGGATGAAAGGTGCCAGATGGGGCTGTTGTGTTGACAGAGAGGTCTGGGTGGCCCCTTGGAAAGGTGACTACAGGAGACTGAAGAAGTGTGGAGGAGCATGACAGAGCGAATAGCATATGCAAAGGTCCTGAGACAGAGAGCAGGTCCAGCATGCTCATGAACCAGCAAGGAGGCCTGAGTGGCAGGAGCAGATGAGGGGGAGAGTCAAGGTCAGAAGGGAAAGGGCTAACGGGTGGACAGGGAGGGATAGACAAGAACCTTGTAAGGCCTTGGTAAGATTTTGAGATTTTACTCTGAGTGAGGATTTTGAGCTGAAAGGTGACTCAAACTCATTGTGTTTTAAAAGTTCAGGTGAGGCAGGACAGGGTCTACCCTGGAAAGAAATCCTGGAAGGCCTCCTGGAAATTTCTATCTGTCAATAGTGTGGGAGTAAAGCAGGAGTCTGAGAGGTAGCCTGGGATGATGTGAAGAGCCACTGCTTAGCTTCCTTTGAATTCTGCTGCAGCTTTTTCCTAGCTGTGTGGCCTCAGGCCTATGACAACTCCTCTGAGCTGAGTTTCCTCATCTTTGAAATGGGGATAGTAACAGGGCTTCAGTCTTGGCCATCAGGAATGAGTGCACAAGTATTTTTATGTGGTCACCCATGGAGCATGCATCATTATGTAGGGGAAACAGACAATAAAAGTTATAAAAACCAATGTAGGGACTTCTTGGCAGTCCAGTGGTTAAGATTCTGCACTTCCAATGGAGGGGACATGGATTTTATCCCTGGTTGGGGAATTAAGATCTCACATGCCGTGACGCGGCCAAATTAAAAAAGCAAACAGAAAAAAAGAAAAACCAGTGTATCACTTTGGAAAATAGAATTAACAGTTCCTCAAAAAGTTAAATGGGAGTTACCATATGATCCAGCAATTCTACTTCTGGCTATATAACCAAAAGAACTGAAAACATGTTCACACAAAACTTTGTGTATCAATGTTCACAGCAGTATAATTCAATAATAGCCAAAAGGTGCAAAACAACTCCAATGTCTATCAACTGACGAGTGAAAAACAAAAGGCTTTTATTCCTAGGATGGAATATTATCTTGTCGTACAAAAGAATGAAGGCTGATTCAACATGAATGAACCTTGAAAATAAGCACACTCCGTGAAGGCAGGAGTGGCATGCATCAGTTCACCTCTGTTCCTGTAGCGCCGGCATGCACCAGACAAGCAAGAATGATCTGTGGGATGAATGAAAGGTCCCGGACAGCATCCCAAGGCCGTGGAAGGGAGCCAGGCTGCCTGTCTGACTCACACCAGCCCAGGCCCTCAGCAATATATGCCTTCTTCCCTGTGGCACCTGGGATTTCCATGTTCACAATGCATCACCTTGAGAGTCTAGACATCCTGTGGATACATTGGCCTGTCTGGCCCTGAAGCTTCAACAGTAGCCAGGCCAGGGAGAAATAACCAGGATCACCTACCTATCCATGTCCCTTAGCCACGCTCCTCTCCTCTGGGGTGCACCCGTTCACTCAGTGATGCAGGCGAACAAATAGCAGGCCACCAAGGGCCCACAGCTCCTTCTCCAGTGGTGCGGGGCTCAGAGACTGTTTGCGAGCTGCCCCTCCCTCCAGCCAGTCCAGGGGCGGTGGGACTTGATAAGACAAGGCCCTGGGCCTACATTTCAAAGGGTCTCCTCTCCTCATAAAACTGGCACCAGGCCCAGTGGAGAGGTCACAGGCCACCCCACAGCTTGGTCCGGCCTCCTACAGAGGGTCACGGGGAATTCTGCGTTTCATCAAATAGTGTGGGGGCCATGGAGTTGTATTTGCAAATAATTTTAATGAGCCAGAAACGAGGAGTTTAATAAGTGGAAAACAGAGAACTTTCCAAGGCCACAGCTGGGAAACACTTGCTTTTTAAAAAAAATTCCGCCTGGCTTCCCAGGCCAGCTAAACACCCTGACAGGAGGGCCCGACTGCCAGAGGAATCCACAAGGAAAACAAAGCTTATTTTTAGAGAAATATTTTAAAACTCGGTTTCAGCCGAGCTCAGGAGTTTTCTTGTCTGTCTAAAATCCTTAATATCTTTCCTTCTATTTCAGTGCTGCCTCTCACCCCAGAGGGCACAAGAACTTCTATCTGACAAGAGCTATTTCTGCAACAGATGAAAATAAAAGGGCCCCTCCCCCGGCCAACCAGAGAATTAATTGTTTCTAAATACGTCCCTGCAGTCAGGCCCAGGAGGCCTGTCCTTGGCAGGTGTGAGCAGCCATAAAGTGGGTCTGGGGTCCCTGCAGGCTGAAGCCTGTCTGCCACCCTCCCACTCAGCCTTGTTCTACCCACTGCCCTGCAGGAAACGGGTGACAGCCTGGCTGCCATTTCCGGGTTTTGAAAACAGTTTTCAACTTCAAAGACGCCTGTGATAAAGGACTGCTTTTCCTCGGAAGATGTTGTTAACTCTCCACCCCAACAGAGACACCCACACTCCATCACACAGACACGTCCAGATCCAAACATACAGCAACACCCCCAGATCCTTCCCCACACCCCACAGACCCACACACCTAGCCATACAGCAACAGCTACACAGACACACTCACAGCAACAGGCAGGCACACCCAAACCCAGCCACACTCATATTCAGATACATACACAAAGCAACAGAACACACACACAGCAATAGACACATTGAAACCCATACAGAGCAACAGACACACTGAAACCTGTACCCACACGGAGCAACAGACACGCTGAAACCTACACTCGCACAGATATAGATACATACCTACACACACACACACAGCAAGACACATTCAAACCTATACCCACATTCATACACACATACACAGAGCAACAGACACACCCAAACCCACACCCACACTCACAGATTTCCATACCCACTCACCAACTCTCACACCCTGCAGACATACATACCTCACAAATATCACAAATGTAACAGATCCATTCACCCCACCGTTGCAGCCACATAGACCAGTATTCTACAGCAACCCCCCACACAGACACAGACCCCTGACATTAAGCAATACCATGCCCGTGTATACGCCCAGCCAGAGAGACAAGGACCCAGAAACACCCTCCATGTGGATGCCCTCTCAAAAGACTTCCTTCCACACATACAGATAAACCCTTAGATACATATCCACACTCATACACTTTCCAGGTCCAGCAAAAACTGTCAGGAGAGGTTGGGAGAACCCACCTAGGCAGCGATGGACCTGGAGGTGCTATGGCTTCTGCTGCCTCTGGTGGGGGGCCCTTCCCACAGGGTTCCTCCCCAGGCAGGCCTGTTCCGCTGCCAGGCTCTGACTCCTCCCTGACCCTCCCTCTTTTCCTCCCTCCCTCCTGGCCTTGCCAGCAGCAAAAATTGGAAATGCCCTGGATGGCTACAAATTTGCACATCTCCCAGAAAGCAAACAAGAAAAAATAAACACAGTTCAATGATGTAACAACAATGGAAAATAGCTACAGGCTCTTGATAGAAACCTGTATGCAGGTTAGGAAGCAACAGTTAGAACTGGACATGCAACAACGGACTCGTTCCAAATAGGAAAAGGAGTACGTCAAGGCTGTATATTGTCACCCTGCTTATTTAACTTCTATGCAGAGTACATCATGAGAAATGCTGGGCTGGAAGAAGAACAAGCTGGAATCAAGATTGCTGGGAGAAATATCAATAACCTCAGATATGCAGATGACACCACCCTTATGGCAGAAAGTGAAGAGGAACTCAAAAGCCTCTTGATAAAAAAGTGAAAGAAGAGGGTGAAAAAGTTGGCGTAAAGCTCAACATTCAGAAAACTATCATGGCATCTGGTCCCATCACTTCATGGGAAATAGATGGGGAAACAGTGTCAGACTTTGTTTTTGGGGGCTCCAAAAATCACTGCAGATGGTGACTGCAGCCATGAAATTAAAAGACGCTTACTCCTTGGAAGGAAAGTTATGACCCAACTAGATAGCATATTGAAAAGCAGAGATATTACTTTGCCAACAAAGGTCCGTCTAGTCAAGGCTATGGTTTTTCCAGTGGTCATGTAGGGATGTGAGAGTTGGACTGTGAAGAAAGCTGAGCGCCGAAGAATTGATGCTTTTGAACTGTGGTGTTGGAGAAGACTCTTGAGAGTCCCTTGGACTGCAAGAACATCCAACCAGTCCATCCTAAAGGAGATCAGTCCTGGGTGTTCATTGGAAGGACTGATGCTAAAGCTGAAACTCCAGTACTTTGGCCACCTCATGCTAAGAGTTGACTCACTGGAAAAGACCCTGATGCTGGGAGGGATTGGGGGCAGGAGGAGAAGGGGACAACAGAGGATGAGATGGCTGGATGGCATCACCAACTTGATGGACATGAGTTTGGGTGAACTCCGGGAGCTGGTGATGGGCAGGGAGGCCTGGCGTGCTGCAATTCATGGGGTCGCAAAGAGTCGGACACGACTGAGTGACTGAACTAAACTGAAGCCTGGCTGCTTACCAGGGGCGGTGTAAGCTCCCATGAACTCAAAGGCCAGGGAAGATGCAGAGACCCAACTTCTGCTTTCAAGATGTGGCCAGAGTTTGCCACACTCTTGAGGCCATATCTGTCCTCACTTTTGTCACCTAGAGCACAATGACGATCAAATGCCTGGAGACAGTTCCCTTCCAGGTTCAAATGCTCTCTTGTGGGCTTACTCTCTGCATACATTTAGCCTGGAGGTTTCTGAGACCCCCAGGCCAACTTCACCAGCGAGCATCCCAGTGCTGGGCCAGATCTGCAGCCAAGAGCTAGGCCTGTTTGTCCTTCCCACCTTGGGCCCTCCAGGCCCAAGGACCCTGGCGGGTCCTTTCATGTGGGTTCCTGAACCATGGCAGGGCGCACAATCCTCCATCTATTCCCAACAGTGGGTGCAGAGCTTTGGCCTTCTCAATAGTATTTTTGTGTGCCCCCGCCGCCCCCGTTTCATACACTCAGCAGTATGTTCAGACAGTGAGGGGGTGGGCAGTATCTACATGCATGCAGCCAGTCTCAGAAATAATTTAGAAAGTGACGTACACTAATTAGGCTGCTTAAAAAATACCTTAGTTTTTAACAGCTAGTGGAAACGCTACTATCGAGCCATTCTCAACATCATCATGCTCTGGGCTCATTTTCACAACTAACTACAAAAGAATTTTACCTTGGGTATAAGACAGGAGTTAGTTTTGGTTCCACTCCCCGTCCTGTGATAGGAATCCTGGCTTGTTCTTACTTGCAGTTTTTACTTCAAGTTCCCTTAATTTACAAGGAAACTTGTCTAAGGGTGATCCAGCAATAGTAGAGCGTTTTGTTTGCTGTTAATTCCAGCCACTGCAGGAAGACAATGACCCCATACCCTCCACTGATCTGCAGCAAGAGGAAATTTCTGAATGATCCCCCCACACACCCCTGAAGCTTTGCATGCTCCACTGGGTCTAAAATACAAAACATCAGCTCCTAGCAGTTGGGCTTTCAAACAAACCGATTTTTAAAAATGAATGTGGCTTACCCCAAAAAGAATTTGAATGTTCCAGTTGATCAAAAAGTACTTGTTTAGGAAAATCAGTTTTGGAATGAAGTGGAAACAAGGCCTTTGAAATGCAGTTTGGCCCTACATAGCACCACATTTTAGACTTTTCCTTGCCATTGCACATTCTTACGGTAAAGGACTCTGAGCCCGCAGGGTCTTCACCCATCCAATCCTCCAGGGCCGCAAGCTTCCCTTCCCCCAGAGCTGAAGCTTTCAGCCAGGGGCCAGGCATTTGGGAGAACTTAGAAATTGTTCCCGATCCCCTTTGGCAGCATGCGCCCAGCACCAAAACGCTCCAGTTAACACCAGTGCAAACACTGTTAGCGTGAAGCAGCTGCTCAAGGCCTGGCAGGCTCCACTGATCACCCCCACCCAACCAGACTCAGCTGTGAGACTCAGGAGACCCCAGTGAACACAGGGTCAAGGGGTTGGGAGTACGGGTGATAGAAGCCAGTTGCTGTAGATGAGGAAACAAACTTTTGCTAAAGCTCTTATTTACTTTGGAAAAAGTGAGAATCAAAAAGTGAACTGTGTGTGTGTTAGGGGTGGGTGAGGGGTAGAGAAGGAAAAACAGGAATTGATTTATGAAGCACATTTTTAAGCTTTAAAGCAATTGTAGGAAAGAACCATACTCAGGTTTTGTTCAATTGTGTGAGAATCAGCAGAGAGATTGAAAGCTTTTTTTTTTCCTTTTTTCCAGACCTGGGTTGAATTTGCTTTCTGGCCGCTTATAGTAGTCTCAAGCACAGACACTAATCCTTTTGCATAAATAACGTGTGTGCTCACTCCCAGAGGAAGCTGTCCACATAAACAAACACTACCCAGATATAAGTTTAACTTGTTTAATCTTCCTTCTCTTTCCGTCCTCAGCACAACCAGGCTTTCCAAGGTCCAGGCCAAACCCTGGTTCTCTGGCCCAGAAAGGCTGGGCTTTAACTTCCCGCCCCCAATTCAGCCAGGGGCTGGCAAGACCATCCTCACCCAAGCAGTTCAGTTTCACGGGCGTCCCACTGGAAAAAAAAAAAAAATCAGACCTTCAGCTGCCACTGCAGACACGTGATCGCTTGGTGACTCACAGGCGGGCCACACCCCTCAGGCCTCCCAGCCAGGACCTGCTACCAGTCAGCCAACTCGGGGATGCATCTTATTAGCAAAGGGAACAGCTAGCTAAACTAATGCCCTTGACAGTCTAAATTACTTTCAGCTAAAAGAACTTGCTATTAAAACATATAGGGAGACAAGCTCTTCAGAACTCAGGCTCTGCCAGCCCTCTAAACCCTACCGCCCAACTCTCTAAGACCTGGGCAATGCCTGACAGTGGTGGGAAGCTAGAAAGCTCTATAGATATCCCCATTTTAAAAAAGGAAGCTATCTTACACATTAATACCTTTTTTTTTCCCAAAAGTTTTATTGGGGGAAAACTACAAAACATTTACAGTACAATGTTTACAGTCACAATTTGTAGTGAACTGATTCCCCAAATATATTACAACTCAAGTTGACTTAACCTTGTTACATTCAAAATACCTACTTCTGTCAAAGTAGTCCACAATACATACATACATAGTGCTCCAACTGTACCTACGTACAAACGAACTAAAGCTACTGCTCATTCAACCGCTGTCCAGAAAAGCATTCCTGCCTTTCCACACGGGGAAAAAAAAAATAGTACAAGTTTTGGAATTTTCTGTAATTAAACAAGGCATATTCATGTACTACATACCATTTTAGCACTAAGAGGTGGCCTCTTCACTTTATATCTATATAAAAAAAAGTGGTAAAAATCTTCTCCTTTTGTGCAGTTGAACCCATCCTACATTCAGATTCTCTCAAGCACTAATAGACAAAATACTTATTTGGTTGAGGAAAATTTAAGGCAAGTTCTGGCCCTTCCAAAGGCACTGTGAGATTACCCTCCCCCCCCCATTATTGCTACATGTCTTTATATGCAGAGTATGTCACAGTAGAACTGGTGGAATAAGCAAACAAAAACATCTTTTGCTAATTTATAAAGTTGGAATGAGAAAAGCATGCCACATGTAAGCCTGATTGCAATGTGGTCATTTTTTCTTTTAAAGTTGGATGGGCTACAACCATTATACATTCTAAGAAAAACTCTTAAGATATTCCTCAAACTACGTCCACAGCATCAAGATAGATTTCTGTAAAGAAATCATGCAATCTTTCAAAATTTACGTAAACAAGGAAAGAAATTAATGAAATAAATATTACATACAATCTCTTAAATTAAGATTTTTTTTACTCATTTACAATAAAATAACCATGTGAAGTTACAAAAGGCATATATTACTGTGAAAAGAACATACACTCCACATTTTGCCGATTAATAATGGCAATCATAACTTAACATAATAAAAGAATATATATCTATTGCTTTTCATCATACTTGATAAATACAGTATGAACAAAATTTTCAATGTATACTTTTCACAAGATAATAAATAAGTTAAATAGTTTTTTTTCATATTGAGTTGTGGTGCAGTGGTGCGAATCAACTCAAAACAGCTAAAAATTCAGCAGTTATTCCCCATCAATTATGAACTAAGCTCTGCCCAAGGCTTCCAGAAAGAGCAGACAAAATGGTTCTAAATTAAACATCCACTAAGTGGTGGCAATGAAACCAGTAACCAGTATGAAACTTTGGAATGCAAGGTTTTTTTCTTTTCCAGACATATATAACTTTGTTAAAAAACAAACACCTATGGAGCTGAGGTCTACTATCAAGGCATATTCTTGGCAGATATTGGATTCTAAAAGCTTATAGGTTTATTAGCAAGGCGGTGGTTGGCTGGTTTGTTTACACTGGTCTGGGACAAACAATTAGGAAGGAACCTCTCTCAAGATAAGAGTCCCGACATCTGGACTGTAACTAATGCTTTTCAAGTGAAGATATGGAATGGTGGTTGATAGCTGCTGGTGCTGGGTTGATTTTTCCTAAAATCCCAAACTCATCGGAGACCTAAAAAAGTTTGTTGTTTGGTTTTTGTTCTATTCGCATCACAACTGCTCTGTTGTGAGTCTTTTGTTCATCAATACAAAAAGTTCGTTGGCTTTTTTCCCGCTCAACAAGAATGAAACTTCGTAATAATAATAAAAATAATAATAATAAAAAAAAAAAAAAAAAACAAAACGAAGAGGGAACCGAAAGGGGAGGGGTGGGGGCCCCTCCCGGCACTCAAGTTCGAGTCCAAGTGCTCGGCACAGCCTGCAGTCTGCTTGTGACCGATGTCACCCCCCACACTCCCGTGGCCCCCTGCCCCTAAACAGGGGCGCCCTCCAACACCCCGAGAACGGCCTTCCCTTCCTCCTCCTCACTGGCGCCCTCTTGCCTCAGTCGTCGGAGATGGAGAGGCGGCTGAAGATGGGTAGGCGGCGACCCGGGTCAAGGCCGGGGGACTCAGAGCCGCTGAGGCTGCCCGAGCTCAGGGAGCCGCTCAAGTAGCTGTCGCGGTCCGACAGCGAGTCTGGGGGGCTAGGGGGCGCGTCGAACACCGGCGACTCGGACAGGCGGCGTGGCAACTGGAAGCTGAAGGGCGGCGAGGGCGGCGCGGCGGCGCTGGCAGGGAGGGGCGCGCTGGGCGGCGCCGGGGGCTGCGCGGGGGGCACCAGGCCCTGCTGCTGCTGCTGCTGGCTGCGATAGTAGGCGGCGGCAGCCACGGCGGCGAAGTTGTGGGTCTGGATGGCGAGCGGCGTGATGAGGCTGCTCAGCTCCGGGCCGAAGGCGAAAGCGTTGTTGGCGCACGAGGCCGACGAGCAGGTGGCGCAGGGCGCGCCGGGTGCGAGCAAGTCCTCGGCACCCCCGGTGCCATACAGCAGCGCGGCCGCCGCCGCGGCCGCGCAGCACGTCGGGGCGCCGGAGGGCGTGGAGGCTGCCGAGGCCGAGGAGCAGGACGAAGCGGACGACGAGCAAGACGAGGCCGAGGAGCAGGAGGGTGGCGGCGGCGTGCGCGACGTGGGGCTGTCGAGAAGCAGGGGCGACTCTAGGCTCCCAGGGGGCTGGTGGTGGCCCGACGGGAAGCCCGAGAAGCTGAGGCTATGGTGCAGCTTGGGCCGCGGTTCCCGCGGGAAGCCTAGGTGCAGCGCATCGCGGGCGCTGAAGGTGCGCAAGTCCCCGGAGGCGCCCCCGGACGGCGCGGGTCGCCGCTCATCAGCGTTGTGGATGAAGTGGCAGCGCGGCCCGTAGGGGCAGAAGCCGATGGTGTGGAAGGTGCGGCACAGCTCGGTCTTGTACTTGGGGTGCCGCGTCAGGCTGCGCAGCTCGTGGAAGCCGTGCGCAAACTGGCACTTCTCGCCATACTTGCAGGTGCCACTCTCCTCGAAGGGCCGGCACAGCTCAGTTTTGTAGCGCGTCGAATTGATCTGGGAGCCGCCGCCCCCCTTCTGCTGTTGCTGCAGGTGCAGGAGGTGCTGGCTGCGCTCCCCATTCTCGCTGAACGAGCGGTCCCGGAATTTGTTCTCCTTGTTCAGCAGGGCGGTGCCGCCGCCCCCCGACGGCTCCTTGAGGGTGCCGTAGGAGGCCGAGCCGCCGGCCGCCGCGCTACCGTTAGCCGCGCCCGGGAACTTGGGCGAGCAGCTGCCGGGGCTAGGCGCGGGGTGGGCGAGCGCGTGCAGGTTGCTGGCCGAGTGCCGTCGGAGGAAGCCCGGCGTGAAGCCCGAGCTGGGGGCGGTGGCCACGGGTGTCCCCACCGCCTTCTTGTCCAGCATGTTGTTCAGATTGAGGTTGGCCAGGGATTTCTCCGTCTGCCAAAAGGAGGGGAGCGGGGAAGAGATGAAAAGGGAGGAGGGAAGAGTTGGGGCGAGTTGCGGAGTAGCCACTACCAGCCCTCCGATTCTTTTTCTTTTTCGGATCTCGATTCGGCCCAACTTCCACCCTTAAACGCGCACAAGAATCAAGTTCGCACTGGGAGGAGCCGGACTCTCCCACCCTAGGCCGCCCTGCGGCGCGACATGTGATCCTCAGCCGTGGGCCGCAGGCCTGGGCGGCGCAAACCCCGTCCGGGAAGCCCCGGGCAGCGTGGCTGTGGTCGGCTGCGGAGAAACTAACAGCTACAGCGACTCCCTTCTGCCTTTCCTCCCAGCTGCTCCTTCTCCCCGCCCACAAGGCTCGAGCAACAGTGCAAACTCTGGGATTTTTCCCCAATCTAAAAAAGTCAGAGCGGGAAGAAAACCCCCAAAGCCGAGGACAGAAGGCCAAGCCTGAGAACTCGAAGGGCTCCCTGCTCACCCGCGTACCTTGCACAAGAAGTCGATATCGTAGAAGGCGGACAGAAGAGTGGTCGACATGTTTCTGGATCCTCTAATGGTCGGAGCTGGAAACTGGGAGATCCGGAGGAGCCCTCGGGGCGGCGCGGCCGGGCCCGAGCCACGACGAGTAACGGGCGAGGGGCGAGGAAGGGACCGAAAGTTTGCTGGGGGGCGAGAAAAGAGGGAGCGGGGGCAGCAGCGTGGACTGGTTTGAGGGTGCCCGGGAGTACGGAGTTGGGGGGAAAGAAGAATTAAGCTAGAGCGCTCCTCCGCGCCCCGGGGTGCCCGGCCCGCCCCCCCCGCGCGGAGCCGACGGCAGCTCGCGGACTGGTGGAACTCAGCGGCCCGCGAGCGCGCGCCCTATATAGAGCCCCCGGAGCGCGGCCGCTCCGGGGCGGGCGTGCCAGGGGAGGGGACAGAACGCTGACCCCGCCGGGGTCTCCAGGCAACGCCGCCCGCCCGCTGGCGGACGTCAGGAGCCTTCCTGGCTTCCCATTGGCCGCCGCCAATTTTTTTCCTCTGGGGGAGGGGACGGAGAGGCCTCGGGGCGGGGCTGGCCGCCTTGGGCGCCCGGGGCGGCGTGGAGATCTCGGCCCAGATGGGTGCTGCTGGTTGGTGGCGGGAAGATACGGCTCCCTTCCTCGGGCTGTTCTGTCGGAAATCCCCAGCACGTCTAACGTGGTTGGGTTTCTGCAGCCCTGAACGTGTCTTTCCCCGCCCGATCCTGCTAGGCGAAATTTCGGAGCTTTTATCTCCCACTCTTTTATACTGGGCGCGGGAATTGCAAAGTGCAAGAACATTGCAACCGTCCGCGTGGCCCGGCTGCTTTGCAAAGGGTCCTCTGGCCGGGGGGGGGGGGGGGGGGCGGGGACTCTGGGCCCTAGTTTAATGGGTGGTGGCTGCGTCTCGACTGCACGTGGAGATGCGGTGGGGGTGGGGGCGGGAGCGGCCACGCGGGCGGCCGCCTGGGCAGTCTCTCCCGGAGGAGCCTGGGCCCGTTTCTCCGCCCCTCTTCCCGCCCAGACTGCAGTAAACAGGGCTTGAATGCCGAGGCCTGCCGGGCAGGGCTGAGTGTCTGAGGACAAGGCGCTGGCTTTGCTAATCACATCACAAGACCTTGAGCCAGGGCCAAAGTCGCGGAGTGGCGCGGGGCGTCCCGGGCGGGAGAGCCGGCTGGGAGGACGGGAGGAAAGGCCGGGAGAGCCGCGCAGGCATGGAGGCCACTTCCTGTCGCCTTGTCCGTCTGCTGGTCTGTCCGGCTTTCCCCAGTCCTCCTGGGGGTCGAGGTACAGCTGCCAGCCGAGGCTCCCGTCCGCCGCAGCCTTGGCCTGGCGCGCCTTCCTAGACCCTCCCTGGCCGTTCAGGGCGCCGCGCCCTTCTTTAGCTCGTCCTGGGTTGCGGGCTCCCGCTGAGGCCGACCCGCAGCCAGGCAAGGCTGGGCACCAAGGATTCGCCTAGTGGGCTCTCCTTACTTTCTCTTGCCAGTCCCACACCCCAGAAGCCTGCATTGATATAAGATTTTGCCAGCCGGTGCCCTCTGGGTGCGAGGCAGACACCACCCCGCCCCAGCACCCAGTGAGGCTTAAGCCGCTGTCAGATCTGGGGTCCGGTCCAGGACACTTCTCCGCAGACGCTGCCTCTGAAAGGCTGGAATCCGGCCCATGATTTCGCACACCTGGCAGCCTAGGCTGTTACTGGGCCTAAGTTGGAAGGTCCAGTACCTGCCAGGGAAAGAAGCTCCCGCGACCCACGCCCCCTTGCCCAGTTGATCTTATTTCTGACTGTGTATCTTTGTGCTTATTTACATTCCGCTGCACTCACTCCCTCTCAGTACCCTGGGAAGGAATGAACTAGGCCTGTCTCTCAGGAAACCAACTCCTTCAAGTTCAGCTTGCATGCAGAGCCAACTACTGGACTCTCCACCCATCCAGGGTGCTTGAGCCAGGGCAGGGCTGCAAGGACTTCAGGATCAGAAACATAGGGCTGGAGTTCAGACTCCTTCCCTTATAAACCACATGGTTTTAGACAAATCACATAATCACTTGGGCACCTGGGTTTCCTTGTAAAACTAACATAATTCCTGCTTTACTAATCTATCACCTTTTGTCAAGGTGCCAATGCAAATGAGTTATGTTATGGTGTTTAAAAGATAAACAAGTATATTCCATCTTATTAAATTGACAAAGCAAAAAAATGGAGCAAGTCAGACCTCCGGATCATGGCTAGGTGGGTGAAGGTCCACAGAATGGTGAATGTAGAGCTGAGAGGGCACCAAAATCTTGGACCCTCCAGCTTGGAGCCAAGGGCAGTGACCTTAGAAGAAGTGACTAGTCTCACCACCCAGCCTACACTGATCGTTAGACAAGGCTGGGCATTCGTGGCGGACACTTGTAGCCTAGAATACCCAAGAACCCTGACCCTGTTTTTGTTCCTTGTTGAAATGAACCCAAATGCAAAGAGTTTGAGGATGGCTCTGACAGTGGGGTATTCTGAATTGCCCCGGGAATGCATCAGGAAAGTGTGAAACAGCCATTTCCCAGGCCACCACCCCTGCTATTGAAGGTCAGTGACAAGATTTCACATACAAAAACCAGTGGAAACATGTGTCTCTCCTGTACTCCCAAGCTGGTGACAACCAGCCAAGATCAAAAGCTGGGGTAATTCCTAGTCAACACCTATGAGAACACCCACTTTGCGAGCTGGGTAGAAGACTTTGGAGCTTGTATGCAAACATGGTATGGTATATGCTTTGGTACAGAGTACCTGCTGGTAAAAATATTTTTATTATTATATAACTGCTTTTATTTCATTTTAAATGGAGAAAAAGGGAATGCTGGCCTTTTCCAGTGAGCTGAGCTTTATTAGAGCCAGTTTCATAATTATTCTACCATGGTTATCATTATGTTGTACCAACAATTACCTGACTTCTCACCAGCCATGTCTTCTCAGAACAAAAAGAAATGTTAAGCTGGCAACTTTCCATCAAGTGTGGGATACACAGATGCCTAACCAGGTAATTAATTCAGGATCACAACAAACACATTTTGAGCTGAATAGTGCAAAACCACCAGGGAATTTCCTGTTCTTTTTAGGACAAAACTTTGGACACTAAATTAACTTCTTTCCATGCCTCTTCCTACAGCTCTTTACTAGTAGGCTCTATTTATTTAGTGTTAGGTGGTTTTCTTTCAAAGAGAAACAAATTATATTTGAAATATAAATCTTCCTGCAGTAGGAAATGATCATATCAAACCGTCTTCCCTCTAAACTGCCTGATCAAACCCTCAAACATCAATAAAATAATTATAACTGGTTGCTCACCTGTGAAGTATTTAAAAATATTTAGACTCTAAAAGCTGAACCAAGTGTACATTCAATTACTGAAATGGTTTCTTCAGAAAACTAGGATGAAGTGGACGTGGATGAGGTTATGACCTATCCAAGCTATGAGTTTCAAGATAACTGTCTTTGAGTGACACTCTGAAATTACAAATTAAAAACGGTAAGCCAGGAGAAGGCAATGGCACCCCACTCCAGTACTCTTGCCTGGAAAATCCCATGGATGGAGGAGCCTGGAAGGCTGCAGTCCATGGGGTCGCTACTAGTCGGATACGACTGAGCGACTTCACTTTCACTTTTCACTTTCACGCATTGGAGAAGGAAATGGCAACCCACTCCAGTGTTCTTGCCTGGAGAATCCCAGGGACGGGGGAGCCTGGTGGGCTGCTGTCTATGGGGTCGCACAGAGTCGGACACGACTGAAGCGACTTAGCAGCAGCAGCAGCAGCAGCGAAAAACAAAATCAGCAGCAAAACGTATGCAATAGCGACACCTGCTGGGTGTCTGAGGAAGTAGGGAGGGCTGGATTTAGAAAAGCAGAAAATCCCGAGGTTTGTAGATTAAATCACTAAAATGGATAAATGTTTTCTGTGATACTAAGTAAGAATCTTTTTGTTACTGCAACCAAAAAAATGATAGTAAACAGTGTAGACATCAAATAAGTCATTTATTCTGACTCCCCTTTCCCCAGGTTCCTTCTAACAGCCAAGAGGCTATGGTTTTAGTGGGTGGTAGAATTATGATTTCTTAACAATGGCACAAATACTTTTTATTGGGGGTCAGGGGGTAGGAGCTTGTAATGGCTCTTTTAATAATGAGGATGGCATGTGTAGGTCACTGAAGGCTTAAACATGCAGACAGTAAAAAACTTATTTGTATGAACTTAATGCTTAATTTTCCCAGGATCCAACATTTGGAACATATTTCTTACTTCACTAAAATGGAATAAAATTTGAAATTTGGACCAAGTGGGTTGTTTGCTAACTAATCCAACTCTTACAACCAGCCAAAAATGGGTGTGGGGGGCAAATCATATGTTAAAACCCAGTTCTGTGTAGTCAATTCAGAGAAAAATGCAGGCTGGCTCTGGTTGGACATTGGAGGTCCTGGGGGATGAGAAAGGTTAATTCAGGCCTGCAGGTGGCCTGCACCTGGGAACAGAGTCAATATTCACTGTGGTAGCCTCACTTCCTACAGTAGCTGCAATAAACGAGGCAGCCTTGAATGACTGAACCTAAGAAAAAATCCTCTGTGGGACAGAAGACTAGATTCACAAAAGGGAGGTGGGGGGAAGAGGCACGGTGTGAAGGGGAGAAGATGCTGGAGTTTCTGTTGAACACTTTACTATTGACTGAGTGGAGGAATAACCCACCCCACCCCAATCCCACAAATCCTTCTTCAACAAGCTGTTTTTGTTCTTGGAAGCATTAACTGATTCGCTGCTGCAGGAGAATCCAAAGCCCTAAGAACTAGGGTGTCCTCCCCTTGCTTTCCTTCCAGAAGACCCAGCAGCCTCAGGCAAGCCAAAGTCCTTTCCTCCCGAATGCGCAGTCTCGTGAACTCTGCAGACTTCAAAAACTCAGCAGTGGGAGGCAGCACTCTGAAGAGCTGGGAGAGGAGGTGGCTTTGCTCCGACGCAGTCCTCTGAAGGTGACGGAGCATCTCGGGGCTGAGGGGACACCAGCTGGACTGAGAGAAGAGGCGGAAGAGGTGCTTGTAGAGGTATTTCACGAAGATCAGGGTCTCGGCCCAAAAGTTGATTTCCGTTTTTTCAAACGGGTAGTCTTCTTCCACCTGAATCAGATGAAAAAGCCGAAACCCAGCCTTACGGGGGCTGTTGACCCAGCCCCAGTCCCGAGCAGAGTCCTGGCAGATGCAGAAGCAGTGTGTCCCCTCCCTCATCTGACAGCGGGCCCACTTTCGCCTGTCAACACCCCTGTACACACACCACTTGCAGCCTTGAAGGTCACCTTCTATTTTCACTCATTGTACTTCTCCACCGGAGAGGAATTCCTCCTCCCCAGACTTAACATGACCTTTGATAAGGATGTGTTTGTGGTTCTCAGCCAAGATACCTTGGGGGACTGGTGCTGAAAAGGGGACCTCAACGCAGGAGGGGACCCTAGACCTGAAGGTGCATCTAGAAATCAGAGAGGACGGGGAAGGGAGATGTGAGCAGCAGAGCAGAGAGCGAAGTATTGCCAAACAGGAGACACTGCTCTCTGAGGATGAAACCCAATTTCTATAATGCTGGGGACTTTCAAGGTCATTTTTATTGCAGACACTTTATCTTGTCTCCAAATTTCCCATAAACAGACTGCTTTTTGAACTCTTGGCCTGCTGGGGATGCCAAGAAGGCCAGCTGAGTCAGACACTGCCGCAGCTGCTGCTAAGTTGCTTCAGTCGCGTCCAACTCTGTGCGACCCCATAGACGGCAGCCCACCAGGTTCCCCCGTCCCTGGGATTCTCCAGGCAAGAACACTGGAGTGGGTTGCCATGTCCTTCTCCAATGCATGAAAGGGGAATTTCAGTTCTCAAGATGCTTTTGCTGCTTATCTGGGTCCTCAGTTTCCCTATCTGTTGACTGCTCCCCCTGGAGCAGTTTAATAGTTTTATTTTTTAATAAAAATAATTTTAATTTTAATAAAATAGCAGTTTATTAAACCTGGAGGGGTTTAATAGTTTTTTTCTAGCGGCTGAGACCCTGGAAGGACCCTGATTCTCTGGAAGTGTTTCAGCTTCACACCTAATTGTGGGGACCCCTTGGTTACTCTAATGTTGATGAATAAGCATTCTCCATAATTAAACTATCAACTTCCAAGGGACCTCTTTCGAAGTCCCCTCCCCAACTCTGATGGGGAACCCCTGAATCAGCAGGAGAGCTGCCTGAGCAGCACCCAGCAGGCTGGGGTCATGTGGAGATTTTGTTAGTCGGTTACTACTGTGTATCTGAGCATCCGGAAGCACACTTTCAAGCCATATCAGGCTGACAAAAGCCTGTTAAGTGCTGCCTCCAGTGGGCATAGGTAGGACACTCTGACACACCTCTGCCGCCTGAGATCCTAGGGATTACCTGATGTGCGCTCTCCTCACAGGCCATGAGATCCTCACCCTCTCCCAACAGCCATCCCAGCAGGACTGGGAGTCCAGGGGTCAGCTGATCCCACTGCTGGAGCAGGTCACACAGCACAGCCAGAGCCAGATCCAGTGCGCTGGAGGCATCCACCTGACAGAAGGCAAATTCTGCAAAGATGAGAGAGGTGAGCCATGAATGTGCTGCTGAGAGCCAACTGGGAGTCTGTGCAGGATTCGGAGGCAGCGAAAGTCCCAGGTAAAATCACTGCCACCGCCTGGCAGGGAAGCTGGTGGGAGGGGCTCACTAAGGGTTATTTGCTGTCTATACACTAGAATGAATCATAGGCCTGAACCTCACCATTTCCATGCCCCCTATCCCAGTGTGGACAGAAGCTGCCCCATCTACAGGAATCTCTCCCCTCAACCCAGCTGGAAGGATATCAGGAAAGCATCCCACCCAGCATTTCCTCTGTAGGCCTGCTGACAATGCCTGACCTCCATCACTTATGCCCCTTCCTCTAAAGCAAGTCCCATTGAGCACATGACACATTAAATCTCTAACATCTCTGAGCAGGGCATCAGCAAATTTTTTCTTAAAGAGCCAGAAGGTAAATATTTTAGACTTTGGGAGTGTTTTTAATATTTATTCGTTTGGCTGCGCCAGGTCCTAGTGGTGGTATGTGGGATCTAGTTCCCTGGCCAGGGATCGAACCTGGGCCTCCTGCACTGGCAGTCTTAGCCACTGGACCACCAGGGACATCTCAACTTTGCAAGTCTTATGGTCTCTGTCACAATTAACTCTGCGGAAAGCAGCCATAGACAATATGTAAACAAATGGTTGTGGCTACTAGGTTCCGATAAATCTTTATTTATATTCCAATAAAATTGGACTTTCATGTGATTTTTAGGTATCAACAAATAATATTCTTCTTTTTATTTTTTCCAACCATTAAAAAAATGTAAAAGCCATTTGCAGTTCACAGGCTGTACAATGACAAGTTGTTGTTGTTTAATTGCTAAGTCATTTCAGACTCTCTGCAACCCCATAGACTGTAGCCCACCAGGCACCTCTGTCCATGGGATGTCTCAGGCAAGAATATTGGAGTGGGATGCCATTTCCTTTTCCAGGGGATCTTTCTAACCCAGGGCTTGAACCTGTGTCTCCTGCTTGGCAGGCAGATTCTTTACTACTGAGCCACCTGGGAAGCTCCCCAATGGCAGGTGGGGGGCTGGAATTAGCTCATAGTCCACTGCCCTCTGTGTTAGACTGAATTCATTTTTCAGATACTCATCTTCTTAGCTGACTGCGGGAAGGGTGCTGAAAGAGTAGAATGGGGAAGATAAAGGAAGTGGATAAAGGAAGTGGATGACTTGGGGAAACCATTGCTTACTTCACCATTTTGCCTTCAGTTCAGTTCAGTCAGTTGCTCAGTTGTGTCTGACTCTTTGAGACCCCATGGACCGCAGCACGCCAGGCTTCCCTGTCCATCACCAACTTCCGGAGCCTACTCAAGCTCATGTCTGTTGAGCTGGTGATATCATCCAACCATCTCATCCTCTGTAGTCCCCTTCTCCTCTTGCTTTCAATCTTTCCCAGCATCAGGGTCTTTTCAAATGAGTCAGCTCTTCGCATCAGGTGGCCAAAGTGTTGGAGTTTCAGCTTCAGCATCAGTCCTTCCAATGAATATTCAGGACTGATTTCCAGATGGACTGGTTGGATCTCCTTGTAGTCCAAGGGACTCTCAAGAGTCTTCTCCAACACCACAGTTCAAAAGCATCAATTCTTCAGTGCTCAGCTTTCTTTATAGTCCAACTCTCACATCCATACATGGACTACTGGAAAAACCATAGCTTTGACTAGATGGACCTTTGTTTGGCAAAGTAATGTCTCTGCTTTTTAATACGCTGTCTAATTTGGTCACAACTTTTCTTCCAAGGAGCGTCTTTTAACTTCATGGCTGCAGTTACTATCTGCAGTGATTTTGGAGCCTCCCAAAATAAAGTCTGTCACTGTTTCCATTGTTTCCCCATCTATTTGCCATGAAGTGGTGGGACCAGATGCCATGATCTTAGTTTTCTGAATGTTGAGTTTTAAGCCAACTTTTTCACTCTCCTCTTTCACTTTCATCAAGAGGCTCTTTAGTTCTTCTTCACTTTCTGCCATAAGGGTGGTGTCATCTGCATATATGAGGTTATTGATATTTCTCCCGGCAGTCTTGATTCCAGCTTGTGCTTCATCCAGCCCAGCATTTCTCATGATGTACTCTGCATATAAGTTAAATAAGCAGGGTGACAATATACAGCCTTGACGTACTCCTTTCCCGATTTGGAACTGGTCTGTTGTTCCATGTCCAGTTCTAACTGTTGCTTCTTGACCTGCATACAGATTTCTCAGGGGGCAGGTCAGGTATTCCCATCTCTTGAAGAATTTCCCACAGTTTATTGTGATCCACACAGTCAAAGGCTTTGGCATAGTCAATAAAGCAGAAGTAGATGTTTTTCTGGAACTCTCACTTTTTTGATGATCCAATGGATGTTGGCAATTTGATCTCTGGTTCCTCTGCCTTTTCTAAATCCAGCTTGAACATCTGGAAGTTCACAGTTCACATACTGTTGAAGCCTGGCTTGGAGAATTTTGAGCATTACTTTGCTAGTGTGTGAGATGAGTGCAATTGTGTGGTAGTTTGAACATTCTTTGGCATTGCCTTCCTTTGGGGTTGGAATGAAAACTGACCTTTTCCAGTCCTGTGGCCACTGCTGAGTTTTCCAAATGTGCTGGCATATTGAGTGCAGCACTTTCACAGCATCATCTTTTAGGATTTTTAGACAGTCCTAAATATGGGTTTGAAGGGAGGCTCAGGGCATTGACACTTCTGTTAACAACCCTGCGCCTTCCCCCACCAACCTAGAGCAGGCCTGAAACGTGGGACTGAAATCTTGCCACACAGACAGTACATTTCTACAGACTCATCCATACATCAATGCTGTTTTTCAATGACCCACTTCTACTGAGACCTCATCTTTCTCAAATCCACATCTTTACTGCAGCCCACAGACCTTGTCCTTGACCATTTGGCCCCTAAAGAGACTTGCTCAACACACAGGGAGAAGCCTCAGAGTCTGGAATAGAAAGCTGAGTTCCCTAGCATGTTGAGCCAGGCTCTGGGGACCTGTTAAGTGCCAATCCCCTACCCAGGTCCTTTCTCTCCAGTCCTTCAACATCCTCTGGCTTGGGTGTTACCTTTCCTAATTCACAGATGAGGAATCCAGGCACAGTTAGGTTATCTCACTTGCATACAGTCAGAGAGCTTTAAGTGGCTATAAAGAAACTGGAATTGACAGCAAGTTTCATGGTGTATGCAGAGTGCAGATTTGGAGAACTAGTACCAGCATTCCTGAGACGTAGTTCTTCATGGTGAGAGTAACAGAGCTGATGACCCTCCATCAGGGCCAGCACTACACAGAGCCCATGAAGTGGGGCCTGGGCTCACAGAAGCGGCCCAAGGACCAATGTGACCATCTTCAGAGCCCGAAATCAATCCCCCAGGTCACCTGCCCCTTAGGCTCTGCAGCTTGGCATCAGGCTTCAAACTGGGAATAGAAAAACTGGGATTCAGAAATTCAAACTGGGAAACAGAAAAAGTTGAGGGGACATGTGAAAGTGCATTTTTGGCTGCAGGTCTGAGCCATGTGTTGGTCTAGGCTTTGCCTATGATACAATCTCTATTTTTTATCTCTGCTGAGTCCCCTGTGTAGTTCTCAACTACTTTAGAATCTGTAAGGGGAAGAGAACACCACTAATTGGCATCTTTCAAGCCCCAAAGACTGAAAATATACATGCAGACTAGCATACAATGAAACACACAGCAGATGCTCAGAACATTCCAGTTTATGACTCTGGAGATTATGAAACTTCCTTTACCCTACTTGATTTGGTTTGAATACTAACACAGGGACAGCCACAAAGAAAGCAAGCAATAAGCTGATAGTAACAGAGACTTTCCTTTTATTTGAACCCTGGCTTCTCCCACCACCAGAAGGGAGGTATCCTTATTTACTAAACGAGGAAGGTGTGCTCACAGAGGTTGGGTAACGGGTCCAGAATCTCACAGTTCGCAGTGGCGGCACTGAGCTAATAAGCATCTTTCAGTCACAGGCCACGCCCATCCTGCAGGGACGCCTTGGAGAAACACTCCCAGTACCCCATGGAGATGAGGAAGTCAGACTCAGTTTTATTATTTTTATGCATTAAAAGGGGGGCTTCCCTGATAGCTCAGTTGGTAAAGAATCCGCCTGCAATGTGGGAGACCTAGGTTCAATCCCTGGGTTGGGAAGATCCCCTGGAGAAGGGAAAGGCTACCTACTCCAGTATTCTTGCCTAGAGAATTCCATGGACTACATAGTCCATAGGATTGCAAAGAGTTGGACACGACTGAGAGACTTTCACTTTTCATGCATTAAAAAGAGCTCCCAGCTGAGGGTCATATTTTGAAGAAAGGGTCAAAGCTGTAAGTCCTCTATACTGTGGCACCAGCATCAGGTCAGCTTCTCTTGAAACCTTCCAGAAAAATCTTCCCTCTGATTCACCACTTATCCCTCCCTGCCCCAACTCTTCTTTTTGTCTCCTTAAGGCAAGGACTGAAAGCTCTATGGGGAAGAACATAGTTTCATTCACCAGCAAAACCAGTTCCTGCAGCTCGTGCAACACTCCCAATGGGTCCATGAAGACCACTCGGAAGTGATCAGAGATGCCACCAGGAAGGTGGGACTGTTGCACCTGCCCCACCTGAGGACCGATGTCCCCTGTCCTGCATCATGTAGTTGGGCATCATACTTAGAAAGTGCCAGGGGAGTCCTGGGAATGACTGAAGCTCTAGAGGAGAGCTGGTGTGTTGTCTGGAAGCAAATCTACTAGAATTATAACCATCCAAACACCGACCCCACCAAGTGAGGAGAGACGAGGAAGGGGAGCTGGGATGGGGGTGAGGGGAGGATTAGATAGACTTAGACCTCCTGCTTGAGGGGCCAGATGCACCTTGCCAAGTTCCTTCTTTTATTACTTTACCCTGGACTAAAACAGCTCAGCCAGAGCAGCCCAGTCTCTATTGGCTGAATGCCTTCTGAAGAGGAGGCTGAAGGGTAGGGAAAGGGATTTTCAACCTAACCCTGCAGACCAGCCAGGCTCTCACAGGCTTCTCTCAAGGAAGCAAGAAAGCAAGTGACCAAGCAACAAGCGTGTTGGAGGAATCTGTTGTGTGTCTGGAACAGCCAAAACAATCTGGAAAAATACAACAGAACTGGAGGACTCACACTTCCTGATTTCGAAACTGGCATAAGGATAGACATAATATAGATCAAATGGAATAGAATTGAGTGTCCAGAAATAAGTTCTCACAATTACAGTCAATTGATTTTTGACAAGGGTGTCAAAATAACTGGCTGGGGGAGGAACAGTCTTTTAAACCAAGGGAGCAAAGACAACTGAATATTCACATGCAAAAGAATGAAACCATGCCCCTACCTCACAACATACATGAAAATTAACTCAAAATATATCAAAACTAAAGTTAACAAGTAAAACTATAAAACTCAGAGAAATATAGGAGTAAGAAATGGTTTTTTAAACATGACATCAAAAGCACCAGCAATAAAAGAAAAATTAGACTTCATCAAAATCGAAAACTTTTATACTTCAAAGGACATTATTAAGAAAGTGAAAAGAAAATTCACAGAACTGGAGAATATACAAGGGGTGTGTATTTTAAATACATAAAGTGAAAGTGAAAGTCTCTCAGTTGTGTCCGACTCTTTGTGACCCCATGGACTGTACAGTCCATGGAATTCTCCAGGCCAGAATACTAGAGTGGGTAGCTTTTACCTTCTCCAGGGAATCTTCCCAACCCAGGGATCGGACCTAGGTCTCCCTCATTGCAGGCAAATTCTTTACCAGCTGAGCCACAAGGGAAGTCCAAGAATACTGGAGTGGGTAGGCTGTTCGTTCTCCAGCAGATCTTCCTGACCCAGGAACCAAACCAGGGTCTCCTGCATTGCTGGTGGATTCTTTATCAACTGAGCTATCAGCGAAGCTCTTAAAACCCAATCATAAAAAGACAAATAATCCAGCTAAAACATGTGCCAAGGGTCTCAATAGACGTTTCTCTAGAAAAGATATACAAATGATCAATAAGCACATGCAGAGATGCTTAGCATCATTAATCATCAGTGAAATACAAATCAAAACCACAATGAGAAACCACTTCATACTTACTAGTGTAACTTTAATCAAGAAGACATATACTAAGTTTTGGTAAAAGATGTGAAAAAAATTAAAACTTTCATAGATTGCTAGTAGGAATGTAAAATGGTGACAGCCACTTTGGAAAACTGACTGTCTGAAAGTCTCTCCAGCTCTTAGACATATACATATACCTAAAAACATATGTCCACACAGAAACATGTACATGAATGCTCATAAGACCATTATTCATAAAAGCAAATAAGTGGAAACCACAATGTTCATGAACCAATGAAGGGATAAATAAATGTGGTACATCCAAACAATGGAATACAATTCAGCTATAAAAAGGAATGCAGTACCGATATGTGCTACAATGCAGATGAACCTGGAAAACATTATGCTAAGTGAAGAAGCCAGGCACAGAAGATCACATACTGTATAATTCCACTCATATAAAATGTCCATAACAGGCAAATCGTACAGACAGAAAAGTAGATTAGCGGTTGCCAGGGGTTGGAGAACAGGGAGAATGAGGAATGGCTGCTGTTAGATAGTGTTTCTTTTTAAGCTGATGCAAATGTTCTGGAATCAGATAGTGTTGATGGTTGTACAACCTTATGAATATACTAAAATGTGTACACGTGTACACTTAAATTTTACATATCTTTTGCTATATGATGTGTTTTATTGGGGGGGGGCATGGAGAGTGTGGAAGGCTAAAAAATGGCCTCCCAAAAGATACCTATGTAAAGTCCCTGGACCTTGTGAATGTTAATTTACTTGTAAAAACGGTCTCTATAGATGTGATCTGGTTGATGATACTTAGATGAGGAGATAATCCTGTATGATCCGGGTGGCCCCTAGATATCATCACCATTGTCCTAATAAGGGGGAGAGGGATTCGATACTAGACACACATAGAAAGAAGGGCTTCCCTGGTGGCTCAGATGGTAAAGAATCTGCCTGCAATGCAGGAGACCTGGGTTCAATCCCTGGGTCAGGAAGATCCCCTGAAGAAGGAATGGCAACCCTCTCCAGTATTCTTGCCCGGAGAATTCCATGGACAGAGAAGCCTGGTGGGCTGCAGTCCGTGGGGTTGCAAAGAGTTAGACACAACTAAGTGACTAACATACACGTAACACACACAGAGAAAGGAGGTGATGTGAAGACAGAGGCGGAGGCAAAAGTGATCCTAATGAGGAAATGCGGACAGCCTCCAGAAACCGGAAGGGGCAAGGACTGGATTCTTCCCTAGCACCTGCAGAAGGAGTGTGGCCCAGCTGACACCTTATTTTCTGGCTTCTGGTCTCCAGAGCTGTGAGACAATAAATCGGTGGTGTTTTAAACCACCAAGTTTGTGGTCATTTGTTATAGTAGCCACAGTCAACTAATATGGAGGAACCTAATAAGGGTAGGTTGTGGTATTTCTCTTTGGAGTGATGAAAATGTGTGAAAATTGTGCTGATGATTACATTACTCCATGAGTATGTTAAAAAACACTGCCTTGTACTCTTTAAATGGGTGACTTGTATGGTATATGTATGCTGTATCTCAGTAAGACTAGGATGTTAAAAAAAAAAAAAAATCTGCTATGTGCTCAAGTTGGTTCCGGTTGCTTGGAGGAAGCCTGACCACAGAGTCTGTCTGGAAAGGGCCAGTCTACTGAGGGGGCTGGACAAACGTCTAGAGCTTCATACATGCTTGTAGGGCCTAGTTCTCAGGTGCTGGAGGGCTCTGCAGAGGTGAATGGTTGGTCAGAAAGAAGGCTCAAGAAGGATTCCTGGAGGAGCTGAGACTCTGCCTGGCCCTTCACCACACAATCAGGAAATAGGAGCTAATGGTCTGCTTTGAGCCAGTGATATGCTAAGTACTGTAGAAAACAAAGCAAGAGACTGACACCTCCTGTCCTGTCCTCAGGAAGCTGGTGATCTGGATGGGAAGGTCAGGCAAACACTCAGGCAACGGTGAGGAATCAATGGAGTGGTCTGGATCCCAAGAGCCACAGGAGCCAAGGAAGGGGAGAGGTCAGCGTGGGGGAATAAATCACCTCCAAGACTCTCCCCGCACTATCCAAGGGAGTGCTTCAAGTGGGGAAGGGTTGCTGGTACACACGTGTCTGGGGCCGCATACGCAAGGCAGACTGGATTAACACTCAGTCATTTGGAAGCAAGTCGGAAGCCCAACAAATGGGCATTTAGAACTGGTTAATCCTACGCTTACCATGCACAAGAATGGATAACTCCCTTGGATCGCAGTGGAGGACAGCGGACAAGAGGCTGCAGGGCTGCTGCCGCACAGACCTCCTCTCGCTACTGCCTGGGCCATGTCAAGGTCTCCTGCCAAGGCAGCCACCTGGGGATCAGAAGCCATCTGACTTGCTCCCCTGCCGTCTTCTTCCCCACCTCCATGAAGAGGCCCACCTTGGGGCTGGGAGCTGAAGACCTAGGCTTCACCCAGTGTGCCGGATCATTCAAAGTGGTAGCTTAGTCAATGTCCCAACTAAGACATGTGATCTTTCATTTCTAGGCAGGTTTGGGGTCATTTTCAACTGTACTGATTAAAGTGAAAATGCTGACATGGATTTTTTTCTGTGTTGCCAACCATGAAAACCAATTCAGACCATGGATTAGAAACCTACCGTCTGATTATAAAGTATTATGAGGGAGATGCCTTTGAGACTAAGGCCATTGGTCAAGCCTCTTTCCCAGTCTTTTCCAAGACAGGTCAAGTCAACCCAGGAAATGCTGAACAAATGGTGAGGAGTTGGATTCTCCCTCCCACCAGCTCTAGAGAATCCTGTCAGGCATTTGTGGAAAACCCCTCAACCCTGCCATCCACCCAACTCCCCTCACCATCCATTTACCCATCAATTCAAGCTTTTATCTCCCCACAAATACTTGTTGATCACCAGATAGGGGTTTTGTTGTGGGGATGGGAAAGGGAGGGGGGAAGCTGTGAGAAACATGAGAAAAATTCCAGGCCCTTCTCTCAGAGAGCAAACAGTTTAGTCAGAGGCAAGCTGACACATATGAAGTGTCAGGAAGGAGTCCAAGATGGTACACGACATGGACTGATTATACCATTACTAGCCGTAATGAAAGGATGGAAAAGGGAAAAAAGCAAGAGTGTGGGGTGGAAGAAGGGGGAGCTTCAGAGAGGAGAAACTTGTGCAGATGAGGGTCAGAGGACAAACACAGCTGGGATGAAGGGGAGGAGTAGGGAGATTAGACCGGCCTGTTGAGAAGGCAGGTTCGGGGGAGCTGGAGGTGAAGATGGAGGGGCAGACAGTCTAGGGCAGGTTTGGTGGTAGGGGAGGGGGATGGGCAAAGCTGAGTGAGTACAACTGTGCTTTCTTTTTTCTGAGTGAAAATATTTTAAGGCTTCATCAGGCTGTTTCTAGACCAACTTCCTCATTTCCAGTCTTCTCCATGGATTTCTTCACATCCCCTCAGGAGGTCAAGAGCCAGTATTACAACTAGTCACGAGAAACAACCATGGGACCAAAGCCTGGCTCAGCTGCTGACTCTGCCATTCAACTCTTGCAGGGGCTCCGGGAGGCTCACTGGCCCCTGCCTCGGCTGACCCTTGACCCCTAGAGCCCAGGTTCTCCGCTCTCCAGTAGCCAGGGCTCAGAGGTGGGACTTCCAGGCACCTCAGTCAGTGAGAGAACTTCCTAAACCATCAGAGGTCATCATCTCAGACTTTACCACATAACAGAGCTCCCACATGCCCCCAACCTCAGACAAATGACCCAGAGGAAGGTTCTATCCTAAGGAACAGAGACAGGTTGGCCCCTCCGGTGGCTCTGATGAACCGAGCAGGAAATCTGGGTCGGGGAACATGGTATCTGTGGTATCAGTCTCTGTTCTTTATCTGAATATTTTGAAAATTTCATCAAAAAAGAAGCCCATGTGCCGGTCGGTGCTCCCAAGGGCAGCCCAGCAGTAACTGAGACCACTGCCCACGCATCCACTGCTGGACGTCGTGCCCTGGATGACAGCCAGCCCCTCCCCTCACTCCCAACCTGCCCATGGTACTAAGTCTGGCCGGGAACTCAGACTTCAGCTGGCCCAGGTAGACCCCTCTCCCTCCTCCTCCTTCTTTTTCTTTTGGTTTCCTAAGCCCTGAAAACCATTGTTTAAAAGACAGGACACATGGAGGCAGAACCCAAACAAAGGCACACAGCTCAGGGGTTCCCAGGCCCCAAGGGACCCAGCAGACGTACCCAGCAGGGGTGCAGATGGACTATTGGGTCTTCACACAGGTTTGGGACAGCTCATAAGGTTTTTTAAAAACCAGGGAGATTTTTCATAAAAATCCAAATGTCCAGCATCTTTTGAAAATTCAGAAAATTGGAACTTAGTATCTCTAGGTCTGTAGTTTAATGTGCTGCCTGGGGCACAGAAGTGGCCACGCACTACAGGAGGCATCTGTGTGCCCTGTCTGGGACCATCATACTGCCTCCCACCTCACCCCTGCAGGCATGTGGGCTTGTGATGCTGAAATAGGGTACCCACGAGGGCAGCAGGCCTCCAGCCAGCCCCTTATCTTATAGACGAGACCCATGACCAAAGGCCTCTCCTCACATCAGCCCCACGCCCCTCTCCCTACACCTCTCATGGCTTTGTTTCCTCATCATTCCCTGTCTGACAGATGTTCCTCATCTTGACTTAGCCAGGCCTTCTTGGCCCTGAGGACCCAAGTCATTTTTGGTTGTCACAATTCAAAGGAGGTGGTGCTATTGGCATGAGCTGGGTGGAGGCCAAGAATGCTGCTAAACATCCCATAATGCCCAGGACAGCTCCCTCTCTGAAATGTCAACTGTGCTGAGGCTGAGAAACCCTGCTTTAACCTTCCCCACAACCCTGCACAACTGCAGAGTCCCTTCCGTGAAGTCTCTGCAAGTAAATGGAGGGAGGGAGGGAGAGAGGAAACTCTCAGTGTTCATCAGGAACCAGCGGCCTGACTCTCTATTTGGGGGAGACAAGGAAGACCTCATCTCCTCATCTCCCTTTTCTGGAAGGCAATCCCTAGGCGCACCCTCCACTCCCAGCTCTCTGGGCAGAGGTGGGGCAGCACATGGAACCCAGTCACGTGAGATGAACAGCCTGCTACAGAGCCCTTTCTGTCTGGAAGTGGAAACATTTTCCAATTCTGAAGGGAAAGGATAAAAATACCATCGTTTGAAGTTCTAAAAATAGTTCGGGAGAAAAAATCTTTCAAATATTAGTAATTTGCTTTTTCTTAATTTTCTAGCTGTTTTCATATGGAACAGAGGGCCTGGGTTCCCAAAAGTTCCTACAGACCCAGTTCCCAAAGATGGAGATCCCCACGGATACAGTCATGTGCCTGATACATACATTTCCTGGTGACCTATCGTGAAACCAGAAATACTGCAGCAAATTCCTTGCTTCCATTAAAAAAAAAAAAAAGATACATATATTTAAAAATCTTTATTTTTAAAGTTAAAAAAACTACAATTTAGAAAATGTGGGTCCACCTCAAATCACTGGGTGTATATATATATATATATATATATATATATATATATGTATGTATGCCTGAGTGCTAAGTCGTTTCAGTCTTGTCCAGCTCTTTGTGACCCTGTGGACTATAGCCTACCAGGTTCCTCTGTCCTTGGGGATTCCCCAGGCAAGAATACTGTAGTGGGTTGCCATGCCCTCCTCCAGGGGATCTTCTTGACCCAGGGATCGAACATGCATCTCTTATGTCTCCTGTGTTGGCAGGTGGGTTCTTTACCACTAGCGCCACCTGGAAAGCCCATATATATGTTATTTTCCTCCCCTCACCCCCATTTAAAAAATGGATACAGTCAACATGAATGAAAACAAATAAGCATTTCCTAAAAGTGTGCACTTATTCAGTAGGGCTACACTTTACCAACAAAGGGTTGATAAATTACAGCTGGTTAACAGTGTCCTTGGCTCAAATCTTATAAAAATACTTGTATTTGTTCACTTCTAACCACACCAAAGAATAAGACATGGGTTCAAACAAATATCACCCTCAGGCAGCAACGCTATGGACAAGACCTGGTCCTCCTAGAGGCTTGCATCTTGAGGAGAGGGGAGCGGCCCCCACTGCCTCTCCTTTCCAGGGACTGCAGTTCTGGTGTGTGATACTCAGTCCTGTTTCTTGTGGTAACCTCCCAAGGTCAGCAGGAAGAGTGAGTCACACATGGGCTTTGTCCGTGGCCCTTCCAGAGCAGGATAACCAAGGCGTGTCCCTGGGGCCCTGGTGGGTGACAGGCCACAGGGAGAGGACTGAGTTGGATCCAGACCAGAGAGGCTCTGCATGATAGCACTGGGCCCACACTTGGCATTCCTCCGTTCAGCGAGGACAAATCATGCCAGGCCCCTCCTGTGAATGTGCTAAGTCAGTCTCTGGTCCTCAGGTGAGCCGGGCCCTCTCCAGAATCCCCTGCACTCGGCCTGCTCCTTGTTGGTTTCACTCTGCTGAGCCTCCCAAAGTGGGCAATCACCTCCACCTCTTAGTGGAAAGTGAGTGCCTTGTGTGTTTTATCCTCTCTACACTGTCACTCACCCCAAAGCTCTCCTTCCAGAAGGGGCAATCTGACACCCATCTCCCTCTCTCCCTGCCTAGGGAGCCAGTGAGGGCAGGCAGGAGAGACTTCGATGGAAGCAGGGGTACAAAGAGGATGTCTAGAGATTGGGAAGTCCTTTTGGGGAGTGGAGAGAGGTTGGGCAACCTGAGATCCCTTCTTCCACCAGCCTCCTCTCCCTCTGCCTGGGCAGAGTTCAGTGGCTCTGCAGGTACATTCCACATGTCTTACTCACCAGCTTGGACCTTGCAATTTCCCTTTCCCTGAAGTCACTCTAGCTTTCTCTGCTTTATTTCACTGTTGGAATTTCTTTCTCTTACAGGGAATTTCTTCTCAGCCTGAGTGCTCAGGACTGACTAGCTCCTTCTGAGTTCTTTGTGAGGCTTCTCTGGCCCTCAGATGGGGGACTGCCCAGCTCCCCTAAAACACTGGTGGGACATGGAAGATGGAGGATAAGGATGGTCTGGGTGTGTATCTAAAGACTAGAAATTTGAAACCAGAAACATCCAGGATGGTGGAACCTCCCTCATGGTCTAGAGGCTAAGACTCTGAGCTCCCAATGCACAGGGCCTGGGTTTGATCCTAGGGAACTAGATCCCACATGCCATGACAAAGATCAAAGATTCCACAACTGAGACCCAGTGCAGTCAAACAAACAAATAGCTACACTTAAAAAAAAAAGAAAAAGAAACATCCAGGATGGTCATTTTTCTCTCCTGAGAACTTTCCCGCTATCACCTCCTGCCTTCTCCCAAATCCAGAAAGCTCCTCTTTAGATGTCCACTCCTCATTCTCAGGCTTTTATGGCTCTAAACAGAACAAAGAGAGTCCTTGGTAATACAATGAGCAAAAGTGAAAAGTGAAAGTGTTAGTCATTCAGTTGTGTCTGACTCTTTGTGACCCCATGGACTGTAGCCCATCAGGCTCCTCTGTCCATGGAATTCTCCAGCAAGAATACTGAAGCGGGCTGCCATTCCCTTCTGCAGGGGATCTTCCCAACCCAGGGATCAAACCCAGGTCTCCTGCATTGCAGGAGGATTCTTTACAAAACAACGAATAAATGACTCTTAAACTCACAAAGTGATTTTAAGATTTATAAACACTGCTCAAAATATAAGTGCCTGTGATTTAAAAGTTCCTGGGGATTTTGTGTCTTGAAATTGAGTTCACTCCCAGGTCACCCAAGGCCCTTCCTATCTGTGACCATCATTCCCCAACACCCTCCCTGGAAGTTCTGTCAAAGGCATCGGAACTGCCTGCTGCCAAGACCCTGGGCTAGGAGAGGTGAGGCTGAGGCTGGAGAAGCCTGGGGAGGGTGAGGGGGAGGGAAGGGAAGGGAGAGGCCACAGAAAACAAGCCAAGGAAGCGATGATCATTCAAGAGACCACAGGCTCTGGGTTTCGAGCAATTAAAAAGGAGAAAAGATCAAACTGTTGGCAGGATGGATTTAAATGAGCTGCTAGGAAGAGCGTCTGGGTCTTAAGGGTTTTGAGACCCTAAAGGCCACTGCTCCTTTGCCTTCAGTATCAGCTCTTCCATGGGGAGGGTGGGAGGAGGGATTAAGAGGAGGAGGTACTCTGGGAAGAAGCAGGTTGTTTTTGACCTTGAGGATGTTTTGATCTTGCTATGAATGTTACTGGTAACAACAATCAACATAAAACTAAACTGACAGTGGCTAAATAGCAGAAGATAAAATTCATCATAACCGACCAAAGAAGTCATTTTGTTGGTGACGTTGAAAACGGCAAACAATGATAACAACAACTATGGGGGAAAATGTGACTTGGTGCAAACAGACGAAACCAGATATGGTAAGACTCTTACTACAATTTTTGACTGAAAAGGCAAACCTTCATTGCCAAATATATAGATAAAAGAGTTGATACTTAAGAAAATAAGGGAGACTGTTAGAAAATTTTAACTGCTCTATACCCACTCCAGTACTCTTGCCTGGAAAATCCCATGGACGGAGGAGCCTGGTAGGCTGCAGTCCATGGGGTCGCTAGGAGTCGGACACGACTGAGCGACTTCACTTTATTTTTTCACTTTCATGCATTGGAGAAGGAAATGGCAACCCACTCCAGTGTTCTTGCCTGGAGAATCCCAGGGATGGGGGAGCCTGGTGGCTGCCGTCTATAGGGTCGCACAAAGTCAGACACGACTGAAGCGACTTAGCAGCAGCAGCAGCAGCATACAGAAAACTGGTCAAGGTATTAAACTGGCTTGATGGAGTTACACTGGAAAATAATTTCTTGATGAAAATTCATTAATGTTGGTATTGTTGTTGTTCAGTCGCTAAGTTTTGTCTGACTCTTTGTGACCCCACAGACTGCAGCATGCCAGGCTTCCCTGTCCTTTACTATCTCCCTGAGTTTGCTCAAACTCATGTCCACTGAGTCAGTGATGCCATCCAACCATCTCATTCTCTGTCACCCCCTTTTCCTCTTGCCCTCAATCATTCCCAGCATCAGGGTTTTTTGCAATGAGTTGGCTCTTTGCATCAGGGGGATAAAGTATTGGAGCTTCAGCTTCAGCATCAGTCCATCCAATGAATATTCAGGGAATATTGGTATAATTCAGATTAAAAATTTGGGATCTTCCCAACCCAGGGATCAAACCCAGGTCTCCTGCACTGCAGGCAGATGCTTTGCCATCTGAGCCACCAGGGAAGCCTCCAGTGAACATTATGCCTAGAGAAAAGGGCAGGCATAAAAGGTCATATATGACTCCATTTGTATGAAATACCCAGCATAGGAAAATTCATAGACACAGAAAGCAGATTAGTGGTTATGAGGAGCTGGGAGGGGAGGTTATGACAGGGAGTGACTGCTTAATGGATATGGGATTTTTTGGGGGGAGTGATGACAATGTTCTGAAACCAGAGGGTGGAGATGGTTGCGCAATATTATGAATTACTCAATGCCACTGAACAGTATACTTTAAAATGGTTAATTGTATGTTATGTGAATTTCACTTTAATTAAAAAAAAAAAAAATCCAAAACAGCAAAGACTCTTTGCGGATGGAGCCAGAGGGTGTGCCAAAGACAGAGGATGGTGGGTAATTGACTTCCGTACCTCTGTGGCTTTAAATAAAAGGGATGGGTGAGAAAGGGGCTCTTCAGTGAGTACTGCTCCCCAGGACACATTTCCCAAAGAAATGTGCCCTGCCTGCTCAGGACATGAGGTATAGACGGATAGATGAGGGTGTACACAGGGAGTAAGAGGGCAAAGAGGGAAGAGAGGCCAGCTCTCCCTCCCCACTGAGGGTGCTGGCTCACACAGGGACAGAGATTTAGGGCTTAGAGGACTAGAAAGGCTGCAAGCAAGCCCAGGAGGGTGGTCTCAGTGGCCACTGAGGAGGGAAGCCTTGGCTTTCCTATACCTCATCATGTTTGGTAATAAAGCAAGACATTTCACATCTAGAAGCACCTGCCAGGTAAGACTCGTATGTAAGTGGAGCCCGTGAAATAGAGTTTTATGCACAGAGCAGAGATCAGGTCACAAAGCTGTAAGAAGTCTCTTTACCCGAATTACACAGACCCAATCGTCTGGCTTCCATTTCATTGCCTGAGTCTGTTTTATAGTCATGCTTTTTCATGAAAGCTTTTAAGGGAGGCTATTCCCTGATGTCATGTAAAAAAAATGTCTGAATACAATTACATTACAGAGCAGCACTCTTGGAAGAGAACACAGCCACGAAGCTTGCTGGTGTCCTGTTTCCTTCTCTTTAAAAGCCATTTGTCCTCTCTCTAAAGACAGAAGCCCCCCAATCCCAGCTCTCCCGGTCCCTCTCTCTGTCAGAGGGCCCAGCAGCACTGAGCTGGGAAATGCATGCAGAACTGGGGACCCCCCCCACCAGGGATGCGGGTGGGCCATCAGGGAGTGGGGTCTGGCTCTGGGGCCTGGCACGCAGTCCTGAGCCACCTTGTCTAAGGTCACACATCTCACAGTCAAGGCGAGGAACTGAGCCTCCTTCTCCAGGCTTTCCCAGGAATTTTGGCCAGAACCTCCTTTCCACTTCCTCCCCCACCCAAGAGCCTGATTCAGACATGCCCCCAGACTCGGGGAATGGTTTTCCTTAAAAGCCCTTTTGAAGCTCTTCTCAATCAAAACCTGCTCTACTGTGAGCAAATTCTCCACATTTCTCACCCTTCCCTTGCTTCTTTCTCCTCCTGGCAGAAGGTGCCGTGCTCCTAACTTTCCACAAGAGGCTCTTCATTTCCTGTCTCTGATGTGGACAGATCAGCCCACGCCTTCTGTGACTTCTGGACAAGTCTTGCCTCCTTCTCACTCAACAATCTCTCTTCTTTTGGGGTCCGTACTAACCACTTCCTGTTCTTGAGAACCTTATAACTAGAGACCTGGCCTTTCTCAATGACACAGAGTCACTGCCATTCCACTGGTGACATCAACATCCATAAAGATACCCCTCCCAGGATTTGGTTTCGCCATTCTTGATCCTTTTTAATACCAATACTCTCCATCTCCCATTTCACTGAATGCCCAACAACCATGATAGCATCTGAGACCCTGCTGTTGCTTAGAATGGTTTTGACTTCAAGATCTTAAATTCTAAGCTTTTGGGTCCCTTTTAAATGAATATCATCATCGCTAACATTTATGAAGTAGTCATTATGTATAGTGCTTCATATAAATTAATCATATGTGTGTTCATTACAATGATCTTTTGAAGGTTTTATGAGCCCCATTTTAGGAATGATGTAAGCAGAGACACGGGTGAGGTTGTGGGATTTAAACACCATAGTCTATCCACTGTGGCTCCTACACTGTATGGCCTCTGATATTCCTAAAACAATGGTTTAACCTTCTACTTCTTCCACTGGAACTACCTTTTCACTCTAATCCTGAGCACATCTTGACCCTGCCCTTCTCTCAGGCCATCACTTGTCTCTCTATGTACATCCTGGGCTCTCTGGGTTTGGGATGCTCTTCCTTAACCCGTCTCCCTTATCAACTTGATTTTGTTCCAGGCTCAACAGCGCTGTATAACCATTTCTTTCCAAACCCATCTATTGTTCCACTGTGAGCCACTGATATGCACTGGAGAGAGGCAGGATGCTCTTTAGGCTCTCTATGCATTCATGCTCTATTTTTTGGCCATGCAACATGCAGGATCTTAGTTCCCTGACCATGAATGGAACCTGTACCCCCAACAGCAGAAGCTCAGAGTCTTAACCACTGGACCACCAGGGAAGTCCCCACGGATGCTTTTTAATCTCAGCTGTCCTCTTGCTGCTCTCTCACCCCTGGCTATTCTTTCACTCATTTTTTTGGTGATTTCTGACCGAACTTCTATGTAAATTACTTCAACCATCTCCCTGTCCCTATATCCTACTCCCTAACCACTCATTCTTATAGATAATCTTGTCTTCTACAGAAGACATTCAACATAAGCTCAAACTTCTGTCCGCCCCAACTTCAAAATTTCTCTAATGATTCTTTTGAAACATTAGCTTGAAGGCAGAGCCAGGTTTAGGAAATGTGGTTTTAGGACAAGGGAGTAACGTCAATATTTATATGAGAGACAGCCTAGAGAGGGAGAAGGAGAACAGAAAGATGCAGAGGAGGAAAGGGTGCTGTGGCTGCAGACAGGTCACAGGGTTGGCATACGGTGCTGCGTGAAGAATGTGTGGAGGTTAAGGAGCATTTTTTGTTGTTGTTTTTGGCTTGGAAGGAAGATAGATAATATTACAGAGTGTGTGCCTGCGTGTCTAACTCTTTGTGACCCCATGGACTGCAGCCCACCAGGCTCTTCTGGCCATAGGATTCTCCAGGCAAGAATACTGGAGTAGGTTGCCATTTCCTGCTCCAGGGGATCATCCCAACACAGGGATTGTACCCAGGTCTGCTTGCATTGCAGGCAGATTCTTTACCACTAAGCCACCTGGGAAGCCCGTTACACAGTGTACTTACTTTTAAACTCCTTGAAGCCAGCTTCTGACCTTCTCACCACTGGACCTTCTCTCTCAACACTCATTTACGACATTTCCTCAATCCTTATACTCCTTGACCTGACCTTTTGATGGTGATTGGCACAGCTGACCAACCTCGCCCTCTTGAGTTTTTCCTTATGTGGGTTTCCTGATGCCAGAACGTCTTGGTTTTCTTGATGGGTTTTTGTTAACTTCCTTTGCTAGCTCCCCTCCCACACCATTACAATGGGCTCTGATGGATGCTCCCAACTTTCATTTCTCTCTCCCCACCCCCATTCATCCATTTATCTCTCTCTTTCCAAATATATTTATTGAGGCTCTACCATGTGCCAAGCACATGGCAGTTATTAAACTGTAGCTGAATTAACTTTAAAGTATAGCTCCGATCATGTTACTTACTTGTTCTAAAAGTTTTACTGGTTCTCTGGTGCAAATGATATCCAGATCCTTTGCCCTGGCACTCCGGGTTTCAGTGGACATGTGCTGTTTTGTGGCCCAGCTGCCATTCGCCTTCTCTGGATAGCTGTACCTGATCTTCCCTGGAGAGTCAGCCCTTCCATGTCTTTAGTCCACACGGTCTGGGAATGGCTGACACCTCCCACTCCTGTTCCAGGAATGGGCACCTGCCCCAGGTCTAAGCCATTCAGGGCTTCATGTTCTGGGCCTCAGAGATTAGTTCCAGGATGGGCCTGGAACCCAACTACAGTCACTGAAAAAGCATTTAGGGACGTCCTTGGTGGTCCAGTAGTTAAGACTGCACTTGCGCTGCAAGGGGTGCAGGTTCGATCCCTGGTCGAGGACTAAGATCCTGCAAGCCTCATGCCACAGCCAAATAAAAAGAAAGCATTTAAACGTGAAGAGACATGACTGACACAGGCCTTGAATAAATGAAGATGTAAAGGCTAGCACTGCTGCAGCCATCTTAGAACTTCAAGGGGAGCGAGAGCTTATCTGAAAACAGAAACAACCTAAGAGCAGAGAAGAAAAATTATGAAAAACCAGGTCCCTGGGACACTGTCTGAGCCCCGGAACTATGCCGTGTCTGAAGCCAGCCGCCTCCCCCCGGAGCTCTCAGTTACATGACCCAACGTGCCCCACCCTGGGCTGGAGCGGGTTGGATCAGACTTTCTGTCCTCTGCATGTGCAAGAGTCTTGCTTGATCCAAACATCCTCCGCTGCCCCGCCCTAGTCCCCTACTCGAATAGGAAGGCTTGTATACTGATTTATTCCTTTCCTGAATGTGCCTCACACTTGGCCATCTCTGTCTTTCTGGAATGTTTCCCATCTTTTCCATTTTCTCTCACTCGAATTATAAAACTTCAGCTCTAACAGACTTCCATCCAAGAAGCCATTCTTCTCCAGTTTCCCCCAATAACAAATGTTTGTCGAATAAATGACTAACCCGACAAACAATGACACAGGGTCCAAGGAGGGGGTTTCCAGACTGCTGTCCAGACCTGAATTCCAGCAATCCTGTTTCCCTCAGGGCTTGGGACTTGTTTTTTCCATCTTCCCACTGGTCTAAATCCCTGCTTCCTACCCTCTTTGGCCATCATTTCCCAGTTTCCCTTGGGATGTGCATTGGTTTTTTAGAAGGTTAGCAGACACTCAAAACAGAAAACTCCAAAATCTAAAACTGACCCAAGGGAAAAAAAAAAAAAAGATCTGGCTTAGTCAATAAGTCTGGAAAATTCCGAGTTAAACAAAGGTTTTTGTTTTTAACAGACAGAGGTGGAGATGGGGGCAGGACGGGCAGCCTTTCTCCACTTTACTCATAAAACAGGTACCAGCCCAGAGTGGAGCGCTGCATTCTTCCTTGCAGACGCACTAGGGGAAGGCAGGGGAGGTTCTTTTACACACACACACAAATATCCTGCCCTTTGTTCAAGGTGCCTATTTGCTCTGCACAGAGGCTACTGCAAACATAGAAAACGTTCATTGTTAAACCCGGCATGCCAAGTGGTTTTGCCTTCTGGCAAATCTCCAAACCATAATTATTAAGGGACTCCGAGCTGCTGAGGAATTCTTGGGTTACAGAGGCTTTGATCTGCCTTCTCTCCCCCACATGAATTTCCATGGGTATGGCTGACTTTCATTGTTGGTCCCTGGCAGTGGGGCTGCTTCGAAGGTAAGGACTGAACAGCGCTGCAAGGTGAGTGGGGTCCCTGGTGAGGAGGGCTCTGACTGAAGCCCTGCACAGCGGTAGCCAAGGGAACAGACAAGCTCTGTCCAAGTACTGGGTCGGAATGTGGTGGCCTCAAATCTTCTGTTTCCCCCATGCTCTGGGAGGTCCAGGTTCTTGGGCCTCCCTCAGGACCAGGCTTCCAGTTAGGGGAGGCTTTGTTAATTATTCCCATCAAAGTTGAGAGATCTGCCCCCAAAATCTTTGGATAGCTCCAGCAGTTTGGCAAGTGTTGATCCCAAACTCAGGTAGCTGCCTCCACTTGGTTACAAACTGTTCAACAGTCAAACTTCGAAAAGAGTCAAACTGCTCTCTAGTGAAACACAGGCGGAATGTCAAGGGGGACAGACCTATTCTTTCATGCTTTTTAAAATTCTCCCCTGCCTGAAAAGAGACATGGGAAAGAACATCCAGATGTTCATGATTCTATAAGAAAGAAGGAATGAAAAGATGCTTCCAAAATACAGCGGTAAGGCTCTCTGATTGAGTGCATGAAAAGGATCCTATAACAAACAAAATTTCTAGTTTTCCAGTATTAAATACATTTAGCATTTGGATCGAGGACAGAAATATTCACTTTTTGACATTTGTTTTTCTTCCTATTTTAATATAGCTATGAGATATGTCATCACCCCCATTTTACAGAAGACAAAACTGAGGCCAAGATAATAGTGCCAAGTAGTTCAGGACACAGGTGACTGATTCTCAGATCACTATTCTCTCACAAGTTGGCAATGCCCTTCAAAGGTGTCTTTCCCAGATGGGAAGGCCCTCTGTTGGTGGGTGAAGAATAGGGACGGAGAAACAAAGGTAGGGAGAGAATGAGGGAGAAGACAGAAATCAAGCTCCCCCAGGGAAGCAGCTAGAAATGAGACGATCTAACGCAGAGGGAGCTCAGAGAACTGCCCAGACTTCACCTGTGTTGGGGGCTGGGGGAAAGGAACTTCAGGGGCAGTATAGATTCTTTCTTCAAGTGTCAGCTCCCATTGGGAGAGGCAGAGTATAGAAGCAGAATGCCAGGGGGACCCTAATAATGAGTCCCAGCGTGCTCGTCACTGTCTGTTAGTGGCTGCTGCTCCCTGGGAAGGAGTCAGGTGCTCCATTGCAAAGAGGAGAGAGGTGTCCCCTGCCCTGGGCAGCTGGGTCCAATCCCAAAAGGTCTGCTGTGGGGGAGGACAGGAGGCTTCTGAGCTTCCTTTCCCGCATGGGTCCATATAGTGGGGTCCCCTTTTGTCCCCCGACTTCTATCTATTCCCCTTTCTTCCTTCCTGTTGGCAGATGCCTTAGGAAGATGCAGATGAGCTCATGCCGGAAACGGGAGACCTTTCTTCCCACTCAAGGTGAAGGTCAGTGATTCACATAGCTAAAAATAAACTTAAGGCCACCTATCAATAAAAGGAAAATGAAACACACACAAAGTTCAATTCCCCTTGCTATTTAAATTACAGCAAGGAACATAAATCCTTATTTAGTCAAGTACAACCAACACTCAAATATGTAAACTTTAATTACGTGTTCTGGACCAGTGAGAGTAAAATGAGGGAAAAGCAGGAGAGGTGAGGTAGGGGAAAGCCACAAACTAAAGGGGGGAAAGCCCAGGGGCAGGAAGTGAGGCCCAAGCTCAGAAGCAGGGAAGCGAGTGAGAGGAGGGAGGAGGCAGAGAAAGCAGAGTGCGGAGTAGGTTCTGGAATGAAGCGACAAGTGACTCTGGGCAATGCCTGTCCATGGGTAACTATCACCTACAACCCCTCCTGATCGCTACCCTTTATACTCAGGTCCCCTTCCTGGGATGGGGGAGCCACAAGAGTCCATGGGAGAAAACTTATTGAATTAAACAGAGGACGTCCAGTTGAATTTGAATTTTAGGTAAACAGTGAACATCTTTCCAGTGTACATATGTCCCAAATATTGCACGGGGCATCTTACACAAAAAAGCTATTTGTGGTTTATTTGAAAGTCAAATTTAACTGAGTGTCCTGTATTTTTGTTTGCTAAATTTGGCAATCCTATACTGGAGGTCAAACTATTCTTTGGACCAGAACTCAAAGACCCGGCCAATATGTACACTGAGGGTCGGGGGAAAAAAAATCAAGTGGAAGGTCACTTTTTGAAATGAGGAGTGAGGCAGCACAGAGATTTGCCAGGCAGGATGGTAGCCAGCAATTCAAAATGTCAATTCTCAAGTCGTCTCCTTCTTGAACGATTTCCTGCTGAGACCACGTCAGTGGCCCCCTCTCCCTGCCAAGAGTCAGAGAGGCTAAAAACTGTGCACAGAGGCACACTGGGCCTGTGGGTAACCTGGCCTGTGTGCGGCTTCCGTGAGATTCTGAAATTTCTGAGGTGGAGAGTGAGCTTGCGGAACACTGAGGGACAAGTAGAGCCAAAATAAAACTCAGTATATAATCTAGGGTGCTAAAAAACATTCACCTCAATCTTCATCACTATCATTTTCTGAGGGACATGACTGAGCCCAGGCCACCGTGCTCAGGGGAGGGGTAATGAAGCTGACCTCAACCGGAAGCTCCAGGTTCTCTGAGTGCTTGGTGAAGAGGACACAGCGGGCGAAACAGAAATAGTGGCCTCTCCTGTGGTCCACTGCTTCGTGGGACTTTGCTCCAAACTGCTCGATGCTGCACTGCAGTTCAGGCAGCACGTGCTCGGTTCCACCGTGGCCCCTGTTTGCTCTGATGGAACACCCACCAGTTCTTGCAGTCATGCTCCTTGCCAGGTCCCGGGAGGCTCCAGAGACTGTAATTCATAATATATGGCCGTCTAGAGCTTCCCTGGTGGCTCAGTTGGTAAAGAATCCATCTTCAATGTGGGAGACCCTGGTTCAATCCCTGCGTTGGTAAGATCCCCTGGAGAAGGGTATAGCAACCCACTCCAGTACCCTTGCCTAGAGAATCCCATGGACAGAAGAGCCTGGTGGGTTACAGTCCACGGGGTTGCAAAGAGTCGGACATGACTGAGGGACTAAACCACTGCTACCTGGCCTTCTAGATATTAAAAAATTATGCATTTACATAAACTATTATTATTTGTAAGTGGGGTCATTCTACAAATTCTCTTATGCTATGTGCTTTTTTCAGGTAATGATATATCATGAATACCTTTGTGTATCAGTTCATATAGATTTACTATAGTATTTCATTCTTTTTAATTGTCTTGTGGTATGGAGATATATATTGTCACCCTGCTTATTTAACTTATATGCAGAGTACATCATGAGAAATGCTGGACTGGAAGAAACACAAGCTGGAATCAAGATTGCCAGGAGAAATATCAATAACCTCAGATATGCAGATGACACCACCCTTATGGCAGAAAGTGAAGAGGAACCAAAAAGCCTCTTGATGAAAGTGAAAGTGGAGAGTGAGAAAGTTGGCTTAAAGCTCAACATTCAGAAAACTAAGATCATGGCCTCCAGTCCCATCACTTCATGGCAAATAGATGGGGAAACAGTGGAAACAGTGGCAGACTTTATTTTCTTGGGCTCCAAAATCACTGCAGATGGTGACTGCAGCCATGAAATTAAAAGATGCTTGCTCCCTGAAAAGTAAAGCTATGACCAACCTAGACAGCATAATAAAAAGCAGAAACATCACTTTGCTGACAGAAGTCCATATAGTCAAAGCTATGGGTTTTTTCAGTAGTCATGTATGGATGTGAGAGTTGGACCATTAAGAAAGGCTGAGTGCTAAAGAATTGATGCTTTTGAACTGTGGTGCTGGAGAAGACTCTTGAGAGTCCCCTGAACTGCAAGGAGATCAAACCAGTTTATCCTAAAGGAAAGCAACCCTAAGTATTCATTGGAAGGACGGATGATGAAGCTGAAGCTCCAATACTTTGGGCACCTGATACAAAGAGCCGACTCACTGGAGTCAGCCAGTGAGATTCACTGACTCATTGGAAAAGACCCTGATGCTGGGAAAGATTGAGGGCCAAAGGAGAAGAGGGAAGCACAGGATGAGATGGTTGAATTGCATCAACGACTCAATGGACATGAATTAGATCAAACTCTGGGAGACAGTGAAGGACAGGGAAGCCTGGCGTGCGGCAGTCCACAGAGTCACAAAGAGTCGGACACGACTGAGCGACTGAACAACAATCCTTTGATGGATGTTTAGGTTGTTCTTTTGTTTCCTGCTTTTCTTTTAAACAAGAGAGAAAGGAATAAGTTCGTACATAAATCTTTGCACTTGTGCATATAGTTTCTACAGGATAAATTCCTAAGTGGAATCACTGGACCAACTGCTATATATACACAAACACAGACACACATACACATATATACATTAAAATTTCTGAAGATAATATTGAATTTCCTCTAAAAATGTACCAATTTAGTCTTCACCAGCTATGATCATGCCTGTTCCTCCATACCCTTAGCCATCCTGGGTTAAAGGCCATCTTTTTACCTTTGCCAGTAAGATATGGGGAAAATGCCAGGGCACTGTTTTCTAGTTGGCATGTCTTTATTATGTCAGGATGGCCATTTTTCCCATATGTGTACTGTTCATGGCTATTTTTTTTTCTTCCACAAAGTGCTAGGTTTAAATCGTTTGCCTCTTTTTCTATTATCTTCATTTATTGACTTTCAAAGAATTCGTTGTAGGCTATGGATAAAAATTTAATTGTCTAAAATAATGCAAAGTTGGACTTCCCTGGTAGTCCAGAGGTTAAGACTGTGTTTCCACTGCAGGGGACGTGAGTTTGATCCCTGGTCAGGGAATTAGGGTCCCACATGCTGTGAGTCGAGGTCAAAAAATTTAAAAAATAAAATAAGGCAAATAGTGTTTCTGCCTCAGAGGAGTTTTTAATTTTTTTTTTTTTTTGCTGTCATTGGCATAACTTATTTACAAGATGGTGTACAAATATGCAAGTGGTGTTTTACTGTTGTGTTTTTATTTTAAATTTATAGTTTGCTTGCAACTTGGTCAGAATGTGGCCTACAAAGGTTCCTACTTCATGGAACTGAAATTTTCTTGATGACTCAAAATATAATCAACTTTTATAAATGTTATGTAGTGATTTGAAATGGATGCTTATTTTCTGTCCTCAGATTACTAAATTCAACATAACCCAGCTTTTAAATATGGCATTCAAATCCTTTATAACCTTATTCACATTTAATCTGCTTGACTTTATAAATTCTGAGGAAGGAAGGTTAAAGTATCTTACTTTGATTGTAATTCTAACAATTTTTTCCCCTAATATTTCTTATAGTGTGTCTTTTTTGAAGGGGATACATATTTTGATGCTATTTTGCCCGATATACGAAAGTTTATACCTGTTACATCTTCTTTGTATATTACATGTTTTATCACTATCCAGCGCATCCCTTTCTGACAACTTTCCTGTTGTTCAGTTGCTATGTCGTGTCCGGCTCTTTGCAACCGCATGGACTATAGCCCACCAGGTCCTTCTGTCCATGGGATTTCCCAGGCAAGAATACTGGAGTAGGTTGTCCTTTTCTTCTCCAGGGGATCTTCCTAACCCAGGAATCAAACACGTGGTCATACACTGCCAGGTGAATTCCTTAACAACTGAGCCACCTGGGAAGCACGACCATCTTCCTGGTTTTTGTCAAAATTTTAGTTTGTCTACTATTTCTTTTGCCACCTTTGCTTTTGTTAGGTTGCCATTTGCCTGGAATAGTTCTGTCCATCCCTTTATTTTCAACCATTCCATGGCATTTTTGGTGTATCTCTTGTGTCAAAGTGACACAGCTAGAGACACTCCCTTCTTCCTCAGTATGAGAACTCTAGGTAATACATCTAGGCCAAAAGAAAACACTTCTCGGCACACAGTGCAGCTAAGTGTGGCCATAGTATCAATGTGTGGCCAGTGAGAGGTCCACAGGCGTGCTCTATGGGACTTTGGGAGGGCTCCTGAAGAGGGAGAAGGCGCGAGCGCGTTACTGCTCTTCATTCTTTCCTTTCTTCTCATCTGGAATGAGGACTGGGACGGCTGAGGCTCCCAGCAGCTACCTGGGACCAAGAAGTGACCTTGAGGATGGAAGTCACATGTCAGGAGAGGGAAGCAGGAAGACAGAGGAAGTCAGAGGGGGTCCCTCATGACTGAGAGCTGCCAGTCAGCCTGGACAACGCCCTGGGGACCCCTTTAACCCAAGAGAGACAGGAACTTCCACTGTGTTCAAACCATGGTCGGTTTGGTTTTTCTGTTACATGGAAATAATCAGATTTCTAAAAATTACATCAGATGCTGCCTTTTTCTGGGGGGGAGGGGACTCAATCTAAGAGTAACTGTCTTTTTTTATTTAATGATTTGAGTCTTAATTCTTATTTCAGTTATATTAGCAGTTATGTTAAAAACGCTTAACAAACACATCTGGACATTTGTTTTCAAGAAAAACCCTTTCAGGTTTTATAGCTCTGAGTATGGTCTCTTGACCCACATCAACATCCCCCATGAATCCATGAAATAATGTGGAATCCTAGACCTACTGTATCAAAAACTAATTTTCACAAGATCCTCAGAGGTCATCTGTGTACACAGTGAAGTGTGAAAACCACTGCTTTAGAGGGCACTGGTGCCTCCTCCCCTCTTCTGGATACTGTTCATCATCGTCTCAATTTCCTACTTAGAACCTGGGAATTCATTAGCAGGGCATTCCTGGCCTTGGAAGATCTTGCCCTCACCTTTCCAGTTCTGGTCCTTCCTCTCCCACCCTACTCACACTTTCATGCTGGACCACATATAGTCCCCTAATGTGTCATGGCACTCCCTGGGGACATACAGAGTTCTCATCTGGAGCCCACCTAACAGCCACTGCCCTTCTTCCTTGCTAACAGAAATTCAACTCTGTTATGGGAGGTGATGCATACAGCTCTAGGTGATGTATGTAGCCCCATCTCATTCTCCTTTGCATGATTCTTCCTCTCTTGGCCTACCTGGGTAGCTGAGATGGCCATGTTCCCAGATCTAGTCAGGGAGATATGCAGAGATATCTACTAGGGGTAGGGGGTTGGGAACATTTTTTTCTTCCTGATAAAGAACCTTGTGATAAGCAAACTGTATGTTTTTGCTCCTTCCTTCCTACCTAGAATGTTGAGCAGCTATCTGGAGATTCAAACAGTATCCTGTAACCGTGACAACCAGCACAAGGTCAAAAGTCAACCTGCTGAGGATCTCAAAGCAGAAAGACAGGAAGAGCTGGATCCTGGTGTGGGAGTTGGTTTCTTTGACCCATTCCTCTTTTCTCTCTTCCTCCTTTCCTCTTTTCTCTTCCCATTGGCTCCAAATTCACTCTCCCTTCACCTCTCCTTTAGCTGTTATAACATGGAAGTGAAGTATATTCTAGCTCATTAGCTATATTATACTGGATTGCCTATTTGTAATTTATCGGTTCAGTTCAGTTCAGTCGCTCAGTTGTGTCCGACTCTGCGACCCCATGAATCGCAGCACGCCAGGCCTCCCTGTCCATCACCAACTCCTGGAGTTCACTCAGACTCACGTCCATAGAGTCAGTGATGCCATCCAGCCATCTCATCCTCTGTCGTCCCCTTCTCCTCCTGCCCCCAATCCCTCCCACCATCACAGTCTTTTCCAATGAGTCAACTCTTCACATGAGGTGGCCAAAGTACTGGAGTTTCAGCTTTAGTATCATTCCTTCCAAAGAAATCCCAGGGCTGATCTCCTTCAGAATGGACTGGTTGGATCACCTTGCAGTCGAAGGGACTCTCAAGAGTCTTCTCCAACACCACAGTTCAAAAGCATCAATTCTTCAGTGCTCAGCTTTCTTTATAGTCCAACTCTCACAACCATACATGACCACAGGAAAAACCATAGCCTTGACTAGATGGACCTTTGTTGGCAAAGTAATGTCTCTGCTTTTGAATATGCTATCTAGGTTGGTCCTAACTTTCCTTCCCAGGAGTAAGCGTCTTTTAATTTCATGGCTGCAGTCACCATCTGTAGTGATTTTGGAGCCCAAGAAAATAAAGTCTGACACTGTTTCCACTGTTTCCCCATCTATTTGCCATGAAGTGATGGGACTGGAAGCCATGGTCTTAGTTTTCTGAATGTTGAGCTTTAAGCCAACTTTTTCACTCTCCACTTTCACTTTCATCAAGAGGCTTTTTGGTTCCTCTTCACTTTCTGCCATAAGGGTGGTGTCATCTGCATATCTGAGGTTATTGATATTTCTCCTGGCAATCTTGATTCCAGCTTGTGTTTCTTCCAGTCCAGCGTTTCTCATGATGTACTCTGCATATAAGTTAAATAAGCAGGGTGACAATATACAGCCTTGACATACTCCTTTTCCTATTTGGAACCAGTCTGTTGTTCCATGTCCAGTTCTAACTGTTGCTTCCTGACCTGCATACAGATTTCTCAAGAGACAGGTCAGGTGGTCTGGTATTCCCATCTCTTGAAGAATTTTCCACAGTTTATTGTGATCCACACAGTCAAAGGCTTTGGCATAGTCAATGAAGCAGAAATAGATGTTTTTCTGGAACTCTCTTGCTTTTTCCATGATCCAGCGGATGTTGGCAATTTGATCTCTGGTTCCTCTGCCTTTTCTAAAACCAGCTTGAACATTAGGAAATTCATGGTTCACGTATTGCTGAAGCCTGGCTTGGAGAATTTTGAGCATTACTTTACTAGTGTGTGAGATGAGTGCAATTGTGTGGTAGTTTGAGCATTCTTTGGCATTGCCTTTCTTTGGGATTGGAATGAAAACTGACCTTTTCCAGTCCTGTGGCCACTGCTGAGTTTTCCAAATGTGCTGGCATATTGAGTGCAGCACTTTCACAGCATCATCTTTCAGGATTTGAAATAGCTCAACTGGAATTCCATCACCTCCACTAGCTTTGTTCCTAGTGATGCTTTCTAAGGCCCACTTGACTTCACATTCCAGGATGTCTGGCTCTAGGTGAGTGATCACACCATCCTGATTATCTGGGTCGTGAAGATCTTTTTTGTACAGTTCTTCTGTGTATTCTTGCTACCTCTTTTTAATATTTTCTGCTTCTGTTAGATCCATATCATTTCTCTCCTTTATCGAGCCCATCTTTGCATGAAATGTTCCCTTGGTATCTCTGATTTTCTTGAAGAGATCTCTAGTCCTTCCCATTCTATTGTTTTCCTCTGTTTCTTTGCATTGATCCCTGAGGAAGGCTTTATTATCTCTTCTTACTATTCTTTGGAACTCTGCATTCAGATGTTTATATCTTTCCTTTTCTCCTTTGCTTTTCGCTTCTCTTCTTTTCACAGCTATTTGTAAGGCCTCCCCAGACAGCCATTTTGCTTTTTTGCATTTCTTTCCCATGGGGATGGTCTTCATCCCTGTCTCCTGTACAATGTCACAAACCTCAGTCCATAGTTCATCAGGCACTCTATCTATCAGATCTAGGCCCTTAAATCTATTTCTTACTTCCACTGTATAATCATAAGGAATTTTATTTAGGTCATACGTGAATGGTCTAGTGGTTTTCCCCGCTTTCTTCAATGTAAGTCTGAATTTGGCAATAAGGAGTTCATGATCTGAGCCACAGTCAGCTCCTGGTCTTGTTTTTGTTGACTGTATAGAGCTTCTCCATCTTTGGCTGCAAAGAATATAATCAATCTGATTTCGGTGTTGACCATCTGGTGATGTCCATGTGCAGATTCTTCTCTTGTGTTGTTGGAAGAGGGTGTTTGCTTTTCATTATATTACCTGTTTCTCCAAACCATCACTCTAAAGTAAGACCAATAGTTTTTCTGCTCTCTGAGAAGCCGAAATTATTTTTCCCCATGGGTCAGAGCCAGCCCACTCTCATTTACATACACCTAAGCCTGCTCTCCCACCCCCTGTCCTCCTCCATACCCAGGTGGCTGGCCTTGGTTCTAGCAGGCTGTGTCACAGGGTACCTTGGCTATTGGGACTGATTAAAAAAAAAAAAAAATCCTGTGGTTTCTGGGGAGTAGATGTAAACTGGAGTGAAAAGAAATTAACATTTGAAATTCAGTGAACTTTTCCCTGCCCCTGACATGTGAATAATGACTTGCTGATAGAAGCGGCTTTTTCAAAGATGAAAAACAATCTAAGATTTATGGACAAGTCTGTTCAAAAAGACCCAGCATTGCTTGGAGCCAAGGTAGAAACAATGTCAGGAGATTCCTAGATGTTTTCTGGTTGGAGGAAGGACAGGGTAGGGAGGAGTTTGGGGGAAAAGATGGCAAGAAGATGGAGGGAGGGGTTGGAACTGGCAGAATAGAACACAAGATGGTTGGCACTTGGGATGATTTCTTGTGCCCAGTCTCTGAATTCTAGAATGACATGAACTGACAACCATTTCTGGCTAATGGCAGTGAGACACAAACGAAGCTGCTTTTTCTTATTGTCTTTACCTAAGTGTCCTGAGGCTCACACCTCCTGCATGGATGGTGAGGAAGATGGGGGCCAGAAAAATTGTCCACATTAAGATAAATGAATCTTTTGTCTGAAACTGGAACTTCTGCTTTTAAGGGTTCTGCCCCGTTGTTGTGCATTTCGTTGTTGTTCAGTCGCTCAGTCGTGTCCGACTCTGTGATCCCATGGACAGCAGCACGTCAGGCTTCCCTGTCCTTCACTATTTTCCAGAGTTTGCTCAAACTAATGTCCACTGAATTGGTGATGCAATTCAACCATCTCATCCTGTGCTTCCCTCTTCTACTTTGGCCTTCAATCTTTCCCAGCATCAGGGTCTTTTCCAGTGAGTCAGATCTTCTCATCAGGTGGCCAAAGTATTGCAGCTTCAGCTTCAGCATCCATCCTTCCAATGAATACTCAGGGTTGATTTCCTTTAGGATAGACTGGTTTGATTTTCTTGCTACCCAAGGGCATTTGGGGAGCCACTAGAAAAATATACCTGCCAATTTCTCAGAGTCAAATGTAAAATTCTTGGTCAGAATTCTGCTCATGGTAGAACCAATGTCTTACAGCAACTTCTGTCCCCTGTTCCTCCCTGAAAGGCCAGGGCTAGGGGAGGAGCCCTGTGGGAGCAACTCTGGCACCATGCGTCTGGAGAGCCTCCTGGGTCTTGTGGGTGCAGAGCCAACATTTCTGAGTGTATATTTTATAACCACAGCTTCAAAGTATAAAAATAGAGTGTGAAAAATAAGAACAGGGCTCACAATCAGAGCCTCAGTCACCCTGCTGGTTAGAGAGGTTAGAGGAATAATAAAATTAGAGTAACCCAACTGAAAACTTGAAGAGCACTCACGTGCCTTTGCAAGGAAAGTTCCTGGACCAGACTTCTGCATGGCCTTTCCTAAGTGCTTAAGGCAGTTCAGCTCCCACTTAAAGTCTGTTATCACTCCTGTCTTCCCAGGGAGTTATTTATGAAGGAAGGTTCCCCAGCCAGCCTGCCAAGCCAGGCATCTTGAACCGGGATGGCCAAGGTAGGAAAAGCCGAATGAAAAGCCCACAAAGGCTGTGAGGGTCATGGGTGGAGCTGGCGCTCAATGCTGCTTCTTCAAACTCACCCAAGCTGTAACTCAAAACCTGAAAACAACCTGAATCCTTTTCCAAACACAAACCGAATCTTTTACGTCACGTTCCATATATTTTCCTAACTCCATTCCCCAGCCCAGCCCCGCTTCACAGCAGAAACCAATTTGCTGAACACAGTAGGTTCTGGGAGTTTTCCTCCTCGAAGCTTTCATTTGGAACAGATTAAGGAGGAGGAGAGGGTAAGAATCTGACTTTTTTTCTTATGCTTTTGAAAGAAAAGTAACACACTGGTGACTTTGAAGCAGAACCACTATATTCTATGACTGGCTTTGAAACAGATCAGGAAAATTTCATTTTCTAGTGTAACGAGACAGGATGGATTGGGGAGCCCCTGACAATCCATCCTAATCTAAAGACCCAGCTTTGTTTGGATCACTGGGAACCCCTGGACTTGTCATGAGGCTGGGAAGGGGACTCTGACCCACGGGGAGCTGCCCACCTCCAATCTTGTGTGTTCATTTCTCTCTCAAAAAAACCCCCAAAAAACTAAAACATGCTTCAGGACAATATGTCAGCCTGACATGAGTGACTCGAGAAGTTTACCCATTTTTGCTCTGATGAAGGCTCCTGACCTTAAGAAGTTTATGGTGTGGGTGGGATCATAACCAAGAAACAATGGAAGACCTTAGCAGTGTGAGTCTGACAAAAGGAAAGAGAATACAAATGCCTGGAAGGTTTTGTGGGAAAGAAGGACCTGGAGCTGGGCCTTACAGAACCATTACCATTTATGTTGGTAGATAAGGGCATACAACACACTCCAGTATTCTTGCCTGGAGAGTCCCATGGACCGTGGAGCCTAGAGGGCTATAGTCCATGGGTCGCAAAGAGTCAGACATGACTGGCAATTAAACAACAACAAAATGAGGACATACCAGGCACAAGGTCAATATGGGCAAAAGCACAGAGGGAATGGGTAAGATATATGTAAAGAGATGACCCTGGGACTCTCTCCCCTACTCCCCACTCTTGGGTCTGTTCTAAGTGTGGTTTCCCCATTAAAGAGATACTTTTCCAGTAAATTCTAGCTACGGGTATTGCCACTGCAAGGCTTGTAATCTTGCCTCCTAATAAAGTCTGTTCGCAATTTGAGTGATGTGTGTTCCTAAGAAACGCAACAGAGATAAGCAATTAAACTTATCAAGGCAGTGAGAAATTGTAGATTAAAATCTTATTGTGGATTATTGATTAACCTCCTTTTCTTACAAAATTAGCCATACGAGCTGCTAAAAAAAATAATTTGGATGCAAATACAGGGAAACCCTGTTGATTTTAAGTAAATAACACCTGAGAGGGTAAACTCCCAATAGCTTAAGGCCAGAGGCTGTATCTTAATTATGTCTGTGTCCCTGGCGATTAGCAAGTGGCCAGAACTTTCCAGGAACTCAGTAATTAGTATCTGTATGAAAACAAGAAGATGGGAAATGGCGAGACGTGATGGTCCCATCTCTCCAGATCAATTTCCCCTCCGTACATAGGAACAGGCTTTCTAGCTGCATAGGCGTCATATTTCCGAGCCTCTTATGCCGAGCCGTGTAGCACACGGCCAAGTCCTGGCTGATGGGGTGCCACTGGAAGGGGTGTATGCGACTGCCTTTCTCCCGCTCACTGCATGGTGGATGTGGCGGTGGGAGCCGGAACTGCTGTCTTGGACCACGAGAGGGACAGTTGAGACTGAGACTGGGAGGGCACCAAGAAGGGGAGTGTGGGTCCCTGATGACGGTGGAGCCTCAGCTGTCCACCAGCCTTTCTGTGAGAAGGGAGGGACACGCCACTCATTCATTTAGGCGGCTTTTCACTTGGGTCTGTTACAGGTGCCAAATCTAGACATCAGCTGTCTCCAGTCTGAAACCCCAAGAAAATACCTTAGAAAGTCCATTTTAAGATGGGCCCCAAACTAAGATCTTTAACTGTGTTCCTGTAACTGGGGCACTTCACCTGAAGGTGGGGGGAGGATAGAGAGGGAAATAGAGAGAGAGACGAAGAGACAGAGGAGGTGAGTTGCCGGCAAGGCCGACCTTTGTCTCTGATCCTCACCTGATGCTTTCGCCCTCACTCCTGTGCATAAGCCTCACGAGAAATCGCTTTGGAAAAGCTGGATTACTGCAATACAGTGAGGAGTTCCTCATTTAGATGATGGTGGGAACACTTCCTCCATCCTCAGTTCTGATACATCAGAAAACTGGCCAGACCATAATCTCCTAAAATCCTGCTCTCCTCAGAACTCCTCTTGATACACTTACCTCCTAACTGCTGCTGTGTATGGTCTACAAAGAGCCATCCTGAGGGCATATGGATTTATAACCCACCAACCCATTCATGATCTAAAGGTACACACACACACACACACACACACACACACACACACACACCTCTTTCCTGTGCACACAGATAAAAACACTCCTGGAGATGCCCTGTCATTACCAGAGCCACCTCCCGTTTTGTTCTGTCTACAGCTCCTGCTACATGGGTTCCTAAAGTCAAAAAAGAGCAGCAGGGTCATGGAAGACCAGGCTACCGCTCTGAGAGACTTGAGAACACGGCTCAAGGGTTTCGTAGGCAGGATGAGGGCCTTACAAGTCTCTGACAGGATGCTGAGGAATGAGGGGCTAGTGTGGCGGCCAGACGTGACTTTTCAGGCAGTAGCTATGTTATAACAGTTTGCGTTAGACCATCCTTTGGTTGCTGGGACCAGAAGAAGATGTTCTTTGGCAAGTCTGTCGGTGAGAGTACTCGGTGGGGCTGGGAAGAACACGGGTCAGTGCCCACCACAGTGGAAGAGACTTCCACTCTCTGAGAGTGGGAGTCAGGCCTGAAGCTGGGGTGGAGGCTGGGGGTGCTGCTGGCCCCAGTCGTCCTAAGCAGCCCAGGGGTAAATGGAGATGGGGGCCATCTCTGGTCATCCCTGACAGAGAAAGGACCCCAACTCATGAAACTGGCTTAGGTTTCAAAAGGGAAGACTGCACACACGGGTGCACACGAGACCCTTACATCCTGACGTGGCCTCTCTCTCGGGGGAACGTGGCGGGCCCTGAGGTCGGGAACGGAAGCGCAGAAGAGGAGAGTTGAGGCCACGAGCAGGAGAATGAGGATCACAGGGCACTGGGCTCGCCCTGACAAAGAGGGAAGATGAAACCCACACCAGCACCATATGGCCTGAGCCCCAGACTGTGGGTTCATCATTACCCGTGGGGCCGTCACCTTGTGCCCCGGGAGCTTTCATGAGCAGCAATAGGGGAGGCAAAATGATGCAAAAATGACTGTCATTTCCTCTAGAGGAGCCGGTTGTTGTCCCTCTGAGGCTTAGTCACTGGGAGGCCATGGAAACAATCCCATCACCCTAGCAACTAGGTGGAGGCAGGGTACCCCGCGGCGGTGGTAACCTGCTCTGATTTAAGACCAGAGCATTAGTCTGCGTCTGCTTCTGCACATCAGTGGGGGCGGCTGCCAGTGACACACTCAGTGAGACGCAGGTGAACGTCAGGAGCCCAGGCTTCCTGGGACGGCGACTGATGGGAAGGACATTTGGTACATGTTAACTGGGGCTCTGCTGGGTCAGTCCACCGAACCTGGGGTGGGTGTGTGGGGCTCCTGTCTTGATCACACATGATAGTCTTGAAGGAATAAATGGGAAAATACAGAACTAATTCCTGCTCAGCTACTCCGCTTCAACAGCCATTTCCCCTTGCCCTCTGCCCAGGCAATGCCAGGGTCTGCTTGGGAGTTAGCATCACAATTCCTAACTTGTTGTTTCCTTCCCTGGAACCTACTGAGAATATAGATGGACATCCAGATGGCCCTGGGAGAAGGCCCAGGAGGGAGCAAGGCTGTGGAATCTCAGGGCTGACGGCAGGGTGTGGTTTTATTGCTGGGAGATGCCTGGTTTCATAGAACACTCTGTTCTTCCACCCCTATGATGCTGGAGTTCCTCCAAGCTCTCTCTTCTAGGGAACCTTCCATTTCCTCTGCCTTATGCGACAGCATCCACCTTACCCTCGATGGGTTCTCTCTGACCCAGAAGTCTGGATTATTCTCAGTGGGCACCTGACATTTCTGTCACTTCGTTTCTATAAATTGATAACAGCTTGGGGAGCAGTGGAGAGAAGCACTTTTCTGTGTCTCGGGGGTCTGTGTTTTAGGCCTCATTTCCTTACTAATTATGTGACACTGGGGAAATCACTTATTTACCTGGGCTTCCATTTCCCCAACTGTAAAGTAGAGGCTCTAAAACCCCCAGATCGGGTGATTCCTTTTCTCTAGGAAGGACAGGAAAATAGGGGCACACTCAGCATTCACAGAGGACCTCCTGCCACGTCTGGCTGCAACTGCCCCGGCCGCCACAACTTCTGTTCCCTTTTCTAGGATAAATTCTGTGTGTCTGAAGTCTTGGGGCTCCAATCCATTTTCCTGGTTATGATTCCAGTGTCGTCTTCTTTAAACACAGCACTGCGTTTAGAAGACTCCCAATGTCTACTTTCTATTAACTCCTAGGTTCCAAACCCAGAGGCTCGGCTTAGACTCCTTTTCCTGTCTTAGAAGAAGTGTTGAGTGCAAAGCCTTTGTCACCACAGAAGTGAAAAGCCTTTGTCACCACAGGATGCTGAACTCCAACTTGAAACTTGGCCAATTCCAACTTGAAACTTATCTCCCACAAGACCCGGGGTCCATTACTTCAATTCTCTGAATTTCAGAGAAATTTCAGAGAAATTCAGAAGATAGTAAAATGAAGAGAGTGAAGTATTTCGCAGAGTGACTGTGAAGATCACAAAAGGTAAAATGAAGCAGGAGCCTCCAGAGGGAAATGTTCTCCTCCCCTGCTGGCCCACCCTGCCCTGGCCTACACACCCAGACCAGGGCCCCAGGAAGAAGGGGCCCTCATTCTCAGAGCTGCAGCCACCAATGTTTGCCTTCCAGATGGATTCATTTGGCATGGGTCCCAGCCCACTGACCATAGCCTGATGATCAACTGAAAGGTGTTCCCTGGCTGGGCACTTCCCAGGGCCAGCCCCATGCTTGACCCAGGGGCCCCCACAGATGAAACCCTTGCTCAAGTAAAGGACAGGATGGAATGGGAGGGAGAGGGGGAATTCATCCAGGACCTGCCACTGCAGAAGAGGTGGGTCTAACTGTGGCTGAGTTAACCTGCCCTAACAAGGACCCTGGAGAATCCCAGGGATGGGGGAGCATGGTGGGCTGCCATCTATGGGGTCACACAGAGTCGGACATGACTGAAGCGACTTAGCAGCAGCAACAGCAACAAGGACCCACCATCTCAGGGCAACTCCACAGCCGAGCATCCACACAGCTCTACCTCTTCTACCTTAAGTCGTTTCTAAAAACACACTAATCTCTATTGGGTTTAACTACTGTTATTATACATCCCTCCATTCCATTGATCATCAAGAGTGATTTTTGTTGAGCATCTATTATGTACCAGGTTCTGGGAATACAGTAACAAGCAAAGCAAGCAAAAATCCTAAATCCCTGGAATTTTTATTCTGGTGCATGCATGTTAAGTCGCTTCATGTCCCACTCTTTGAGATTCTATGGACTGTAGCCCACCAGGCTCCTCTGTCCATGGGATTCTCCAGGCAAAAATATTAGAGTGGGTTGCCCTGTCCTCCTTCAGGGGATTTTCCTGATCCGGGGATCGAACTCCCATCTCTTACGTCTCCTGCGTTGGCAGGTGGGTTCTTTACCACTAGTGCCACCTGGGAAGCCCTTTATTCTGGTGGAGAGAGACAAATAACAAGGTAAGTAAACAGTAAAATAATAAGAGGGTCCAAGAACCATGCAGAGAATAAAATCAGCAGGGTGAAGTATCAGCAAATGACTGAGTGGTAAGTGTAAACTGGGTGGGGTGGTCAAGGCATCTCTGCAGGCATGACACTGAAGCTGAGATTGACAAGACAAGGAGTCAGCTGTGTGGGACCAGAGGAGACCGTTCCAAGCAGTGGGCTCAGCTAGTGCAAAGGCCCTGAGGCTTCATGAGTCACAGGACCCCCACAGGAGGCCAGGGTGCTGGAGCTGAGAGAGAGGGAGAGGGCCTAGCAGGGGATGAGGCTGGAAAGAGAGGCAGGGGTGAGGTTGGGGAGGGCTTTGTCTGTTACTTCAGGAGTGGGGTTTTATTCCGAGAAGGAAGGGAAGGTCTGAGGACGGGGCAACCTCCTCCGATCTGTTCCCTAAGAAGGGCCCTTCAACAACATCAGAGACTGTGGGCTGCCGGCAGACGAGAAGACGAGAACAGAGGCAGGAAGGCCAGGCTGGAAGTTTCCGCCAATGTCCAGGTGAGAGATCCTGGTAGCTTGAACTGGCACGTGAAACAAACCTTGTGGACAGGCACTTTGCAAATATTTGTTGGATGAATATGCATGATGTCACCACTTCTGGCCTCATACTTAAATAGTAAAAGAAAAACCTGTGGTTTATCTCTGTAGGAGTAAGAGGAGGAGTGAGAAAACAATTCAGAACTTAAAAATACGCACAAGGAATGAGCGAGGCAAGTAAGTTTAGCTTGTCCCCAGGGGCATTTAGGTCAGGCTTCGAGGCAGTTATGAGGGGAATTCTAGCGTGGTGGTCACTGTTCTTGAGAAACAGGGATTTGGTACCTGCGTGTGAGATGACACTCATGGGGGCTTAAAGGTCCAAAATGGAGGCTGGGGCCAGTCTCCGGGGCCTCCGAACAGAAGAGACACTTTGGAGACAGTGTATCTGAGTAGAAGAGGAAAGAAGCTGTTGGAAGGCCGAGGCAGGAGGGAGGCCAGACCCAGAGGACTGAACCCTGAGAACCTGCAGGAACCAGGAACAGAGCAGGGCCTTCCGCCGGGCACATGGCCGGTGGGAGGCTCTGGAAGTTCCAGGATGGAGCTGTCTGTGACTCAGCACGAAGCCCGTGGGCCTCGGGCTTTGCTGACAGAACGGCCACCGCAGGGCTGCTGTGTAATGTCACAGTGACCCGGTCTCCCTCCCGGCTCGCTCAAGGGCCGGAGCGCGTGAGCCACGTTCACACTCTCATGCGGTCCCTGGGGCTCTGTGTGGTGAAGACAGTGTGGCGTGTCTATGTGTGAGGCGCGGGCGGTGTGTGGAAGGGGGAGGAACATGTCTAGGGGAAAACTGACCAGGCGTCGGCTCTCTTCTTCCTCACCTTGTCCTGGCTGTGTAACTGTTTCCAATTAGCCCGACAAATAAGACTATGACCACCTGCCTCCTGCCTGGTTCTCTCACCTCTGAGTCTCAAGTTCTCTACATCCTACTCCTGTCTACACTCTTCCGCCTCTCTGCTAAGCTCCATCCGTGTTCTCGGATCTCTGTGGCCCTCATGCAGAGCACGGAGGCCCCGGCAGTGTTTCCTGGTTACCCCAGGGCCATGGCCCAGAGTCCCCAGGCTGGCTCCCTGGCCCTGCAATCTGAGACTCAGACCCAAGAGGTGTGAGTGAGGAAGGACCAAACAGTCTGGTGGGGCTGCCAATTCTTACCCCACAAGCCCCAGACAGTGAGTCATGCACAAAGACGGCCTCTCCAGATTGTCCGAAGCAATGAACACCACGCATAGCGCCCTGGGCCAGTCCTAGCAGGGAGGGTCAGTCTGCCCGTTTTGGAGCTTTGTTGTTTCAAAGGGCACTCTAATATCCTCAGGGAACTCATGACTGATGATGCCCCTACCGACTGGTAGGTGGCCTATTGTGGTGGAAGATCAGCTATCAACACCAACTGAGTACCTACTGTGTACCTAATAGAAGACAGTCTCTAAACTCATGGGCTAGTTGGGAAGATAGAACTAAAGTGTATGAAAGAGCAAATGATAAAAGAGTAGGAAATCAAAGGCTGTTAATAACCAAACTGCTGCAGGAGTTCAGAAAAAGGGGAGATCTTGGAAGGTGAGGGGCATTGCAGAGAAGGTGGGATTTAGGGTGTCATCCCTAAACATTTCTATTTGGCAGAATGAACAGGCATTCTATAATTGCTTTGTGGTGGGGGACATGGTGGAAGGGAGGGGTAAGAACTCCTTGGAGCTAGTACTCCAAGGAAAAGAACCACCCATGGCTCATGTCCATGAGGAAACGTGTGCTCGCTTCTCTCTCCATTTCTGTATCTGTCTCTCTTTCCCAAAAGTCCTTTATTCTTTTATAACTCTCTCTTCATAAGAAAGTTTCTGCCTTTTATCTCAGTTATATCTAAAAAAACAAAAACAAAGTTCCTACCACGAAGTCATCATTCTTGAACCTAAACACTGACAGTGGATTGAGGTCTGGACCTCCTTGTTAACTGGCTTCTTTCTTTTCCTGCATCAACCAAAGCGACTCTTGGGTATCAGAAACTTTTTTTGAATCTCATAAACAGAAACAAGGAAAGGAAGGAGGGCTTCTGAATCAGGTGGCATTCCCTGGCTGAAGCTGGAAGAGGAGGGATAGCCAGAGAAGGTGAGGAGCCTGAGGAGGGTGCTTCAGAAGGCCAGAGCAGGCTCGAGCACCACAGCCTGCCCCCTGCATCTCCTCTGGCTCACAGTGAGCACCCCCTCTGCAAGGTGAGCATGCAGGGTTCCACCTCAGGCCTCTAGATTCAGCCATCTCTGCAGCACCCCTCAGGTCAGACCCTCCGTCCTCTTATCCTAGAGTTTTCAAGTCTGACGCCACTGTATCAAGTGAGACCCAGCAGAGACTGTGTATCAGAGACAAAGGGTTCTACAAAAAAAGGAAAGGCTATGGAAACTGTCATACACAGGATGGATAAATATCAAGGTCCTACTATATAGCAGAGTATCCTGTAATAAACCACAAGGAAAAGAAAATGTCAAGAATATATGTACGTATAACTGAATCACTTTGCTGTACGGCAGAAATTAATACATTATAAATTAACTATACTTCAATAGAATTTTTTTTTAAAGGCTATGGAATAACCTCAACTTGCTGAATTTTGGCCATCTTCTACACCTCTGGGTGTGTTGTTTTTCGAAGGTGCCTTTCATCCTCTCCTCCTAAACAGGCGGTTGAAGTTTGTACCTTCACAAGCCTCCCCTGCTGCTTCCACCTAGAACTCTGCCTCACGCAGAGTCACACAAATCTAGTGATTCCAATTTAAACAGTGTCCAGGCTGGGTTTTTTTCTTTTTTTTTTTTTGCCTCATATGGAAGCGCTTGTTCAAATGAGCTCGGATGTGAAATCCTGGGGTATGAATCTGTAAGACAGAAGTGAGCGAGCTGCTCAGGTGGAAGCAGAGAGCCCGGGAAGTAGGAGCAGCCCGGCGATGGCCTTTAGTGTCTCCTGCATCTGCCATGAGAGCACTTTCCAGAGCATTTCAGGGCTTGATGTCAAGTCAGAGCAGGGGCAGGAGTGAGGTGCAGCCCCACCTGGAGTCCTGACTGAACACTGTCTCTTCCCTCCTGAGAATTTCAATCCCCTCCTCTTGAGTCCCGGGGCTTCCCAGGTGGTGCTAGTGGTACAGAGCCCACCTGCTAATGCAGGAGATGTAAGAGACGCAGGTTGGATTCCGGGAGGAGGGCACGGCAACCCACTCCAGTATTCTTGCCTAGAGAATCCCAAGGATAGAGGAGCCTGTTGGGCTACAGTCCATGGTGTCGCAAAGTGGGACATGATTGAAGTGACTTGGCACGCACGCACACAAGAAACACCACATGCGCCATTTCTTCTGTTCCTCTTAGCATGCTGTGACTGGTGTAGAGGGGAGGGGAGACGATCGGTGGGGCAGGTCCCGCTGATGGGGCTTCCTCACGTCCAAAGCTGAGGGAGCCTCAGGGGTGCTCAGAGTGTTATTAACAGCCGAGGAGTTCCACCTTCCAGGTGACCGTGTGGGGTGCAGCACGTGCTGGAGCACAGTGGAACTCGGCAGGCAAAGAGGTGAACAACAAATCCACCCTCCCGAGGGCTATCTAAACACCAAGTTATTTCCTCCAGGCCTTCCAGAATCATTAACTAATTCACACCACAAACTTCTACCTCAAGCCGGCTGTGTGCATAGTGACTGGTTTCAGGCAGGCCTCTTCCATGCTTTGTGGTGGAGTGCTGGGCCTCCCAGCAGCACTGCGCTGTGTACTGGAGAGGGGAGGACAGAGCCAACAGTGCGTGCTGTTCCTCCAGCAGATAAAGATCCCCCTCTGCCCTCTCATTTTCCATTGCCGACGCTCCAAGGCCTAAGGAATACTCTGTCCCAGATCACGGTGACTGTGGCCTCTACATGCCTTTCCTGATTCCTGGTAGGTTCACTTCCTGGAACGCTCCAGTCCTCCTGCTCTGTCAGTGCCAGAGGCGTGTTCAGGTACCTCCCTTGGACACCTCCCAGGTTTGAAGCCTTGAAGTCAGCTCCGCTTTCCCTTCTCTCCCACCGCCCACGAGCACAGCCCCCAGTCCTCTTGAGTCTACCCCACACTCTCTCCATCCCATCACTGCTGAAGGCAGCTCATGAGGACATTAGCCCACCAGGCCCCTCTGTCCATGGGATTCTCCAGGCAAGAATACTGGAGTGGGTTGCTATTCCCTTCTCCAGGTGATCTTCCCAACCCAGGGATCGAACCTGGGCATCGCAGGCAGATTCTTTACCATCTGAACCACTAGGGAAGCCCGTGGATGCTTGATACCAGCTCCCAGCTGATCTGTCTCACCCTCCACTGACGCGTCTCCAGCCCTGATCCATCTCACATGAGGCTTCTAGAAAGAGCGCCTCAGGTCCACATTCCTGGCAGCATTACTCCTCTGTCTGAACCCTCGCCGGTCTCCCTTCACCTATAGAGAAGGTCTTTGGCCTGGGATTCAAAGCCAAGTGTGGTGGCCGCCCCTGCTTTTCTATCTTTGATTCCTGCTCCGCTTCCCTGGCCTCAGCCTGTGATCTGGCCACACACATCCGCCAGCTGCTCCCCAGAAAGCTCTCAAGTTGCCCTCAACTTCAAGTCTGGCTCCGGCTTTTTCTTCCACGTTGAAATGCTCTCATTTGTGTGCAGCTTATCCCTTGCTTTGGGCAGCTCCACTCTGAGGAACCTCCCCAGGCCCCACAAACAAAATGTACCCCAACTTCTCCACACCCCCAACAGGTTGTCAGTATGAGCACAGAGCTCCTTCTGTCCCTATCCAGCCATCATTTATAGGATGAGATCTCAGCGGCAAGGACTCCTCATGGTTTCTTTCTTTCTTAGGAGGAGAAGAATTAACACTTAGCCTTCTCAAAGAAGCCATTAAGTATTAGCCTCATTTAATATGATTATTTTACTGTGGCACTTTTTAAACCACTGATTTGAGGACAAAATTATGTACATGTATTTTCAAATTCCCTGGTGGCTCGGATGGTAAAGAATCTGCCTGCAATGCTGGAGACTTGGGTTCGATCCCCGGGTTGAGAAGATCCCCTGGAGGAGGGCAAGGCAACCCACTCCAGTGTTCTTGCCTGGAGAATCTCTATGGACAGAGGAGCTTGGCTGGCCATGGTGTCGCAAAGAGTCAGACAAAGCAGTGAAGAAGCACAACACACACAGCACATTTTCAAGGTCAGTAAGACCCCCTGGAGAAGGAAATGGCAACCCACTCCAGGATTCTTGCCTAGGAAATACTATGGACAGAGGAGCCTGGTGGGCTATAGTCCCTGGGACCACGCAAGTTGGACACAACTTAGCGATTAAACCACCACCACCCTTTTCAATGTACTTAAGACTCAGTAGTAACAATTAACTTGGAACACCAAAGAGCAAGCCAGTAGCAGAGTATTCTAGAAAACCCCTGTATGTTCAAGGAATGTGAAAACTTAACCATCAGCTGCTTGGTATCCTTGAGAGATGTCAAAACAAGACAATACTGTTCTAGTGAATCAGCTGGCTAAACACTGACTAGAGCAAAAAATCAGGGCGTGGTGCCCAGTTCTCAGTTGCTTTCCATCTAAAGCAGAAAGATGTGAATTTTTTTGCTTAAGAAAACCACGTTGCATTATGGAGGTTCTGTCTAAGCATTGCTATCAGGCAGAACAGAGAACACACGGGGACACGGTGAATGATATCCTCACACAGTGACGTCATGCTGCTGAGACCTCTGAATGCGAGGAATCTGGCTTGGCTTTGAGTATTTTGGATGCAAAATTCACTTAAAATGAGTTTTTAAAAAAGGTGGAGGTGGGGCAGGATGTTTTCACATAATTTACGTGAGAGAAATTACACTGGGGGGTGGAATACCCGACAACCAGGCAGATGATCTATCAATATATATACTGTATTAGTCTTTTCTAGTTGTGGAATTGGATTTTCAAAAAAACATTTTATTTTGAAATAATTTTAAGCATACAGAAAAGATGCAAGTATAGTAACTACTTGTGTTTACTACTTACACACACAATTTTATTTTTTCTGAGCCATTTGAGAGTAAGTGGCAGTCACTGTGCCCTTCTCCACCTTAATATTTCAGATGTCCATTTCCTAAGAATAAAAACACTCTTACAAAACTATTGTACGGTTATCAGATTCAGGAAATTTAATATTGATTTTAATCTACAGACAATATTTCAATGCTGTCAGCTATTCTAATCATTTTCCGTATGGCTTTTCACCCCTCCAGTACAGGATCTGGTTCAGGGTGACATACTACATTTAATCGGTCTAGATTCTTATCTTTTTCGCACCTCAATTTTATAGATCAAGATGGGGAATACAAAGACAAGTAGCCTTTTACATTACTCACCTCTCGAGGCTTTCACACATGGAAGTCTACATGCAAAAGACACTGAATATACAATTCCTGATTTCTATTTCTTGAGAAAAACCAGAAGGAGGGAGCACACAGTAATGAACTTGGAAAAATTCGGAAAGATATCAAAGTAGTAGGGCAAATACTCTAAAGATTAGGAGAGAAGAAGCCCACTTATGAATTCCAGCATGAAATGATCTTTGCCATGTTTGGTGAGAGGGTCCTATAGTAATCTAGTGAGTATTACATTCTACCAAATGCTTGCTGAGCACTTGCTGGGTGCTCCATGTATCCTTCTAAGGAACATGTATAATTGGAAAAAGGAATAAATCATTCATGGCAGAATTTGGGGTATGAGGAACTCTGAAAGCTTGGGACAGGGATGGGAGAAGGCTGCTTGCACAATGCCCGCAGTGCCAAGCTGAAGGTTTTCCCACTGAGAGGCCAAGCTGATCCTGGCTAAACTTGAGTAGTATCATGGGAGATTACTAACACACTAGCTTCCTCTACATATGCAGAGAAAAGTGACCAGACCAATATAAGAGATGACTCAAGTATGGAGAAGTTCACACATTCCAGAAGAAGCTCCCAGGGGAATGAGGGACCTCGAGTCAGGTACCAACACTATATGGCTGCTTCCCCTCCCATTCTGCTATTCATTAATGTAAACTTCCTTGCTCAGCTTGTGACTACTTGTCTCAAAATGGTGTTCTTCTCCCCTTTGGGATGGCTGGCCCAGAGCTCTTTCCTGAGATCTAGCCCCAAATGCAGGGAATTCAAGTCTACCAGAGCAGTTACCGTCCCATATGGCCATTTGTTTAGAGGCGTCACCTTGCTTCTATTCCACTTAGCCCTGTCCCTTCTACCCAGAGGTCCATTTTCTGTCTTTAGCCTGGAGTTCCCTTTTGCTTCCACAGCACTTGCCCTCACATACAGGTAACCAGCGCCAAGAGCTCTAAAAAAGCTCATATTATGAGCTGAGTGGTTATGAACTCAGAACTACTCATCTAGGCTGCTCCTCTTTCCACTCCCCTCTGGCCTCCTGTCACCACCGAATGAAGAGCCAAGGCATGAGGAGGATCAACTTGAAATGCATGGAGGAACCAAATGATGGATCTGTAATTCCTGGATTATGTAACCACGGAGAAAATTCAGACTTGGCCTTACTTAAAACAGATGACCATGTAAACAAGAGAAGGTAAAGCAGTTTTTCTCTATGATGTCCTAGAGGAGATGTCAGCAAACTGTGGCTAGCAGATCAAATCTGGGCAGCCACCTGCTTTTGTAAATAAAGCTTTATTGGAACACAGTCACTTGTTTACCTATTGCTTAGGCAGCTTTCTCACTAAATGGCAGAGTTCAGACAGAGAATGAATGGCCTAAAAGATTCACTCTCTGGCCCTTCACAGAAAATGCGTCAACTCCTGTCCAAGAGCTCTGAGGCATCGAAGAGAGATAAGAACAAAGTACCTGTTGACTGGCGAGTGTTCTCCTGTGACATGGCGGTCATCACAGTTTCCGTGGCTGCATCTCGGACAACTTGCTCCTCACTCTGCAGGAGGGTGAGGACACATTTCCAGAGAGCAAGCGTATCCTGCAGTCCTAAGAAGGCCAAAAAGAATTCAGATTACCTAGGATGCAATCTACAGGCTGGCACAAATAACTGCTTCAAATCCGGTACTGAATGAGTTATTCCTTTTTTTGTGGGTATTGCAAGGAAGGGAGACCTGACAGTCAGATAAAACAGGAACAGTGAGGACCCTAAGGGGGCAGGTTTGGAAATGTCCTTTGGAATAGGAAAGGCTTTTGGAGGCCCCAGGCAAGGCCCTCAGAGAAGGTATGACCTGGCTGACTCAGGCCTAGCTGTCCACAATGACTCATATTTCTCAGGAATGAAACTTTATGCCTCAAGAGTGCTCTGGGGAAACTAGCCAAGTGTTGATCTGAGTGACTGTTTGAGCTTATAAATTCTGAAAGCAAAGTTTCAATCAAGATTATGCTTGGGGGGGGAGGGGGCAGCAAGAACTGAAAAAAGCAAAGAGCCACGATATAGGCTGCACCATGTCCTGACCGCCGCCGCCCCCTGGGCAGGGACCCTGTCAAGTCCACATGCCTGGTGCTGCTGGGGACCACAGAGAAGGATCAGAGAGCGTCTGCCCTTGAGCGACCGAAGTGGACATCAGGTGGAGAACACACGGTGAGGGGAAGGCAGGGCTGGGAACGTGTGGCTGTGACTCACCACAGAGGCAAGGTCCCTGGGGCTGGTGTAAGGGAGGTGGGCTGCATGAGAGTGGGAAGGGGCGGGGCCTCAGAGGAAGGAGGCATGCTGCCCAGGTGGGGTGGGCCGCCAGGAAGACCACCACTCACCATCCCCTGCCTGCTTAGTGGGGAACCAACTCTGCCCTGAGAACTCTCCTTATCCTACTCTCTCCCACATCCGTCCACAACTGCCACCAACGATTCAGTCATTCCGAGAATAGTGATGGCTCCCTCTGGGGTTTGTGCTCTCTGGTCTGTTATAAATCTGGCTTTAAATTTTACTCTTTCCTTTTTTTTTTTTTTGGAGTTGAATATTATTTCATTCATTTTTTTCTTTTTATTTATGATTTTTATTTTTTTAACTGGAGGATAATTGCTTTACAATAATACTGTGTTTCTGCTGTACAACAACACAAATCAGCTTAAGGACACATATATCCCCTCCCTCCTGAGCCTCCCCTCCATCCCACTACTCTAGGTGGTCACAGAGCACCGAGCCAAATTCCCTGTTTTATATAGCAGCTTCTCCCTAGCTATCTGTTTTACACATGGTAGTATATATATGGGGCTCCCCAGATGGTGATAGTGGTAAAGAACCTGCCTGCAGATGCAAAAGACTTAAGAGATGCTGGTTCAGTCCCTGGGTTGTGACGATCCCCTGGAGGAGGGGACGGCAACCCACTCCAGTATTCTTGCCTGGAGAATCCATGGACAGAGGAGCCTGGTGGGCTATAGTCCATAGGATCGCAGAGTTGGGAACAACCGAAGCAACTCAGCAGGCACGCACACAGTGTATATATGTCAACGCTACTCTCTCAAGAATCTATCCATTCTATTTGTTCTCGGGTTTCAAATTTTCCCTTCTTAATATTTTCTTATACCCTGAAAGTCCTCGATCTTTCCTCTTTAGTCCATTTCAATTTTTCTTTCTCCTTAAACAACTTTGGTCTGTCCTTCACTTGTCTCCATGCACTTTTATGTCTTCTGCTTCTCAGTTCTGTATCTGTTTTTCATGTTATTGCAGGCCATCAGCTACCACCGACCTCCTTCCTCATTGCCTATAATGCTCTAACCAGCTCCAGCAATTCATGATGAACTAATGGCTTTTGCCCAGGACTCAATTTCACTCAGGAATTCTACATTATTCCATATACAGTTTCCTGACATGAACTTGGGTTAGAACAGCCAAAGTCACCCGGAAAATGTGCTGCAAAATGATATTATCCTCCCCGGAGAAGTGTCACCGAAGTATATAAACCTTGGCTCTTATTCTTCTGGGTCCAATGATTAAACAAAAATGGTAGCAGCTCCCCTTTTAAGTTCCCCTGTGGGTGTGAAAAAAATGCCTAAAAGTCACTTAGAAGAAAGATTTAAGAAGATACCAAAGACAACTGTTCCTCAGAGAGATCCAGGGACATGAGACACTTGATTGGTTTGAACTCTGATAACACTTAAAATTTGAAACTCACCATCTGAAAAAGCAATTCTCTCTTTTATTCTGAAAATGTTTTCTCCACAACTATACTAAAAGCTCCCTGGATGCAGGGACCATGATTTATTCTCCAGGGCTGGGCATGGAGGAGGAGTACAAAAACAGAATTCCAGTAACGGATGGAAGAGAATCCCAGTGTGGTTAATGTGAGTGTAAGATGGCAGGAGAGGGGCAGGGTCAGTACTGAGACTTTGCTCTGGGTCCTGAGTTTTCCATTTATGAAACCCTATGTTTAAAACAAAACAAAATGGTTGAATCCCTTCCTTGTTCACCTGAAACTATCACAACATTGCCTCTTAATCAGCTATACCCCGATACAAAATAAAAAGTTAAAAAAAAGAAAAAACAAAACACTACAATCTGAAAAAATATCTTCAAGTGAAAACAAAAACCCCTATGCTTTTTTAATTCCTTTGGATTTCCTAAAGCTTGGTTTTCTCAACCTCCATTGATATGATGCTCTTTCCTAATTATTACTCTTGAATGATAGGGGGTAACAGTGAGGAAAGAGACAAGAACGTGGACAATATAGTTGGAACTGTACATCCGTCTGATTTCAAAATATCTCTACCTTTCTTTCCCAAAGATGCCTTAAACCTTTTTATTTTATTTTTTGGCCATGCTGTGCAGCATGTAGAAAATTCCATCACCGGGGACAGAACCTGTGTCCCCTGTAGTGGAAGCATGGAGTCTTAACCACTGGACCGCCAGGAATCCCAAAGATGCTTTAAACTTAAAACTACTTTCCGGGAAATGAACTTTCTTTCATTTCAATGAACACTCATTCATAGCAATCTTTCCAGTCACTTAAGCCAGAAACCTGGAAGTCACCCTTGACTGTTCCCTTTAGAGTAACCTCAACACCAAGTCCTGCTGAGTCTCCTTCCTAAATGCCTTCAAGCCTGGCCTTTTCTCTTCCTCAAGGCTACTCTTCACTCTCACCCATTCATTTCTCATCAGGATCACTCCAACAGGCTTCCTGAGAGGGGTGATAGTTAGGCTGTCTTGAAAGACAAAGAGAAGTCAGTCAAGCAGCAGTTTGTTTAGAGAACTGTTCCCTGCTGATGACGCGTGGGGCCTGGGGGCTGGTGAGGAAGAAGAAGTGGCCAGGGCATGGAAGAGGAAGGGCCTTCTGAGCCAGGCTAAAGAGTATTTAGGTTTCATCCTGAAGGCAATGGGCACCCACTCAAAGGCTTCAAGCAGTGGAGGGAAATGCTCAGATCTGTATTTCAGAAAGACCACAGAGGGCTCTTGGAAGCATAAGGAGAATGGCTTGGGGGACAAGACTAAAAAAAAAAGAGGCCAGTTAGGAAGCTGTTGGTGAAAAGTAATTAGAGTAGGAATGGAGAGGATGGGAATATCGTTCAAAGATATAAAGGTACGGTGCATGCTGCCATCTTTCATCTTTCATCCTCCCTTCTTTTGTAACCTAGAGCATCTATTCACATTTTTTTAGTGTATTTGGTACAATGGATGCCGCATCCCTCCCCAGCCCCCGCCAGACAGCAGCTCAGTGCACTTACCAAGAATGGGTTGGGGGTTGGTGAGGAAAAATGGTGCAGTGCTGGCAAGAACTTCAGCAGCAGCCAGCCTGGACTCTGTGGGCAGATGATCTCCACAGGAAGAGACAACCAACTGAACCCACTGCTGCAGGCTGGGGGCCACCAAGTCTCTGGTCTGAAAGTACAAAGTGTACGTACACTAATTCAGAAGAGGCAACATGAGCAGACAGGGAATTAGGGATGAGAACATAGTGTATACCACACTGGATCTGCAAGTTAGCTCTCAGCGCAGGAGAAAGGAAGAAAGGTTTATTAGCTGCTTTTCCATTCCAACTAGGGAGAAAAAAACAACTCCAGGGAAGGAAATGTGATCCTTCAGTAATGTGGAGTCGCTGTAATGAGAGAACAAGTTCCAGGAGTCTTTTCGGATGCAAATCAGGTTATTAGAACACTGATGTATTTGATAGCTTTGGTAAAGACAAAACTTCTGGGAGAAGACTGTGGCAGTCAATACCTGTTGTCCCCCAAACCAGATTCTCTATCTTTAGTAACAGAAGCCTAGATTTTTGCCTGGGCATGTGGGTACTCAGCTGAAGACTACATTTCCCAGGTTCCCTTGTGTTGGGGCATAACTTGTGTTTAAGTTCTGACTAATAAGATGCCATTAAAAGTGGCATCTGTGCAATTTTAGGTCATATGTAAGGAAACGGGTGTGAACCTCACATCCTGGGTTTCTCCTTCCTGCTAGTTTAATGAAGACAAGGTGATGGGAGCTGCCGCAACTATCTGGGACCTTAGAATGGAAGCTATGCTAAGGACAGCAGAACAAGGTAGAAGGGTCTGGGGGGTCAATACTGTCGAGTCACTCTCTGTTTTGGATTGCTTCTTTCTGGTTTAAGCCACTGTATTTCTGAGTTTCTGTTACATTTAAAGCAGCATCCTAACCAACATTATTGTTAAAACAAAACCCTATTGTTGTTTCTTTATCAGTCAGTTCAGTTCAGTCGCTCAGTCCTGTCCAACTCCTTGCAACCCCATGAATCGCAGCACGCCAGGCCTCCCTGTCCATCACCAACTCCCTGGAGTTCACTCAGACTCACGTCCATCGAGTCGGTGATGCCATCCAGCCATCTCATCCTCTGTCGTCCCCTTCTCCTCCTGCCCCCAATCCCTCCCAGCAACAGGGTCTTTTCCAATGAGTCAACTCTTCTTTTTAGTAACAGCTAATATTGAGATATGCATAGCATATAATTCACCCTTTTAAATACATAGTTCAATGATTTTTAGTACATTCACAGATATGTGTGTACCACCACCACCAGAGTCAATTTTAGAACATTTTAATCAGCAAAAAGAGAAGCCCTGTATCCTTTAGTTATCACCCCCATCCTGTCAGCTCCCCCTCTCCCCACCCCTAAACCATTAGTCTATTTTCTATCTTTATGGATTTGTCTGTTCTGGACATTGCATATAAATTGAATCATACAGATGGCCAACAGGCACACGAAAAGATGCTCAATACCACTATTAGAGAAATGCAAATCGAAACTACAGTGAGGTATCACCTCACACCAATTAGAATGGCTATCATTAAAAAGTCTACAAATATTAAATGCTGAAGGGGGTGTGGAGAAAAGGGAATCCTCCTATACTGTTGGTAGGAATGTAAATTGGTAAGGCCACTATGCAGAACAATATGGAGGTTCCTTAAAAAATTAAAAATAGAGCTGCCATTGATCCTACAACTCCATTCCTAGTCATATATCAGAAGAAAACTCTAATTCAAAAAGATACATGCACCCCAGTGTGCACAGCAGCACTATTTACATTAGGCAGGACATGGAGGCAACCTAAGTACCCATCAACTTTATCCACAATAAAGATGTGGTGTATATACACAATGGAATGTTACTCAGCCCAGAAAAAGAAAAAAATGCAATTTGTGGCATCATGGATGGACTTAGAGATTATTATATTAATGAAGTAAGTCAGACAGAGAATGGAGAAGGCAATGGCAACCCACTCTGGTACTCTTGCCTGGAAAATCCCATGGGCGGAGGAGCCTGGTAGGCTGCAGTCCATGGGGTTGCTAGGAGTCAGACACGACTGAGTGACTTCACTTTCACTTTTCTTTCATGCATTGGAGAAGGAAATGGCAACCCACTCCAGTGTTCTTGCCTGGAGAATCCCAGGGACGGGGGAGCCTGGTGAGCTGCCGTCTATGGGGTCGCACAGAGTTGGACACGACTGAAGCGACTTAGCAGCAGCAACAGACAGAGAAAGACAAATATCACTTATATGTGAAATCTTAAAAAATAACATGAATGGATTATAGAGTCACCCTCATGGACTTTAATCAAATGTGCCCAGAACAAAAGAAGAGAAATGCTAAACAAGGTGCTCACAGAATTCTTCTCAAGTTATAACCAAAGTGAAAAATCAACATGAACAATGTTCTTGCAGAAGCTACACACCCGTGCCACAGATTTTGCCTGTGGGATGATGTACTTTTACTGACACCCTCCAGGGAAGTCAGAGAACAGAAATCTAGCCCCTAGCACAGGGGAATCAACCTTACCTCGTCACACATCTGCATGTGGTGGGCAATCACTTTGGAGGTGAGTCTCAGAGCTTCACTTTGAATTTCAGACCTAGAAAGGTGAGCCAGAAGACATTCCAAAGAAAAAATCACCCTGAAATTAATATAGTACTGTAAGGCAAGTACACTTCAATAAATATACAATTATGAAAATAAGTAAAATCAATCAATCAAAATATATATATATATATATGGTTTTTGCAGACAGTCTGTACTCCATGTGGCTGTGAAGACTGGAAATCTCTACCTCGTGGCTACACAAATGCTTCTGGAAGCAATTACCTTTTGGTAATTAATGGGAAACTCTGACATCATTCTATTGCTTGGGCTGAGAACACAGCCTGACACTTAGAAAGAAATACAAGACCTGAGTCCTTAGGCCAGGGCTGTGCTCAGGTTCATCACATAAATAACTGATGGGACCACGGGTGGTACCAAGTTTGCATGGGGAGCACTGGGGCAAACCTTTCATGGGAAGCAAGATCCATTGTCCAGATCAGGAACTCCTTTGAGCTGAGATGGACACGGTCCTCTGTCTGAGGGAGCCACTCACTGGGGTCCAGGCAATGGAGAATTTTCAGTATCTATGTGAGCCAGACCCAGGGAAAACAAACAAACACACAAACACCTCAGAAAAAAGCCTTCAGAATCTAAATAAAATAATCACTTGTTTGGATAAGGAAGTCTAGCTCTCAGAAAGCTCCCACTGTCTTCTTTTTTTCCCCCTTAACAGCTTTGAGAGAACAAGACAGCTGGGAGCAGTAGCATAGTGAGATCAGAGGCTAGACGCCATATTCCTAGGTCAGCGCCCTTTCCTTTAAAATTTTTTTTTTTTAATTTCTGACCATACCACTAGGCATATGCAATCTTAGCTCCCGACCAGGGATCAAACCCACGCCCCCGCATGGAAGCGTGGAGTCTTGACCACTGGACCACCAGGGAAGTCCCAGTGCCCTTTCCTTTTGATTGTGCTTTCCAGGCAACCATCTGCCCCTAAAGAGCCGTGTCAGCAGAGACTTACCCGTTAGTACACTCTATAGCCAATTTTCAATGCTCTGTCTCCGTGGGCACTGAGTGGCTTACTCTCTCAATCTCTGCTTTGGTTAATCTCTGTTGGCAATACCATTATCATCAAACACTTTTCTTAGTGCCCTTTTATTGTGCAAACAGAGTCCTTGCCCTTTGGATGCTGAATTTCCTTCCTATCCTGGAGACGCCACACCCAGTCCTGCCTCATGACCTTACTACTTGAGTGGGGCTCGCCAAAAAGTGTGGGGAGAGGAAAGTGTACCCGTCAGTACACGAGCCTTTACCTTGCAGAGGCATTCTGGGTGATTTTCCTTCAGCACCAATGTCAAGAATGTCCCTCCCATATTCCACAGTAAGGGCGGCAGTCCCTTCTCTCCCAGAGCAGAGGCTGCTGTTGAGAACCTTTCTAGCAGGGCTTCCAGCGTGAGCAGGCGCACTTCAGGGAAGGAAGACTCCAACAGCTGAGAGAAGGAGATGGGAACATCCCTGTTCTGCTCTCCAGCCTGGGCCGCTACTGCCCACACTGCAGCGATGGCCAGTTTGGTGAGGCTCTGGAGATACTGGGGCTGGCCTGGCACCGTGTAGGTATAGGGGAACCCTGTTATCAGCTCTGATCCTAAGATGATCCTTCTGACTTCCTCCCAGAAGCCAAGATGCTCCAGAACTAAAAAAACAGAAAGGCAAATTAAAAGAGATGATCACTTTATTCAGCGGTCCACAAAGGACATGGGAGAACATGCAAGGCTCTGGATACCCTGGGCAAAACTGCCAGACCTCCTTCCTGAGTAGATTTCATATAAACCATGTAAGAAGTGACAAGGCCACTAAGATTCAGAATTCTGGCCCTGAAGTACTTTCTATTCAGGCAAAATAATTCCCTCTGTACCACCCCAGGGTCACAGAAGGCATTCGTATCAGAAAATGCATTCCTGGTACCTTTCCCTAACATCCAATACATACAAACTCCGTGACCTCTTGTATCACCATGTCTCAAAGCTGAGCAGGATAAAAGAACGTCTAGTCCAAGCTCCCTGCAGGGGCTAGATCCTCTCAACAGCACTTTTTCTCAGAGGCTCTTGGTGGAACCCAACAGGGACTGGGAGCTCACGAGACAGACTGTTTCACTGTTTAGTAGATCTAATTGTCCCAAAGTTGTTTTTGGAGTTTCCACTGAGTGGCCCAATTCTGCATTATCAGGTCCCCAGCGAGCCCTTTAGGCATCTGAATAGTTCTTGTATCCCATCTGTGTTCTCCACGTGAAACACTCCTACTGCCTTCAACTAGTTCCAGATGATGGGGTCCACCCTCTCTCACTATTCTGAGCCCCCTTCCTTTGGACACGCCTCATGCCCTCTTCAGGCAGGGCCCCAGAGAAGGGAACACGGCTCCCTCGTGGTCTGAGCAGAAGGACTGCTCCTTTCCCTCTTCTGACATGAGGCTGCTGCAGTTGTATGACACCGGTGACTCATGCGGACCATGAAGTCAACTGAAACTCCAGGCTTTTCTTTTTCACATGGTCTGCTGACCGTGATGAGTCACCCATCTCCCACTTTGTACTACTCAGGACTCAGATCAAGACTTCTTTTCTTTGTTTATTTGCTTTAAACCCAAATGGATACCTGTTAAATTTTATCTCCCTGTTGTAATTTTGTACCCTGCCTTTTAGATTGCCAAGATCTTTTTGTAGCCTCAGTTCTGATCACAAATACTTACTATCTGCTTACTGTGTGCTGGGTGCTAAGTAAAATAAGAACACTGCCTTTAGGGAGTTTAGTATTTTAGTTGGAGAAAGAGAAATGAATGACTAGGTGATTCCAATATAGTAGTGGAAGTCTTAAAGAGGAAGAAAGAGGAAAATGCATTGGAACCGCCAAAGGTTCAAAGGCATAACATGGAATGGACCATGTGGGGAACGATAGGCAGTTTGATCTCAGCACAGAATTCAAGGTGGGGAACATAGTGACTAGAAAGCAACGTGGCCAGGATGTAGAGAACCTCCTAGGCCACGTGAAGGAACCTACACATTCTTCTGCAGCGAAGGGGATGCCACTGAGGGGTTATTTTAAGCAACAAGATCAAGTGCACATGTTCACTGAACTGTTTTTATTGCTAAGAGGGCAATATTAGAAGCAAAGAGACAAGCTGAACAACTGCTGTGGTCGTGGAGGAGAGAAAGGATGAAGTAAGGAAGAGAAAGGGAGAAGATGTATTTTACCTGCTGCCAAAAAGCTTCAAAACTGATGGGAGGATAAAAACAACTACGAAAACGGCAAAATGCTTGGTGCCCTAAACTCACTAGGGAAGGGCTGGTAACTGCTGAGTATTAATGTGCCAGGCACTATAAAATATCACATACCCATCTTTTAATGAATGAATAATAATTACATTTAGAATTGGTGGCTCAGATGGTAAAGAATCTGCCTGGAATGTGGGAGACCCAGGTTCAATTGTGGATCAGGAAGATCCCATTGAGAAGGAAATGGCAGAGAAGCCTGGTGGGCTATAGTCTGTGGGGTCACAAAGAGCTGGACACAACTGAATCTTTGTCTTCTTAGAGTTGACACTAGCTGAGTATTACTCTAAGCACTTTAATAAGTACTAACTCACTTAATGAAATAGGCACTATTATGATTCCTTGGTATTTTACAGATGAGGAAACAGAGGTTAAGTTACTTGCCCATGGTCACACAGGAAATAGTAGGTAAAGGAAATACAAAAGCCATAAGAATGACCAAAAGGAATGCAACATACACTTACTTTCTATTAGAAGAAGTAAAAAAAACAAAAAGTGGTGGGGGAGCTTTCAGGAGGGAACACAATTTAAGATGGGCATTGAGGCTGCCCAGAGGTGCCTGCCTGGAAGAGGAAAGGGCAGTTGCTGGGGTGGGAGAGCCGGGAGAGGGTAGATAAAGGGAGGCAGGCAGATGCTTCACTGAATTAACCAGTCAACAGAGGAGCAGCGGGGGAGGTTCCATCAGAGTGACAAGCTAGGAAACTATCAGATGACATTCACGTAGGTGCTTTCTCCAAACTGCTGGTTAGAAATACTCTTTGTTCTGCAGAAAGACCCAGTGAGGGATCCTAAAGCAGAGTTTCTCAAACTTGAGTGAGCATCAGAACCACCTGGAGGACTTGTTAAACCACAGAGCACTGCTTGGGCCTCACCCCCAAAGTTTCTGATCCAGGATGGTTGGGGCGGGTACCAGGAATCTGAATTTCCAACAAGTTCCCAGCTGATGCTGCCGCTGCTGCCAGGTACTTCGAAAACCACTGCCTTCAGGTGATGGCTCTTAACCAGAAGTTATTAAAACCACACATGCCCCGATCCCATCTTTGTAGACTCCAATTCGGTTGGTTTGGAATTAGCCAACAGGTAATTCCGCTCTGTCTCCCAGCAGAGAACCACACTCCTAAGCTATGACTTTCATAGGGGTTCACAGGGTTTGGAGGGGGGGGTGCACGGTGGGTAGATATGGGCTGCAGTTCCATAGAGCACAACTGATTCCAGCCCAGTACTTCACCATAGTGAAGAACTAGAAAATTCACTGCCCGCGTTTTCTGTTATCAATAAAAACATCAAAGGAGGGGAAATCCCCAAGAATTCAAAAGAATGAATAAGCTCTAGAAAGGTCCCTCACAGGCAGGCTTTCAACACTGGGTCATTATATACCTGTTCTGTTCCAGCTCCTAGTCCACCAGACTCCTCTGTCCATGGAATTCTCCAGGCAAGAATACTGGAGCAGGTTGCTATTTCCTCCTCCAGGGGATCTTCCCCACCCAGGGATGGAATGCGTGTCTCTTGAGTTTCCTGCATTGGCAGGCGGATTCTTTACCACTTTCCTGCTGCACCTGGGAAGCCTCTAGGGTGCAGCAGGAAATTACAAAGACCGGGCTCGGCTCTCCTGGAGCTTGCCTTTAAAGGGGAACACCCTCTCCACCTGTGTCAGAATGAGGGGTCCTCTGGGTAGAACAGGAGGTTGGGATTAGAAATACAAGCAGCAATGTTGCCTTCCTCTCTAGAGCTGTGGTTTCTCAGCCTGGGAAGTACATTAAATTTATCTGGAGAGCTTTAGAAAAACACTTATGTCAGGGGACACTTGACTGCATCTCTAGGGCGAGCCTGGTTTCAAGGTGACCCAAATGATGCCACTGTGCAGCTGGGGTCACAGTTACTGCTTCGTGGACATAAAAAAGCTCAAGTTAGTAGTTTGATGGCACTTAGTTCTTCAGTCTGAGGTCTGACAACCCTCTTTTCTAGAAGACAAATTTTCTACTTGCAATTTCAATTTTGCTGGCTTTGGGTGCCTCCTTTCTATCTTTCTTGGAAAGCCAAGTGTTCCAGTGGAAGAATTAAGTGCCTCTCCTTTAATGGCCCCATCTGATTTTTCATTAATTAGATGATTTTTGTAAACTCTTGTTAATTGGAGTTTTTTCCAGCCCTACTCATTTGGAATTGCTGGATTTTCCCAACAATGTAGTCATTTTAGTCACCCAAGTATGTGTGACTGATTCTAAACATCCAATATGATTTCAGTTTTGGAAAGAACTTTTTTTTTCTTCTTTAGACCAAGTATATTTCTAACCTTCACAGGAATGGCTGGATGGCTGGATTCACTTGGAAAGACAATCCTTCCTGCTGTGCTCTGTCCTGGTTCAATGGAGAAATAATTCCCAAGTTTGGAATTCAAGAACCAATCAAAAATCAAAACAATGTGACAAGCTGGTATAAGTTGCCAACATTTTGTTTGGTAAAGAAAGGATGTTAAAAAATCTACTAGCTGTCATTATTCCATGAAAAAAAGGCTATCTGAGCAATAAAAAAGTCATAGACTTCCAGGGTCATCATAAAGGACACTTCTTGGGAGAAATGTGGTTTTAAGAAATATTTGCTTAGTTGTCATTCTGCTGTGGTTTTATGGTGAAAATATCACCAGGGAGCAGCATTAGGGAACTGCAGCCTTGGAGAAGGTGATGGAAGTTTCCTGAGGTTGATCCATCTGGAGAGCAAGCCCAACCTGAACAGAGGTTTCCTAGAGAGGAATGGGGGGCCTCTGCCGATCCCTCAGGATGGCAAGCAGAGTGTCCATGAGAAGGAGCACAGTGCTCCATTCACACAATTCCCTCTGGGAGTCTCAGATGTGCTATTTTAGCAGTTTTGGTTCTTTAGGAAATTGTAGATTTCAGTGTTATGTCTGAAACTTGATTGCTAAATTAACTGGATTTCAAAGCTGCCATTCCCTAACCAACCAAGGTAGGGCACTGACATCAATCCAGGCTGTGAATACAGAATTTAAAAGCAGCACTACCTAGAGTGGAACTAGAACCAGAGATCAAATTGCCAGCATCCACTGGATCATAGAAAAAGCAAGAGAATTCAAAAAACCATTTACTTCTGCTTCAATGACTATACTAAAGCCTTTGACTGTGTGGATCACAACAAACCTCATCTCAAGAGGTGAGAATACCAGACCTCCTTACCTGTTTCCTGAAAAACCTGTGTACAGGACAAGAAGCAACAGTTAGAACCAGACATGGAACAACCAATTGGTTCAAAATTGGGAAAGGAGTACGTCAAGGCCAAATATCATCACCCTGCTTATTGAACTTGTATGCAGAGTGAATGAAGTGAAGTGAAAGTTTCTCAGTCGTATTCTACTCTTTGTGACCCCATGGATTATACAGTCCATGGAATTCTTCAGGCCAGAATACTGGAGTGGGTAGCCTTTCCCTTCCCTAGGGGATCTTCCCAACCTAGGGATCAAACCCAGGTCTCCCCCCTTGCAGGTGAATTCTTTACCAGCTGAGCTACAAGGGAAGCCCAAGAATAATGGAGTGGGTAGCCTATCCCTTCTCCAGTGGATCTTCCCAACCCAGAAATCGAACCGGGATTGCATTGCAGGCAGATTCTTTACCAACTGAGCTATCAGGGACATCACATGAAATGCTAGGCTGGATGTTTCACAAGCTGGAATCAAGACTGCCACGAGAAATATCAACAACCTCAGATATGCAGATGATACCACTCCAATGGCATAAACTGAAGAGGAACTAAAGAGCCTCTTGATGAAGGTGAAAGAGGAGAGTGGAAAAGCTGCCTTAAAGCTTAACATTCAAAAAACAAAGATCATGGCATCTGGTCCCATCACTTCATGGCAAATAGATGGGGAAATAATGGAAACAGTGACAGATTTTATTTTCTTGGGCTCCAAAATCACCGCAGATGGTGACTGCAGCCACAAAATTAAAAGACTCCTTGGAAGAAAAGCTATGACAAATCTAGACAGTGTATTAAAAAGCAGAGACATCACTTTGCTGACAAAGGTCTATCTAGTCAAAGCTATGGTTTTTCCAGTGGTCATGTATGGATGCGAGAGTTGGACCATAAAGAAGGCTGAATGCCGTAGAATTGATGCTTTCAATTGTGGTGCTTGAGAAGACTCTTGAGAGTTCCTTGAACAGCAAGGAGATCTAACTAGTCAATCCTCAAGGAAATCAACTCTGAATATTCACTGGAAGGACTGGTGCTGAAGCTCAAGCTCCAATAATTTGGCCACCTGATGCAGAGAGCTGACTCACTGGAAAAGACCCTGATGCTGGGAATGATGGAGAGCAAGAGGAGAAGGGGATGACAGAGGATGAGATGGCTGGATGGCATCACTGACTCAATGGACATGAGTTTGAGCAAACTCAGGGAGATAGTGTGGGATAGGGAAGCCTGGCGTGCTGCAGTTCATGCAGCACAAAGAATGGGACACAACTTAGTGACTGAACAACAGCCTCCAGCAAGGTCAGCATCCTAGTTCCCAAATCCTGGTTTATTATTTAGGGAAGTCTATCTCCTCCTAGAGGAGTAGCACAGCCTGAAAGGGCAGGCCTGCTGGTCATTTATTCCTGATTTTCTGAGCTACTGGTAAAGGTTTGTTTAAAAAAAAAAAAAAAAATCAACATAATCTGCAAAGATTCATGATAATCTAAACAGCTTTAACAAGAACATTCTGAAAAACAATGTGGGTGATATCATTACCACATAATTATGGACACAGTGGAGGTTCACCTAAGAGCATTTAATTTAGGTAAATTTAACTCTTAAGTACTCAGCAAACAGAGAGAAAGAGAGAGATTGAAAAATAACAATTAAAAGAGAGGGCAGTTTCATCTGACATTCCAGTCACTGAGCACATCCCCAGAAGGGTGGTGGTGCTGTTGCCTCAGACCAGTGAGTCTCCAACTTTGGGGCACTCACCTTCCGAGCTCCTGATTAGTAGGTCTGGGTCAGCCCACCCGCCCGTCCCCCAGTCACAACCTAACAAGTCCTGGGCGATGCTGCTGCTACTGCTGATGATGCAGGGACCACACTTTAAGAACCGCTACTCAGACCATCTGAGATCATCCGTGCTTCTCACAGCATAAACATCTTGCTGTGCCGAACATGTATAATTCCAGTGTTTTATGGTATTTGTTTTTGTACACCATGGCTGCTAATCATATGCCAACCCCTTCATCTAGTGCTTAACCTAAGAGTTCCTGAATATTATACAGTTTCTGGCTGTCATTGTTACTGACCCAAACTAAGATAGCCTCATTGCTTTGTGCTGAGCTGGCCGAAATCAAAAGGGCCGGAGGGAGTAAGGTAAGGGTCCAAAGTGACAGAGTTTTCTTGGCCCCAGCTGAGATGGTTATAGGAGAAGCTAAAGCCCCAGTAATCACAGCATTCTACTAATAAGCAGCAGTCAGAATCCATAAAAGGGGAAGTAAGTCACTTATTGGGGATACCACATAAACGACAGTGATATTGATTGTCCCACTATGCTGGTCACTTGCCACTGAGCCGCAGAAGAAGGTTCTTCATTCTGCCTGACCTTTCACATGCTGTTCCCTCTGCCTTGAATGAATGAATGAACAAATGAATGAACTTCTCTTTCATATACTGTAACAGTTCTGAATGCTCTGATACCATTTGGTCAAAAAAAGTTTGTAGAAATTTCCCCAATTCCCCTGGCCCCCAGAGTCTCCACCCTCCTTAAGGAAATGAAGAGTGAGGAAATACGAAGCAGATTTTACTTATAAGGCTTCGTGAGATGGGTAGCTTTTTCTGTTTCAAAGAACTGTAGCTCTGGTCAGAGAGATCTGTAATCAGATCCAACAAAAGTTCTTATCTGGAACAGTTGATAAACGGGTTCTAAAAATAATCACAGATGATAACTTGTACACTCTGTGAATGTTAATGTCCTGTTACGAAACTTCTCAGTTAAAAAGAAAAAAATTATATTTGGAGAGAGAAGGAAACCATAGGAACTACAACAACAACAGTTCAACAACAAAAAAATCAACTGATTTAATAAATCTTGGCTGCTTCTTATCAAAGGGAAATTCCATTCTTCTATTTAATCCTTTGCCGCTCCCAGTAAACAGCAATTCTGACCTGAGAGGCCCTTCCAGTTACAAACACGGAGAATGACCTGGTGGAAGGGTCTGGGGACTTTGTCTAGAGAAACAGAACTAGTTGTTTCTTTGCTGCCTACTTTTGTTTCCAGGTCTCCAGAACCCCTCCTGCCTGAGGGGCATTAAGTGTGGCCCCCGACACAAAGTATTTCCTTACTTTGTATTTCCTCACTCCTTATTTCTCTAAGAAGGATTGAATGGCATCACTGACACGATGGACGTGAGTATGAGCAAGCTCCAGGAGTTGGTGAAGGACAGGGAAGCTTGGTGTGCTGCAGTTCATGGGGTTAGACACAACTGAGTGACTGAACTGACCGACTGACACACACCCCTTTGAAAACATTCCCCACTTCCCTTGCCCCAGCATAGTCTAGAAGCATATTTTAAGAATTCCTTATCTGCTGTTGAGGAAGGAGGATGTGCTTCTGAGAATACTATTTGAAGACTCTCCGTCAACCCACAAAATAAGAAGAGTCCCTGTGGTTTGGGAGACAGGGATCCATAAGAGCTCTGAAGGAATTTGGGTCGGCTAAAAATGAGCTCATCAGGCCCTGGGTGGTACCAGCAGTTTTTACTTCTTGTCTCCACCCACCATCCCATCCCTGGCTCTGCCCAACACTGGGAGGAAGTCAGGAAATACTTGCGGATAAACACATGACAACCCAAAGACACAAACATAAAATTACCTCTAAGCCTACACTGCTTTGGGTTCTTTGTCAGCGAATTGCTCCTAAGGACAAGATTGGGAAATCAGAAACTTCCTTATCACACCTTCAGTGAGTTCAGTCGCTCCATCATGTCCGACTCTTTTCGACCCCATGGACTGCAGTACCCCCATTTAATTTAACCTTTTCCCCCACAAAGGACCTCAGGGTTCTCTTCCACCCTTAGGCAATGAGGTACAGTGCCAAACCAACTTAAGAGGCTTGGTAGCGGTCTGAGAAGATTCCCTTAAATAACTGGGGCTTACCTCTGTTGTCTCACCTGTAATGAAAGACCAGGACCATGAGTCAGTCCCCTGCCAGCACTACAGTTTACCGTTCTGGGAGAAACAGACTCTAAGACTCAAGAGGTTCCTGGCACCAATGACTTACATCAGCTCCTCTGGGAATGCTGCTGCAAGGTACAGTTGACAGCTGGCAAATCCAACAGTCTGGTTGGACTGGGAATTCGATTTAAGGTGAAGTGTGGCAATTAAATAAGGTGAAGGGAGCAATTATGTAAATTCTGCCGGATGGGCAATAGAGGTGAGTCTGGGAGTAAGTATACTTGGCCATGGGACCAGCAGAAGCTCTGTCTTCTATTATGGATGAGATGACCATTCATTTCTTTGTTCCTGCCATCAATTTTACTTCCTCACAGCTTTTTTTCTCCCAGTGTTGGACTTTTCCTTTTCATGGAGTTCTAACAATTTTTTTCATGTGACCTTCACTTCAATCCTCTGAGGGTATTATCCCTACTTTACAACTGAGGAACTAAGAGGTTTCAAAACAAAGTGATGAAAGTCATTTCTGCTTTAGCCCATGAAAGTCTACAGAAATTACCCTTTGCCATGAACAACTAGAAAAGTAGACAAATGCATGTATGAAATTATTGTTTTTAAGCATCAGACATGAGTAGTATATTTCCCTGAGAGAAGGAAACAAACAAGGTAAGCCTTACAGTTGCCCTGGAATACTACCTAGAGACAACCCCAGCACAGAGAGGGGAACCCAGAGCCCAGAGATCCCGCTGAGCCAAAACAGCTGGATATTCATATGAAAAAATAAAAAGGAGAACTTCGACCTTAGCTCATGACATATACGAAAATTAGCTCAAAGTGGATCATGGATCTAAACGTAAAACCTTAAATATCAAACTTTAAAAGAAAACCTAAGAGAACATTGCTGTGACCTTGGAGAGCCAAAAACTTTTTGACTAGGGCACAAAATGCATAAAACACAGAGAAAACATGGAGAAATCTGACTTAATTTAATAAAAATTAAAAAGAGTCGTTTTTCAAAAGGCATTAAGTAAAAAGACAAGCAACAGATAGAAGGTCTTTAACAAATATTTATCAGTATAAAGTACTTATATTCAGAACAAAGAACCAACTCAATAACAAGAAAAACACAAGTAAAAAAAGACACATATGAGACATTTGAACAGAGACTTTACCAAAAAGATATATGCATGGCAAGTACAGTACATGAAAAGATGCTCAGTATAACTGGTCATTGTTGTTGTTTGGCCACTAAGATATGTTCTACTCTTTGTGACTCTGACTACTCTGTGTAAGCCTGCCAGGCTCCGCTGTCCATGGGATTCCCCAGGCAAGAATGGAGGGGGAACTGGAGGGGGTTTGCCATTTCCTTTTCCAGGAGATCATCCCGACACAAGGATCAAACCCATGTCTCCTGCACTGGCAGATGGGTTCTTCACTGAGCCCTCAGGGAAGCCCAACTGGTCATTCGGGAAATGCAAATTAAAATTATAATGAGACACCATTATACATCTACCAGATGGCTAAAATTAACAAGAGGGACAATACCAAGTCTAGACGAGAATGCAGAACAACTGGACCTCTCTCATACATTGGTGGTAGGAATGTAAAGTGGTAAACAGTTTGGCAGTTTCTTATTATTTAAACAATCCTTATTACATAATATAGTAATCTCTTTCCCAGGTTTTACTTAAGAGGGATAGAAACATAGGGCCACACAAATACTCCTATGCTCAGAGCTGCTTTTTTCTCTGGCTGTGCTGGGTCTTCATTGCTGCGTGTCAGTTTTCTCTAGTTGTGGTGAGCAGAGGCTACTCTTTTTGCAGTGCTCAGCCTTGAGTAGTTGCAGCACATGGGCTCAGCAGTTGTGCACACAGCAGTGCTTAGGTAAATATCCAAAAGAACTGAGACCATCAGTTCAGTTCAGTTCAGTCGCTGAGTCATGTCCGACTCTCTTTGACCCCATGAACTGCAGCACGCCAGGCCTCCCTGTCCATCACCAACTCCCGGAGGTTACCCAAACTCATGTCCATTGAGTCGGTGATGCCATCCAACCATCTCATCCTCTGTCATCCCCTTCTCCTCCCGCCCTCAATCTCTCCCAGTGTTAGGGTCTTTTCAAGTAAGTCAGCTCTTCGCATCAGATGGCCAAAGTATTGGAGTTTCAGCTTCAACATCAGTCCTTCCAATGAACACCCAGGACTGATCTCCTTTAGGATGGACTGGCTGGATCTCCTTACAGTCCAAGGGACTCTCAAGAGTCCTCTCCAACACCACAGTTCAAAAGCATCAATTCTTCAGTGCTCAGCTTTCTTTATAGTCCAACTCTCACATCCACACATGACCACAGGAAAAACCATAGCCTTGACTAGACGAACCTCTGTTGACAAAGTACTGTCTCTGATTTTTATGCTGTCTAGGCTGGTCATAACTTTCCTTCCAAGGAGTAAGTGTCTTTTAATTTCATGGCTGCAATCACCATCTGCAGTGATTTTGGAGCCCCCAAATATAAAGTCAGCCACTGTTTCCCCATCTATTTGCCATGAAGCGATGGGACTGGAGGCCATGATCTTAGTTTTCTGAATGTTGAGCTTTAAACCAACTTTTTCATTCTCCACTTTGACTTTCATCAAGAGGCTCTTTAGTTCTTCTTCACTTTCTGCCATAAGGGTGGTGTCATCTGCATATCTGAGGTTATTGACATTTCTCCCAGCAATCTTGATTCCAGCTTGTGCTTCATCCAGTCCAGGGTTTCTCATCCTAAATAAGCAGGGTGACAATATACAGCCTTAACATACCTCTTTTCCTATTTGGAACCAGTCTGTTGTTCCATGTCCAGTTCTAACTGTTGCTTCCTGACCTGCATACAGGTTTCTCAAGAAGCAGGTCAGGTGGTCTGGTATTCCCTTCTCTTTCAGAATTTTCCACAGTTTATTGTGATCCACACACTCAAAGGCTTTGGCATAGTCAATGAAGCAGAAATAGATGTTTTTCTGGAACTCTCTTGCTTTTTCAATGATCCAGTGGATGTTGGCTATTTGATCTCTGGTTCCTCTGCCTTTTCTAAAACCAGCTTGAACATCTGGAAGTTTATGGTTCACATATTGCTGAAGCCTGGCTTGGAGAATTTTGAGCATTACTTTGCTAGCATGTGAGATGAGTGCAATTGTGCGGTACTTTAAGCATTCTTTGGCATTGCCTTTCTTTGGGATTGGAATGAAAACTGACCTTTTCCAGTCCTGTGGCCACTGCTGAGTTTTCCAAATTTGCTGGCATATTGAGTGCAGCACTTTCACAGTGTCATCTTTCAGGATTTAAAATAGCTCAACTGGAATTTCATCACCTCTAATTTGGTTCGTAGTGATGCTTCCTAAGGCTCACTTGACTTCAGATTCCAGGATGTCTGACTCTAGGTCAGTGATCACACCATTGTGGTTATCTGGATAGTGAGGATCTTTTTTGTACACTTCTTCTGTGTATTCTTGCCACCTCTTCTTAATATCTTCTGCTTCTGTTAGGTCCCTACCATATCTGTCCTTTATTGAGCCTATCTTTGCATGAAATGTTCCCTTGGTATCTCTAATTTTTTTGAAGAGATCTCTAGTCTTTCCCATTCTATTTCTTTGCATTGATCGCTGAGGAAGGCTTTCTTATCTCTCCTTGCTATTCTTTGGAACTCTGCATTCAAAGGGGTATATCTTTCCTTTTCTCCTTTGTTTTTTGCTTCTCTTCTTTTCACAGCTATTTGTAAGGCCTCCTCAGACAGCCATTTTGCTTTTTTGCATTTCTGAGAGCATCAGATCAGATCAGTCGCTCAGTCTTGTCCGACTCTTTGCGACCCCATGAATCGCAGCACGCCAGGCCTCCCTGTCCATCACCAACTCCCGGAGTTCACTCAGACTCATGTCCATCGAGTCAGTGATGCCATCCAGCCATCTCATCCTCTGTCGTCCCCTTCTCCTCCTGCCCCCAATCCCTCCCAGCATCAGAGTCTTTTCCAACGAGTCAACTCTTTGCATGAGGTGGCCAAAGTACTGGAGTTTCAGCTTCAGCATCATTCCTTCCAAAGAAATCCCAGGGCTGATCTCCTTCAGAATGGACTGGTTGGATCTCCTTGCAGTCCAAGGGACTCTCAAGAGTCTCTCCAACACCACAGTTTAAAAGCATCAATTCTTCGGCGCTCAGCCTTCTTCACAGTCCAACGCTCACATCCATACATGACCACAGGAAAAACCGTAGCCTTGACTAGACGAACCTTTGTTGGCAAAGTAATGTCTCTGCTTTTCAATATGCTGTCTAGGTTGGTCATAACTTTCCTTCCAAGGAGTAAGCGTCTTTTAATCTCATGGCTGCAGTCTGAGAGCATATGTACCTACAAAAACGTGTCCATGAATCTTCACAGCAGCCTTATTCATAATAGCCAAAAAGTGTAAATAGTCAAAAAGTCCATCAAGTGATGAAACAACACACGGTATATCTAACAACAGAATATCATTCAGTCATAAAAAAAGATTCAGGCTACAACATGGGTGAACCTTGAAAACTTTAAGTGAAAAAATCCAGACACAAAAGTTGTATTATGTTGTTTGATTCCACTTACATGAATACCTAGGATAAATTTGCAAAAACATCATGCTTAACTAATTTAATTGACATGGGTAACTGGACTTCCCTGGTGGCTCAGATGGTAAAGAATCTGCCTGCAATGCAGGAGACCTGGGTTCAGTCCCTGGGTTGGGAAGATCCCCTGGAGAAGGTAATGGGTACCTACTCCAGTATTCTTGCCTGGGAAATCCCATGGACAGAGGAGCCTAGAAGGCTACAGTCCATGTGGTCACAAACTGGTTTCTGATTATCCATGAGGAGACGGGTTAGAGTGGGGCAAGATAGAAACACAGAGAAAACTGAAATCACAGATGTTCTGAGACCCCAGATGCCCACTGGAACAGTATTTTACTTCTGGGGTGGAGATGTGAGCACAAAGGTTTCATAACATGGTTCTGTTATGATCCAGACACTTGGCCCAACTCTCAATACTATTGACTTTGGTCACAGAAATGGGCAGTAGGCCAGGATACAGGAAAGCTTGACTTTTTCACTAAGCAGCTATGTATGTGACCTTGGGCAAGTCACTTAATTGCTACAGTTTCCACTCTACCTACTGATGATCTCTAGACTCTAAAAATTCTAAGAATTGTGGGCCAGCATACTCAGCACCAGGCTTGGAATTAACAAAGGGTCAACACCACATGACACTAGCAATCTACTAACACATCCTGTATTATTGAGACTTCCAAAAGGTAGCTGGGAATCATCTGCTCATTTGAGGAGCTCACTGTTCCCTGGGAAAGAGACTTTTGGCAAAAGTAACCGTTCAGATGACAGTCCCAGTGTTTTGGAGAAAAGCAGCTAATTTATTGACAACAAAGACTTTTTTGAAATTTCATAGCTGCAGATCCACAAAGTCCCCAGAAGACTAAAAATATGTTCTCAATTCCCTTTCATCTCCCACCCAGAGCTGAGAGAATAGCACCAAGTGTGTCATATTAAGCACATACGCATCCAACACTGATGAAAGTGCATGACCGCGAGAACAGATAAGAGTGGTTTTCAATTTGTTCAGATGGGATTGGTTAAATTTAACCTAATTAGACCAAATAATCAAAGCAGGTGTTTGTAAGTTGCCAATGTTTTTATTCTCTATAATTGTTTGGCTATATTTCCCAGGAACTTGGGTAAAGGAAGTTAATAATGTTGTAAAAAGCACTGACCTTATATTGTCACACATATATTATTCATCTTCAAGGCAGTACGAATACAAGGCACTGCTGAATATTCCTCACAGATTTTACCATTTAAACACCATCAACATCTAAGCTGGCTTTTGGGAGAGCTTATATTACTGAACTTCATGATATAAATACAAGCAGTAAAAAATGAGAGTCTGTCTTCTAATCGCCTTATTGTCGTGGCGGTTTAGTCCCAAAGTCGTGTCCGACTCTTGAGATCTCGTGGACTGTAGCCTGTCAGGCTCCTCTGTCCATGGGATTCTCCAGGCAAGAATACTGGAGTGGGTTGCCATTTCCTTCTCCAGGGGATGTTTCCCCACCCAGGAATTGAACCCGGGTCTCCTGCATTGCAGGCAGATGATTTACGAACTGAGTTATGAGGGAAGCCCTTCGAATCTTATACTGATCTACAATGCACACTAACTTGGCATTCAGGCTATTTAGGGGTCCTGACTTCACATGCACTGGTCATGTTTATGGCATTAAGAAGAGAAATAATAACAATAATACAAGTTACATTCCAGTTAGAACAAAATGTTTATCGCACTTGGCAGATTGATGAGATCCGAACTATAAATGCCAAGTAACAAAGAAACCACAAAATGTGGTCACTAGCAGCCTGGTACTGGGCAGTCTTTCGTGCAGTGGCCATAGGTCCATTTTCAAAGGGAAAAAGGGCAGGTGGCTTCCCGGGAGTGTCAAGATTTCTCTTTCTAGTAACTAGTCCTGGGTACGCTCTCGTATTATTCCACACACCCTGGAGATGGGGGACAGCAACGCAGACAAGAAAGTCCCCATAAAAGCATTTGATTTGGAAGCTACTGGAAAAGGGATCCCTCTCTGAGGCCTGGGGGTTCTGCAGGAGGGGCAGACTCCTGGGAAGCTGAATCAACAGAAGCTCTAAAGCACCTCTTCCTGAGACAGGGAGTGGTTTTCCTGACTCAGGCTTGAGTGTGCTGTGGGGCCGGGAAGGGGCGTGGCTGGAGAGCTCAGGCGTGCTCCTTCTATACACGTGATATCGTGTGGTTGTCTCTGTACCTCAGTTTCCTCACGTCTAAAATGAAGGGTCATGCTTCCCTGATGGCTCAGTGGTAAAGAAATCTGCCTGCCAATGCAGGTGACACAGGTTCGATCCCTGATCTGGGAAGATCCCACATCCTGTGGAGCAACTAAGCTTGTGTGCCAAGAGTACAACAAAGCCTGTGTGCTCAGAGTACTGAGCCAGTGCTCCAGAGCCTGGGAACAACTCCTGAGCCCGAGCGCTGCAGCTACTGAAGCCCGTGCACCCTAGAGTCTGTGCTGTGCAACAAGAGAAGCTGCTGCAATGAGAAGCCCTCATACTGGAACTAGAGATAGACTCCACTCGCCACAACTAGAGAAAAGACTGCACAGCCAAAAATAAATAAAAATTTTAAAAAAATAACAAAAAATTACTATAAAGTTAAGGACCACTAGTACCTCTTATTAATGCACACAAAATGCTTGGCATAGTGTTTGGCATGGAGTTAAGTGCTCAATACAGGTTGACCATAATTATTATGACCCCTACAAGGGAGATGATACTGCAAATAATGTTTCCTGAAAATGAGAATACAATGGGAATCCTGTATACATTTCAGGGGTAGGAAAACAGTCTTGTAAGATCACTTACATGATGTAGGCAAGATGGACAAAACCTCCTCCTCGCACCTAAAATATTTTTTGGAAACTGTTATGATGTCATTTCTTTATTTCTTTGGGATTAACTGATCCTCTTCAAGATTCATATTTTAATATGTGACACATAGAGATAATTACAAAAAAAATACCAGGTTATATAAAATTAGTAAAATGCAGACTAGGAAAGGAAAAGCCCACACATAAACCCACCAAGAGAACTTAAACTGAAAGTCAGTGCAAATAGGTAAGATATTTGTTTAAACACTTGGTAAAGAAAATGTTCAATTCAGTAGCTGTGAAAAACATAAATTTAAGGGGTGTGGGCATAAGAGAGAAATAGAAAATCCACCTCTCAGAATAAAGGGGGTAAATATTTAGTCAACTCTCAGATAGTATTTCAGTAAATAGATATTTCAATGGAAAATTTCCAACCTGAGAGCAAATAATTTAAGATGGGCTTAAAATGAGAATGAAAGCTCTCCATTTCCCTGTCCCTGCCCAGGCCTGTAACCCAGGCTCTGAGTTCTTGCAGCAGTTTGGCTCTTTCTTCCTTATCCCTCCAACTCCAACTGGAGACTATAATTTTCTTTCTAGCAGGAAACTGATATATACTAATGATGACAGCTGGATTCAGAAGAGGAAAAAGAATACAGGGGACAGAGAGTCCTTGTGGGTTTAAATCACTTTAAAACTCAAAACAAAACCCCCAGATTTGGAATTTTTAAAACCTAGTTAATGGCTAAGGAAACCTCAAATGATTGGGAAGTACTAAGATAAAAGTTTGAATTACACAAAACACATCATTATCTTAAGCTGTTCTAATCATCTTCTCTGCCTTTCCCTTCACTGGTTTTCTCATTGTTTATGCCCCCAGCCCTTCAGTGTAGTTCTAAGACATTTCAGAGGTAGAAATAGCCTGCCAAGGTCACTTACAGAATAGTGTTTGAGAGGAGATGGGCAGATCCTCCTCCATCCAAAAACGTTTCCCAGAAACTGGTGTTGCTTCATTTCTTTTGGAATAATTAACATCCTTTAAGATTCATATCTACAAATAGTTACTGTTGAAATATATGTATACACACACATGAGTAAAACAGAATATGTTATGTAAAATTAGTAAAATGGAAAATAAGAGGAAGAAATTCCCTTAAATTGCACTATTTTTAGCACAGTGTGCCATTAATTAATTCTAGTCCTCCACTTCCGATCCCCTTTCTCCCAAACCCTCAGTAATGCCTATCATAATGCCCCGACGCTCCATGAAAGCATTTTCAGTTACATTCTTTTTTTGTGACAAAAGCACTTGGCTCCATAAGGAATCTAAATATCCTATAAGGATGTGGGCACAGAAAACATCACTTTATCTTAAAAAACCATGTGACCTTATTCTCTGTCTTATATCCTCCAATAATCTCCTTTGTCTACAGGGTCAAATTCAAGCTCCTTAGGCTTCCCCGGTAGTGCCAGGGGTAAAGAACGTGCCTGCCAATGCAGAGATGTAAGAGATACAGCCTTGATCCCTGGGTGGGGAAGAATCCCTGGAGGAGGGCATGGCAACCGACTCCAAGAAGAATCCCGTGGACAGAGGAGCCTGTTGGGCTACAGTCCACAGGGTAACAAAGAGTCAGACACAACTGAAGCGACTTAGCATGCATGCAGACTTTGGCTCATGAAGCCCTCCTTGACTGAGATCCTGCCTTCCAGTCTCACTTCTAGTCACATCTTCCTGTCCTTGAAGCCAACACTTCAATCACACTGTCCTAGTTCTTTGACAGCTAGCTCTTTGATGTGAGCCTCTGTGGCTTCAGACATGCTCCTTCCTCTGTCTCTAACACCCACCTATACTTTGACCACCTGGTGAATTTCTGCTGCTGCTGCTGCTAAATCGCTTCAGTTGTGTCTGACTCTGTGCGACCGCATAGAGGGCAGCCCACCAGGCTCCTCAGTCCCTGGGATTCTCCAGGCAAGAACACTGGAGTGGGTTGCCATTTCCTTCTCCAATACATGAAAGTGAAAAGTGAAAGTGAAGTCGTTCAGTCGTGTCCGACTCTTCGAGACCCCATGGACTGAAGCCTACCAGGCTCCTCGGTCCATGGGATTTTCCAGGCAAGAGTACTGAATTTCTACATATTCTCAAAACTCTGCTCCTCCTCTACGAGCCACCTCCCCCTCTATGAAGCCTTTTCTGTTCTACCAAGTAGAAATGACTTTTTATTCTTTAGTGCCTCACATGTATCCCATATACACTTCATTTATAGCATCTCAATCCCTTTTGGGGCCTATTTACAAACCTCAAACATACCACGTGCCTCTCCAGATGTAGTTGCTTGTCTGATGTTAGCATGTCATGTCTGATAAATAAAAAAAAATCAACGAACAAGATGGCCATTCTCTGGATCAGTAAGAGAGGCAGGAGCACCCCGAATCCAGTGGATTCCAAAGTGGATTCCTGACATTCTATGCCAGGTATGTTTCAGTGTTTTCCTAGGAAAGCAGGCATTTCTTCTTTCTTGAAAATGTTTAAGAACATGAGGAGAACTATAAATGTGAGGAATTGATCATAACTCTGTCAGGCTGCAGGGAATTGGATTACCTGCATGGTTTCGAGCCAGTGATAACAATAATGATGATAATAATATTAACAGTAGCTAATATTTATTGAGTGCTTATTCTCTGCCATGCAAAGGACATTCTAAGATATAGACTGTATTACATCCCCATTTACAATTGAGAAAAAAGTGTCTCAAGGAGGTTAAATGACTTGCCCAAGGTCCAAAAACTAAGAAATGGCAGACCTGGGATTCAAACCTAGGGATCAAGCTTTATAGCCCTTGGGGTACACTCCCTACTCTGAGTTTGGTGAGCTTTGGATGTAGACAGATGTATATTTACAAACATATGCGTATGATATAAACATTTGATTTGAATTTGGAAAATGAATTTACATCTGACTGATGCATGAGTTTAAATAAGATTTGTACCCTTTTCTCTTTTTTTAATTTATTTTTGGCCGCGCTGGGTCTTCACTGTTGGGCGAGGGCATTCTCTTGTTGTGGTGAACAGGGGCTACTTTCCAGCTGCGGCATGCAGGCTTCTCACTGCGTTGGCTTCTCTCGCTGCACAGCATGGGCTCTAGAGTGTGCAGGCTTCAGCATCTGTGACCCGGGGGCTCAGGAGTTGCAGCTCTTGGTCTTAGTTGATCCGCAGCATGTGCAGTCTACCCGGACCAGGGATTGAACCCTGTTTGGCTGGCAGATTTTTACTCAATGGACCACCAGGGAAGTCCTAAGATTTGTATCTTGATGACAATTGTTACTATTATAAAAACTGAAAAATTTTGATTTCAATTAATCAGTTAGTAACAAATACATTTGGGGACTTATCACCCTGCTTATTTAACTTATATGCAGAGTACATCATGAGAAACGCTGGACTGGAAGAAACATAAGCTGCAATCAAGATTGCCAAGAGAAATATCAATAACTTCGTATGTGCAGATGACACCACCCTTATGACAGAAAGTGAAGAGGAACTAAAAAGCCTCTTGATGAAAGTGAAAGAGGAGAGTGAAAAAGTTGGCTTAAAGCTCAACATTCAGAAAACGAAGATCATGACATCCGGTCCCATCACTTCATGGGAAATAGATGGGGAAACAGTGGAAACAGTGTCAGATTTTATTTTTTTGGGCTCCAAAATCTCTGCAGATGGTGACTGCAGCCATGAAATTAAAAGACACTTACTCATTGGAAGGAAAGTCATGACCAACCTAGATAGCATATTGAAAAGCAGAGACATTACTTTGCCAACAAAGGTCCATCTAGTCAAGGCTATGGTTTTTCCTGTGGTCATGTATGGATGTGAGAGTTGGACTGTAGGCTGAGTGCTGAAGAATTGATGCTTTTGAACTGTGGTGTTGGAGAAGACTCTTGAGAGTCCCTTGGACTGCAAGGAGATCCAACCAGTCCATTCTGAAGGAGATCAGCCCTGGATTTCTTTGGAGGGAATGATGCTGAAGCTGAAACTCCAGTACTCTGGCCACCTCATGCGAAGAGTTGACTCACTGGAAAAGACTCTCATGCTGGGAGGGACTGGGGGCAGGAGGAGAAGGGGACAACAGATGAGATGGCTGGATGGCATCACTGACTCGATGGATGTGAGTCTGAGTGAACTCTGGGAGTTGGTGATGGACAGGGAGGCCTGGCGTGCTGCGATTCATGGGGTCGCAAGAGTTGGACACGACTGAGCGACTGAACTGAACTGAACTGAACTGGTGGTCCAGTGGTTAAGAATCCACCTGGCAGTTCAGGGGATGTGGGTTCAATCCCTGGTTGGGGAAACTAAGGTCTCACATGCCAAGGAGCAACTAAGCCCTTTGGCCACAACTAGACAGTCTGTGCGCCGCAATGATGCAACTAAAACCCTGTGTGCCACAACTAAGACCAGACACAGCCAGATAAACAAATTAATTTTTTAAAATCCATTTAGATTATTTTTTTTTTAATTTAAATTTATTTATTTTAATTGGAGGCTAATCACTTTACAATATTGTATTGGTTTTGCCATACATCAACATGAATCCGCCACGGGTATATACGTGTTCCCCATCCTGAACCCCGCTCCCTCCTCCCTCCCCGTACCATCCCTCTGGGTCATCCCAGTGCACCAACCCCAAGCATCCTGTATCCTGCATTGAACCTGGACTGGCGATTCATTTCTTATATGATATTATACATGTTTCAGTGCCATTCTCCCAAATCATCCCACCCTCTCCCTCTCCCACAGAGTCCAAGAGACTGTTCTATACATCTGTGTCTCTTTTTGCTGTCTCGCATACAGGGTTATCGTTACCATCTTTCTAAATTCCATATATATGCGTTAATATACTGTATTGGTGTTTTTCTTTCTGGCTTACTTCACTCTGTATAATAGGCTCCAGTTTAATCCACCTCATTAGAACTGATGCAAATGTATTCTTTTTAATGGCTGAGTAATACTCCATTGTGTATATGTACCACTGCTTTCTTATCCATTCATCTGCTGATGGACATCTAGGTTGCTTCCATGTCCTGGCTATTATAAACAGTGCTGTTATGAACACTGGGGTACACGTGTCTCTTTCCCTTCTGGTTTCCTCGGTGTGTATGCCCAGCAGTGGGATTGCTGGGTCATAAGGCAGGTCTATTTCCAGTTTTTTAAGGAATCTCCACACTGTTCTCCATAGTGGCTGTACTAGTTTGCATTCCCACCAACAGCGTAAGAGGGTTCCCTTTTCTCCACACCCTCTCCAGCATTTATTGCTCGTAGACTTTTGGATCGCAGCCATTCTGACTGGCATGAAATGGTACCTCATTGTGGTTTTGATTTGCATTTCTCTGATAATGAGTGATGTTGAACATCTTTTCATGTGTTTGTCAGCCATCTGTATGTCTTCTTTGGAGAAATGTCTATTTAGTTCTTTGGCCCATTTTTGGATTGGGTCGTTTATTTTTCTGGAATTGAGCTGCAGGAGTTGCTTGTATACTTTTGAGATTAGCTGTTTGTCAGTTGCTTCATTTGCTATTATTTTCTCTCATTCTGAAGGCTGTCTTTTCACCTTGCTTATAGTTTCCTTTGGTATGCAGAAGCTTTTAATTTTAATTAGGTCCCATTTGTTTATTTTTGCTTTTATTTCCAATATTCTGGGAGGTGGGTCATAGAGAATCATGCTGTGATTTATGTTGGAGAGTGTTTTGCCTATGTTCTCCTCTAGGAGTTTTATAGTTTCTGGTCTTATGTTTAGATCTTTAATCCATTTTGAGTTTATTTTTGTATATGGTGTTAGAAAGTGTTCTAGTTTCATTCCTTTACAAGTGGTTGACCAGTTTTCCCAGCACCACTTGTTAAAGAGATTGTCGTTTCTCCATTGTATATTCTTGCCTCCTTTGTCAAAGATAAGGTGTCCATAGGTGCGTGGATTTATCTCTGGGCTTTCTATTTTGTTCCATTGATCTATATTTCTGTCTTTGTGCCAGTAATACACACCTACTACTTGCTTAGCTGGGGGACACAGAACCTTAGCATGATCCATTCTTTCAAGGCATTTACAATGTAAACTTGTCACAATGATACTTTGAAATCACACTGAAATCTACACATCCAGGTGAGTGCTCACGTTGCTTGGTGTAGCTACTGCTCAAACTGCCTTTGGAAATAATTAAACACTAAGAATCGATTTAATTATTTTAAGCTCACATTTTATTTTTATTCTAAACTGTGCGACTTACCTTGGCCACCATTTTATTTGAGATTTATTTATTCTTGCTATTTAGCCGCTAAGTCATGTCCTGTTCTTTACGACCTCATGGACTGTGGCACACCACGCTCCTCTGTCCATGGGGTTCTCCAGGCAAGAATACTGGAGTGGGTTGTGAGTTCTTTCTCCAGGGGATCTTCCAGGACTAGGGATCAAATCAGAGTCTTCCACCTTGGCAGGTGGATTCTTTACCACTGAACCACCAGGGAAACCCTTATCTGATACTTGGTTAATTCCAAAAATCTAATTCATCTTCAAAGGAGGAAAATTTGCTATTGCTATTTGTGTGGATGTAGTACATAGATACACACATTCATATAGAAAGACACATACGTATATATTCTGTGGTTTATGAGGGCAATTCCCAAAGGACTAGAAAAAACCATCAGTGCTTGTCCAACAGGAATTTATGAGCCATACATGTACATTTTGATTTTCTAATAGTTATATTCTAAAAAGGACAGCATCACTGACTCAATGGACATGAGTTTGAGCAAACTCCGGGAGATAGTGAAGGACAGAGAAGCCTGGTGTGCTGCAGTCCACAGGGTCATAAAGAGTCGGACATGACTTAACGAGTGAACAACAACAACGAAAAGTAAAAAGAAACAGATGAAATTAACTTTAATAACACTTTTTATTTAAACTAATATATCAAAAATATTATCATTTCAATATGTAATCAGTATAAACATTATTGAGAAATTAAACCTTTTTTTCATACCAAGTCTTTGAAATTCAGTGTGTATTTTATTCTTATAGAATAGTTCAACCTGGATCCACCACATCTCAACAGTTCAAGACCCACATGTGGCTAGTGACTGCCAGACTAGAGAGGGCAGGATGGAATATTTAGAGCTATGGCTGTCATACCAAAAAAAAAAAAAAAAAAGTAAAAGTGACCTATCCCCTACACATCTTACTCTGCAAAGTAATGACCCTAAGAGGTATAATACACTGATGCAAGTGAAATGCTGTTGAGTGACAACAGCTTGTGAGCACACTTAACTGGGGGTATAAACACTAAATAATGTCAGAGTTTGTGGAAAGGATGATTTCAAAAGGCCAAAGTCATCTTCATGATTCATTAGTAAAGGACGGGCAATTGGAGAAGAGAGAAGGGTATTTTACAATATTCAAGGGTAAACCCTTTCAGACAAAAAATAATGGTACTAATACACCAGGAAAAACTTAGTTCAACAAATGAAAGATTAGAGTCGATCACACAACTATGATATGAACCCAGGGAGTGGACTTGTAAGTAGTGAGCAACTCTTTCATGAATGAGGCTCTTTAAAACATTAAGCAGAGAAGTACTACTAAGCTACATGAAATTTGGAACTGAGATACAAAAATGCTATGTAGAAACTATTTTTTGGTACTAAAAATGGTACAAATGATTTACATGGTAACGTCTGATTCATAATCTCTTTATACTTTCTGGACCTCAGTTAACTCAAGTGTAAAATAAAGTGGATACAACCCTCAGGTCCCTTACAGCTAGAGTGACCTGTGATTTATTGTGCAAACCTGGACACTTTCAAGAGTAAAAGGGGCACTATTAATAATTATGCTGGGATAAGAGGTATAAACTAGAACCGTTTCACAGTCATAAAACTATATGATCCTCTTCTACCAAACGGATGCAACAGCTACTCCTATGCAGGGATGTGGAGCTGATCAAAGTCCAGGCATGTTCTTATTACCTCTGCGTGGCCACAGGGGCCTTGTGGGCTAATATACACTGATCTGAGTGAGGCAGCTTCGCCTCTCCCCCCAGAGCATTTTAAATTGGTTTGAATTTGGGAACAGGATTCCATATGGACAGAGCTGGACTCTGACAGCCTGAATATATTTACTGAAGACAACAAATCATTGACAGACTAAATGTAACAGAGGAAAGGCCTGGCCTGCTTGTACTCAGAATCTGACTTTGTAATTGTAGCCTCCTTTAGACAGGCCTAATCAATTAGAAGAGGCTGATTTTAACCAGTTGCAGGCTCATTACCCTGCATTCCAGTTTGTGTTGATGAAAATCAGTTTCAGTCTGTGGCCTGGAACTCATGTACAGCACTTCCTGCGGCCTCTTATATAAACACATCAAAACATTTTTTTTTTTTTTTTTTGGAGCTGCCCCTCTCGGTTTTAAGAAAACCACTTTGTGAATCATGATGAAAATAGAACAACTGCATGTGGATCTGGGGCCCATACCAGGAAACATACGTGACACCAAAGAACATGTACAAAGTCAGAGCTTGAGGTAGTGCATGGTAGACTGGAGACTGAGTCTCAAATATCTAGGCTCCAGCAACAAATGAGTCTACTCAGTTATCGCCGCAAAATGGAACAGAATGAACTCCTGAGTTACTGAAAATGACAACAGTCGAGTCCAGACTCTTCCCGGAATGACCAAATAGAAAACAAACTTGCAACTAAACAAGGACAAGTTTCCTTGGGAAGCTTTTATGAAGGAAGCGTATGACACTAAGTGTAATTTTGATATGTGGTTTAGTCTTGCAAAAGTAGAAGTGGGGGAGTGCGTGGGAGAGCCATTCAAAACCCCACCTACATTTCAAAGACCTGTAATCACTCCAAAATATAATATAACTGTGAATCATACCTGGCTGGTTGCCTTTTGAGAGTTTGTCAAGGCAGCAAGTCAACAGGAAGAGGATATCAATATACACAGCTCTGGTCACCAAACATGGATTTTGCCTAGAAAGGTAAAGAACAGAAAATAAATTGGTAATTTTTCTCTCTGAGGCCTGGGCCACAGAAAAGAGAAAATGGGTATTTTCTACCAGGCATATCATAAGGCTTAAAGAGTTGTGTGTGCGTGTGCTAAGTTGCTTCAGTCATGTTCAACTCTCTATGACCCTATGGACTTGTAGCCCACCATGCTCCTCTGTCCATGGGGATTCTCCAGGCAAGAATCCTGGAATGGGTTGCCATGTCCTCCTCCAGGGGATCTTCCTGACCCAGGGATTGAACCTATGTCTCTTATGTCTCCCACACTGGCAGGCAGGTTCTTTACCCTGGTGCCACCTGGGGAGCCCCAGAGCTGTAACAAATGCTAAAAATGATGGACAGTCACCGATGCTGACAATGGTGAAATTTTCATTTCTCATGAAAAGAAAATGAAAATAAAATCCTAGTGCTTATGGTAGAGGTTGGGACTGTGTTTGTACAAAACAGAAAATTCTATGCTCTGGCGCCAAAGAAAATTAACTGAAAACAAACAAAAACCAGTACCCTATCCCAGTTATTTGAAGACAAGAGGGAAGTAGGGAATATGACACCATATTCTATTATCTTCCTCTTAACTGAACAAATTTAGGGGAAACATCATTGGTTATGAATATCAGTGATTTAGCATTTTGGAGGAGAATTGCACTCACAAATGATAAACTGTATTTACAGACTTAAAAAAGCAGCTGAAAAAACAAACATGAAAGTATTAACAAACACTGTTGACAGACATTCCTTTCCTGATAAATGAGATTTTTCTTTTCTTCTTTCAATAAATGGAGGTCTTTTTATTCTTTGAACCACATGGGGGAAAAAGTAAGTGGGCTTGGCTTGAGGGGGTCTAGATCAAAATGGAAGAATGAAGACCTTTTTTTGAGAATAGCACTGAATCTCCCTGACTCTGAGCCTCAGTTCATACTGGTCAAGAAAAGGTGCCCAAACCTCCCGAGGGTACTAATAATTCAATATAAACAGTAAAAGTGGCTTCCCAGGTGGCTCAGTGGGAAAGAATCTGCCTTCCAATGCAGGAGATGCAAGAGACACAGGTTCGATCCTCGGGTCAGGGAGATCCCCTGGAGGAGGAAATGGCAACCCATTTCAGTATTCTTCTCTGGACGCTTTCATGGACAGAAGAGCCATTGGGTGGCAAACAGTCAGATGTGACTGAGCACATGCACACAAGTGGTAAAAACAACAGGGACAGACCTGGGTTTGAATCCTGGCTTTTTGCCATCTAGTATCTCTGTGACCTGAATTAGATTTCTGACGGGCACAATGGACACCGCAAGCACCTCACTGCGAGTCACTGTGAGCATTTGATTCGCATGTTCCCTGCTCTGCTCCTCTGCCTCCAACCTAGGATGAGGGAACGACATGAGTTCCAGCTAGTGTATTTCCATCTGGCTTGATCCTTCGATGTATCCTTCTCACTTCCTATAAGTTAAGTTTTACCATTTCTCTAAAGTTTATTCTCACTCTATCCTGAACTGCCCATATCCTAGGGGCATGCGATATCTGCACGAAAAGCAAACCAGATACTTTTCCATTAAAACAAAACTGTCTTGTTTCAAGATTTCCCTGTTGCTGACCTGCCTCATTTCTGTTCCCTGCCTTACTTCACCTACAGTATCTGCTTGCTCCCTGACTCCGACTCTGCCATAACGACTAGTTTATATGTACACTTCACATTTGGCCTAGTTTCATGCCTATGCCCAGTTATTTTTAAAAATTAGTTTTAAAAAACAGGTAGCACATGCACATGGTATAAAAATAACTCAAACAGTACAGAAGGGTATGCAGTAAAAATGAAGTTCCTTTTCCATGCCCCCACCCTCTACCCACATGTTCTGTTCCCCTGAGGCAACCGCTATTACTGCTTTCTAGAGCGTATCCTTCCAGGCACATTTTACAAGCATCTATCTATAGCTACCCACTTGTTTATTTTTATATAAGTAGTGTTTTACTACTTACTGAGTTCTGAGCATTACCTTTTTTTCACTAATACATTTAAGATATCATTCTATTAAAAAACACAGATTTGCCTCATTTCTGAAATGGTTGTGAACTGTTCCATTTCATGGATGTACCCGTCCCCTAATGAAATAAGTCAGACTGTTTAGGATATTTTGCTGAAAACAATGATGTAATAAAGATATATGTATATTAGTTTATGCATATGAATGGATATTCAAAAGAGAAATCTGTAGAAGCTTAAGTGCTGGATCAAGATATTCATGCATTTAAAATTTTGCTTCATTTAGATCAGATGCTCTCCAAAGAGACTGGGACTACTTATGCTTTCGCCAACAGTGTTTAAGATTCCCCTCCAGCTCCAACAACCTGACCCACACTGTGATTAAACCTTTTGACCTTTGCCAAGGTGATAAGTGGAAAAACAGTACCTCATCATTTTAAGTCATAATTATTTTATATGAAGTTGCCCATCCCTTCATAAGCTTTTCAAAAATATCTTCATTTCCTTTCCTGTGAACTGTGATCAAATCTCCGATCTATTATGTTATTGGTATTTTCCTTATTGATTTGTAGGAGCTCTTTGTATATTAAGGAAATCCGTCCTTTGTCATATGTGTTGCAAATATTTTTTCGCAGTTTATCATCTGACTTTAAACTTATTTACAGTACTTTTCTGGAATTCAAAACTGTTTGGTTTAATGCAGTCAAATATATTACTTTTATCTTCTGGATTTTATGTCCTGCTACCAAAGTCGAACCTTTCCTCAATATAGATTTATATTTATAAATTTTTCTTTAGTACTTTTTCTTCTAGTACTTTACAGTTCCATTTATTTATTTCTTTATTTATGGCTGTGCTGTATCTTCATTGCTGCACTTGGGGTTTCTCTAGTTGCTGTGAGTGAGCTTCTCACTGTGGTGGCTTCTCACTGCAGGGCACAGGCTCTAGGGGGCATATGCTGCAGTACTTGCAGAGGGCTGGCTCAGTAGTTGTGGAGCATGTGCTCAGTTGCCCGTGGCATGTGGAATCTTCCTGAGGCAGGGATCGAACTCAGGTCCCCTACATTGGCAGGCAGATTCTTAACCACTGAACCACCAGGCAAATCTTACAGTTTCATTTTTTGTTCTTGTTTAACACTTTGATCTATTTGGAATTTACTCTCCCCAAATCTTACCTTTATATTTTGTCTCTATTCAGTTTTCCTCAGGTCAGTCAAATTTGACTTGTGAAGTTGAAAAGTCCATAGTCTACAAAAATTACTTTAACAGTATCATTCCCTGTTCTGGCACGTCCACTGTTTAAAACGTGGGATATCTTTCCTCCTCCCAATGGAAAATCACTCGGGAGAGAAAGCAAGGAAACCTAATGCAAAGGGTTAATGAATTATCAGACATGAAGCACAGGGCTGAATAATAAACGGCCTGCAGATAGCAGGATGAATGCCTCCTGAGCATCCAGCTGCGAGCCAGGTGCTGGAAAGAGATGCACAAGAGATGATTTCTGGCCTCGGAGAGTTCTGTCTTGTTTTGGAGAAAAAAATAAATACAAAACTCGGGACAGGATGTAAGGAGTTAAGGGAAAGAATATAATAGGGTGGACTAGAAACATGGACGGAGAAGGCAATGGCACCCCACTTCAGTACTCTTGCCTGGAAAATCCCATGGATGGAGGAGCCTGGTAGGCTGCAGTCCATGAGGTCGCTAAGAGTCGGATACGACTGAGCGACTTCACTTTCACTTTTCACTTTCATGCACTGGAGAAGGAAATGGCAACCCACTCCAGTGTTCTTGCCTGGAGAATCCCAGGGACGGGGGAGCCTGGTGGGCTGCCGTCTATGGGGTCGCACAGAGATGGACATGACTGACACGACTTAGCAGCAGCAGCAGAAACATGGAAGAGATGTATGAAGACCTAAGCCCAACTGTAAACAACAGGAAGAATTTAGACAGACAAAGCTGACAAGGAAGGGGATTTTGAGAGGGGGCAATAGAGGCAGGAAGAAAGGAGTCTAGCTTGTCTGGGGACCCATGGGAGATGGGATACTCTGTGCTAACTGGTGCTCCTTGGTATAAAAATGTACTGCCTGCTCCATTTGACCTCACAGGGTCATAACTTCTCACCTGAGATGTTTTCCTGCTAGTGGAGTCCCGTAGAACCATAAAGGGAAGTTTTTGGGAAATTGGTTTGACTTTCAGGCTCAGTGAGGAACCTAGTTTCCATGATATTTTTAGCTAAATTAATATATTTTAGAACAGTTCTAAATGAATAGAGGAAATGTTGGCTATCTTTACGTCCCCCTGCCAGGCTAAAGTGTTCTGCACCTTCTCTTGGCCTGGCACAGGCTGCCAACCTTCCTGGCAGCCTGGGACTCGGCAGGGACCACTCTGACTGCTCCCAGAACTGAGGTTCTACGCCAAGTCTGATGTACTCAATGAGATCGTGGGAGGCTCCCTCAAATTCTGCTGCTTTCGATTCCAGGAAACAGAGAGGATCTGGGGCTACAAAGGAGTCCATCCATGGCTTCTCCTTCAAGACTGACTCAGAGAGAAATTCTGGCCCAGAGCCCACTGTTCAAGGCTCCACCCTTGAGGAGAGCCACAGCCTCACAGCATCGCTGTCTGGAATCAGAGTTGGGCTTCACTCTGAATTGGCTTCTAAGTCAGGAAAATAATTTTTTTTTCTTTTTCTCTCCCTGTGACTTGGTGTTTGTTCTGACTTGGAAATGGTACACTGTGAGTTCAGGGTGAGCCAGAGGTTTGTTCTCGGTCTGTCAAGCCACTTTGATGATGGGAATAAAATCCTGGGAAAGAGCAAGCCAGCTGGACAGGAAACCAAGCCACAGGGTTTTGGTGGGTTTGGGTTTTTTTTTCCCTGCCCCCAGATGGAAAAATCCTGGCACAGGGCATGGTATAATAAAGATTGAGAGTGTTCAAAAAAAACTCAGGAGTGGTCGGGGTCTAACAAATGGGCTAAAAAACAGCATAATAGAGGTTTTAGAAGGAGTGAACAGGAATCAGGTACTATGAGGACTAAGTACATAAATAAAGCGAAATGCAGGCCTTGTTAAAACTTTCTTCCACTCTTTTTATCACTGGTCCCTTGACATATACCCACCCAAGAACTCGATCTCTGAACTTCATTAAACCTCCTGCCCTCTCTCCTGGAAGCTGGGGGAGGCAGAAGGCAGAGGAGAGAGAGTAAGGCTTCCCAGACATGTTTACAATGGCCCTAGTGTCTGGAGGACACCAGAAGCTCTTGGGAAGCCTGTGATAAATTATTCACTTCTTCTTTCCCTTCCGGAATCCCAGTGGCAGCAGAGATTTTTAACTGAAGCCCATTCATTCAGAAAACATTCACTAAGAGGAAATTGAGAGCCCAAATAATGCCAGGGTATGGATATATGAAGATGAAATGAGTCAGTGGCATTCGTCACTGCCCTCAAGAAACTTAGAGTCCTGAACTGCGTTTTTCAAACTGTAGGTTATGACCCATTTTGTTGGTTATGAAATAAACTAGTAGGTTTAGATGACCACCTACTAGTGTTAAGAGAAAGCCTAAGAGAAAGAAAGGAAGGAAGAGGAAGGGGGGATGGAGGAGGGAGGAGAGAGCTAGCTAGGGAAAGGGGGAGCAGTGAAAGATAATCACACTGCATCAAAGCAGTCAGGGTAAGCATCGCTCCCTTAAATTGTTATATATAGGATTTCTAGAAAATTTTTGTCCAGAATTTTTAATAAATTATCTTTGATATAATTTATAAAATGTGATAACTCTGAGTAAAAATATTGACTGATTTAGTCTAATGTCCTTTTCTTTTTCAGGTAATAAGTCACCATCTATTATACCAAATGGTATCAGTGGGGTATTCTTGATATCCAAAATGATGGTGGATAACATTCCTGAAATTAAATCTTCTAAATCTTGAGTAAATTCCCTCTCATCGTATTTTTCTACAAACTGTTCATATCTTATGTAGACAGTAAAATTTACATTATGTAAGATTTCACAGGTATGTTTGTGTATATATCCACACAGATATACACACGGGGAACAAAGATACATACTAAGTCATCTGTAAAATCTCTTTCTGGTTGTGAATGGCTGTCAGAAAACCTTGAAAGGCCGTGGTTTAGTGAGAGAAACACACAACCAATCATGTGGTATGATTGGTGCTCAAAGGAGGGTTGACAAGAGTAAAAACTAAGGGTGGGGTTGGGGGGAAACGCCTCGGTAAATCCAGAAATGCCTTTGCAGGAGGAGTCTAAGAGATGGACCGTGGGCAGAATGACTCCAGCAGAGGAAGCAGCATGTCCGAAGATGACGGCATGTTACATGTTTGAAAAAGAACAAGAAGTACAAAGGGGATGTGGAATGGATGGGACAGCAGGAAATGACGCATGATGACATGCCCCAAATGGAAGTGCTTAGGAGTGACCTTTCAGAGCTCCAAAAGCTCCAAATGGTCCCAGATGGGACCCCACTGGTCCACTGGATGGCTGGGGCCCCCAGGGCCCATTAGCATGCAGCCTTGGGAGGGTTCCCAGCAAGAAACAGACAGTTCACTTTGGACATATTTTTGCTTGTCACCTTGGATGACTTTTTCAGAAGAATTTACTGCCATCTTCAGAAGGCTGAAAACAACTGTTCTGGCTTTAGGCTGCTAGTGTCTGTTAAGGTTTGCTGCTGCTGCTAAGTCGCTTCAGTCGTGTCTGACTCTGTGCGACCCCAGAGACGGCAGCCCACCAGGCTCCCCCGTCCCTGGGATTCTCCAGGCAAGAACACTGGAGTGGGTTGCCATTTTCTTCTCCAATGCATGAAAGTGAAAAGTGAAAGTCACTCAGTCGTGTCCTACCCTCAGCGACCTCATGGACTGCAGCCTTCCAGGCTCCTCTGGTCATGGGATTTTCCAGGCAAGAGTACTGGACTGGGGTGCCATTGCCTTCTCCACTGTTAAGGTTTAAATCCTGAGAAATCTATCTTGACTTCAACAGTCAAGGTTGAAGGTCACTCCAGACCCCAGGGAATTACTCTCCCCTAGAATCCTGATTAGATTCATGGTTTAACTTTATTAATCTAGAAACCTTTACCAAGTACCATGGGGTGTATCCTACTTGGAAGAGGAGTAGAGAAGTGGACAGGTTCTGGCCTTGACGAGCTTATAGTCGTGTGTGTGTGTGTGTGTGTGTGTGTGTGTGTGTGTGTGTGGTGGTAGAGGGTGTATGTGGAGAAAAACAAAACACACACAAAACAATGTGAGAGAATATCATGGAGGAAGGGTCTGGAGATGTGGAAAGACTCCGCAACTGAATGCAAAGCGGGAATTTCAGACAAGAGAGTTCACTTTGCAAAGATCCAAAGATGGGAGCAAGCTTGCCGCATGCTGGCAAGAATGAAGTCCAGAAAATCAAACAGGTGCAGCTGGCCAGTTTGACAGCTTAGAATGACTCTGGGTCATGAGTCCTGGCAGGGGCCCATCATGGTCCATGGCAATCTCTCCCTCTAATCTGGGATCCTGTGTGAACTCACTCCCATTCAGCTCACATCTGGTCTGCACCACAGTGGCTACAAAGCCTCTTGCCATGGAGCCAGCACTGAGCTTAATGAAGCAGTATTCTGGGGACCACCACCAGGACTGAAATAGGCTGGAAAGAAGAAAGCCAGAAAAAAAAAAAAGAGGGAAAGGAGGTGAAGAGGGAGGCGGAAAGCAGGCAGATGAGAAGCTGGGCCACAGGTGGGAGGAGCAGAACAATGCGGCGGGGAAAGAGGCAGAAAAGGGAAGGCGGAAATGGTCTCTAACTGTCCCCACACCCTGCCACAGTCCCCTCACTGGACACATGTCGAGCCACACCATGTCCTGTACTTAAAACTCACTTCAAAGCCTGTCCTCTAGGAAACCGTCCCTGACCAACAATCAGAGACTGGCCTCGAAGAACAGTGGGAATGGCGGACGTCTCTTTGGACTTCCTCTGATCTCCCAGAGATCCCGCTGGCCATCTTTGTACTCCTCTGCAGTCTGAGACTCTGCAATGTTAGCTGTCCGCAGACCAGATGCCATCTTGCCTTACATTTGGCTATAAGAGGAAGAGCTGCCGCGGTGAGGAGCCAGGAAGTACTTCTCTGATGTGGGCCCCATGAAGTCATATAAATGTGGAAGTGTAAATTAAATAAAAAGGACCCCTCTCTCCCTTCTGATTTCCATTTTTACCACGGCCCCCAGCCAAGCAATCATTCCTATGACATTTCTGGAGAAACAATAGGGAATTTGTTTAAACCAAGATGCCAAATGGTCAGGAACTGCAGAATATATAAGTTCTTCCCCCTACTCTGTAACATACAGAATTCAGATCTGGATGCAGGGCCAGCTGGCAGCAGCACGCAGGGCCAACACCCCCTGTTAGCCACCCCCTGGCTGGCTAACGCCCGCTCCCGGCCCTGCTCATTTACCTTGTGCTTCCCCGGGGGAGGGGAGGCTGGTGGCAGCAGAAGTCCATTTTTATGGTATGTTCCAGCTTCCATCCAGCCTTTCTTGGTCTGGAGCTCTGCTAGTATTTATACTCACACCCACACATATGAGCTGCCCCACAGCCCTTCTATTGGGATTCTCCTTTTAAAGTGAAGCTATCTTCATGCCCTGCTCTGGATATTGACCAATGTGTAAGGAATTCTTACCAAGTTGTCAGGCACAAGGCAAGAGACCATGAGCTGTGAGTCTGTCCAGAAAGGGACCATATGTCCAAGCCATATGCACCCCTGGAAAGGCTACCTCGTGTCCGACTCTTTGCAGCCCCGTGGACTATACAGTCCATGGAATTCTCCAGGCCAGAATACTGGAGTGGGTTGCCATGCCCTCCTTCAGGGAATCTTTCCAACCAAGGGATCGAACCCAGGTCTCTCACATTGCAGGCGGATTCTTTACCAGCTGAGCCAACAGGGAAACCCTCCTTTGCCTCTGTGAAAAGAGGACCCCAACTACTCCACCAAGGTTCTGAGTAGGCACTTGGCAAAGGCCCAGGCAGTCTGCATAAGGCCCTGGGGCTCTGCTTAGGTCAAGGTCAAAGTCACAGCCGCCTCTGCTTCCCAGGGGAGTGCTGCTATATGAGAGGAAGCCCACAAGCTCAATGCCAAGGCTTTGTATTTCCCTCCAGGAAGGCTCACCTGCCTTTTCAGAGGACCCCCAGGGAGCCACCCACCCCTCCCAGAGGCCCTCATATTTTTCCATCTTTCTATTAGGCATCTTTTTCTCATTAATGTACTAACACTCAAGTTATGTGGAGAGAATGAGGAAAAAGAGACCTTGTGTGGGGGTTGGGATTTGTTCAAAGCCTGAAGAAACCATTTTAGAGGGTGTATGTTTTTTATTCCTTTTATGAGAGATGCATGTTTCCCCCCCTCTGTGACTTGTTTAAAAGTAAAGTTTAATATGCTGCCAGAGAAATTGCTGGTTAATAACTTAATAAGCAATGTGCTAGGGATTATGGGAGAAAGGTAGTGTCCAAGAAAACTTTTATTGTACAGTTTGGGGCTTGGATTAGCTTCAGTTATTACATAAAATGCTAACAGAAGTCCCCTTTCTTTTCAAACTTTAATTTCTTCCTAGATTATTTTTAAAAAATTAGAATATATAAGTGAGGTGAGTGAAAACTTCTAGTAGCTGCAAGAGAAGTCTGAATGTAGATCACAGGTGAGGATTTCTAACAGTACAGTCTGAACTTTGTTCATGAAATCTTGGCGAAGCACACGCTTGGAAATTAGCCCTGGCCACAAAAATAATATCAACTGCATTTTATTAAAAGTTTTATCTTCAAAAAACATTTTATCTTTAAAAGATTCTTGAGAGGAGAAAAATAGGCATTATTATTCCCATTTTTATAAATCAACAAAGTAGCTCACATAGCTCAAGTGACCTGTCCAAGATCAGGGCAGAAACCAAGAATAGCATCAAGGTTTTCTAGACAAATTGTATCTGTGCGTTCCAAACACAGTGTGATGAAAGGGGAGAGGCTGGGCCGAACAATTAGAGCATGTTGCTTTGCACGCTCTGGTGGCGTGTCCTGGTGGCCAGTCTGGAGAAGAGTGAGGTTCGAAGTACAGCTGTTTCTGTGTGGGCCACCAGAAAGGCCTGTTTTCAACATGGCCAACAAGACTGATAAAGACTTCATTATCTGACAATAAATATTCCCTATCTGCTTAGCTCTTTCGTATTTGCATGCCCATTACTCACTATGCTCTTTTCCACCTTCACCCACTTCCTATTTTGGATCTTCCAACTTAACAGATAAAAAACTGACACCTGGGACTTCCCTGGTGGTCCCGTGGTTAAGACTCTGTGCTTCCAATGCAGGGGGCCTGAGGTTCAATCCCTGGTCAGGGAACTAGATTCCACATGCCACAACTAAGACCCCTGAGCAGCCAAATAAGTAAATAAATGTTAAAACCAAAACAAACAAAAGAGGCCCCAGGAAGTTAGAGGCCACCCGTCACTGGTTAGCAGCTGAGCGGGGGGCCAGAACACAGACATGCTACCAGCGAGTATATCCTGCCCCACCTCAACCTCAGGGAGGCGTGCTCACAGCTAGAGTCTTTTCCACTCAACCAGGGCCTCTCAAAGTGACCCCCTGTAGGTACCCAGGAACACAGGGCCTTCGGGCTGGTAAGGGTCCCTTCCGGCTCAAGCGGGACTAAGTTCCTGATTGTGAGGGGAAGCTATTTCCAGAGACCTGCAGGCCAGTCCAATCGCTGAGGAAGGCTGGGCATCCCTGGCAGCGAGGAGGTGAGGCTTCGGAGGGTCTCTCTCAAACCCGCTCCCTTGACTTATTCACATAAGGCCTGCCCACGTGCCCCACAAGCCTTCGGAGGGTCAGCCCAAAGCCTGGCCAATTAGGACAAAGGCACCAGCGCTAAGTTGGCTCAATATGAGGAACAGAGAAGCAGGAAGCCAAGTGAGGCCTCCGGGAGTGTGCCTGCTGGGTCTGTGTGTTGCCGGAAAGTCTGCCCTCAAGTTACTGACTTCGGTTAAAAGCAATGTCTCCAGAACAGTAAGAAACAGCTATAGAGTCAGAAGAATTATGTACATACTAGCGCTTAGTAACATGTAAGCATGATGTGTGGGTCATGAAAAGCAGCCGTCAGTCAACTGAGGGTGGATTTCTGGGGAAAGGGGATCTGGAGAAGCTGAGTTGTATTGGCAAGAAGGTCTAGTGATGGGGTCCTGACCAAGGAGGGCAGCTCCTGAGAGAAGGCCCTGGGCAGCCCAGAGGCTGGGGGTGGCAGTGTTTCCTACAAGGATGATCCAGCCGCAGCAAAGGAAGCAAGAGGACCAAGAGGCAGAAAACCAATTTGCTCTTGAAATCCCAAATTTGGCTATCTTTGCAGCCAGACACAGCTGTCAAGTAGGAAGAAGTCACCTGTTCCTTGTGTCTATTTTCCTGTCTACAGATACTGGTTTGGATTAGATTCCTGTTTTGAAATAATAAGGGGGCTTTCCTGGTGGCTCAGACAGTTAAGAATCTGCCTGCAATGCAGGAGACCCAGGTTCAATCCCTGGGTCAGGAAGATCCCCTGGAGAAGGAAATGGCTACCTACTCAAGTATTCTTGCCTGGAGAATCCCATGGACAGAGGAGCCTGGCGGGCTACAGTCCATGGGGTCATAAAAAATAGGCCATGACTGAGCAACTAACACTTTCACTTTTTTCACTTTTTTGAAACAGGGAGTTAGGGTGCTCTTTGTCATCCCTCTGGGGGCTCCAGTGGTTGAGAAGCCATGTGGGTGGGCCTCCAGGCCCATATTTGCACCGTATTTGCCATCTCTATTATCTCGAACATCTTGAACTTCCACTTAAGCTTCTGTTTGAAGAAAGGATTCCACTGGATTAGATGATCTCTACATTCCCTTTCCTGTTATAAACTCTGTGGTTCTACGGTCCTCTTAGCAATGTTGAGCAGACAGTAACCATGAAGTCTAAAATGCCCATGGGCAGTACCTCTATTCCCATCACTAACTGCCCAGGCATGCAAAGGAGTTTCCAAGTACCAGACAGAGCTGGTGGGGTGCTACTAGGGAGCTTCTATGAACCTCCAGCAGGGGCTGGAGAGTTTTTCAGTCACTGAGAGAGGCTGGGAAGATGTAACACGCTCCTCAGTGTGTCTCATCCACATGGAGACAGCAGCCTATTTACTAGTCTGAGCTTACTGACTTCCTCTTCCCTCTTGGATCAGATTCAAATTCCTCTGGCTGACATTTAAGGCCTGCCACAACTGGTCTCTTATCAAATCTTGTACAGCTCTCCAAACACACCACGTCTTCTTCAGCTCTACACCCCCACTGGCCTAAATGCAAATACTTTCTCCACTAGTGTGTCCCTGACCGTGCTGTCCACCATCTTGATATGCTCTTTTCTCACCACTTACAGTGTTTCCAAATCACGCCCATTAAAACCCAGCTCAATTACCTAACTCCCCTAGGAAACCTTCCCTGGCTATCCCAATCCACATTCTTTTCTGAATTCTTATACTTAATATACATACTACGGAATTAAGAATTCTATATGAATGTCATTGTTGGTTTTTTTCCACATGGATAAGCTCTTTTCAACTAGACTGGATCATAACTAAACCTTGACAATAGAGGCCTAATTATATATATCTAAAGTGGTCTCTGCTTCTTAGGTGGCTCAGTGGTAAAGAATCCACCTGCCAATGCACGAGCTGCAGGAGACACGGGTTCGATCCCTGAGTCAGGAAGATCCCCTGAAAGAGGAAATGGCAACCTACTCCAGTATTTTTGCCAGGATAATCCCATGGACAGAGGAGCCTGGAGAGATACAGTCCATGGGGTTGCAAAGAGTCAGACACAACTGAGTGGCTGAGTATGCACGCGTGTACAAAAATGGTCCCCACAATGCTGAGCACTACTAAAATTCCTTTCTTTGTAAGTGGACAATGAGACCTACACAGCTTATTTAACATCATAGGCTCTATATCAGTGTAACTTCACTCATTCACCAATCTGTGAGAATTAACCTTACCTAACAATGAATGGCAACCCACTCCAGTACTCTTGCCTGGAAAATCCCATGGGCGGAGGAGCCTGGTAGGCTGTAGTCCATGGGGTCGCCAAGAGTCAGACACGACCGAGCGACTTCACTTTCACTTTTCACTTTCATGCACTGGAGAAGGAAATGGCAACCCACTCCAGTGTTCCTGCCTGGAGAATCCCAGGGATGGGGGAGCCTGGTGGACCGCCGTCTGTGGGGTCGCACAGAGTCGGACACAACTGAAGCGACTCAGCAGCAGCAGCAAGCCTTTAAAGACTTCTCCCTTCTCCTCAAAGATGTCCTTGACATCCCATCCCCAACTAGCTGGCTTCTATAATACACTTTGACCTCATTCCAGCATTTACCAAATTCTTACATGTTTACAGTTAATTAAATCCATACCCATGTTATTCACTTGGTTTTTGAAATAGGGACTATATCATTCATCTCTACATTCTCCACTGTGCCATCTGAATTGGCTTGGATTCATTGGTAATGGCTCAATGAAGGTAACCAAGGCGTTGATTTATCCAAAGGATGAAACATGTCACATGCTAAGGAAAAAAAGTAACCCACTATATTACAGTTTTACATAATATTATGAAAATGTGTTGAGGCCATTTAAAGCCTGCATCCCTTGCAAGCTGGGCAATGACAACACTGCCTGAATCTTCCAACAGCAATACCCCAAGCAGCTAACAGCTACAAGTGGAGCAAGACAGATCTTTCTGAGCGCTTTATCAAATGAATTACCACCTCCAGGCTAGGTTTGCAGATTTCTATATTTAAAACGTAGAAAGTTGGGGGTTGAATTCTTGATGCGCAGTTGCATAAACAAACTATTTTTATTTCTTGCTGTAGTAAGGAGGAAGCTTTGATCCTGGGCAACTTGTTCAAAGGCTCAGTTTAATATATTGATCACTTCTGAGTGCTTTTACCTGACTAGTTTCCATAAGCTCAGCCTGTCAACAAGAAATACCTCATGTAGTCTCAAGCTTCACTTCTTAAACAGCTTATTCCTTTAAAACTTGATGTAATTTTAAAAGGAATATCTAATGAAGAAAAGGTTTTGTGGACAAGGCTGTCCACTGCTTTGGGTTGAAATGTGCTAACTTAATGTTTCTCTCTGTTTTTAAAAATACAAACAGGATCTCATCCCGAGATATCATGACCTTGAACATTCCTGAGAAGTCTGAAAGGGAAGTGAACAAATGTCAACAAGCTTGGGTCTAAAATACACCAGCTTCATTTCTCTCATCATTCAAGTATGCACGAGGCTCAGAGAGACTTTGAATAGGCTGAGCTGGGGGATTAAAGATGGGCCCTGATGAGATTCTCCCTCCCTGGTAAAATCTGGGGGTTGAAAGAAAAGCAATTAAAAGGGGGAGGGGCGGGGGAGTACTGGGAAAACTTTTATTTTGAGAAAAAGAAAAAGAGCATAGAAGAAACAAACCCGAAGCAAACCCAACCCCCAGTAATGCCTGGAAACTTGCTATGTAAGTAACCATCCCTGTTAAGACTTGCTTCCCTTACAGTTTTGGCAGGGACCACAAATGACAGCCTTAGAATGCCACATGATCATCTGAATATTTTAACAACCCATCTCCACTGGATTCATTTCAGCAGCAGGGGAGTGAAATGCAACCTGCAGCTCTGGTGAAGGGCTAAGGCCCCTCGCAGGGCTTGTGAAAGAAGGACCTTTTCTTTGGGGAGGGGGCTGGTCCAGAAGATGCGAGGGATAGGGGGAGGGCTAAGGGACACTGGGACAATGGAATCTGACCTAAATCCCAGGATTTCTGCCTGGGAAGTATAGTCTCTTGTGTGAATAAATCTGGTGGTTAGAAAATAACTGCTGTCTTCAGCTGTAAAGCAAAACAGAACTCTAAACCAGGACTTCTGCAGCTGGCCACAGACCCCCCCTGGGGCAGAACTGGGATTGCCACACAAAAGCCAGCCTTAGCTTTGTCTCTATAAGCATATTTTTCTTATGTATTTAGATCCCAGGCCTTCCATGAGCATACCACCTCAGCTTAGAGGGGGCCAGTAAGAAGGCGAGAAAATGGGGAGAGCAAATGAGAGTATGGCTAAGTGGGTGGATACAGAAGGAAGTCTAGGGAGATGGAAAAGACATGAAGGAGGGCCTGGGTGGTGTCAGGAGCACTGACGGGAAGTTGTATAGGGGAAGTGAATGGGTCATACAGCTAACACTTTCTGCAAATAAGAATTAACTTGGGGAAACAAATAATTGGGTCTGGGACAAAGAGGAGGTCTTCAACAAACATAATAAACTCCTTCCATCATCTCTTCCCTCCATCAGCACTGATTATTCAAAAATTTATTTCCCAAGGTTGCTTCCCTAGTAACCTTGGGACCTGTTCTTGTATTCCTGAGAGCCTGTTTTTCTCACCAGTGAAGTGAAAGTTGCTCAGTTGTGTCCGATTCTTTGTGACCCCATGGACTTCTCCAGGCCAGAATACTGGGGTGGGCAGCCTTTCCCTTTGCCAGGGGATCCTCCCAACCCAGGGATCGAACCCAGGTCTTCCACACTGCAGGTGGATTCTTTACCAACTGAGCCACAAGGGAATCAGACTATTATTTCTCAACAGAGTATCAGACTATTATTATTTTTCAAAATGATGAATATTCACTGCATGCCAATGAAGCCTGGATCCTACCCTAGGCACTGAGTCCCCTGGGATGGCTGCCCAGACAAGGGAGTGTGGACTCCCCATAGAGGCCGTGTGGTCCCCTTTGCTGCAGGTCACACCAGACGCATGACAAAAGAATTCTGTGCTGATCCCTTCAGTAGCCTCACCCTCTCCTATGGCTCCAAGCTCCAGACACAAGCCCTGAGAATGAGGGGGTGAAGGTGGGAGTATTTCAAAGGGCAGGGTGATCCACAGTGGCTGACTCTCTGATCCTTGGCCCTCAAATGGGCACTGTCTCAGAAAGCAGCTTTGGAATCACCTTGGAGCTCGTCAGAAAAGCAGAATCTCTGGCTCCACCCCAGGCCTACTAAAGGAGACTCTTCATTCTAAGGGCCCCACAAGGTGATCCATGTGTACATTAAGGTCTGAGAAGCACTGTTATAGAAAATGTTCAGTTACCACCATTCAAAGCCCTGACTTAAAAACACTGGCTAGATAGAGGCAATGTGGTCCAGTAGAAAGAGCCTGACAAGGAGCAGGGAGTTAAGCCCTCCAGAAACGTCAGCTGTTATCAGGTAGTTGTTACAGCCTGGTCAGCTGTTTGAACACAGGCAAATCCCTCCTCTCTCTGGGTTGCACTTTCCCACATGCATGGGGATGGGAGGGAACTACAATAACTTTATGATTCCTTCTGGTTCCAAAGTTCTAGGTCTACGGCTCTATTTGACAAGACTGTTTTGCTGCTTTCTCCATACTAAAGTAGGGGCTTTAATAAGTAGTTTCTATGCTTAATACGGCCTGGCATACAGCAGGGCTTAATAAATATTTGTTGAATGAATGGGCAACAAAATGAATGGCCAGTAATGGAACAATGGTAAGGTCAACTTAATGACTGATTTTTCAGGTGACAAAAATATGCTATCTTTAACAAATGATGTTTTCAAAGACTTTTTTCTTAATATAAAAATAGGCAAAAAAGCATTTTACTTTTAGTGATGCATAGACAGTAAAAACTAGACAGAAAAGCAAGAAAATAATTATCATAAGAAGTCTGAACAATAACCTTAGAGGAATGATAAAATACAAAAAGAGTTTTTTAAATATTTGTCATTAAAATTTTAAAAAATTGTGATAAAATAAACATAGTATAAAATTGACCATCTTAACCATTTTAAGTGAACAGTTCGGGAGTGTTAAGCACACGCACGTGGTTGTGCCAGCAATCTCCAGAACTCTTTTTCATCCTGTAAAATGAAAGCTCTCTGAGTAGAACCCTAACTATTCGCTTTCCTGCCAGCCCCTGGCAACCACCACTCTACTCTGTCTCTTTGACTTTGACTACTCCAGGAACCTCACATAAGTGGAATCGTATAGTATTTGTCTTTCTGTGATGGGTTTATTTCACTTTGCACAACGTGCTCAAGGTTCATCCATGTGGTACTGTGTGTTAGAATTTTCTTCATTTTTAAGCCTAAATAAGGTTCTCTTATTCATACCATATTTGTTTATCCATTCATCTATCAATGGACACTTGGGTTACCTCTACTTCCTGCCTACTGTGAATAATACAACTATACCACATACAAATATCTCTTCATGACTCTGCTTTCAATTCATTTGGGTCTATACCCAGAAGTATAATTGCTAGATCATATGGTAATTCTATTTTTAGTTTTCTGAGGAAACCCCCTACTATTTTCCATAGCAGCTACACCATAAAGAGTTTTCACATCACACACACACACACACACACACACACACACAGAGACACGCCTGCTCACCACAAATACCAGACCCTGCTCACCACAACAGAGAAAGCAACAAAGACCCAGGGCAGCCAGAAATTAAAAAAAAAAAAAAAAAGCCCATCCAAAAAAAAAAAGAAGACTCTTCAACAAATGCATTCATATACTGTTAAATGGAAAAAGTGATAACTTATATACATACAGCTTAATTTCAACTACATTCAAAAAAATACAGGAAGAAGGATGAAGTAACTATGTATATAAAACTGTTGACCAGTAACAGTGGGTTCCACTGGATGTTGGTGAGAGCAGACTTATATTTTCTTCCCTAATTATCTATGATAAACACAAACTACACTGATAGTCAAATAAAAAGTGAAAGAAATTTAGTAGGACACATTTTTCTTCTTGGGCATCACACCATCCATCGCATGGAGTCTGATAGCCCATTTAGTTTACTGCATTTATTCAAAGGGCATGCGCGCGTGCACACACACACACACGTTTTTCCTTTTATAACCAAAGATGATAGATAACCAGGCTGATTTCTGAAAAAATTTAAAGCCCCAAATACAGTAATTCCAACTCTCAATCAAAGGAAATAAATCTTTTCTCCTCTTACTCTTACTTAACAGGGCTTTTTAAAGTCCTTCCCATCCAGGCAGGACCTGTGGTCCAGCTGGGACGGCAGGGCTGGAATCTGCATAGAGCTGGGGCAGCACACAGGGCTGCGAGTGGGGCTGTGCTGACTTCCTCGTCACGGTCCTCACAGCCAGCCTCGCCAGGCCAGCAGCTGACCCCTATTCCCACTTGGTTTTTGGCCTGGGTCAGCTTAGTTTTCTTCCAGTAGTTGGTAAACCGTCTTTGCACCAGGAGAGAGATAGTAAACTGGACTGAGGAGAGAGGGATGGTGGGGAAAGGGGAAGGAAGGGACTCGAAGGATTAATGAGCTGATTTCCATTAAGGCTTTGACATCTTGGAATGAAAAGCGGACTGTAAGAGCAGAAGCCCAGTCCTCTACTCCGGCCATGCTGCCAGCTGGCCATTCATCACCAAAAATTCCCCAACAAATCCATGGCTGTTGCTTAATCACCTCATATAAATCTCTATTAATCTTGCAAAGTCAAAACACAAATATATGACAAAAGTCTTTATGTACCCTCGATTTTGTGGTCAAAATGTTAAAAAATGGAACTGATCATCCAATGGTTCCAATGAACTTTTTTTTTAAACCTCCTTTTGGGGAATAAATAAATGACCTCCTTACTAATGTTTTAGTGTCTATTAGACTGAATAAACTCAAGCTAAATGATCAAATAAACTGAAGAAGAAAAAGCTGTTGGTGCTAAAATTTGAACCGACTTTTTTTTTTCTTTGCAATAACAGCGATGTTTCAAGCTAAACTCAAACAGAAAATCCTTAGCAGGCACAAAGGAACATTTACTATTCCTCTTTCGTAAATTGCTGGGGACATAAAAAGGCCTCTTCAGCAGTGAAATTTGGAATACTTTGTATTATAACATCTTTCAGGGAAAAGCATATGAGAATATAAGTCAGGGGCTGGCTTTAAGAAGGGCCCACCCGGACCCAGAAGTGGCTCGTCTAAGCATGGAACTCCCAGTGCAGACAAACAGCTCTTAGGACAACACTCTCAGAAGACCTCAAGGACAGGGCAGGCATGTGGCAGGCTGAGGCTTCATCACTCATACCCGATTCTATACTTTCCTATTTAGGAAATTCAAAGTTATCCTGCCAGTGACATGCATAATCCAGAAAAACTGACACATGGGTTTGGGATATGTTGTGTTCTGGCCATGTGTTTTCCTCTCAAACTCTATTCTAGGCTCTGAACACATCCTGATTAATATGGTAAAAGTGTGCTGTGGAGTAAGAGGAAGCCTGGTGTTACAGACCACCCACAGAGTGTAAAGTTCACACTTGGATAATAAAGAGTTGACTGTACTGGAAACATAAAAGTGGCTTTCCTAGACTCTGGGCAAGGAAGTTGGAAACCCAGCGAATTCCAGTGATTCATGTCTTTGTTTTCTAGGCTGGAAAATCATGGAGGAAAATCAGAGAAGGGGAGGGAGAAGGATAATGAAAAGATTAGATTAGGAAACTGCAACAGGAACCACAGGGAAGGCCGAGAGGATTTTTCTAGCTGAAGAGGAGGCTGGTGGCAGCTTTGTCATCCATCCTCAGGCACTGTGCAACATGAAGGTCCATTCAGATGGCTGGCCTGTTACTCCATCTCCTCCTTCCAAGAAGGAACTGACTCAGGAAGCCAGCAGATGATGAATTTCCTTTTTTTTTTTTTTCCTGTCTTCAACTTTTTATTATAGAAGTTTTAAAGAATATACAAAAGTAGAGAGAATAACATGATGAAGCCACATAGACCCATGACCAGACTTTAACAATTATCAAAGTATGTCTGCTCTTCTTAATCCTCTCTCCTCCCTCAAGCTGTATTAAAGCAAGTATCAGACATCATAAAGATGATGAATTTCTATGAGATTCATCAAGGGGCAGCAAACTAAGGGGGGCAGAATGTTCTTCTGTACAGAACTTGAAGAATAGGAGATTCAGATTTTGTCTTGGGGCAGTCCTTGCTGGAAGCAGAGGTTTCTATAGGATGATTTCCCTGACTTCCTGATCCCCAGGAATAACAGCTACGAGGACCAGGCCCACTAATTGGTAAGCAGAGAACATGAATATGATCACAGCTCCTATTCTCTCAGAAAAGATATCTTGGGACCTTGTCTAAAAGCCACACAGAGGCAAATGATACTACGCTTAAGGGAGCAGTTTTTGGAGAGGAAACAAAAATTGGACTAAAAATGAGAGGCTCACCATTAACCATCCCTATATTGGCATTTCAGATACTAGAGAATTTCCCATCAATAACCCTGGTCAAAGCTATAGTTGCTTAGAAAACATACAGCCTCACATCTCCACTCATTGAGAAATTCTTCATTAGATCCCTTTCTTTCTTTCTTTTTTAAATATATTATTCATGTATTTGGCTGCACTGGGTCTTAGTTGTCGCACTCGGGGTCTTTGATCTTCACTGTGGAATGTGGGATCTCGTCCCCTGGCCAGGGATAGAACCTGGGTCCCCTGCGTTGGGAGTGTGGAGTCTTAGCCACTGGACCACCAGGGAAGTCCTTGGGCCCCTTTCACCTAAAGGTCTCCTTTAGGACTCTTGCACTGTGTGGCTTCCATGTATTTCCTCAGTCCCATTTTCTGCCACACATCCTTTACACTTTAGGTTTCAGAAGAGCTAACTTCTGTGTAGTTCTCCACACTTATCAAGGCATTCCACATTGCTATGTCTTTACCTATGACATTCCCTGAGCTTGGAATACCCCTCATCTGTCGTGACCACTTGGCAAAATTCTTAACTCTTGAAGGCATGCTGCCCACCACCCACTAGGCTACTCCTATACCTACTATATACTTTTGTTACCACGCTTTCCATATTCAATGAAAATAATTTATTTACACATCTTTCTTACCTGCTGGATGGGGCTCCTTGAAGCCAAGGCTAGTTCCTTCTATATCTTTGCATCCCTACAGCTCCTAACACTGAGGTTATTATGTAGTCTATGCTCAACGAGACTTTGCTGAATTCCACTGATTTGTGGGTCTCACATTAGCCATTGTTTGCCTCACCATGTAAGGTGGGGAGCCCAAGGAAAGTGAACAACAGCACATTTTTTGAAAAATAAAAAAGAGGCTGCTATGTTAGACAACCAAGATACTAATCATTAATCAAAGGCAACATGCTACAGCATGGAATGTGGTAGGCTGTGGGCCTCTGCTGGACTCCTTTCTCCTGGAATCACAGAGCATGCACACGGGGGTGGTAAATCCTCGCAGTAACACTGTCCAACCAATATCAGGTTCTGAGACACAGATATCGAACACGGTGTTACACAGAGGCCTTCCTGTATATTCGAGAAAATTGAGAAATTCTTCTTACTCCATCTTTCACACAGAAAATGCTTTAAGTTTCAGAATAAACTAATGATGGCAAGGATGAAAAAAAAAATATGTATCTAGCCTCCTTTGCCTGGCTTATTCAAGCTCCTCCACTACATACCTAAAATGGCAACTTGTATCTTTTTCTTATTCAGCCCCTCTGGGCCCCTCTGCGCCGGCTTAAGTCTTACACAAGTCTCTCATCTCTGAGTTGCCATGGTGTCCGGTAGTCTGTATCACATGATTCAGTCAATTGCTGCCTTTCATTGCTAGGTTCTCTAACACAGGACTGGGCACATAGCAGATATTCAAAAAACCAAACTGGTAGACAGATAAAAAGCCATAGTACATGCCCCCCCCGTCACCCAGCAGTTTTAGAAAAATTGTCAAGAAAATATTTTTCTTTCTTTACCACAACCCAAAGTTTGAAAAAGATATATAACTCCAGTAAGTTTAGAAAACTCATGCCAGTGACTTCTAAAACTCCCAAAACCAGGAACAGTATTTCTCCAGTGTATTCCTAACCCCCGATAACTCCATGCTCATGTGGGGCTTTAACATACCTCTTGGCCAGCCAGAGCTTGGCTTTGGTACAAACAGCGACGTCAGCCAGTTCCTGCTGAAAGTATGTATTCATTCTGTATTTGGAGTCTGAGAAGGCTTGTAACAAATGAAAAACCTAAACCAAAAAAAAAAAAAAAAGAGAGAGAAAAAGCAATATCCTGCTGTGAAAATATATTTTTCCTAAATGTCCAGTTCTTCCCTTTTAGGTTTCCTCAAAATATTCCCCTCAAAGAAAACAGACACCTGCAAAATGTGGCTCTGGTCTCTTTGCAGGAAAAGCATGTTGATCTTGGAAGGACGCAGCAAGTGGTAAAAACCTTATGTCTTTCATCTGTACCTGTGCTCTGAGTTCCTTACCAAGTCTAGAAAAAGATGACTATTCTGTGACCAGTCATTAGATGCAAGAGTTTATTACTTATAAACAGCCTAAAAATTTATTTTAGCAAAGAAATACAAACATCTTTATCTTAGCAGTCTCATGAAAAAAAAAAAAAGTACTTAAAAAAATTATTTCTGCATTTATTTATTTTGGGCTGTGCTAGGTCTTCGCTACTTTGCACAGGCTTTTTCTCTAGTTGCGGAGGGTGGGGGTTACTCTCCAGTTCCAGTGCATGGGCTTCCCATTGCGGTGGCTTCTCCTGTTGCAGAGCAGAGGCTTTAGGGTACCTGGGCTCAGTAGTTGCGACTCCCTGCCTCTAGAGCACAGGCTCAAGGGTGCACAGGCTTGGTTGCTCCACGGATCCTCCTAGATCAGGGATCGAACCCGTGTCTCCTGCACTGGCAGGCAGGTTCTTATCTCCTGAGCCACCAGGGAAGCCCCTCAAACAGTATTTTTTAAAGTCAAAATCTTACTATACAGGAAAAAATCAACTGTCTGTGAGTCTAATCTGGTTTGGGGTTTATCAGAATGGGCTTGGCTGAAGAAGCAGGCTATAATGATGCCTGCCTTTGCAAATACTGGATAGTGATGCTTGTAAACTACTGAGATTTTTTAGATCTTTTCTAAGATGTCAGGAGCTGAGGCAGCAGTGCAGAACCCTGCTTTCTTACTCTTCCATGACATTATACATTAGAACTAAGCAGAGCAAGACAAATCCTGTTGTCTCTCTCTAGCTGCCTATATTTAGAACGAAGGCCACAATTCCAGCAAGGCCATGGCACAGGCCATGTGTGTGTGTACTGGTTTGTGTCCATATGTATGCCTTGGGTTCATTCAGTCATGACACTAACAAGGCCTCGGTGAGAAGTACTAACCTGCAGCAGAGAACAAAAGTGGATGAGGGCATAAACGAGATCCATAGACCTTAACTAGTGTCAAGGGAAAAGACATGTCAGAGAAATCCTTCAGCTCCTTTATCAAGGGGAGGAGGAGGGTGGAGCAAAGCAAGCACAGATAAACACATCAAGAACTTGGAAAGCCTATTTTAATAATCAGAGTGTTTTCTCTTTCTGTTGTATCCTTTACCAGGGCTGCAGATGATTCTTTCTAAACGGCAGGATTCCACTTTTTCTTCTCTTTCTCTCCTGTCAATGAAGGGCATAACTTTGCAAGTTAAATATGGAAAGGAAGTAATGAGAAAAAGCAAAAGGTCAAGATAAGAGATCCAGAGCCATCAGACCCTAAATGGGGTCTGAGCAGGCAGGTTTTCCTGGGTCAGAGATCTGCAATTTCCAACAACAAATATATGCTGTGCGAGCACCTCTGGTTTAGAGTCAGTTTTGATTATTTTATTGTGTGGAACTGCTATTAAATTTTTTTTTCCCTAAATAGGAGAAGGCACACAAGTCCCAGTGTGGAGCCTGAAAATGCTTTCTCTAATAATGGATCTGTTATTTCAGAAGCAACAGATCAAATATCACTACTTCACCACACCCCCATGGGGACCCATACCGCCCGTCGTGAAGTCTGGAGCAGTGGTTCTGGCTGGGGCTTCTGTTCTTATGTGGTGACTGCCAGAGTGAAAAAAAATCACCTCCCTCTGCCCGAATCCCCACCATCCTGAGAGAGTTGGCAAAGCCACTGGGCCTTGCGTTACTTTTCTCCACAGCTGCACAGAACCAACCACCGGGGCTTTTCATGGTGTCACAGGACTGTAATTAATCAGCAGACACCAGCAAAATACATGACTTTGGAATTTACTTATAAAGAAAGCTGTGAGATTTTTCAAACGCCTCTCATTTAGAAGCAATCACTTCAAAAATAACTCCTGATGGATGTTTAAACTTCGTCCTATATTTGCTCACCTTACTTGGCAAAAACAAGGCTGTTTTTGAAACGGTTGGTAGCTCTGGTTTATGAAAACCAGCCTATGAGCCCATCAATTCTGTCACCTCGGGCACAAACCAGACAACAATTGTGATCCTGGTTATTCACCAGGAACGGAGTGCAGTCTATTTACATGGGACCAATGGTGGGGAACGGAGTGCGGTCTATTTACATATGGGACCAATGGTGGGGGAGGGTAGACTTAGAAGAACCTTGGTGGAAATATACATGCAGGAGAAACGGAGCAATATATGTGATAGACAGGGTCAGAGGAGACAAGGAAAATGGGGACAGGGGAGGAGGGGGAGAGAAGACAGAGGGCGGCGAAAGCAGAAAAAGAGGCTTGTAAGCCATGTCTGAAACAGATTACGGTGCTTGAGAAAAAGTTTTCTTTAAAGATAATTAATGAAAATGTTTGAATATATGACTACCTTCCTATCACATGAAGACTGCTGGGTTTGAGACTTCCCTGCTGGTCCAATGGTTGAGATTCCATGCCTCCAATGCAGGGGCTGAGGGTTCAATCCCTGGCCAGGGAACTAAGATCCCACACTATGTGCGGCATAGCCAAAAAAAAGAGTGCTGGCTTAATTCTCTCAAGGAAAATGAGGCCATCCTTTGCATCAAGTCCAGAAGTGAGGCCAGACTTCTGGAACTCTGGTCCAAGGTCAGGTCTGGGAGTTCCAGGAAGCTCCAGTAAGGATCATTTGTCCATCAGCTCTGCAAGGATGGCAGAGGTGAGGCAGCTCCTCCCCCCAACTCCCTTTCTGACGTTCTGGTCCAGAGGAACTTCTGAGCAAACTGCGTGGCCAAGTCCAGGCCTGGGATAATTAGTAAACTGCACTAAACCAAACACAGAGAAACCCAAGCTGCCAGACCCGGATGACGACTAACTGGACCCACAGGAGAACCCTGAGGAGTTCAGTGTCACTTTAGGTGTCCCAAGGTGGCAACGGGATTCCAACATTCAGTCCAAAAACATTTATTAAACAACTATTATGACCAGGCGCTATCCTAGGGGCTGCGGCCGAGAACACACAGAATCCCTGCTTTCCTGCAGCTTACATTCCAGTCGTGGATAAACAAAAATATCAGTCGTTTCCCAGACTCTGCCTGGTTGGGATTTATAACCTGCACAATGGCCTCGCCATCGCTCCGCTCTTCCACGTGACCTTCGAGCCTCCACCACAAGCATTTGCTGAGCTGATGCTGATGTTTGGTGCCTCCTCCTCTAGTATCTCTGCCTTTAGGACACACACCCATGGGTTTGGTGAGCTGCTGGTGGCGCCAACCCCAAGTTAGGAGCAGAGTCACAGAGCTGGATAATGCACACTCCTTACTCCATGGATTCCTAACCTAGTGGATTGCTAACCCAGTGGGGAAATCAGGGAGGCTGGATCAATGATCAGAATGCAACCCTGTTGAAGCGGGTGAGACAGACTTCGGAGCCAAGTGGACTTTGGTGGAAACCTAGTTTCTAGCTGTAGGGCTTTGGGTCACTTGTTTACCCCACAGTAAAGAGTACAATATTATCTAAAATATAATGAGTATAATATTATTTGTAATACAAAGAGTACAATAATATCTATCTGGTAGAACTACAGAAAGATTTCAAAGAACATATATAGATAAATAGATAGTACTTGGCACATGTTAGGCACCTGATCAAAACGCTAGTTCTCTTTTTCCATCTCTTCCCTCCCTTCTAGCCCTCATTCCAAAAATAAACAGAGAAGGCTTTGCAGGAAGAATGATACCCATATGTGGCCTTGAAAAGAATCTTGCCAGAATTGGGAGGAAGAATACACAAGCAGAGGAAACTGAATTATTAAAAAGTGTTAAAGAGTATTAAACTATTGGTATTGCCAACAAAAAAGTGAACATTAAGATAAACTATGGGCTTTAATTAATTTTTAATTTAATTTAAATTAATACATATAAAATAATAAATAAATATACTTTATAATGCAAAATAATAAAATAAATGAAAAGTAGTTTATTTTATTAACTAAATTAATTAATTTAGTTAATAATGATGTATCAATATGGGTTCTGTAATTGTAATAAACATACCACTCTAATGCATGATACTAATAACAGGAGAAAACTGGGGAGAGGGGACGGGGAAGAGAGGAATAACGTGGGAACTATCTGTACTCATGGTTTCTGAAAATCCAAAATTGTTCTACAAAAACCCCATTCAGTAAAAGAAAAATATTGGGACTGCTCAGGGGACAGCAAATAGTTGCATGTAACAAGAGCGGAGCCAGGATGTGTGCAGGGTGGTGGGAGACACAGCTGAAGAGAGGGGTCAGGTTAGACAGGGAAGGATCTCAAAGGCAGAATCAAGGGATGTGTGCTCTGTTCTGGAGACAGCAAAGACCTCTTCAGAGATCAGATCTCCAATTCGAAAAGGAAAGGCCAGGGACAGTGAGGAGGCTGGGTCAGAAGGGGTCGGGTGAGGGAGACTGTTGCCATCTAGACAAAAGGTGGTGGGGCTTGAAACCAGAGCCTGTAAACCAAGAACAGACTGTGGACCAAAAGTGGCTGCAGATGTTTTATTTGGCCTACACGGTATTTTGAAATCGCCATTGTGTGAACTGGGAGATTTCACATCAAAATCAACCTGATGTCGAAACTCTTTGGAAAAATGAGAAGATCCGACAATTTTGTGACACCCCTACTTCATGCCAATCTAAATGATGGCAGCAGCAGAACGCAGAGGGAAGGATGTAGCTGAGAGACGTCTTGGAGGCAGGAGAAGCAGGACCTGGCAGTTGCTGAAGACCCAGCATTGAAGGTCAGGAAAGAGACCTTCCCCCAGGGCAGCTGGGGATGGAGGGCCAGGCTTCAAGACCAGGATCATGAGAATAGGTGGCAGGACTGGGAATGAAGGATGGGGAGTTAATGAGTTGGATCAGGAATATCCATGTGACGCTTGTTAGGGTAATTTATCTTGCAAACCAGGAATTCTTTTGAGAGTGAAAAAGAGCTCTATTAATAATCATACTGGGACAGACTGAGACAGTTGGTAACCTCCAGCCATGGCAGACCCCTTGGAGAAAGATTAGAGTGGACGTAGGGATGTCTCCAGCACACACACACACACACACACACACACACACACACACACAACCCAAAAACAAAAACAGGAGAAGGCTTTATTGACTTAAGATAGTTGTCAGAAGGAGACAAATGCATACAGAAAGCGACCAAGTACGAACCAGCATCCTCACCCCCGACTCTCACAGGCCTGGGCCGCCCAGAGATGAGGCGGTTACACCTGCTCTGAGGAGGAGTGGTCAGGAAGCAGCTCCTGGACCTAAGACTTCTTGCCCCTGAGATGCAAGCCTTAATGAAACTCTGGGAGAATCTGAGACGAGTTTGGAGAACAGTCAGCCTCTGCCCACCCTCATCCCATGCTAAACACAGAGAGACTGAGGGGCGCCCCCAAACATCTTGGTAAAGCATGGGGTCCATTTTCGCGGCTTTGAATCTCAAAAGTGACTCCACAGAGCAAATGGAATGCTCTTTGAATACATGCCACAGGCCTAAAGAGAGTCGTGAGTCAGACTCCTGGAAGAACTTGCGCTGCACCAGTGAAATACGTCTGGTTTATGCTATTGGACTAAAATAGTGACTTGTGTTAGACAAGATCAAGATGATATATGGCTGTTTGGGAATGCAACGCTAAGATGGCTTTTCCTCTCCACCAAGCATGGCTTCTAGGCAATTTCCCCCCTTATAAGATCAACAGCAGCTGAGTTCCAGAAACCAGCAGGATTCAGCAGTAACAGGACCAGGTTTAGGCAGGCCGTGAAAAAGGACAACTCGGAAGAGAAAAGGGATGTTCATTTCATAGGTCAGATATAAATGAGGTGAAGGTATCCTTATCAGGAACAATCCTGCTGAAGATCCACAAATCTATCCCCCTTTGCAGCTGTATTTATTTCCTTAAAAACAAAAGCCTGGTCTTCTTGGACAGCACGCAGACTGGGGGCGAACACTTCTGCCCCTATCACATTCAGCCCCAAGTATAATATTCCTGTATCTGCTACTCTGCCTCCTGGCTTTCTCCCCACGCTGCTCCAACCCCCACAGCAAAGTTAGAGCCACATTTTTCCAAGCTCAGTGTTTACACAGGATTTTATTTCGGCTGGTAAAACATCTGTATTTTTTCAAGGACTTAAATAAATGATCTATGCCGGGAATGTACAGTATAGGGTGATGTCAGGCCCCCTTTTCTTTTCGACTCACTGGGCAGAACAGGCAAACATTGTTTCAGCCTGTAGCTGGGAATGTGAATATTTATCCTGTCGACTTAATTCATACAAACAGAACGAAAGGCAGGCAGGCAGAAGTATTTTATGGCTTTAAGTCAGACTGAAAGGAGGTTGGGGGAGAAGGGGGATGGCTGAAGAAGGAATCTAAACTTTCTAATTCACAGAAACATGCCTAATCATAGAACTGCTGGGAAACGGATACAGCAAAAATTATTTAAAAGGCAGATTGTGTTTATTTGCATGCATGTGTGTGTTTGGGAGGGGGAGGTGAAGTTGGGAAAGTGAGAGAGAGAAGAGTTCTCTAACTTCTCTGCCGATTCCAATCATTACAATGTGTTTGAGGATTTAATTTTCTGCTCTAGGCATATTAATCTTATTCTTAACTAGAGGCATATTAATCTTATTCATAACTAGACCACAGGCTTCTGACTCCCACAGCACAGAGCACAGCGCTTCCTGGGTCCATGTACCTACCTGCCTGTGTCATCTGTACAGACAGCTCCACATACTCTTCTTTGTTACCTGCCCTGGAGGGTCACTGGGTGGACTGGAGGCGTGACCCTTGGATGCTGGTCATCCAGAACAGGCTTAGTGGGCATGTGCCACCCACGGCTACTTACTGATCTAACCTTAGGCTGGAGGGCAGGTCCAGGAAGCATTTCAAGTGGTTACTCCCCCAAACCACAACCTATTTATCAGACGAGGACAGATCCTTAGAAAGGTCTGGGTGAATTCCCAAAAGGTGACACTTGGCTGTGTTGCGTTGTTGCTGCCAGGAAAAGGATGCTAATTACAAAGCGTCATTACTTCCTAGCTGACTCTGGCTTGGGAAGCAGGCCATGAATATCTCTAAGGATTAAAATGTACACAAACAAAGTCTGTGGGGACCTAGAAATTCACTTTGTGTCTCAAATGCATGCCTTCTCCTCTAGTAACACTCCTACTGTTTCAGTTCAGGAACCAAAAGATCTTACACCTAGATGATGCAAACGACTTAAACGACTGGTCTCTGTCTCCAAAATTCATTTTACACATGGCTGCCGAGAATTCTTAAAAGCCAAGCCCTGATTGCACCACTCCCAAATTCAAAATCCTTCAATGATTTCCAGTGTCCTAAAATAATCTTCCGGGCACCGAAGGCTCAACTTGTCTTTCTAGTTTCCCCTCCAATTTCCTCCACTTCATGACCTATTCTGTGGCTGTGAGTGATGATTTCCCATTCCTGACAATGCTTTTCCAGCTAGGAACTTCCTTCCATTTCTCCCCACAACCTCTTCAGCTCTGCCTACTGAAATTCATTCATGCTGTAAGACCCAGCTTATATACTACCTCCTCCATAGAGCCTTGCTCAGCTTTTATCACCACCTCCTATCCCCATCCTAAGACTTTCCTACTCAGTGCCCAATGACTCATTTCATTTGATTTCTTCTTTTAACTTTTTAAACTCTGTCATCATGGTTATCAATCCATAATTTCCCTTTCCTGGAGCATGGCTCACTGAAGGAAAGGACTGCATCTTGTTCTTCGTAGTCTCTGGACTCCAGGGATATACAGCTTTATCTGGCAGAAAGAGACTCAATCAACAGAGCATGTATCCATCTAGAGTACCACCCCGCCCCCTTGCCAGGGTGGCAGGATCAGAACCTATATTTGCAGCAGCAGTTGGAATGCTAAGAGTCAACTCTCTAAACTCTCCCCACACAATGGGGTTGGAGGAAACACATGGTATTAATAAGAGAGTATAAGAACACTCCAGGATTCTTGCCTGGGAAATCCCAAGGACAGAGGAGCCTGGTGGGCTACAGTCCACAGGGTTGCAAAGAGTCTGACATGACTTAGCGACTAAAACAACAAAACAATAAGGAATGAGTATACATTTGTCTTAGATCATCTCTGGCCTGCAGTGAGAAGTTCCATCACCCAGAAGAAGTGTCAAGGATGCCAAGGAATTGGGTTAGGATGAGGTTTAGAGTTAGTCTTCAGCAAACATACAGAGAAAGACTTGCTTAGAAAGAACTAACAATTTACAAAACACTGATACAATATCTGTTCTAACTTAAGAGTTTCTAGCTTTACAACACAGACATATTTCTGAAAAGCTACATACAACATTTTTCAAATTACAAATTATTTCTTTGTAAAATAAATCCCAGTTTAAATTATTTAGGGACAGCTTTATTATACATGATAATTTATTTTTTTCTAATATCTGGATCCTCAAACTATTGAGTTTCCTGAGATCAACAAGTAACTCTCTAATGCAGTAAACCTCACTAAGGAAAAATAAAATTTGTTTAGTCAAGACAGTTAATTGAAAGCAATTCCCCGGTGGTCCAGTGGTTAGTGGGCTTCCCTAGTGGCTCAGACAGTAAAGAATCTGCCTATAACATAGGAGACTTGTGTTTGATCCCTGGGTCAGAAAGATTCCCTGGAGGAGGGCATGACAACCCACTCCAGTATTCTTGCCTGGAGAATCTCACGGACAGAGAAGCCTGGCAGGCTACGGTCCACAAGGTCGCAAAGACGTGGATAAAACTGAAGCGACTTAGCCTGCCTGTCAGTGATTAGGACTCAGCACTTTCACTGCCGTGGCCCTGGTTCAATCCCTGGTCAGGGAACTAAGATCTTGCAAGCTGTGTGTCATGGCCAGGAAAAAAAAAAAACTGAAGCTGAGTGTTGGGCATAAGGGATTCATTATATTATTCTGTCTACATTTGTGTATATTTAAAATTTTTATTAAAAAAATTAAAAAATATTTACAGAGGGAGAGAAGGGAAAGAAAAAAAACCTTGCTATAGGACATAGAGATGAAATCAATATAAAAAGATCTTATGATCTTGTGCAGGAAATAAGATATGTACATAAATAAAATTCAAGGTAAAAACAGTAAGTGTTGTAAGAGAGATAGAGAACAGAAGGTCCAGAAATAACTGAAAGATGATAAAAGTGACACAAAAAGTAGTGAAAAGACTGACTTACTTAAGATAGACATGGAACAACAGACTGGTTCCAAATAGGAAAAGGAGGACGTCAAGGCTGTATACTGTCACCCTGCTTATTTAACTTATATGCAGAGTACATCATGAGAAAGGCTGGGCTGGAAGAAGCACAAGCTGGAATCAAGATTGCCGGGAGAAATATCAATAACCTCAGATATGCAGATGACACCACCCTTATGGCAGAAAGTGAAGAGGAACTAAAAAGCCTCTTGATGAAAGTGAAAGAGAAGAGTGAAAAAGTTGGCTTAAAGCTCAACATTCAGAAAACGAAGATCATGGCATCTGGTCCCACCACTTCATGGGAAATAGATGGGGAAACAGTGGAAACAGTGTAAGACTTTTTTTTTTGGGCTCCAAAATCACTGCAGATGGTGATCGCAGCCATGAAATTCAAAGACGCTTACTCCTTGGAAGGAAAGTTATGACCAACCTAGACAGCATATTGAAAAGCAGAGACATTACTTTGCCAACAAAGGTTCGTCTAGTCAAGGCTATGGTTTTTCCTGTGGTCATGTATGGATGTGAGAGTTGGACTGTGAAGAAAGCTGAGCGCCGAAGAATTGATGCCTTTGAACTGTGGTGTTGGAGAAGACTCTTGAGAGTCCCTTGGACTGCGAGGAGATCCAACCAGTCCATTCTAAAGGAGATCAGTCTTGGGTGTTCATTGGAAGGTGTTCATTAAAGCTGAAACTCCAGTACTTTGGCCACCTCATGCGAAGAGTTGACTCATTGGTAAAGACACTGATTCTGGGAGGGATTGGGGGCAGGAGGAGAAGGGGATGACAGAGGATGAGATGGCTGGATGGCATCACTGACTCGATGGACACGAGTTTGAGTGAACTCCGGGAGTTGGTGATGGACAGGGAGGCCTGGCGTGCTGCGATTCATGGGGTCGCAAAGAGTCGGATACGACTGAGTGACTGAACTGAACTGAAGATAGACAACCAACTAGTTCTTTGGGAAATAATATAGTTGGGTCTGTATCCAAATACTTGTAGTAAATAAATTTAAGATGGAGAAAATAATTAAATGTTAAGAAAAAAGAAACCATAAAATGGCAGAAGAAAACAGGAAAATGTTTTACAATTTTCAGGCAAAAACAGACTAAGAATGAACACAAAGCTATGAATAAAAAAATAAGCAGAAAAATGATGTGTTTATAACATAAAAACTGCAATCTTTTGTGTAGTGAAAACTACCAGGAATATTCAAAAGTATAGGTAAGCCAGGGGTAAAATATTTGCTAATTCCCCTAAGGAACAAAGCTCTTGCAAATTAATAACAAAAATGAAAGTAACTGAGTGAAATGTGGCAGGGAGTTACACACTTCCTCATTCATAGCACCCTCAGCACCTCAATAATCTTTTCATGGTGCCTCTAGGCCAAAGGAAATACCTAACAGTTCCATTTATTAAGTAGTTAGGTCCAAACAACCTAATAAGTATTTATGCCCTACAACTTAGGAACTGTTTGAAAAAATAAGACACATAAGTTGAAAGCAAAAATATTTTTATTTCATTCTTTAATAACCACAATTACTTACTAATGGGATGTGTGTGCCTGCTGGATACTTTATAACTCTGCAAGCTCTGGAAATCTCGGGACTCCACTAGCCTCATTCCTGTTCCACATGGATTTTCTCATGGGACTAGCTCTTTATTACAGCAACTATCAAACACTCAACTTTGCAAAGACATACAGAATCATCAAAAGGAATGCAGTGTGAGCTAATGCTGATAACTATAAATGACTTCAAGCAAGTAGTTCACATAATATCTCACAGATGGCAAGTATCATTGTCCTTCTCTGCCCCAAATTGAAAATATCCCACGACACTCTGGCACATGCTTTGGGAACTGCAAATCTGTTTAGCCGAGAATATAAACAAGCAATTCACAGATGAAATACAAATAGCCAATAAACACATGAGGACATGAGGACACATGTTTAGTTTCATTAACATTTAAGGAAGGGCAATTCAAACAATGCATTTTTAAAAGAAAAAAAATTAATAAACAGAGAATTTTCTCTAAAGGGTAGGACCCATCAATATTGGGATAAGGAAACAGACATTGTCATTCATGGTGGGAGGAGGAACTGTTTCAACCTTTTCGGGAGGTAAGGAGCAGGGCCACATTGCTGCACACACGATGTATTCCATATAGATGGCCTCATCTGTTTGTTAGACAAAGCAGCAAGTTGGGAATGTCACTGTTGCTATCAAAATGGAAAACATGAACTTTCTTTAATCTTGAAATACCCATTTCTAGGAATTTATCTCACAGAAACATTTACAGGTATGAGCACAGAAACAGATGCCCAAGGATGATCTCAAGCAGCACTTACTGTAAGAGGAAAATTTAGAAACAGTCAATACAGGACCGGTTGAAAAAATGATGGGATATTCCTACATAGTATCCCATCATATCTAGCCAAGCAGTGCCTTCATTAAAAATAATGTTGTAGATTTATATGGATCAACATGAAAATATCTCTAAGACACACTGGTAAGTGAAAAAACAAGCTGCAAAAATAGTATGATCCCATTTTACCTGATGCCAAATTATTAACATCATGGGGATTGGACTTTTACCTTCGACACTGTACATTTCTGTAATTTAGAAAGTTTCACAGTAAGAATGTATTACTTTTTAAAACTTCTTATTTTGAAGTTTAAAACCTCATATTTTGAAATAATTACAGCTGACCCTTGAACAACACAGGTTTGAATTGCAAGGGTCCATTTATACATGGGTGTTTCTCAGCAGTAAATAGTACAGTACCACAATCTGTGATTGGTTGGATCCAAGGATGCAGAGAAACCTTGGCAATGGAGGGCTGACTGTGAGTTATATGTGGATTAATCCCCACATTGTTCAAGGGCTAACTGTAGAGCCTCATCATAACAAGTTGCAAAACTAGAGTTGTTCCTTGCAGTCAGCATCCTCTAACTTGTGACACCTTATGTAACTGTAGTTCTATAACCAACGCAGAAAACCGACAGCCACATTACTGTTAACTAGACTACATATCTTCCTCAGTTGTCAGCATGTTTTACATGTATTTCTTTGTGTGTGTGTTTGGCAGGTGGACAGTTTTAGCCCATGCCTGGATTTATGTAGCCACCACTGAAATCAAGATACAAACTGTCTCATCACCACAAAGGAAGAAGAGCATTATTTTTGGTATCAGAAATAATAAAACAAAATAACATTCTTTTTATCATATATTTCCCAACTTCAACTCAGTATGAAAATTCACATACTAATAATTATTGGGACGGGTGGCTGCGTGGCATTTTTCACCACAGAAATCAAAGAAAAGGAACTTTCAACACATCAAAGAAAAGGTGTTCCGACTTTTCCAAGGCTCCCCCTGGGCTCCCCCTCTGACTGTTCAGATCTGTGCCCAAACAAAGTGAGGAAGAGCCAGTCAGGGGAGAGACCCACTGAGGGTGGAGAAGGCGGACCACCGGGGAGGTGGGGAAGGGCCAGCTGAAGAGAGAGCTGCAGGAGTATCTATCTCCAGGGTTGTCTCCAGCAAACAAAGCCAAAGGAAATGCAGAGTTATTATACTAATTTGTATTTCCCAGACTTTAGAGAAGCTGTAAAATGTGCCTTATAAAAAGGGTTTGACCCACAGAAGTGCCTGGCTTTCTGCATCTGGACTTTAGGCTTGTAACTCCAGCTGCCCAGTGAGGGGGTTTGGGGCAAAAGCCCCACAAACCTGGGCCTGGGCCAGAGACAGCCTCAGAGTCTGTTGGCTTCTAGCACACTGTGCTAACAGAGATGCCTCCTTCTGAAAAATGAAAATGGAAAAAAAGTGGGTTGTTTTTTTTTGACTCTGTAGTTTGTAGCTTATTTCAAAGGTCATCAAAGTAAACAAAAGGAAAAGACTGTGACTCTTTATAAGTCAAAAAGTGACAATTGTTTATAAAGCAACTGTTTATATTTTCACATGGAGGGAGGAAAAAAAATGATTCCTCTAAGCCCCTAGGAATGGAGATGTGGGCAGCTCTCCCCCTCCCCCAGTTTGTTTGTTCCTTCGCCATTCAACACCTCCAGCAGCGAAGTCCAGGAACATCTGCTGTGTCCATTTTATGTGGAATTATAAAAGCCGACTGGATGGCTGGGATTTGTGAAATAAACCAGGCAGTGTCTCAAGAAGCAAAAGCCTCTGTAGCACCTCTTGCTAACTGTGCCTCCACTACCCTACTCCCGAGAGCTCCCAAGGCCCAGAGTCACAAAGCCCAGCTGCAGGAAGCTCTCGCCCATTCTTGAGCCGTTTCCTCTAAGCGCCTCAGTTCAGGGAAGGGTGATTCCGGGAGGTCTAACTGAAGCCAAGGGTCAGTGAAACCAATCTTTATGAACCTCCTCTGATCCCTGAGAGTGATCAAAAACACCCTTTTCACTTGTGAGTTTTCTGGGCTTAGCTCATAATGAACTCTGGACAAACATTATGGATGAGTTTCAAACAGGATTTTATAGGCTATGAGATATATTCCAAAACAATGAAACTAGATGGGATTACAATAATCATCTAAAAGGTACTTTTTAAAACATGGGGTGCCATGGGCATTAATCAAGGTGTGATCTCTGGTCTGTTATAAAGATTTCATATTATTTCTACTTAATCCATTCAGGCTCAGCTCATCAAGTTCCTCTATGAAGTTCTTCCTGACAATTTTAGGTTGTGGCAATCTTTCCATCCTCTCATCCCACAGTATTTATTATCTGAACCACTCATTTGGCACCTAAGATATGTTGCCTTGATTGCTATTTATCTTTTTATGTAAACCATGTCTTTTTATCTCCTACAGAGCCTTACTGGAATGCAAAAGTTTGTTGATTTGATTTTAAATTTAAGGCAATTACCATGTGGGCTGAGATAAACAGTACTTCCAAGGCAATAGTTAACTCAATAGTGAAAGTAAACACCAAGACTGCTTGCGAATGGGTTGGCTTACAAAGCAAGATGACCAATGAATGCAAGTCCTTGAGCCTGGAACATGTTTGCGGCCTGGGCCATCAGCCTGCTAGGCTGAGCCCACTAACATGTCGTGTTATGTATATGAATTCATCATCCCTCCAACCTCATCTTAAGGAAGCTCATAATCTACCCTCTAAACCTACTTCAGCTCAAACACTGGCGCCTCTATGAAACTATTCTTTGAACCGTTAAGATTTCTTTGTTGAGTGAGTGGCTGAATGAAACAATGACTTTCTGGGCAACCATCCGTGATCCATCTGGGCCTGTCCTCTTTCGCTACACTGCTGGAAGGCTATGAGGATCTGGTTTAGGGAAGTTCTAAGAAAAGTTGTTACAAAATTTCCCCCATAAACAAGCCCTCCCTGTCAAATATCGGGGCTGACTACTACAGGACAATGGGACGCTCCCCTAGGTACGTACTAAACCCAGGGTGATTTTACCTCCAAAGACATTTAGCAATGGCTAGAAACATTGCTGGTTGTCACAGCTGTAAGCTACCAGCATCTGGCAGGTAGAGGCCAGAGAGGTTGCTAAGCTAAATATTCTATGATGCACAGAACAACCCCTCTGAACAAAGAATTATCCAGCCCAGAAGGTCAAGAGTGCTGAGGTTGAGAAACCCTGGCCTACTTTAACAGCAAGGGCTCTGCGGTCAAGACCTAGTTGGAGACCTTTGGAAAATTATTTAACCTCTCTGAGCCTTAATTTCCTCATCTAGCCAATGGAGCTAATAACATAGCTCATCTCATGAGGGTACAGTGAGGTCTAAAAGATAACGGATATGAAAGACCTTTGCAATTACTCATTAAAAAATTAGTCATCCTTATTAATGAATGCATGCCCATGTGTGATTTTAATTTGGCTGTGCATTTGAAACATCTCGAGGTAAAAAGGAGACCAAATAACACTAGGAAAGCAAATCCCCTTGATTAAAGACTATTCTTCCATCCTCAGGGATTGTGTGCTATTTCCATAGTGTGGATATCCCTCTTTATCCACCTGAGGTCTATGTTCTCCTGATACTGTGCTATTCGGTAATTTTCTTTAATCCTCTGTGGTACCTACTTATTTTTATTTTTTTTTGGCAATTGTTTTCACTTGGCCACTGGACTTCTGCCTGTTGTGGTATTGTTCCTTAGCAATGCTTTTCTTAGTGGTCTCTGAATTTTCCCAATAACAGCGCTTTCTGACTAATCATCTCATTACAGCTTAACAATAACAAAGTGTACGGCAAGGATAAATTAATTGTCCTTCAGGTGCTTTGAGGAGTATAAGTACAGTACTTGTTATCAAGTTTGCTCTTTTTGTTGCAAGTTAATCTTTCTGCATCAAAGGTAAATTTAAACATTAGATTTACATCTAAGGCTAAGTTGTGCCATTCAGTGTTGTTAGAAGAATAACTGGTGACTCTTGAAGATATTAGGTCTCTAAGTTATGACCCTCAAGAGTTTAATCCTTGATACTCTAACAGACCATGCTCCATAACCTCACATATCCAAAGCTATACCTCTCCAGCTCCATTTTCCTGCTGCACAGAGGCAAATGCTTTAAAAACTAAGCTAAGGAAGCATATTTTCTTATTTTTCTAAGTATTTCCTAAATGACCCAAATCAGGTAACAAACACTTCACCTTCCACTCAGGTCATTTCCTGGCTGAATCTGACCATTTCACTTTCAGTTTTTTTTTTTTTTTTTTTAAAGGAATCAAAGCATCTTTCAGGTGTATATTAGTCTCATAAAATGGATATCTGGATATTTCATATAGCAAGGAAGGCCTTACGGTCTTGTAGTCTTGGATAAAAGGTGTGTTAATATGTGTGTGTGCATGTGTTGAAAATTCCACAGATTCTTGATTTTCACAAACAGGCAATATACTCCCAGTCTCTTGAAATTAATGGTGAACTTCAGTAGAATGAAGTATGTCTGCATGACTGGCAGACTCTTAGCTATCATGAAAAAGGAGTTGAGTCAAGTGGTGGAGGAGGAAGAGGGTCTCACTTTGGTTCAGAGAGATGCCTTCAGCTTTGGCGATTACTGGTCTTTTCACCATTGGAAAAACAAATGGAAAGGCAGGGTTCATCTTACCATTGTGAGGAAGTAAGCAAGATACTCACCAATAGGGGAGTCTTGGTTCCTAAGTTGTGGACTAGGGGCATTGACTCTGATGGAAATAACACACAATCCCTGAGGATAGGACAGTAGTCTTTAATCAAGAGGAGTCACTTTCCTAGTATTACTTAAGTAGGCTTTTTATGTAATGTGACAGACTCAAAGGCCCAGTAGAGTGACTAAAACTGACTTCTCCTAACGCAAATGTATTAGTTTAAAGCAAGGTTTTTCAACCCCAGCACTACTGACATTTGGGACCAGAAGCTGTTTGTTGTGGGTCCTGTCCTCTGCATTATGGGATGTTTATCAGCATCCTTGGCCTCTACCTGATGGATGCTGATGGCATACCATCAGTTACAACAACCAAAAATATCTTCAGACACTGCAAAATGTCCTCTCTGGGGGAAAATGCTCCCAGTTGAGAATCCCTGCACTAGGAATTCAAATCTACACACTGATACCATGAATTATAGCTACTTTGGGGAAGCAAATACTTAGTATGGTCTACCTTCTTAAGAAGATCCTGACTCATTCTTTTTTTTTTTTTTTTTCAGTATCTATCTATTTGGCTGTGCAGGGTTTTAGATGTGGTATGTGGGATCTTTAGCTACAGCATGCGAAGTCTTAGTTGCAGCATGTGGAATCTAGTTCCCTGACCATGGATCGAACAAAGGTCCCCTGCCCTGGGAGCATGGAGTCTTAGCTACTGGACCAGCAGGGAAGTCCTGGACTCATTCATTCATTCAGCAAATATTATACTGCTGATATGTGTCTTCTAGGAAGAGTGAATAGCATGTACAGGGGCCCTGGGGCAGGACAAGGCCTGGGTATTACAGGGAAGTTCAAGGGGTAAGAGTTGAATAACAGGAGGAAAGGGCAGTATGAGATGAAGTTGGAGAGACAGGCTGCTCAGATCACTGTGGTTCTTCTAAACTACTGTAAGAAGTGTGGATTTATTTTAAGCGTGATGGAACACGGCTAATGAGCTTTAAGCAGGGATTAAGAAAATTTCAGCTGTGTTTTAAAAAGGTCCTTCTGTCCGACATAGAGAGTAGAATGAAGGGGGCGTGAGTACAAGCAAAGAGGTGGATGTAGCTGTCTAAGCAAAAGAGGAGACTGGCCTGAACAAGGATAGTGGTGTAGAGAATGAGAGTAGAGAAGCAGATGATACTGGTGGATTAGATACCAAGCTAAAGGAAACTTGAGCCCCAAGTTTCTCAAGAAATTGGGTAAATGATAGTGCCGTTCACTGAGAATGTAAAGCTTGGTGGAGGGCCATGTTTGTGGCTCAGCCAGGTTGTGGAATAAAGAGTGTGTATTTGCTCAGATGGGAAAACATCATCTTATAATCTCTATATCCTAGAGGTTTATGGTTTATTTCAAGAGACAGCATACAGGTACAATACGGTCACACCCTCTGTGGGAGTAAGGTATAAAGTCAAAGACCGGGGTGAACACTATATACAGAGAAAGTGACCTTCAGTCACAATCAGCACAGCCACAGACTCTGAAGAGACAGTACATTGCCAACTCACAGCTCACTGTTCACTCTGGGGCACATGTTCACTGAGAGAAAAGGCAATACAACTCAGCAGGCGATATGTAAATAGTTTTTCTCTTTTATTCTTTAACTTTACATATATTCAACAGCACCCCACTCCAGTACTCTTGCCTGGAAAATCCCATGGATGGAGGAGCCTGGTGAGCTGCAGTCCATGGGGTCGCTACGAGTCGGACACGACTGAGCGACTTCACTTCACTTTTCACTTTCATGCATTGGAGAAGGAAATGGCAACCCACTCCAGTGTTCTTGCCTGGAGAATCCCAAGGACGGGGGAGCCTGGTGGGCTGCCGACTGTGGGGTCTGACAGAGTTGGACACAACTGAAGTGACTTAGCAGCAGCAGCAGCAACAGCAAGCTAAATGAGTTCTGTATAATTCTACTAAATAAAAAATAAAATCCACTTTCACTTAAGACGTGAAATACCAACAAATGAGATTTACTATCAAGCAAACTATATACAAATACATTCAGTTAATGAAAGATCTAAGGAAAGTGGGATAAAGGAAAGGCTCACTTTCTGAAGAATGTGGCATTTTAATTAGGAAGAAGTTACAGACGGAGAGACCAGAGAGGATTTGGCATCGCATACATACAATTGGTAGGCGACCCTCCATGACCACTTGGGTCTTATTTCTCAGACCTCTATAAACAACTTCAATGAAAAACTAGGAGGTTTAAAGGTTTCAACAGCAATGGGGTATGATGCTAGGCAGAGGGGGAGGTATCCACAACACAGGAGGACTATGAATGAAAAAACACAAGTTTATTTATATACAAAACTTCTTCATACTGGAGGAGAGTGAAGCCAAGAAACAAACCATTAAGGTTCCCAATGAAGTTACTGTCAAACTACAGCAAGAAATTAAGATTTCCTACATTCCTTTGAAAAGAAAAAAAAAAAAGAAGTAATGCAGTTCCTCAAAAAATTAAAAATTACCATAAGATCCAGGAGTTCTACTTCTGAATATATATTTAGAAGAATCAAAAGGAGGGTCACAAAGAGATACTTGTACGCCTATTTCACAGCAACATTATACACAATAGCCAAAAGGTGGAAGCAAACCAGGATCCACTGACAGATGAACGGATAAACACATGTGGTATATGCATACAATGGAATGATATTCAGCCACAAAAAAGGATACTCTAACACATGGTGAATCCTGGGGAGATTATGCAACGAGAAATAAGCCAGTCATAAAAAGACAAATATCGTATAATTTCACTTATATTAGGTATCAAGAGTAGTCAAATTCATAGAACTAGAAAGTAGAATGGTGGTTGCCAGGGGTTGAGAAGGAAAGGAAAAATAGGGAGCCGTTTAATGGGCATAAAGTTTCAGTCCTGTAAGATGAAAAAGTTCTGGAGATTGGTCAACAACATGGGAACATATTTAACACTACTGAACTGAACACTTAAAAATAGTTAAAATGATCAGTTATACACGTACTTTATCACAATTAAAAATTTTTTAGATTTGAAAGATATAATATTGTATTCAGTGTCATTTCTGGGACATGTTTTAAAATCTCTGATTATACAGCTCATCTATTAAAAAGCCTTGTGGGTGAACTACACATTTACTTTAGTGGACCAACTGATACTGTGAGCCTGCATTAATTAGATGCTTTGAGAACCTCAAAAATTAGCATCAGATGCTAATTAAAAATAGCCAAGTCTGTCATTAGAGGCGAGCCATAAGATGGTACTAACTGTGGAAAAAGGAATGATCCTCAAGTGACAGTGTGCAACATATAAGCAAACAGTAAAGACCCATTTTTTTGTGTGTGTTTTATTGAAGTAAAGTTGATTTACATAGATTCAGGTAACAGCAAAGTGATTGTTTTATATATATATAGGCTGGATGGCATCATTGACACGATGGACGTGAGTCTGAGTGAACTCCGGGAGTTGGTGATGGACAGGGAGGCCTGGCGTGCTGCGATTCATGGGGTCGCAAAGAGTCGGACACGACTGAGCGACTGAACTGAACTGAATGTATATATTCTTTTCTGTTATAGGTTTTTTCAAGACATTGACTACAGTTCACTGTGAAGACCTGTTTTATTGCTTTTCTAGTGTGCACTGCTTTTCCAGTCTCTTTACTATGATGGAGGAAAAAACAACCACCATAGCTTAAATTCTTAGACAGAATTTAATTTTTTAAAGCTTCTCTGTTGCAGACTATTTTAAAAAGTATAACGCTCATTAGAGAAGATGTGGTTGAGACTATTATTACAACCATTATCTAAAAGTCATCCTAAGGAGGTACAAAAGTTTGCTTTGTATCATACCCTTGTGCCAAATCTGCTTCCCATACAGTATCTACTTTCTCTTTGCTCACAGCTAAAAATCTCTCAACATTATCACCTCTTTTCATTAACTCCATTCCACACCACTTTTTTAACCTGTGGATAAGTTTTTTTTTTTCATTTACCTAACCTGAAATCCAAAATTTCATCAATTCACCAATTCAACATCAAGATAATCCTTTTCTGCTCTTCTCCATCCTCCAAACAATTACCCTACCCAACACCACAGGTCAGAAAACCTACTGGTTCTAATTCTCTTACTTCCTTCTCAAGTTCACTATCTGTAGCAAAAAACACCTCTCCCACTACCTCTAGGTCTCCAGCTGTAAAACTGAAATGATACAACCAGTGTCCCCTCTGTAGCTCGGGATGAGGACTACGAGTTTATGTGCACTGCTGACCTCCTTGATCCTTATAAGATGGGTCATGCACATTTTTATCTCTGCCCTGGTTTCCCACAGCTCTTACTTCATGCCCCTTGATCTTGACCACAAAACATTGTGCTATTAGACAGCTCCCTCAGTCTCCCGCTTCCTCCACGCCTGCCTTTGGGCAGCCTTGCCTGCTGCTCTTTAAACTTGGAAGAGTCTCTCCTTGCATCCGCCAAGCTGCTGTTTCAAATGCTTCCTCTGGACTCTCGTCTGCCCAATTGCTCTCCACATGAATGAGCAGGAGCACCCTTCCTGGAGTGGAACAGGTTTGGAGAGAAACTGAGCGATTAAATGAAATCCAGAACACTTTTTGCCCTTCAAATATTTGAGTTTAGAAATGTCAAGATTTTATTATTGTTCCCATGGTCCCTTAACTTCAGTGGCAAATTACCTACTGATATATAATATCCATCACTCGGGGGATAAATCTCCTCTGTTATTCCCTGGACATGACATAAGAATCACTTGTTTCTTATATTAATTTACTTTTGTATATTAATCCCTCTCTTCCACTCTTAACCCAATGTTTTCCAAACTTGTCTGATCATAAGAATCACCTGTGTTACACATGAAAGAGGCAGAAGTCCTATTCCAGATCCACACAATCAAAATCTTTAGGACAGAGACTTGGGAACCTGTATTTTAAACAACGCCTCATGTAACTCTTGTGTCAAGTAAGTTTGGGGAATATGTGACAGACTATTAAACCTGTTGGCAGTTTTCTAACAACCAGAGACCTAAAGACATATAGCCAGATGACCTGAATTACACAGGCTTTAGTCATGAAGATTCTACCTATTCCATCCATGCTGATGATTTAACTTAAAAATTAATACTCTGTGATTCTGCACTTTAGTTTTTCTGTTGCAGACATACTGAAAGATTCTCATGATGAATTTATACTGTTTTATATACACCTAGTGCCTAAGGAGCACAGTATTGAGCATTTAATTGAAACAATTTAAACCTTGCTGAATGGTTGGTAAAGGCACCATCCAACTCAAGAAACGAAAAACCAAAAAGCAAACAGAAAAATCCCAAACAACAAAAATAAAAAAAACAAAATCCCTAAAATTTCATCTCTTACGGTCTACCTGAGTAGCACTGAACCCCTCCTTCATCAACCATCAGGTTAATTAGAATGAGAAAATGGTAATTTAGGGTTTGTCCCTTGGCCTAAAAGAAGGCAATTATTCAGTGACTTGGCCAGATTTCTAGAAACTATTGTGAGGCCTTGTCTGACTGCCTAGATTTCTCATAATAGAGTCAACTTCCTTTATCCCTCAAGGATTACTACTTTGACCCTGTGTTCTCTCCACCGTCATGCTGGGGAGAGCTCTGAGTTAATTATTTGCATCTGATAGTGCATGATAAAAATTCAAGCAGCAGGCTGCTTTCAGGCAAGGACACATAGGGACGCCTCTCAGAAATGGAGAGAAGTTTCATGTTGAACACTATAAATGTTCAAGTATGATTATTTTAAACCATATTTTCAAAGCATGAAGATGGATTAAAATAGAAATGAATTGTATTAAGTAGAAAAGAAGGTAGAACCCTTTCTAAAAAGTTAAAGATTATCACTTACATAACATCCAGAAAAATAAAACTGAGCAAAAAATAAGAAGCCAATTTTTTCAAGAAGTTAATATCGAAAACAAAAGTTTCAGTGGGGGTACACCACAGCTATGCTCAATATTACATTTTTCAAAGAGAGGAACCCACTCTGTGTTAACGAAAAAGCTTCAAATATAAACAATGAGTGGTCCATATGATGAGATTCATCTCTGAAACTGAGCAGATTTCTAACTGAATGCATAGAACAGTCTATTTATAAACCCTAATTCCCATCAACCTTAGAACGATGTCAACTAACAATAACAAGTTAATGTTTCCCAGTAAGCTTCACTGTGCCATTTAATTGCCAGCACTCGGGCCAAGGTAAACTCAACAGTAACAAAAGAGCTAACACCACAATCAAAGAACAAGATTAATGAATATTACATTTCTGCTTTGAAGTGAATGCTGAAAATCAAGTCCATAACATACTCTCTTTTAGCCCTTGGACTTCAATTGTACCAAATACTTGATTTGAAGGTACAGAGTTTAAAAATATTCTTCATGTTTTTAATTAATCACAAGCTTCATTCCTTGGAGAACTTTAAATTGAAATACAAGTTCAAGTGTCAAATCCAAAGTGTACAGCTTGATGAATTTTTATATATGCCTAATTATATACTTTTTTAAAAAAATAATTTAAAATAATATAACTCAACAAATGAGTCCATTACCTAAGATTATTTTTAAGTCATCATATTTGTTCTAGAAAATACATTATAACATTCTTGTGCACTGCTGGTTAAATGGTAGAATTCTCACCTCCTCAGTTCAGTTCAGTTCAATTGTTCATTCGTGTCCAACTCTTTAAGACCCCATGGACTGTAGCACGCCATGCCTTCCTGTCCATCACCACCTCCCAGAGCTTGCTCAAACTCATGTCCATTGAGTCAGTGATGCCATCCAACCATCTCATCCACTGTTGTCCCCTTCTCCTCCCACCTTCAATCTTCCCCAGCATCAGGGTCTTTTCCAATGAGTCAGTTCTTTGTATCAGGTGACCAAAGTATTGGAGTTTCAGCTTCAGCATCAATCCTTCCAATGAATGAATATTCAGGACTGATTTCCTTTAGGATGGACTGGTTGGATCTCCTTGCAGTCCAAGGGACTCTCAAGAGTCTTCTCCAACACCACAGTTCAAAAGCATCAATTCTTTGGTGCTCAGCTTTCTTTATAGTCCAACTCTCACATCCATACATGACTACCAGAAAAACCATAGATTTGACTAGATGGACCCTCGTTGGCAAAGTAATGTCTCTGCTTTTGAATATGTTATCTAGGTTGGTCATAATTTTTCTTCCAAGGAACAAGCGTCTTTTAATTTCATGGCTGCAGTCACCATCTGCAGTGATTTTCAAGCCCCCCAAAATTAAGCCTGTCACTGTTTCTATTGCTTTCCCATCTATTTGCCATGAAGTGATGGGACCAGATGCCATGATCTTAGTTTTCTGAATGTTGAGTTTTAAGCCATCTTTTCCACTCTCCTCTTCTACTTTCATCAAGAGGCTCTTTAGTTCTTCTTCACTTTCTGCCATAAGGGTGCTGTCATCTGCATATCTGAGGTTAGTGATATTTCTCCTGGCAATCTGGATCCCAGCTTGTGCTTCATCCAGCCCAGCATTTCTCATGATGTACTCTGCATATAAGTTAAACAAGCAGGGTGACAATATACAGCCTTGACGTACTCCTCTCCTGATTTGGAACCAGTCTGTTGTTTCATATCCAGTTCTAACTGTTCTCACCTCCTACAATGACTTAAATGCTAACAGTAGATACTGAGTGTTCATAATACAACAAAGAGCAGCTCTCACTTTTTGCTGGAGGAGAGATAAATCTTCAGGAGTAAATACTTTGCCTCTTTATATTATATTAAAAAATATTCAGTAAGAAAACGCTCTTATAAAAATGAAGACAGGAGAAAAACTGAAATGTACATCTTTCGCTATGAGGGAAAAGATTATTGATTCTGATTTTTAAACTCTATGATTCTTTTGGTAACTCACTCTTGAATATATCAACTCCTCAGTAAACAAAATGAATTAAATCTTTACAATCTTTCTAACTGAAACTGCTTTAGTGTCTATGGACCAAACTGCTTCAGGCTGTTTCCCAAACCTCTATAAATAATTCGGCCAATTATTTGCTAAGAAGGTCCACTATCGTTTCCCTTTTCTGGTTCGTTAAGAAATCACTTGTCCTTTTAGCTGCTATGTTTATGTGCTAACTTTTCCCATTGTTTAAATATCTACCACCCAAGCCTGTGATGGATTATACAACCCAGGCTGAGGATATACAATTCATCCTGGACCTCTCTGATGGTTGAGATAACTCATTGGTAGGTGTTAGGTTTTTGTCACCACTCATCCAAACACATTCCTCCATCTTTTAACTGCCTGTTGTCACCTCCTTATAAACTTCTTCCTTGGTAGGCCATGATGATGATGTGTTCAGCTAGATAAATGTGTACGTATCAGTGGCAAATATCGAAGAAACAGCAACACTTCCTAGATACAAAATAATTGAGAAAAGACCAATTTGAGTGCACAAGAAATTTTTTTAAACAGAAATAATTTTTAAAGAACTGCTGGTCTATTTTAAAATTGTGGTCAGTAACATGAACCACACTAAAACAAACAAATGCCTGTCAAGTCGTATTTCTATTAAGCTGATTCTGAATAAATTCAGAAGCTTCATTGGCGGTGAACATTCAGGGAGGAAGGAAAACGTGTGTGCAGTCTTAGTGAGAATTACAAAAACAAAACTCTAAAATGGTAAAATTCAAGGTAATGAGATTTCCTCTTTAATCTAGAAAAATCTCGTTCTCTTTAATGAACAAAGTGAGAGTTGATGTGGCCAGTAAACCTGGTATTCTAAGTCAGGAGTTTCTAACCACTCTGAGAACTTTGCATTGCAGGGTGTGAAGGTCTTCAAATCACCACCAAATCAACACAGCTGATGAAGGAGAGTTTTCTACAACATGAGTTTTCTTGTTCAACTATGTCGCGTTCCTATGTTTCACGTCACCAAAAGGAAATGAGCCATCCCAACTGTATCTCAAAATGGCAGAAAGGTCAATCTCCAATGTGACATAGCAGATACTCAGTCTAGTGTATATTTAAAATCAGATTTTTAAAATTTTATAAATTTATAATTTAAATTTAAAATTAGATTATTTCAGAAGCACTTGTTTCTAATGCTACCAATAGGAAAACACAGAGAAAAAGAAGAAAGCACTATTTCAAACCCTTTTGATTATTAAAAACAGCATTAATCTAGTTCATTCATTCAACAAACGTTTGTTGAGGGTTTACAGTCAAATGCTATGGGAGTATATAAAATAACTGTGACGTGTTCACATGGCTACTTAAAGTACAATATACAATATATAGCTTAAATTATAAATCGTGATTCAAAGATTAAAACAAACAGCCCAAGATCTTCAGTATCCCTATGAAAACTGTGAGCTTTACAGGACTAATAGTACATTTATATTGCTGCTGCTAAGTCACTCTAGTTGTGTCTGCCTCTCTGCGACCCTATGGACTGTAGCCTGCCAGGGTCCTCTGTACATGGGATTCTTCTGGCAGGAATACTGGAGTGCCAGGCCCTCCTCCAGAGGATTTTCCCGACCCAGGGATCGAACCCATCTCTTATGTCGCCTATATTGGCAGGCGGGTTCTTTACCACTAGCACCACCTAGGAGGCCTTATAATATATTAACTTTCATATATACTAGGATGTTTGCACCCTCCCTGGGTTGAAAAGATCCCCTGGAGGAGGGCATGGCAACCCACTCCGGTATTCTTGCCTGGAGAACTCCATGGACAGAAGAGCCTGGCAGGCTATAGTCTATAGGGTCGCACAAAGTGGAGAGGACTAAAGTAACTTAGCACGCATGCACACACATACTGGGATGCATTTCTGGTTTCTCCACTTTGTCCTCTGATATTCCTTTCTAATGATGAGTTAGTACTATACTTTTATATTAATGTATGATAAAAATAACACACATATAAATATTAACATACCTTTATATTATATTTTAGGATTTGATATGGCAAGCTCTACAATTCTTGACTTTTCTAAAAAAATTTTTCTAGACACAAAGTCTTTAATAAAAGTTTAGCAAATTGAATCCAGTAATTACTAGAGAGGATAACATATCAAGAAGAAATGGGGTTTATCTCGGCAATGCAAAGTTGGTTCAATATTCCAAAATCAATGTAATTCATGAGTTGAAGACATAAAAAAAGAAAAACATCTGATTATCTCAATAGATGCAGTAAAAGCATTTGACAAAATTCAACATCTGTTCATGATTAAAAACTCAATAAATTAGAAATAGAAGAAAAATTCATCAACTTGATGAAGTATAGCTAGAAAAAACCTACAGCTAATATATGTATTGATGAGACTGGATGCTCTCCCCTTATGGTTGGGAAGCCTAAGAATGTCCATTCTCAGTATTCCTATTTCACATTATACTGGAAGATGAGCTAGTGCAGTAAGACGTGGTAGCGAAACAAAATGCCGATTGGAAAGAAAGGTACTATCTTATTTGTAGATGGCATTATTATCTATCTATGCAGAAAAACCCTAAAACATCTATTTTTTTAAAGATACAAGAATTAATAAGTTTACTGGTAAGGTCTTGGAATATGAGGTCAATTTGTGAAAATTAACTATATTCCCTAAAAACGAGCAGTGAACACTTGGAATTTTTAACTTAAAAACATTATTATTTCTAATAGAACTAAAACATCTTTGGATAAATCTACAAAATATGTGTAGAATTCATTATACAAGGACTATGTAGGTGTGTATTCAGTAATTTTTTTTTCTGTTAAGGGCCAGAGTAAAAATGACTATCTGGGTCATACAGTCTCTGCTGTTAACTACTCAACTCTAGCATTATATTGTAAAAGCAGCCATAGAAAATAAGTAAACAAGTGGGCATGGCTGTGTTTCAATAAAACTTTATTTACAAAACAGCAGGCAGATCAACTTGGCCTGTAGATTATAGTTTGCCAACCCCTGGTCTGGAGGAATAACCCCAGGTCTCAGACTTAATAAAGTTATTTATGAATCTGCAGAACTTTGTTGGGTAGAGACACTAATATCAATAATTTCTGTCCAGTGGAACAGATATTCCAAAGATTTATGCTCTATTGGACACTGAAGTGTCTAATACCTAATTTGGGCTTCCCTAGTGGCCCAGTGGTAAAGAATCCACCTGCCAAGCAGGAGACACAAGTTCGATCCCTGGCTTGGCAAGATCCTCTGGAGAAGGAAATGCCAATCCACTCCAATATTCTTGCTTGGGAAATGGACAGAGAAGTTTGGCAGGCCACAGTCCATGGGATCGCAAAAAAGTTGGACACAACTTAGCAACTAAAAACATATCTAATCCAGCAACCTTATTCTAACATTTGTTAAACTGCCCTAGTTTTTTCAGATGCTCTTTGAGCTGATCATAACATCTAACTGGTCCCCTTTTATTAATTAAGTAATAGCTTTTACATATGTCATTCTATATTTGCCTGAAACTGATGATTTTACCTTTATGAAAATTACACTTTAACAATGTCGGTTCTCCCCCAAATTGCTCTAAAATTTCAATGCAATACCAATCAAAAAACATCTTGTCTATTATCTTACTATTTATTCTTTCATATGAACTTACTGTCATGTGAAAAAATATTTTTAATTAAAATTTTTATTTGCAATTTATTAAACCTATGGTTGTTTTATTTGGCCATACCATGGAGCTTGTGGGACCTTAGTTCCCCAACCAGGGATCAAACCTGGGGTCCTGGCAGTGAGTGCTGAGTCCTAATCAATGAAATGCCAGGGAATTCCCTAAGCCCATGTTTAAATTTGGAGAAAACTGACATCTCTATAATACGCAATATCCTTAGGGAAAACCCAAGAGAATCAATGGAAGACACATTACAAAGGATTTTCACAAATGATATTATTACAAACGAGAGTTAGGTGACTGAGCATGGTGTAATATATAACTTAGGAGTACAGGCCCTGAAACTCGGGATCTGCCACTTTCTAGCAGTGCGACCTTGGGCAAGTTAACTTCTCTGAGCTTTGGGGTTTCATATAGTACAAAACAGTACTCACTTTCTAGGACTGTAATGAAGATTTAATGAATAAATATATTTAAGTGCATAAAATGGTGCTTGACAAAAAGGAAGTATAATGTAAGTGATGACTAACAGTATAATTACAAAGTGAATATATATAAAAACCAATCACCTTCAAGAGTAAAAACAAGTCAAAAGATAAAGCACGAGAAAAGGATTCATGACGACAGTAGTAAGAAATATAAAAAGAGAAATAATGTGATCTACATGAAGAAAGCTTTAATACACAATGCCACTGAGGAATGGAGAAGAGAAACGAATGGAAAGGCATACGGTGTCTTGAGGAGGTCAACAGCATAAAAAGGATGTTATGCACGGTGAATAATTTAACACATTAAGTTAATGCAATTCCAATAAAAGTATCAATAGAATGGAGGATGGGAAAACCAAACAATTGATTTCAAGTTCACAGGGTACTGAAAAAGAAAAGTAATGAAGGGGAATTAGTCTACCAAATTGTAGAACATATTACAAAGTTCTTGTGAGCAACTGGTGTATAAACAGACAAACCACTCAATGTAGCAGACTAAAAACCTAGAAAATAAGAGGATCTGAATACTGAAATTTAGTGTATGATAGAACGATAACATTTCTGTCAGGAGTGATAAAATGTACTTTTCAATAAATGAATTCGGGACCAAAAAAATCATGCAATAGCTGTCCATTAATTTATTTTTTAATTCCTATTGATAAGGTTCAATACTCTTAATAGTATTTTAAAATTTATAATAAAAATAATAAATGAAAGTTATCACTTAACTAAAAAATTATACTATGATAGCCACTATATTGGGAAGTTGTACATACAACATCTTTACTCTTTATATCAACCTTTCAAATTATGTGCTATAGTTTATAGATGTCTAAGCTTCATTTTAGAATTTAAGTGATTTGCCCCAAGTCAAATACCCTCAAAGTGGAAAAAGAGTACATCAAGCCTAGATCCCAAACCTCTTTCTATATACCATCCTCCACCCATAAAATAACACAGGTTTCAAAGAAACTCTAAGCACTAAGCAATTAAAACCATGGGATATTATTCAATTTCTTATACTATAATGGAAAAGAATAGAAAAAAGAATTAGATCTATATGTATAAATGTATAATTGAATCACTTTGCTGTACAGCAGAAATTAATATAACATTGTAAATCAACTGTACTTCAATAAAAAAGAGAAAAAAAACAGTGCAAGATTATAAATTGTGCATATCAAGTAGGAATGAAGTGACTACAATAAAACACAGTATCTTCTCTTTATGCTTTTTTAGTTTTAAAATGGTAATGCTGGGGTCTTATTTCCACTCTGTCAGGAGAGCCTGGCATTTCAGCCACTGAATACTAGTCAAGGTGAATCCACCTTATACCAAATTCTTTCCAATAAAGAAGAGAGTTCAAGTGAAGCTACAGTGAGCTTCAACACAACTTGACACTGAGGAAAACTCTGTAACTGTTTTCATTTTCTACATACAAGGTCCCAATGTGGGAAACCGAAAATCTGTATACCAGAAGAATAAAACACGGGTTATTTTGACTTCCCTCTGCTGGGCAATAAGCCTCTTGAACTTCTATTTTTGGAAATGGAGGTATCCCTTTAATCCTGTTACAGAACTGCTGATGGTGGTAAGACGGCAGAGGAAAATCGGCACCGGGCCTGTACCAGCACGGTCTCCAAGAGCAGGAATAAAACGGAGCACAGGCAAGCAAAAGCATTTTGCTAGAGAATTTTGTGAGACTGGTGTCAGTGTTCGCAGCTCAACACAAAAAACACCACCCAAGTGCAAACCATTTCAGACTCAAGGGGGCCCTTGAAGTCAGATCAACACTGAGAAACTCCCAGAGCCACAGCATGGTTAACGTTGTTCTTGTAGAAGACAGAATAGCCCTTCTCCACGTCTGTCCTTTCCAGGAATTCCACACAGGACCAGCAGTACTGTCTTCTACTTTATTTGGTGTGTAGTAAGATACAGTTCAGAAAGCGCAAGCCTTCTGTTTAGACTGTCAGGTACAAAGACACTGTTGCTACGCTCCTGAAGAAAGATCTTCTTCTTTTAAAGACCCTTTGGATGATTTTTTTTCCCCCCTACCAGCAGCTGAGACAAATGAGCTGGCATTTATTTCTAATGAAAAGCACCTTCTCTCCAAACATGGCCTGCACTTGGTTCAATTCATTTTCAAAGTTCTCTTGATTCTAAAGCTGCAAGTACACAGAACAAATGTCCCTCCCCCTGAAATGAATCTCATGTTAGGGATTTACCGGGATGTTCCCAGACAATGATAAAGAGCCATATTCTAAACACTCAGCCTCAGTTACTGAAGGTCACTTGTTAAATGGATGAAGACTAATTCTATTCCATTTAGAAGCAAAACAACAAACACCTGCTTGGGGTCAACAGTGAGGACTCTTGCTACTTTCCAGATCGAGGCCCAAATGCAGCACTTGGATGAAGTCGGGTATCAGTAATTACTGACATTCAGAAGAGCCTTTCAGAGGCTCTGGCAATCTGAACACACATAGCATGCTTACCTCTACCCACCACTGCTCCATGAGAAAGAAAAACTGGTCTTCTAAATGAGAGGATGAGAAAGTAGATGTACTAGAGTAAGTTTTGGATGAAACCAAAAGTTGCAAAAACAGCACACAAAGTTTCTGTATACCCCTCACCCAGCTGCCCCATTGCTACACCTTCCACACTATGATTCATCCTCACAACTAAGAAAACAACTGGCACATTATGTTAACTTTACACTTTATTCAGATGTCACTAGTTTTTACCTATTGTCCTCTGTTTCCTGTCCAGGTACCAGGGTGTACTGTGCAGGCTCTTCCGGTCTGTGACAGTTGTTTTTGATGACAACAGTTTTAAGGAGTACCGGTCAGATATTTTGTAAAAAGTCCCTTGATTTGGGTTTGTTTGATTTTCTTTTTTTAATTGGACTAAGGATTATGGGTTTTGGGAGGAAGACCACACAGGTGACATGCCATTCTCATCATATAACAAGGGTACATGCAACATGACTTATCACTGTTGATATTAGGTTGGATCATATAACGGGGTGGTGTTGGCCAGCTTTCTCCACCGTGGAGTTATTCTCCTCTTTGTCTCTCTGCATGCTCTGTAAAAGCAAGTCACTGCATGCAGCCCACACTCCAGGGATGAGGGGAGGGAAGGTAAGCTTCACCTTCTGAAGGAGGCACTGGCAGGTAACTACATAAATTATTTGGAATCCTTCTGTACCTCTTCTTTATCATTTATCTATTTGTTCAATCATTTATTTATTTACATCGGTATAGGTAGGCAGTAGGTTACAAGCCCACTGCAACATCCTGGAAAAGGCTTATTTGGACTAGCACTTCTAACTGTAATGAGCATACACGTCTAACTGGGGATCTTGGGAAAATGCAGATGTGGATTTAGCAGGTCTGGGGTGGCCCAGGATTGTGTATTTTGGATCAGTCCCAGGTGTGTTGACGCTTTTGGCCTGGCCCTACACTCTGAGTAACAAGGCACTCGAGATGGTGTCTGACTTTTTTGGGAAGGAGTGCTTCTTCTGTTCCACGGCGACCCACCCCATCTCTGAAAGGCCAAGCGAGGAAGCAAAAGGGAAATGTTTTCAATCCTCAGATCTAGTCTCTGGAATATAAACTCCGAGGTCAACTTTTTGGTGTTGCTTTTATTTTAAATTAATCTGTAGATGGCTTTAGGCGCACAACCACTGCCACTCCTGGCCTCTCTCACACACACACACACACACACACACACACAAGCTACCTCCATTGACCAAACTCATTGCGATTGAGGTGGTGGTGATATCTAAGATTTAACTTCTGGAATGGGGAGACAGCTGGGAATTGTGTATCTCTATTCACTCTGTACTCGCCTTCAGGAGGGAGAAAGAATGAAAACAACAAAGAAGGAAAAGTGAGGACACAGAAGATTACCAAAGTAAATTATACATTGATCCAGAATGATGAAGTAATGACCTTGAAGACATCAATGCAAAACAATACGGTCCGCCTCCTCCTTTTTGGCTGTGCCATCCTGCATGTGGGATCATAGTTCTTTGACCAGGGATTGAACCCATGCCCCCTGCAATGGAAGTGTGGAGTCTTAACCACTGGACTGCCAGGGAAGTCCCCCTCCTTCTTCAGTGAGGCTGAGGAGGTCCTGGGGAGGAGTGGGCTACAAGAGCAGCAGCCCTGCTACTGCTTGGAGGTTACAGGCTGCAGGGCACTGATATTGATCTTCAGAAATCTACCACCTCATTTTGAGTTGGTGGGTTACAGATTGTACTGTATCTCCATCTCATTATGAGACTATGGATTCAAATTTCCAGCACTTTAATTTTAAATGCATACATACACATGTGAGTGTATGCTCAATCATAAATTTTCATATAAACAACTGCCCTATAACTGTGCTCTAAACAAACATTTGAAAATCAAACCTGATGACTAAATTTTCTCTCAGACTGATCAATGAATACCACTTTTCAGAATAAAAGAAGCAGCTTGTTAATTGGACTAGTAAATGTCTCACATACTTAAAAAAAAATTATAAAACATGAAACTACAACTGTATTTTAGAAACATGTCCTGTAATCCAAGAAGAAAGGAAAGGCATAATGTTCCTTTGCTATAAACTGACTTAAACTCGTAAGTAAAACCTGTCTTACCATCTACATGAAATAAAGATACTTTAAAAAGGCTTAAATAGTGAATAAGGGCGGAAAATGTCAAATAGCACATTTGAGATGTTAATTATACTGATCTCTTTGAAGTGTAACAAAGGTGATGGAATTTTCTGGCACTTATAAACTCTTCAAAGTCACACCAAAAAAACCACGTTAAACCCATTTTATATAAAAAATAACTCCAAACAATTTTAGTTCCCTTTTGGGAAATATGGTTCTCAGGTAGTTAATGAAAAACTTCCCCTTCCCCGAAGTTTCACTTTGCTAAGATTAAAAAGGCATCCCAAATAGGAGAATGACCAAGATCCTAGTGAAAAGAGAGGCTTACCTCTTCAACATGAATATAGGTCAAATATTAAAACATATGACACCTGTACATACCTAACAACTGCCCCAGAGTGCCATTCATTCACGTATGTAACACACATTCCCTTTATTAATAAGAAAAGAAAGTGGAGGATGAAGCAGGAAGGCAACAGTCTACCTTCATTCAGTAAAAAAATTTTTAAAAAAAAGGGACCATCTGGAATGTGGAGATTGAGACTTGCTAGGAATCCCCAACAGCATCCTGCACTCAAGAGGGAGGTGGGAGGGGAGTTCAGGATGGGGAACACGTGTACACCCGTGGTGGATTCATGTTGATATATGGCAAAACCAATACAATATTGTAAAGGAATTAGCCTCCAATTAAAATAAATAAATTTATATTAAAAAAAAACAACAAAAAAGAGTGATCATGAAACTCATTGCACACCAAGGAGATCACAACCAATGCAGCTTTAGAACAGTTTCAAAAGAGCCCCTTATTGCCCTGAAGAACATCCACCGCCCCCTCCCCAGCCCTCTTCTGGAGACCATTAGAGTCAGTGATCTGACCATTAGAGTCACTCTGCTTTATCTCATTTTTTTCACAGCTATCCCCAGAAAACTATTTGTTTCTCCATTTTATAGAATTAGGAATGAAGGTTAAGGAATCTAAGCTGGCAGCTGAGCTGGCATTTGAACCCAGACAGTCTTACTCCAGGGCCTTCCCTCCCCTCTCAACTACTGTTACACTGAGACAGAACTGTTAATTGGGAGAAGCAGCACAGATGATGCACAAGGGCAAAGATGAAACCTAATGGTCTGAGAGTGAAGGCTAAATAACGTATGAGATACGGGGCGGGAGGAGGGAGTCCAGGGTGGTCAAGCATGTCAGAATGGTCAGCACTACTCTAGGAGCTAGATGCATATTAGATGCATATACGTCATTCTATTGAATACACGCATTATTATCTGAGGGTCTAATGGAACACAAGAATAAAGATGGCAAAGAAGAAAGACATTGTATCAACCATTGTACACCAACAAATTGGTCAACAGGGTAAATCCCTAAAAACATGTATAAGAACCTACAAGATTGAATCAGAAAAAAAACAAAACCTGAACAGACCAATAAAGAATAAGGAAACTGAATAAACAATAATTTTTAAAAAAACCTCCCAACAAAGAAATTCCAGGACACTGGTGAATTTTACGAAACATTTAAAGACTTAAATCAATCATTCACAAACTCTTCCCAAAAATTTGAAGAGGAAGGAACACTCCCAAATTCATTTTACAAGATCAGCTTACCCTGATATCAAAGCCAGGTAAGAATACTACAAGAAAACAAAACCAAAACAAAAAAACTACAGGCCAATATCCCTGATCAATACAGACACAAAAATACTAGTAAACCAAATTCAACAGCACACTGAAAAATCATATACCATAATCAAGTAGAATTCATTTCTGAGATACAAGGATGGGTCAACAATATGCAATATAATCAATGTGACATATCACATTAACAGAAGAGAATATAAAAATCATAGGATCATCTTCCAGATATAGAAAACACTTTGGCAAAATTCAAAATCTGTTCACAATAAAAACTCTCCACAGATTGGGTATACAAAGGAATGAACCTCAACATAAATAAAGCCCAAACACAACAAGCCTACATCATACTCAGTAATGGAAGGCTGAAAGCTTTTCCTCTAAGATCGGGGCCAAGACAAGAGTGCCTACTCTCAGTGCTCTTATTCAACATAGGAATGTGCAAAAACAAAGATGAAGTTAATGATATAGAGCTTGTACTACAAGTCCTAGCCAGAGAAAGCAGGCAAGAAAAGGAAATAAAAGGCATCTGAATTGGAAAAGAAGTAAAATTATCTCTGTTCGTACATGACATGGTCTTATATATAGAAAATTCAGAACTCCACCCAAAGAAAACCTGTTAGAACCAATAAATGTACTTAGTCAAGTTGGAAGATACAAAATCAACATACAAAACGAGTTGCACTTTTATCCACTAACAGTGAATTATCTGAAAAAGAAATAAACAATCTCATTTATAGTAGCATGAAAAACAAAATACTCAGAATAAATTTGATCAAGGAGATGAAAGACCTATACACTGAAAACTCTAAAATACGGTGAAAAAAAATTAAAGACACAAATAAATAGAAAGATATCTCATAAGGACCTAACTGAAGCAGAAGAGATTAAGAAGAGGTGACAAGAATACAAAGAAGAAATATACAAGAAAAGTCTTAATGACCCAGATAACCCTGATGGCATGGTCACTCACCTAGAGCTGGACATCTTGGAGTGTGAACTCAAGCGGGCTTTAGGAAATATTACTACAAACAAAGCTAATGGAGGTGATGGAATTCCAGCAGAACTATTTCAAATCCTAAAAGATGATGGTGTTAAATTGCTGCACTCAATTTATCAGCAAACTTGGGAAACTCAGCAGTGACCACAGGACTGGAAAAAGTCAGTTTTTATTCCAATCCCAAAGAAAGGCAATGCCAAAGAATGTTCCAACTATCATGCAATTGTGCTCATTTTACATACTAGCAAGGTTATGTTCAAAATCCTTCAAGCCTGGCTTCAGCAGTACATGAACTGTGAAATTCCAGATATACAAGGTGGGTTTTGAAGAGGCAGAGGAACCAGAGATCAAATTGCCAACATTTGTTGGATCCTGGAGAAAGCAAGGGAGTTTCATAAAAACATCTATTTCTGCTTCATTGACTGTGCTAAAGCCTTTGTCTGTGAGGATAACAACAAAGTGTGGAAAACAGACTGGAGTACCAGATCACCTTACCTATCTCCTGAGAAACTTGTATGCAGGTCAAGAAGCAACAGTTAAAACCAGACATGGAACCACTGACTAGTTCAAAATTGGGAAAAGAGTATAACAAGGCTGGATATTGTCACCCCGCTTCTTTAATTTGTATGCAGAGTACATCATGTGAAATGCTCTTCAAAATCCACTCCCATCACTTCATTGCAAACAGATGGGGAAGAAGTGAGGGCAGTGACAGATTTTATTTTCTTAGGTTTCAAAATCACTGTGGATGGTGACTTTAGTCATGAAATTAAAAGACACTTGCTCCTTGAAAGGAAAGCTATGACAAACCTAAACACTAGAAATGTGTCTTTTTAATACACTATCTAGGAGTGTATTTCTTTTTCTAGCTTACTAATCATAAGAATATAGTATATAATACATCTATAAATATGTCACTTGACTGTGTTATCAGTAAGGCTTCCAGTCAACAGCAGGCTACTAAGTAGAGTCAAAAGCTATTTGTGGGGCTTCCCTGGTGGTTGAGTGGTTCAGAATCTGCCTGCCAATGAAGGAGACACGGGTTCAATCCCTGGTCCAGGAAGATCCCACATGCCACCAGGCAACTAAGCCTGTGTGCCACAAATACTGAGCCTGTGCTCTAGAGCCTGGGAGTGGAGTTGCAACTTCTGAGCCCATGTGCTGCAGCCACTGAAGCCCACATGCTCTAGAGCCTGTGCTCTGCAACGAGAGAAGCCACCGCAATGAGAAGTCCGAGCACTGCAATGAACAGTAGCCCCCACTCGCCACAACTAGGAAAAAACCTTACGAGCAATGAAGACCCAGCAATCCTAAAATAAATTATTATTTTTTAAAAGTTATGTATGGGTTTCCCACTGAACGCTGTCAGCACCCCAACTCCCATTGTTGTTCAAGAGTCAACTGCACAGAGAAATATAAGAATGTCACGAACAGTAACATGGTTTAAAATAGAAAGATTTTTATTGCTTATTTAAACTTTCTCTTAGGCCCAGGACTGATTTTACTGTAGCCCTCTAAGATGGCTGTCATATTGTCTGGCTATTCTCAACCACAGTTCTTCTGAAGAGCCAACTGAGTCCTTGGTAACTGAAATGCATTGGGTGCTCTAAATAAACTCGAGGGCTATGCAATGAGTACATGTGCTCTGCAAGCTCAAAAATGCTTCCTTCATAGAAACAACGAGGCGTTCCTTTTGCCTGTTAGATTGGCAGAACCAAAAACAAACAGCAAATAATACTGTTTTCACGGGATGGAGGCCCACCAAACGAACTGAATCCCCTAATGGGACTGATATTTATAGGAATCCTGGGAAATGACAGGAGCTTGCTAGAGTGCCCACAGTGCGGTGTTTTGTTGTGCTCTGTTCTTAGAGTACATCCAGAATTATCTTCTGTCATAAAAAGCCTCAAACAATAAGGCTGGAAGGGGATGGAAAGTGTGTCTTCCATGATGAAAAACGAACTTGGAAAAGCGCTAGATTAATCTGTCTAGGAGGATCCTGCATTTCCCTTTCCCGTTAGGAACCGTCAAATCCCCCCCTTCAAATGGTAAAAGACTCCTTTGTCTGGCACAGTTTGACAGTGTTCCTTTCCTTGGCTTTCTGATGGGGCCTGGGGGAGGCGGTGTAATTCAAAACAAAACAGGTGCAAGGAAAAACAACCTGATAGGCAGGAACTCGGCCCTTGAAAATCAGAACTAATTTGAGCTCTTATCATCTTCAGTGTGATCTACAGGAAGGTACAGAGTGCTGACTGAGCTGCTGAACGCCTTTGTGAAGCATGCTAACACGTAAAGTCAAAATTGCTGAAAATAGACTTATTTCTCTCTTACGCACACACTCAAGTATCAATAGAGATTATTACATTACTATTTTGACACACAACATTAATTTTTCTAAAGCCCAGTTTTCTGTAGCTCAAAATCCTTTACTTGCCATCTGCATCAGTGGGCCTCACATTTTTTGGATCATAAACCCCTAACCCGGTGGTGGTCATAGTGGTGGCAGCCGCAGCGCCAAAAAGTAATAATAACCAGCAGGCACTGACCACTTACTACGTGCTGGAGACCTTGGAACACATGACCCATGTATTAGTTCATTCATTTAATCCTCACAGGCAAACTAGGAGGTAGTTTTATCTGCCCATTTACAGAGGAACAAGTAGAGGCACGGAAATCAACTTGCTGAACACAGCACAGCTAGCAAGCAGCGGAGCAGGGACCCAGACAAGCTGGCCCCGAAGCCTCTGCTCTTCCTCACCGCATAGAATGCCCTCTTTGAGCACACGCTCCCGGCTTCTGCAGACTTATTCAGAAATTATATAGGGCCTCATTAATACATTGTGTATGTGATACACCTGATATAAATAGTAGTTAAAAAGAAGACAGACAAGAAACAACATACTAACATGCTCCTGCACACACTTTACTGCCTTACACACCACGCTTTAGAGGCTAGGCATACCATGGCTCCCCAGTGCACTCTGAGACCTGACTCGTCTCCTCACTTCTTCTGCAAAAAGCTTCTGCATTGCCCTCCTCCGTGCCTTGGCTCTCACCAAGCCCCTTGTCTCCACCACAGAAAACTAATTGAAAGGTTCTTCCCAAGCCTCTTTGAGCTCTCCTCTCAGACATGCGTTCTTGACCACCTGCCTAGAACAGCGTGTCTCTGGGTAGTGTCTGCGGTGTGGATGGCTTGTTTTCCATGGCAGCTCACAAGCCTCTTGAGGGCAGAAAACATGTCACATATTAACTTTTCTTTGTATTCTCCAGAGAACCTAGCTGAGTGTTATGCACTTAATAACCACACAATAGGACTTCCCTCACGGTCCAGTGGTTAAGACTCTGTACCTCCACTGCAGGGGGCATGGGTTCAATCTCTGGTCAGGGGAACTAGGATCCTGCATGCCCTGCTGCCTGGCCAAAACAAAAACAAACAAATCTTTCCCCAAACCCAAACAAACAAAAATCCCTACGCAATAGCTATCTGCTAAGTAAGAGAATAAACAAACTCTCTCCACATTTACTCCCTATCTCTAAGGCCCAGCCACAGACAGTTAGGGTAAGGATCATTCTAGAGAGGGAAGAGGCAATGTGATACTTTCAGATTTGCCTAAGCTCACAGGAACCAAGACAGACTGTGACTCTGTAGGGAAAGGACTTCAAACAGTCCCCCATAACCTGCACATACAGCATGGGGACTTTATAAAGCATGCAAGCCTCTATGTAACAACATCGCTCTGGCCTGCGTATCCACCAGTGCCCACTCTACAGGCACTTCCCATGATCACAAGTAAAGTAAAAGTTGCTCAGTCGTGTCCGACTCTTTTCGATCCCATGGACTGTAGTCCATGGAATTCTCCAGGCCAGAATATTAGAGTGGGCAGCCTTTCCCTTCTCCAGGGGATCTTCAGTCTTGAACATATACACATGTGTAACCAAACCAATTTCTGGAGAAAAGATGTTTATTCTTTATTTTAAAAAATAGTAACATTTTCCTTTGTCTCTTGGTGGGATTTGCTCAAGACTTACCTTTTCAAAATGACTGTTCTGATGCAGTAAATACTGCTGTCTGCCCTCCTCGCTCACCAATTCCTGATCCTCCTTATCCTACTTGCTCCTTTGGTCTACAGCAGTGATTACTTCTTAATAAATGACATACCTATTTATTATACTTCATACAATAAATTAGAGTAAGTGTTCTTTCTTTTTTTTAATTTAAATTTATTTATTTTAATTGGAGGCTAATTACTTTACAATATTGTATTAGTTTTGCCATACATCAACATGAATCCACCAGGTACCATTTCACGCCAATCAGAATGGCTGCGATCCAAAAGTGTACAAGCAATAAATGCTGGAGAGGGTGTGGAGAAAGGGAACCCTTTTACACTGTTGGTGGGAATGCAAACTAGTACAGCCACTATGGAGTAAGTTTTCTTATAACATTTATTATTGCCTGTCTCCCTGCCTCTAGAATGTACACTCTTTGAGAGCTGTGATCCTTGAAGCCAAGGTTTGTTCTCTGATGTATTCTAAGCACCTAGAGCAGTGCTCAGTCAACAGCTGAATGAACGAACAAATAGATGGTGTCAACTTCCACTTTACCCCACACCTTGAAAGCCCCGGAGAGAGTCACTCTAGCCCAAAAATGTTTTTTCCCTCTTCCAGAGAAGTTGCTTTAACTCCCAGCTACATTTTCACCATTTATCCCTGCCTAATTAGTCAAACGCATAACCTCTGTTGCTCTCAGTTTTCTCATCACTGTGATGGGATTAATACCCTTCGTTCAGAAGAGCAGCCATAGATCCTCAATACATACACCTCCCCCCCAAACATATAAACACACACACTCTCTCAATAACTGGCATCTCTATACATGTGTATATGTATGTGTGTGTGTGTTATATCTACATACTTACGTACATATACTCTTTTCTACCATTACTTCCCCATCTCTAATTCCAAACAGTACAAAAGCCAGGGGATACAGCAACTGAAAAACCTCTGAACTCTGCACACCCCTGGCTGATACACTGTCAGTACAGAGCACTGGAAAACAGCAGCAGGACACTGGCGAGTGACGGCCACGGTGTACTACTGTCAGTGATCCAGACCTGGCAGCTAAAAGCTGTCCCCCACACCCAGAACAGGCTCTCTAAATAACACACATCAAATCAAAGCCTTTCGATATTTATAAGGAAGGGATTAATTCATCTTCAAGAGAAGCATTTTAATTAAAAATGACTTTTCTGGGCTTATATCCAGATAGAAATATATTGCCAAAAGGTAAGATTTAACAAGGTCTAGTTGGTTGGTTGGTTTGTTTGAACTTAAGGGCCCAGGGCTTCCCAATCCTTTTCACATCAAGGCACTTGCAGAATATAACCTTTCTTTGGCACTTGGGGATAAAGAGATGCTGCAGGTAACTGCCTGGAGCCTCCAGCCCCTGGAGGCTTCACTCAGACTCCCTGGGTGCTGAAGGAGTCAATAAAGACTTACACGTACAGCCATGTGAAGCTCTGCCTTAGTGTTTCTTGGACTGGGGACCTAGCAGTTTAGATTTTTCTCCTTTCACAGGAACACAAGTACTCAGAAAGAATGAGTAAATCTGGCCACTAGCGACAAGAGTGAGCCTTTCTTCATGACTCATTCCAGAAAAAAAAAAGCACAGTGACCAGCCGTCCATTTATAACTTACAACATCAGCATAATTTCATCTTTTGTTTTTGATTTTCCATTCTGAGATTCTATTTTCTGTGTAGAAAATAAACAATGGAGACAGGCCAAGCTTAGGTCACCAAGTGGAATCTGTCAAGGAATGTTTCATCTCTGGACAGCTAGAGAGAATTTCTACTTTATGTTTCACAATTTTGCACTTTTAAGAAATATGAGAAAGATGTTAAAATCCTTCAAGCATAAGGTACTGTATTATATGGTCACATTTTGAAAAGATGGAATTGATCATTCTTCCAAATTCTACTTATTCATGGGTTTTGGTGCAACAGTATTAGTAAAAACTTTTTTTTTCCCCTAAAAACATTCATTTCCTTACTCAGAAAACTCCAACAGAATTTATACTTAAGGCCACCTCCATTACTGACTTTTTATTTGTTTCCACTGCTTCTCTTTACAGCAGAGAAAAAAGGATGGTTGGTCTTATTCCTTTTTCCTGAACAGTGATTCCTTCAGACAACTAGCTGACCAAAGTGGCCCATCATTCTTTCTTTCTTGGTGTTCTGCTTTTCTTTTCCACAAAGGTAACACCAAGATCTACCTCTGTTTTTGTCTTTGTGCTGTCTCTCCCAGCCCAGCACCCCTACACCCACCCACTTAAAGATCTTAACTCTGGCCCTACCACAGAGTCTATCAGGGTGTTACAGACTAAAGCAGAAATGCCTTCGCTTCAGTCTCCTTTTAAGACTGATGCCTTCATCTTTTGCTGTATCTTTGTTTCTGTTATTCATACGCTCCCTAGTCCCTGAGGGTTTAACTGGCTCACTTGGCTTCTAGCCCACAGCTCCCCACACTGGGAGGTAAAAGCCTTAAAGGCAAACTCATGATTTCACTGAGCCTGGAACAGGGCAGGCATTCCACAGTGAACTGAATTCAATCTTGACCACTTTTACATGGTCCCAGCAGCTCCCAGGCCTAGGACCTATATGGTTGTCCAAGTTTGAGAGGCTTTGTTACACCCTTAAGGAAGACAGAGGTGTGGCAACTGTGAACTTGGCTATGACCTAGGTCCTGAGGATTCTGTATTTCTAGGTTAGGAGTATTAAATGGGAGACCAAAGAGAAATGATGGGAAAGAGATGAGCAGAGGGAAGGAAGGTACAATAAGTACTTTGAAAGGTCTTTTACCAGTTGTAGCTTTGCAGGATTTCACTGGCATCCTTTGTCCCTCTATACAATATGGATGGACTTTTTTGTTTCCAGTGTTGTAGTATATCAAATTAGACTTACGCAGACTAATTGAGTGATACGGGATTAAAAACAGAGCAAAGATAGATTCTTGATTTGGTTTCCCTAGGCATAAAAAGTCATTATTCACATAACTATCAGGGAGGCAGCAAGTTCTAAACACTAGAGGAGTGCAGGCTTTAATGTCTTCTCTGTACCCTGATTATCTCTGTGACTTTATCTTTCCCAGGCTCACCTCAATTTCCTCATCAGAAACACAGAGAATGGTGTGTGTGTGTGTGCACGTGTGTGTGATAGTGTGTGGGCCTAGGCTATCTGAAGCCCATCCCTGGTTAATATTTCATGTCAACCCAAGGATACAGCAATCCTACTCAGCTCTGTAACTAGAAAAGTAGAAGCTTTTAAACCCAGAATTCTCAAAGTGCAGAAATCAAGGCTCCAAATTTAGGGAGCTGAAATAAAAGAATTAAAGTATTCAACAGATTCTGATGGTAAAGATGGAGACAATGTAATACCAGGAAAGGGACGTGTAGAATTATGGAGATTATTTGGATTAACTGAAGAAAAAAAGAATATCTTTGCCTAGAACATACATATAAATGCAAAAGTGGTTTTTCTGCTTTAAAAGCAGCTGAATTTCCTCAACTTCCCACTTTAGCTTACCCAAATAAAAGAGCTTAATTAAAGAAAGAGCAAGGATCACTTTTTATATGTCTATATCACAGGAAAAATAACTGAAATGGGCAGGAAATGAAAAAACTTTAGAATTCAATTTTTGACTTCAAATAGTATATATTTCCTTATGAAACAACCAAAGGTGAGTTAAGTACCCAAGAACCAGAATAAATATTTCCTCATGATTGTTGACCAAACTCTTCCTCCATACAAGAGAACTTTGTGAACTCCAACACAATTTCTTGGGAGTAATAAGTAACCTAGCAATAATGTCAAGTCCCCAATGTGAAGAATTCTGGCAACAAGAACAGATGTTTAATTTTACTTAAAAGACAGGGTAGCCCTGCCAGTGTTGTTCCCAAATGAGGTAATGTCCATGGCTCTTATCTAGTCTTTATTGAGATTTAATGTCATTTACCACTGGCTCTAGTGAACCTGCAGGATAATCTCACCTTTTCTGACGTGTGTTACTTAACATCCATTTCAATATGGCAATTATGAGCCTCTGGTTTTTAAAATGATTAAGGAACAAATCCCACATGTTCTTTCCTTTTTTTCATGTCCTATAATTTGAGTCTTTCTTCCACAGTTCCCCCAAATTCAGAGCTCAGCATATTTCTTGTTTGCAAGGTATACTACAGAGATAACTCTGAGGTTTAATGTATTTATGTAAACATTTTTTAAAGATGTCAAAATTTATAATTCAAGAAAATGTTCTGTGAAAGAATTTGTTTTCTGATTACAAAATGATTTCCTGCTTTTGAAAAAAATAACAACTTTCTATTTACTTAGCTGGCTCTGAAAGTCCCATGGAGATGACTATTCCTTTCAAGCCCTAATATCGCTTTTCCAGGTGCAGGATTTTTACTGATTTCAAAGGTAGCTTTATGCAGAGAAGGAATCTATATGCCACAGAAGGGAATAAGAATGAGAGCCCTCCCCATCTTAACCCCTCCTGCTTTCCCCACAAAGAACAACAGAGTGAAACAGAACTATTGCAACACAGATGAGACACCCGAATAGACATGACAAAAAGATTTTCACATGCCTTTGATTTCCTTTTTGCAACCAGGGTATAAGCCAATCTTGGTAAAGACAGGAATCTGTTTGACAAACACAAACACAATACCGAGCACCCAACACCCATATACGTGTTGTTTTTTCCAACAAGCCATTCATTTCCCTAACACTCAGGAACAAGAGCAATAGCCACAAGCACCCCAGCGTTAGAGGGTTTTGACTTTCCCACAGTGTTTCACATATTATGCAGCAGAAGAAGTAACTTTGAGAATAGCAAAGGCAGCCCAGAGATAGAGTAAGAGACTATATGTTGTTGCTGGACAGACTGGCAGAATGCAAGCCAGACCTTTTAGAGGTGAGTATGGGGAATGAGGCTGGGAGGCCCATTTGTACCGCTGGTGGAAGAGCCAAAGAAACAATGTCAATCTCACTGCTTCTAAGTTTGGCCAAGAGTGGCTCTTCAATAAAGAAAACTGGATGCCCCCTGACAATCTGAACCTTCCTTCTAACTCAGCTGCATCCCCTATGCATCTCTGAAAAGCCTGTTCTGCATGACTCATTACTACAGATTCCCTTCAAAGAAACAGCGGAGTCGCACAGAACTGTGTGGGCCTCAGGGTACCATCTTTATAACCAAGATAATGACCCCTACCCCTCTTCCTCACAGGGATACAGTGAGGACCAAGGGAGATGAGTGCTTACGAGTTTGTACTAAAGAAACCACCAACGATCCATAATGCACATAACAGAGGCCAGAGCATCTGGTCTGGGACGCTTGGGAGTTGCACCATCTTTTCAGGAGATCTGCAAGATTAAACTATTTTCAAAATGACACTGAGACATTAGTTTCCTCTTTCATTCTCATTCTCTCCCAAGTGTACAGTGGAGTTTGCCAGAGGCTACAAGGTGTGTGATGATGTCACCCCTCTAATGACTAATGGAACGTGTGCTCATGAGTTCCTGTGTTTTATTTTCTGTTTTAGTTTCTAATTAAATATCGATAGACAAAAGCCACTTGGGATGCCCAGAAACTTTCAAGAGGGTGTGGAGATCTTGAGACCAGTTTGAGACCCGCCACCCTAGAAGTTTTGTCCCACCCAACCCTGCAGTTCCCAGGTGGGCTGACTCTGAGCCAGTCTGAGCCTTTCTAAATGCTATTCCCTCTGGAGGGTGGGTATCCTTCTCCCCTTCCCTTGGCTACTTTCCACTGTCTTCTTAGATGTCATTTTCTCTGGGAAGCCTTTCCTGACATCCCCAGGACCAATCCGGCGGCACTTAGCACATTCATTCTCTGGTCTTCTTCTTTTAATAAATTTATTTATTTGGTTTTGGCTGCACTGGGTCTTCGTGGCTGCTCAAGGGCTTTCTCTTTGTTGCGGTGAGCAGGTTTCTCACTGCGGTGGCTTCTCTTGCTGTGGAGCACAGGCTCTAAGGTGCATGGGACTAGCTGCCCCATGGCATGTAGGATCTTCCTAGACTAGGGATCAAACTTGTGTCCCCTGCATTGGCAAGCATATTCTTAACCACTGGACCACCAGGGCAGTCCTCTTTTTTACTGCCCTCAACTCCTTCAACACAAGAACTTGGTCTCTGTTTTGACTTTGACACAGTAGTATAAAGAAGTCACTCAACAAATAAATACTTGTTGAATATATACAAAAAACAAGGAAGGAAGGCAATAACCAGGTTTCTTTTACATTCTCAACTAGACAGAATTAGTAACTAAAAACATCAGTTTTCATTTTATCACAGATTTATTAAAACTATGAATAATAATATTTATGTATCTTTCTATGGACCAAGTACTATTCTAAGTACCTTATATGCATTAATTCATTTATTCTTCACAGAAATCCCTAAGAGGTATATACTACTATTATTATCCTTGGTTTAAAAGAGAAGACACATGTATAGGTATTGAGTGGTGGATCTGAAATCGACACCCACACAAGACCGGATCCAGAGTTGCAGGCTTTAACCACTCTACACACTTCCTGCAATGTCAGCAGTGTGGACTGCAGGCTTAGAACATATATTTGGATCTCAAGGCCATCTCTCAAATCTGTTCACAAATCAGAAGCATGACCTGATATTTAAATCCCATCCCAGCCCTGTTCCACACCAGCCACATGAACAGCAGACCCCACTAATACCAATCTATCCCCATATTTACAGCCGGGGTTTAAAAAGGACTGTTTCAATAAGAAGCCTATTTCTCAATCATTTATTGTCCTTGAGTCTTGCCTAGAAGAAATGTTAAGTTAAAAGCAGTAAGTCATTTTGCTTATTTATTCAAAAAAGAAGTCTGCCTTGTAGCACAGAGAAAATAGGAAAGGGTTTGACATTTAAGGTATGAAGCTGCCTGATGTGTATCAAGGAATGCTCGCAACTTCACTGTGAACAGGGAGTGGCCCAGAATGTTCTTCAGGCATACTTGATGGAAAAGACACAACTTCTTCAGAGAGGAAAGCCAGATGGAAAAGCAGGCCATAAAAAACCTAGGTTTTAATGCAAAAGATGTTCTGACTGAATCACACTGTGACACTGCATTCATGTTTATGATGAAAAAAGCACCCCTAGGAAATACTTGTTCTTTCAGCATTAGAAAACACTTCTACGCATAAAGTGAAAAGTCTGTGTATCAAATCGTCACCTGCTTAACAGCACCAAAGTTCACCTTGCAGTATTTGACAGAAGTCATAAAGACTGACTTTACTTACTTGGAGAAGTGTCCCATGAATATGGTTTTGCCGGAAACACTGGTCAGTGCAGTCAGGGAGTTTGGCCAACAGAGTTTGGATGGTATTAGGGATTTCGTCCATCATAACAAACGGGACCAAGGCACGTGCTGCCATTTCACGGGAGCGGTAGACAGGTGAGTGACCACATCTGAGAGGAGACAAACACACAAGACCATTCCATACACATGTCTACATCCACACCTTTGTACATGCTGATGTTCTCTCTAGCTCTGGCTGAGACATCCCACGGCAGGAACGGGGGAAGGAGTTGCTTCCGATTCCAAATGATGTTTTTATACTGCCCTGATTTCAAATGATTTTTTGTTTCTTTGTTTATATTAGGTCTACAGGTGACTCTGCTCTTTTCATAAACATCATTAACATCTGTGGTTCTACCACAGGTTGTAGGCTGTGGGCTATCGTATTGCAAAGGATGGAAATCAGGAAAGCAAGTGTGATTCAAGTATGCCAAAAGAAACCAGGCAGTTTCAACCAGGGACAGTTACATAAAGCAAGGGTAGAAACACCTGAGGTATAGTATAGTTAAATGTGTCTGGCTAAATCAGGTTCATGAAGAGCAGTGGAACTGCAGGCTGAGAAGTGGGTCAGGCCAGACTGGGGAGTGTCTGAAATGGCCAAATACAGGCTCTGAATTTATTGTCAAGAGAACAAGAGATAGACCCTTGAGTCACCAAGTCCTTGCCTCACACCCAAAGAGCTTGGAGAGAAGCCAGTTCCTAAGTAAGTGAAAGTCATGGACAAGAGGTTATTTTGAGATTCTACAGAGGTGATTAGAAAGGCAAGTCATCTACAGGCTGCTTTTTTGTAAACACTTGGAACCTGAGAGTCCACAACCATTTTGTTGAAACTGTGCACCTGAGGGCCTTCACAGTCTTAATTGAAAGGAAAGCCCAATATGGTTAAGTCTTAGCTTAAATAAATTATTGACTAGAACCCTCAAGACTTAAAGATCTTTCAGCCCATTAAAAAAAAAAAATTCAACTTGTATAAATGTCTTAAATGCCAAGACAAGAATGGGGAAGACCAGAAGACAGCAGACTCTGCAGGGGAAAGAGATGGCCTCTTATCTTTTTTCCAAAATTAATCAATATTCCAAGAAAAAAATGACTGGCAAGATCTGGACCATTAGGCCCATGGGGCCATTGACGCTTAGCATATAGAGAGATAAAGCCCTGACTAAAGTGTAACACTTCAGAGGCATCACTGACATGTATCTTAATATGACAGTAAAAGTGCAGATATAAGTACAAATGTAATGATCTAAGCAAAATTTCATCTTGGGGAGAAGGGTAGGTAGGAGAAAGTAGGGAAAGAAGAGAAAGAAGTACAGGATAAGTCAAAACACTGTGTTGTTCCCCCCCCCAAGACAGCAGGCTAGAGATGGGCCAATCAGCACACACTTCCAGGATGGAGACTAGCTCACCTTACAACATGATGTGAGCAGACACTAAAGACTAAGGCTACAGTAGAGAGCTAGAGATTTCCCAATGGTTTTGACTGGACTTTGCCAACTCATCCATTTTCTCACGTATCTTCCCTTTAAAATGATTAAACATTTGATCTGTAATTGGCAAAAGGAGTCAAATGTCTGCTTTGGCCATGGTGGAGGTGGAGAGGGGCGCATAGTAGGGGAGTGAGTGAGAAAACTTCAATTGATGGAGAGAAGAAAATCCTCTGAAAAAGCTCTGAGATTTAATTAGCAAATGACCTCACCCAGTACAGCCATCTGTCGGAAGCTTCCTGGGCTGTCTGTCCCCCACCCCTCTGACACATAATACTTGGTGTTATAGTGTGCTTTATGTTACTGAAAAAACACTTGTGTATAAATGTTTCTTTTCAAATACAAATAATTCTGACATGGTTACAGATGTTTAGTTTCTAATTAGCAGAAACCATACACTAAAGAATCCCCCTGCTTTTGCTCCTGACCTTTTACAAATGATGATTTCCCAAAGGAATCTGGCATCCATACAGGAGAAAGAATGGAAAGTCGGAGAAGTGCCAGAATTTTCTGCTTTCTGATACTCTGTACTAGGGTACTTTCCAAATGCACACAATCAGGTTAAAGAGCAAAACAAAACTGCCCCTCAAAAAAGTAATGCAATTACAGAAAAAGAGGAGAAGCCGATTTTTAAAGTAATATTTAATTAAGTACCATTCATTCTAAAGCAATGACTAAATTCAATTTAAAACTCCTCTCTCATGGCAAATTGTTTAAATGGAAGGACAGGTTCTACTACACACACTCACACACGCACAACTATCAAGTTAAAAAAAAAAGTTTCCAGGATACTGTTTTGTCAGTCTTTAAGGACAGGAAATTCTTGATTCACATACTGTTGAAGCCTGGCTTGGAGAACTTTGAACATTACTTTGGTAGCATGTGAGATGAGTGCAACTGTGTGGTAGTTTGAACATTCTTTGGCATTACCTTTCTTAGGGATTGGAATGAAAACTGACCTTTTCCAGTCCTGTGGCTACTGAATTTTTCAAATTTGCTGGCATATTGAGTGCAGCACTTTCACAGCATCATCTTTTAGGACTTGAAATAGCTCAACTGGAATTCCATCACTTCTACTAGCTTTGCTCGTAGTGATACTACCTAAGGCCGACTTGACTTTGCATTCCAGGATGTCTGGCTCTAAGTGAGTGATCACACCATTGTGGTTATGTGGGTCATTAAGATCTTTTTTGTACAGTTCTGTGTATTCTTACCACCTCATCTTAATATTTTTTGCTTCTGTTAGGTCCATACCACTTCTGTTCTTTATTATGCCCATCTTTTCCTTGGTATCTCAAATTTTCTTGAAGAGATCTCTAGTCTTTCCCATTCTATTGTTTCCCTCTATTTCTTTCCATTGATCACTGAGGAAGCCTTTTTTATGAAACAAGAAATTTCCTGATGTACGTGAACCTTCCAGAGTATGTGAACCGAGAGCTTCCAGATGTTCAAGCTGGATTTAGAAGAGGCAGAGGAACCAGAGATCAAATTGCCAACATCTGTTGGATCATAGAAAAAGCAAGAGAGTTCCAGAAAAACATCTACTTCTGCTTTATTGACTACGCCCATGCCTTTGACTGTGTGGATCACAACAAACTGTGGAACATTCTGAAAGAGATGGAAATACCAAACCACCTGACCTGCCTCCTGAGAAATCTGTTTGCAGGTCAAGAAGCAACAGTTAGAACCGAACATGTAACAATGGACCAGTTCCAAATTGGGAAAGGAGTACGTCAAGGCTGTATATTGTCACCCTGCTTATTTAACTTATATGCAGAGTACATCATGCAAAATGCTGGACTGGATGAAGCACAAGCTGGGATCAAGATTGCCGGGAGAAATATCAGTAACCTCAGATATGCAGATGACACCACTCTTATGGCAGAAAGTGAAGAGGAACTGAAGAGCCTCTTGATGAAAGTGGAAGAGGAGAGTGAAAAAGCTGGCTTAAAACTCAATATTCAAAAAACTAAGATCATGGCATCTGGTCCTATCATCTCATGGCAAATAGATGGGGAAACAGTGGAAACAGTGACAGGCTTAATTTTGGGGGGCTTGAAAATCACTGCAGATGGTGACTGCAGCCATGAAATTAAAAGACGCTTGCTCCTTAGAAGGAAAGCCATGACCAAGCTAGACAGCATATTAAAAAGCAGAGACATTACTTTGCTGACAAAGGTCCGTCTAGTCAAATCTATGGTAGTAGTCATGTATGGATGTGAGCTGGACCATAAAGAGAGCTGAGCACTGAAGAATTGATGCTTTTGAACTGTGGTGTTGGAGAAGACTCTTAAGGGTCCCTTGGACTGCAAGGCGATCCAACCAGTCCATCCTAAAGGAAATCAGTCTTGAATATTCATTGGAAGGACTGATGCTGAAGCTGAAACTCCAATACTTTGGCCACCGGATGTGAAGAACTGACTCAATGGAAAAGACCCTGATGCTGGGGAAGATTGAGGGCAGAAGGAGAAGGGGACGACAGAGGATGAGATGGTTGGATGGCATCACCGACTTGATGGATATGAGTTTGAGTAAGCTCTGGGAGGTAGTGATGGACAGGGAAGCCTGGCATGATGCAGTCCATGAGGTCGCAGAGTCAGACATGACTGAGCAACTGAACTGAACTGAGGTGTTGAAGCGGGTGTGATGAGATCCAGCTTTTCTTCAGGTATGTGTGGCCTGGAGTGTGAGGGGATATAAATAGTCTTTTCAGCTCTAAGTGGAATATATTTGATGCTAAAAATCTATCTTTCCCATAGAATTTTCTAGTTTTGATTCAGCAAAGGTGCCAAAATCAGGCAGAGATGATCTTTAGGAATAATCATCCTGTTTTGAACACTAGGGTTTGTGACTTGCACAAGTTGTAGGACCCTCTCTGGATCTGTTGTGCAGACAGTAATGGCAGTTATCTATCCCCAGTGAGATGGTGTCTATGAGAACATTCCAAGAAGGAAGGTACTTTGAAAATACAGTTTCAATAATATGCCATGCCTCTGTTACAATGGGATCAGTATAGTCTAGGAATGGCAGGCCTCTCTGTGGCCCCAATGAGAGAATTAAGACTGTGCTGTGAATGCTGCTGTTGTTATTCAGTCACTCAGTCGTCTCCAACTCTATGTGACCCCGTGGACTGCAGCACACCAGGCTCCTCTGTCCTCCACTCTCTCTGAGTTTGCTCAAATTCATCTCCGTTGAGTTGGTGATGCTATCTAACCATCTCACCCTCTGCCGATCCCTTCTCCTTTTGCCTTCAATCTTTACTAGCATCAGGCTCTTTTCCAATGAATCAGCTCTTTCCATCAGGTAGCCAAAGTATTGGAGCTTCAGATTCAGCATCAGTCCTTCTAACGAATATTCAGGGTTGATTTCAAAAAAGAAAAGAACAATAAATTGATGATATGATGACAAGGAGGATTTTTTTTTGCCTCCATGATAAAGTGATAAGGATGACTCTGGAGGCCTCCTGAAAAAGGTGAGACAGCTTCTACTCTTTTAAGTTTCAATTCTACTCTTTTAAGTCTCTGGAAAACAAAACAAATGGGTTTTGAATCTTGAAGGTCATTTCGTCTATTATCATAGTTTGGAAAGCATTTTCTCAGTACCCCAGCTGTGTTCTAGGCTTGAATACTAAATTGTTCACAGGATCTGCAGAACACATAGACACTGGTGTCTTAAACCTCTAGCTCTCTCCCTTCAATAAACCCTGTCCATGTTCATTTTAATCGTACATGTATCAATTGCCTACTGTGTTCCTGACCCTGTATAACATGAGAGATGACACATTCGTAATAGTAACACCTGCGCTCCACAATTGTACAACCCTTGGCAGCTTATAAATGCCTGCACATCCCTTATCTCTCTATACAGCATTCCTGTAAGATATGAGGGCATTATAAACCTCAGTTAATGGACAAAAAGTAAAATGCTGCTCAAAAGTCTCAGAGAACCCTCCATGATGTATAAACGGCAGCTCCAAGACCAGAACTGCCATCCATGGCTCTGCGATGGAGCTTGTGGGCTATTTCAAGTTGTAGCTCATACCTAGGTATTGGAGGACCATAAAAATATCTCCCAGCTAATGAAAACATGGGCCTGAATTTACAAGTATGTGGAAAATCTCTAAATTAGTGGGTTTTTTCCTTTTTAACATTTGTAGACTCATGAAAACCTTTTAGAATCTAATGTAAACTATAGATTCTCTCACCAGAACAGTAGATTTACATGCATACACATACAATTTCCCACCAGTTTTAGGAGGTTCATGGCTCATGCTCAAAACCCTTGGGGCAGAGTTTCCCAGATCCAGGTTAAGAATCTGCAGTTGCTTCTTTGCACACAGTGTGACTGTGCCTGGCAGGTAAGCACTCTGCTTTAGAGATGTGGAGATGGAGAACAGGACGCTGTCACAGGGAACCGTCAGCTCAGGGGGAGCCAGCCGGACAGCCTCACGATCCCCAGCCAGCAGGGCCCATGGGGACATCCAAAGGTGTGAAGCGGCGCACAAAAGAGAACAAGAGGGAGAGTTCGAGTCGTTTCCTGGAGGAGATGAACGATCTTCAAGGGAGGGTGATACACACCTTTGGACTTTAGGAACCCTGGCGGGCCCTGGAAATTTTAGAATACACGATTCTGAGCAGGGAAAAATCATTCTTCTGACATCATCCAGTTTCACAGTGTGGTGGCTAAGCTTTTTTTTCGGAGTTTCTCTCTTATATTTAGCCTCTGAAGCTATTCCGGTGGAACATTTTACCGGTAAGTGGCTGGACATCACTCATAGCTGTCAGGCATGGAGACATCCACTGAGTGCCCAGCAAAAGCATATACTGAGTTATTAGGAATGAGGGAACCAGAGAGAATCATTGCCCAGGTCATGGGGAGTGTAGAATCTAGTAGGAAATTCAGGCCAATCAGCCAGCGCCTTCTGGGATCATGAGAAGTGAACACAGGCTGCTGTAGGGAACTGAAGTGGGACCCCCAGAAAGGAGGGTGGGTGGTCATCAGGGTCCCGCTGTGACTAAGTGGGGTCAGACAGAAGGAAGCCCCTATGCCTTTCTGCCCATGAACCCAAACTGTCCCCCAGGGCCCGCAGTCAAAAGGAAGGGAACTGAGGTTTATTAAATGATTACTGTGTGCCAGAGCTGGCTATGGACTTCAGAAACACCACTTTATATTAAATCTTCATTATAAGGCCAGCATCATCAGCCCTATTTGAAGATGAGAAAAGTAGGGTTTCCCAACATACTAAAGTCATAAAACTAGCAAGTGGCAGATCCTGCATTTTAATTAGGGTTTCTCCACTTGCAAAATTTAGTCAAAGACTTTGAACAGTGCAGCTGCCTCAAGATCCTCAGAGCCTTGAAAACACCAAATGTTTCCAAAGTAACAGGTTCAACCTAATCACATTGAGGTATGAATGATTTATGGAACCAGCCAGTCCCTAATTGTTAGACTGTGGAGCAGAACAATAAAGATGACGATGATAGTAACTAACATTTACTAAGCATCTATGGAGGGCCAGACCTATCGTTAAAAGCTCTGCGTGTATTACATCATTTAATCCTTACAAGGCAGAATGGCTGAGAGAACATTAATCGCGATGTGGGGGAGGTAATTTTGAATGTAAGGGACTCTCTGCTGCTGATGAAAATAATCATCCACTTTCTCGAGATGCCCCTACTTGACCAAGGTGTCAGCATCTTAGGGACTAAACTGAGTTTGAAGAAGCTATGTCTGACCTCTCCTCGAATCCCTCACTAGCTTTATTCAAGAATGCATGCCATTATGGTCTGTTTCTCCTACAGCATGGCCAGCTGCCCTTAGGGAATGGTCCTCTGGTCGCTCGGCTGGTAAAGAATCTGTCTGCAATGCAAGAGACCCCAGTTCGATTCCTGGGTCGGGAAGATCCACTGGAGAAGGGATAGACTACCCATTCCGTATTCTTGGGCTTCCCTGGTGGCTCAGCTGGTAAAGGATCTGCCTGTGATGCAGGAGACCCTGGTTCAATCCCTGGGTTGGGAAGATCCCCTGGAGAAGGGAACTGCTACCCACTCCAGTATTCGGGCCTGGAGAATCCCATGGACTGTACAGTCCAGTCCATGGGGTTGCAAAGAGACGGACACGACCAAGTGACTTTCACTTTCCCTTTTTTCATCTATAGATAATCTTCAAAGCTGAGATGACCCTACCTCACCAGGTATCTCTGAAGGCTGGGTAGGAAGAAGTAGGCTGAGCCCACAGGTATACAAAAATAAAAAACTTTCTATGCACGTTTTGTCAATCCAAATATTGTTTCATCTTTAGTGCCTTTGCACACCACAGCTTACACTCACTGGAATAAATGGACTTTTCACCCTTGTATACTTGGGGAACTCTTCTGTATCCTCTGAACTCTGCTCAGGTGTAACTTCTGTTCAATCCTTTGCTCTCCCGTGCTCTGTCACTTGGGCTTCCCAAACAGCTCAGAGCGAAAGAATTCACCTGCCAGTGCAGGAGCTCTAAGAAACATGGAGTCAATCCTTGGGTCGAGAAGATTCCCTGGAGGAGGAAATGGCAACCCACTCCAGTGTTCTTGCTGGGATAATCCCATGGACAGAGACGCCTGGAGGGCTATAGTCAATGGGGTCACAAAGAGTAAGACATGACTGAGCGACTGAGCATTCATGCACACACCCTGTCACTTCAATGGCATGCTTACAGGTGTCAGGGCAAACATCCTGCTTATATTCCTCTCTCAGGTATCATGTTGGCTAGACCAAAATGATGTTAAAAAAATTTTTTTAATTGAAGTATAGTTTATTTATAATGTTGTGTTAGTTTATAGAATATAGTAAAGTGATCTAGTTTTATATATATATGTAACGTATATATATATATTCTTTTTCATATTCTTTGCCATTATGGTTTATTTTATGTTTAGAAGTTTTGTATCTGCTAATCTCAAACTCCTAATTTATCCTTTCCTGACCTCCTATCCCCTTCGGTAACTGTAAGTTTCTTTTCTATTAGACCAAAATTATCTTGAGAGCAGAAATAGGATCTTTTTAGTTTCTGAGTAATATAGCAAATAAGACAGGAGTTAAGAACCTGTTCTAGAATCCAGAAAACCTGTTTAGGTCCAAGTTCTGCCTAGTGGGTGACCTTATACAGGTCAGTGAACCTCCTAAGTTTTTACCATCTATAAAACGAGGAAGGGTAACTATCTCATAGGCTGTTGTGAAGCTTAAATGAGACAATGCATATAAAACACAATGCCTTATAAGGCAAAATGCCTTATACTTATAAGCTTGAGCCACACATATAAAATCTCTAGTGTTGTCTATCTCAACAACTGGCTGAGGATAGAGCCTTATGATAGCCAATAGGCTTCAGGGCTCATAAAAGCTTGTCCCTCTCCCTCCCCACCAGAGGAGCTGGAAACAAGAGAAGACTGAGTTTTTTTGGGGCCAACTGACTTGTTTATGTGGGGTCTGCTGCCTTTATTCCTCAGGTCCAGGGCCCAAATTCTACTTTCTGTCAATTCTAATGCTGTTTCTAATGCCATTTCACCAAAGATTTATTTTTCCTTTTTATTGTGTGTGGTTCCTAGTTTCAGTCTTGCCTTCGGAAACATGTACATGTGTGGGTACGTGTGTATGCATAAAAGAGAGAAACCACTAAAAAAAATAAGGTTATACCGGCAAATGTGAAAAAAACAGTTCAGCATGTCCTGTCGGTATAAAATATGTTTTTGTTACAAGTGCTATTCCTGAAGTCCTTTTTGCACATTTTCAGGTGAGTTCAATTCAGCCATAGTTGCCAGTCTCTACTTGTCCTTCTCCTCTACTGATTTTCAGTTCATCAAAGGGCCTACCATCACCTGAACCACTCGTTCCTTTTCCTGCAACTCAAATCGCTAGCACTTAGAAGTTGCATTTACTGTAATCTTGGCCTCTGCACAGCTCATGGATTTCTTTATTCAAATATATTTCTTGGAAGGGTAATGGGTTCAGGACTTCTGAAGTTTGATTTTAAAAATAATTCTTGGTTTGGGTAGTAAGGGAGAAATAAGAGCAGCAGACAGTAGCTAAGCTAAAAATTGCACATTTCTAGCTTTCATGGACAAGTGTGTGTGTGTGTGTGTATATATATATATATATATATAAAAATAATTTCTGCAGGTAGAGTGTTTAGTTCAAATGGCTACCAGGCAGCTCAAAGCTGTAATTGCTCTTTACAAATTAACTCAAATCCACATGTTAAGATCTTTACAAAAATTTACATAAAGAAATGCTGAAAATAATCAATAAGCCAAAACAGGACATCTGAGAAGTACAGTGTGTACTTCTGGGACATCTCAACCAGAGTTTAAGCTGTAGAAAGAGCATCCTTTTAAGGTCATCTCCACTCTGCCTCCAAATTACCAAGGCTTTCCCCAGGTCAATGAGCCATAGGCTGTTAATTCCAAAGGGCTGAAAATGGCAACTGCCAGGAGTTGGGAATCAGCTTCCAACACTCTGCCACCCTTAGCTTGTCCCTGTAAGAATTGGGCACACACTTGTCCACATATGTGGCAAGGACACAGGGTGATGGATGCAGTGGCAAAGGCTAGTTGCATTCATATCATCCCTTTTAGTGTTAGGAAATAAAGCAAGGGAATTTGCCAACAGGGGAAGGTATTCAGTGTGGTGCTCAGTTTAAAGAGATCTTTGAATAATACTCTTTAATTATTTAGAATTACAAACATGTTCTAAATAAATGAAAGGATGCTTTCTGAATACTAATCTCTGGTTGCTTCCTGATATCCAAACATACAGTATGAAAATTGTATTTCATCTGAAATTTCACTTTATGCTTTCATTATTTTTTGCCTAGACAACAACAAATACAATTTGAAACTTAATTTTTCAGATTCCAACCAAATTGTCTAGACAGCTGGAAAGGAGGTTTTTTTCCCCTCTCCTCTGGAGCACTGAAATGCAGTTGTAACTTAACAATGATTCATTCCTGACTATGAAAAACATGGTAAAGACTTTCTGGCAACATAAACACAAAGACTTTGGAGGTCCTAGAGATTAAAAGGGAATCATTACTTTCAGTCATTACCCAGAGTAAAATGGAGTATTATAAAGTAAAAAAAAAAAAAAAAGCTAACATAAATGGTATAAAACTTTCCTACATAATGAAAATAACTACTAGACTTAGTTTGAAATTTTGGCACGATCTTCCTCCCGGTCCATCTGTGGGTTTTCCTCTCTGACTCTGGATCAACAAGCTGCATTCTGGTCTACTGGTCTACTGGCCTCCGCAAGGACAGCTGGAAAAGTGTTCTGGATCTGCCCCTGGGGCTCTCCAGCTGGGATAAGCTGTGTGCAGGGCAGGAGCTGATGGCTGCTGCTTGTGGAGACTGAGGGAAAGAGCTGCGCATTCCTCTCAGGAGCAAAACCCCTCGATGTTTCTGCCCAGCTCCTCTAAAGACGAGAGATGAACACATTCAGGCAGTCCCTGGGCCTTTAACGGGGTTGAGGTGACTCCCTGGCCTCTCCGCATGTCTTCACCTTTCCCTGCAGGTAGTGGTGGGTTGGAGAAAAATAGTCCTGAACTGATCAGAGGTCGAGTTCTCTAAGTAACTTCACACAGTTGAAACACAACCCATTAACCTTTAGGGCATGTGGTTCCATACTCAGTGAGTGATTTTCAGTTCGCTAATCCAGGACAGGATAGTCAATTTAAGAAACTACACAAAGATACAGAGAAAACTTACTCTCTTCTTAAGATTTTATATATATATATCTTTTTCACTCAGTCATGTCCAACTCTTTGTGACCCCATAGACTATAGCCCATCAGGCTCCTCTGTGCACGGGACCCTCCACGCAAGAATCCTGGAATGGGTTGCCATATTCTCCTCCAGGGGATCTTCCTGACCCTGGGATCAAACCCATGCCTCCTGTGACTCCTGCAATGCAGGCAGATTCTTGACCACTGAGCTACCAGGGAAGCCCTCACCCTAAACTAAGCCCAGTATTCGGTGGACAAATCATAGGCGCTGAGTACATCTTTCTCAAACCAATGGAACTTGACTTTTCAGGTGACTCTTTCTGAGAAGATATTAAAATCTTTTTGAGTTAACGTGCATACTTAACATAGCCTGATAATTTTAAAATAAACACTTATAAATGTAAACAATTTTATGAACTTCCTTTTTGACAAGAAGCTGTTACATTTCTGAGAGATTCCAATATCCATCTAAAACCCAAGGAAGAGAAAGGGAATGGAAAGTGGGAACGTTTAGAGTGTCTGCCAGGTATCAGGCCATGTGCAAGGCACTTTCAAATATTTTATCTCACTTTTAGGACTCACATAAATCCTTTGAAATGAGGATATAATACTATATACACATGTCAGTTTTTGCTCTAGATGGTCTAGTGGGAACATGTACAGAATGATGAGTTACCAAATAAAATATCCACAAGCAAATAAAGTGCACTGTGCCGATTTCTGCTGTGGTTAATGGATGTGGAATCCTGTATAAGCAATTTATCCCATTAACCCCAATGGTCAGAACTCATTTTTGCAGATCCCATACACAACGAACTGGTGGCCTAAATGTGTTTCCTACTGCTCCAACTAGTGTTTAATAAAATAAAACCCAAGGGTGCATAACTCACTATCTTTAAGGAAGGCAAATTAGTCACCAGGGAATAGCTGTCCAGGAAATTGTAGTCTTTGTAGCATAGGCAGCGGCCAAAGGTTTCTGGAGAACCCTGCATTAGACTGGGACAGGCTCCCCAAGGGCTGTGGGAATGAGCTCTGCTGTCCTCTATCAATATTAGCCAAGTTGGGTCAAATCATCTACAGTCTTTTGAAGTAGAGGATTTATTTAGAGACAAGCTCAAAATGTCCAAGAATAAAAATCTTTAACATTTTTAAAGACAAGAGACACAGGTCAGCACACTGGCAGGATCTTCATGGGCTTAGGAAAAAATAATACACATAGTCATCAGCTTCAAGTGACTATTTTGGTGGAGTGAAACCTACTGTTCAGCAGAAACTTCCTTCTTTTTTTTTTTAAGCAGAAATTCTTACACAGTCCCTTTGGTGCCTCGTTAGGCAGACTACTTTTAAAACATCCTCAAATTAAAATATTAGTATCTAAATGTGGCTGTAGGCCAGTTACATAATGTCCTTTCACATCCTCATCTGTAAAAGGAGATTAGAGTAAGTGATCTTGAAGGTCCCCTTCAATAACAAAATCCTATAATTCAACGGACATTTAAACATTCCAGGCAGACAGCTATCTTTTTTATTTCAGAATATCTTTATGACCTCTCTTGACTTGCTCCATTGCTTAATCTCATAACAACAATATTGATGCGGATAATAGAAGTTTTATGTCTAATACAAACCACACTCAATCTTTCTATAGTTGGGAGCCAATTTTCTCTAGTTTGAGCCTCTGTGGAGTTGGAGAACAAATGACCAGTGTTTTCTATACACAGGAAAACCCTTCATTAGCTATATTGGAATCCTGTCATTAAGTCACCCCTTACTCTTCCCTTCCGTGGGCTAAACCAACTCCAATTCCTTTAATCATGTAGAACCTCTTCTCCAGAATCTAGTTAATTACATTGCCTCAATGGAGAGCTGAATGAATCTTCCCAGTACTATCAACTAAAACAGTGATTTGTGCTCCTGCTAGATGAGAGAAATTTGAGCGTTTCTTTTAATCTGATTATTCTCTAGAGACTGCAATTTGTTTTTGCTGAAGCTAATTAATACCCCTGAGTGACCCTCCTCAGGTTTCACAGCATCACTTTAAGCTAAAATCAGAAAGAGTGAATTTTTTTTTAAACCACGAAGTACATGGAAAGTTTTGAAAAGTTCCAAGAAATTGTACTTCTTTGACCTGAAAAAATAGCACAAATGAGCAAAGCATATTGAGATGTTAATAAGAGATCTGCCCCTGGAAAAATTCTTATCTCAAATGAAGACAGAAATTAGGTAAACTGAGTCACACATCAGCCTCCCTACAGCGTCCAAGCAGACCACTGCCAGCCCTATCTTTAAACACTTCCAGGGAAAGTTTTACATCCTCCTTCGGTTGCCCCAGTACCCACATTCATTTCACAGTCAAAAAGTACTTCCTTAAGGATACTTACACTCTTTTCTTGTCACAACTTAATTTTGTTTTTCTGGTTCCACATGCCAGGGAAATAAATGAATTTATACCTAAAAGAATAACCTTTTGACTTGTGCCCAAAATATAGTCTGAATGAGAAGAAATCAAACCAACCAACAACAAAAAAAAATGGGTCAAATTTGGAACCAAGACTTTAGCAAAGAAGATATATGGATAGCAAAGAAACACATGTAAAGATGCTCAGTGTCTAAAATTAAGAAGACCAAGCACACAAAGTGTCGACCAGCATATGGAACCAGTGGAACTCATCCTCTGCTGGTGGAAATGTAAAATGGCACAATCACTTTGGAAAATAATTTGGCAGTTTCTTAAATGGTTAAATGTACACCATTTTCCACAAGCTACTCATTCCGCTTCTGGATGTTCACTCTAAAAAAAGCATACGTCCATATAAAAACTTGTATATGAATATTTCTGGCAACTTTATCTGTAGTAGTCAAAACTAGACACAGCAAAAATGTCCCTCAACAGGGATGTAAGTAAATCATGGTATAGCTGTACAATGGGATACTATTCTGTGATAGAAAGGAACAAACTACTTATATGTGTAATGACATGGGTTAATCTCAAAACTATTATGCTGAGTGAAAAAGTCAGACAAATAAAATACATATGACTCCACTTATATAAATTCTAGAAAATGCAAATTAATCTACAGTGATGCAGAACAGCTGTTGCCAGGTGAGGCGGGCTGGGATTGTTGGAGAAGGCCACAGAGGGACACAAGGAAACTTCTGTGAGTGCTAGATATGACTACCATCCCACACTGGGGATGATGTTATGGATGTATAAACTTACAAAATTGTACACTTTCAACATGTGCAGTTTATCTTATACCTCAATACTATTTTTTTTAAGAATAACATTTCACATACATTAGAAAAGTTAAGTTACACACCCTATCTTGTTCTCCCATTTCAGCCACCAGTCACACCTCCAAAACATCCCAAATCTTCTCTTCTGCATATTAAACAAGCCCAGATATTGACTTTGAACTTTTATGACCAGAATGGCCCATTCCTTGTGCTCTCTTAAAGAATCAAATCAATAAACACTTAAATCCTAACAATAAACTGAGTGAGAATTAGAAACTATTTTTCAGGACCCAGTATTCCAAGCCTTCCATGTGCTCTTCTAGGACAGGCTCAGAGACAGTAAGTGATTTGACCAAGCTCACAAAAGAAGTGAACGGCCAAGCCAGGAGTCAAAGTCAGGTTTGACTGACTCCAGAGACCAGGGTAGTTAAAAAAACCAGCATGCCCCAACTATAAAGCATTTTTACCACCATAGGATGGAACAACAATAACAAATACTAAAAGAAATACAATTTTATAATAACTCTTACATATACTTGACAACCCACACCCTTCTGCCAAGCAATGGCAGAATGGGCCAGCTTTCATAAGTACTGCATTTAGCATTAGAATTTTTCATGTGGTTAAGGTCAAACAGATTTATCCTCCATCTTGAGTAGATTGAACCTGATTTCTAGTATCTTTTTTGGTGCACGTGCTTATTTTGGTAATTTGTTTATTCCACAGTGAAAAGGTTAATTTTCAACTCATCCCTATTTGTATCATGCTGAATTCTGAACAAACAGAAACCAAATTAGTGTACTATTATTTAACACAGTCCCAGTGAATGCACAATGGAAACTGCTGTGCAAAATTTGAAGATGAAACAAAATAGATTATAAACACACATACCCACATACTCTACCACTAATGAAAAAAATACTAGTGTTACAAGTATACAGTTTCAGTGGTGATGTTATCTTTGTTCAGAAGCAAGGTACATCACAAAGTGGTTGAAGCCTTCCAGCATTTAATTAGCTTACTAATTATAAGGAGAGTCACATTACCTTGAAGTCTTTCCTTAAGACTAAGGTTGTGACTAAGGCTTAATACATTCATTTCATGGTAATTGTATTTTAAGATGGGGACCATGTTAATAAAGAACTCTGGTCACATCCTCAAATATGTCCATGTGACTGAAGGTTCTGGCTGTGACACGACTTGATACATTCACTAGGAGAAAAATCCCTGCTAATATCCACTGCTACTTTTAGTGGCCAAAAGATATTTTGATATTGCATTCAAAGCATAAGTAACATTCAAGAGAATCTTTACAAAGGGTAGACAAATGAATATAAAAAGAAATAAAATCATTAAGTGATGTTCTTTATTCCCATTTGAATTCAATTAATAAATTTAGCATCAATTCAGTATCACCTGACTCCCCAATTTCCCTCCTTGGCCATTAAAAAAAAGTGCAAACTGTATGAATCATTCTTTAATCATGCCATGGACATAACCTTCAACCTAAGATTAAAAATACAGTGCTATGTGTGAAATTCAATACTGTTGAACTTCTGGGTTGCTAAGATTTAATGCAATCAACATTTCAAAGGAAAAGGAAACAATCTAGATCACTTCTGTTCATTTTTATGATTTTCTCAGTAGATTTCTATGGCTTAGGGTACAAATGCTAATATTTGGATCCTCAGTAAATTGGTGAAATTTGGAATCATTTAGTTTATAATCTGTATCACCAGTTCATACAAGGGACAGAAAAGTTCTCCACTCTCTTACATACTTCCAAGTATTTCATTTACTATTCAAATGATTAATCTGACAAAATCATTCAGTTCAGTTCAGTGGCTCAGTCGTGTCTGACTCTTTGCGACCCCATGAATCGCAGCATGCCAGGCCTCCCTGTCCATCACCAACTCCCGGAGTTCGCTCAGACTCACGTCCATCGAGTCAGTGGCCATCCAGCTATCTCATCCTCCATCGTCCCCTTCTCCTCCTGCCCCCAATCCCTCCCAGCATCAGAGTCTTTTCCAATGAGTCAACTCTTTGCATGAGGTGGCCAAAGTACTGGAGTTTCAGCTTTCCATCATTCCTTCCAAAGAAATCCCAGGGCTGATCTCCTTCAGAATGGACTGGTTGGATCTCCCTGCAGCCCAAGGGACTCTCAAGAGTCTTCCCTAACACCACAGTTCAAAAGCATCAATTCTTAGGCGCTCAGCTTTCTTCACAGTCCAACTCTCACATCCATACATGACCACTGGAAAAACCATAGCCTTGACTAGACGGACCTTTGTTGGCAAAGTAATGTCTCTGCTTTTCAATATGCTATCTAGGTTGGTCATAACTTTTCTTCCAAGGAGTAAGCGTCTTTTAATTTCATGGCTGCAGTCACCATCTGCAGTGATTTTGGAGCCCAGAAAAATAAAGTCTGACACTGTTTCCACTGTTTCCCCATCTATTTCCCATGAAGTGGTGGGACCGGATGACATGATCTTCGTTTTCTGAATGTTGAGCTTTAAGCCAACTTTTTCACTCTCCTCTTTCACTTTCATCAAGAGGCTTTTTAGTTCCTCTTCACTTTCTGCCATAAGGGTGGTGTCATCTGCATATCTGAGGTGATTGATATTTCTCCCAGCAATCTTGATTCCAGCTTGTGTTTCTTCCAGTCCAGCCTTTCTCACAATATACTCTGCATAGAAGTTAAATAAGCAGGGTGACAATATACAGCCTTGACATACTTCTTTACCTATTTGGAACCAGTCTGTTGTTCCATGTCCAATTCTAACTATTGCTTCCTGACCTGCATATAGGGTTCTCAAGTAAAGAATCTTATTTTTTAAAGTGGAGGTTTTTAAGATGCACTTTTCACAACATACTGCTTTATCTATCCATGTTACTCTGGTTAAATCTTTATTTCCTGAAAGAAAACTTTTTCTTTTTTGAATTCAAATTTTTCTTATGTATGAGAATGTCAGGGCATGCTTTTACTGGTTTTATTCAAAGTGAGCATTAATATTTTAAATTTACCTTAGTTTCTTCCTCAATTCCTATAGGTTCGCACCTTGCTAAAGGAAAGTACTAAATTTAAATACAAAAAAAGGTATTGCTGAAACCATGGTGAATGTTCACAACTACCTTCAAATAAGTGTAAGAATAAGCACTCTCTCTCCTACACAGGAAAAAAGCAGCACCTTTTAGTCAGAATTCTGAGTTCAGGGCTTTCAGGCTTAACAAAAAAAGTTTCCTGGTTTGCAATAGCGCTGTTTTCATACTTTCTTTTTCCATGCGGAAATCACACTTCAGCTGTATCACGGGGTAACATGTTTGCAATGTTAGAGAAGTTTCTTGGTTTAGCAAAAATAAAACTAAAAAATCTTAAAAAGGGAAGAGTCTAGTCCTCCAAAAGAATCACCATGACCAGTGAAGCTAAAAGAACTGGTTGAATCACTGGTCAAAAGTCAGTCTTACAACAAAAATTAGTTGGACCAACACAGCCTAACAGGAAAATATAAGGCCAGGTTTGAATCTGATTTGGTGAAGAAACACATGCTTGGCCACTCAAGGAGCTTTGCAGATGACATTAACTTAACACTACTTCTGGTCATTGGGCATTTCAATGCCACGATTTGAAAATCTGAGCAATAGATGCTGCTATTCTGGCCACCAAGAGACCCCATTCCCTTCTTTTGTTACATTTGTGGAAAGAGCGTGGCTAGAGTGGTTTAGAATCAATCACTTTCAAGACAGGGCTCTTCTCCAATCCCAGAGTTGTCAATATGTCCCTATGATGTCAGCAAAACAGTCTCTTCGTCTTGTGTTCTTTAAGGTTCTCTGTGCTTTAGTCACACGGTTCTTAAGCTGTGGTATTTCCATCTGTGTCCGAAGTACTGGAGCTCCCAGGAAGCAAGTATCATTCATTCATTCACTCATTTATATTGTGGTAAAATATACATAGGGGGCTTCCTTGGTGGCTCAGCAGTATGGAAACTGGCTGTCAATGCAGGAGACATGGGTTCAATTCCTGTGTCAGGAAGATCCTTTGGAAAAGGAAATGGCAACCCACTCCAGTATGCTAGCCTGGGAAATCCCATGGACAGAGGAGCCTGGTGGGCTACAGTCCATGGGGTCACAAAGAGTTGGACACAACTGAGTGATTAAACAACAACAAAAGCAACAAAAATCTACGTAACATACAACTCACACATTATTTTTTTTTTAAGGTAAGAAATAGATTTATTTAGAGAGATACACATTCCACAGACAGAATGTGGTCCATCTCAAAAGATGAGAACGGACTTGGGAGAAACAAATTCCACGGAGTGTGGACCATTTCAGGAGGCAAGAGACCCCAAATATGGGCTGGTTCAAAACTTACGCATCTGTTAAGTATGCCGTTCAGTGGCATTAAGCACATTCACCAAGCAAGGTTAGAGCATTTTAGACTCTGGCTTCAGTATCTAGATATCCAGGCATTCACTAGTTAATATTCATGGCTTCACAGAGACAGATGTCATTCTATTTCCAGGTAACCTCTTGAAGAAGTATACAAAATCAGAGTTCATTCAACACACTAGGACTTGTATGCTTGAGGTGAGGAAAGAACCACCCAAACCAAGCATTCGTCCATTTCCTTCCAGGTGGAAGATAGAAACTCTGATATTCTCTTCCTTGCCATTAAACCTTTCAGAATATAAGGAACTCACTATTCCCTGACCTTTGGGATTCTTACAAACATCAGCCTGCAGTTCAGAATACAGACAAGAAACTGCCCAAGGAAAACATGCCTCCAAATGAACAGGATATAAACAAAGCTGTAAGTAGGTAATTAATGGCAGGGACTCCCCTCACTTTGCTTCTCTGATAACAATCTGGTATCTTATCAGCAGGTCTTTTATCTGGAAGGATTCACTGTGTTCTGCTGCCTGGAATTATTGTGGGAGGGGACAGAGACGAGCTTTCATCTTGGAATGGAAATGGAACCACAACTAGAAGAGGTGAGGAACAGTCAAAGCTGTAAAAAGACCTCCAAGTCTTTCCCTGCCAGCAAGGAGACATAAATAGAAAATAGGATGCCCTATTTCAGGAAATGCATGGCAGCGAGTTCTGATGGGGAAGAAGCCACTGTGGTCCCCACCCAGGCAAAGTGCAATCTGTTTTCGCCCCAGGTTCTACACCCTATGGCCACCACTGGCCTTATCCCAGCTCTAAGAGTGCACCCAACCGATGTCTCTTCCTGTCAAAATCAAAGAAACTTGAACATTATAATTCATTTTATGGTTTAAATAACCAATAATACCTTAAAGTGTTATATCTCACTATGAGATGTCCATTTTAGAAAGGATTAAAGATTCTCCAATGGCTCAGCAGGTAAAGAATCCGCCTGCCATGCAGGAGACGTGGGTTTGATCTTTAGATCAGGAAGATTTCCTGGAGAAGGAAATGGCAACCTACTTCAGTATTCTTGCCTGAAAAATCCCATGGACAGCAGAGCCTGGGAGGCTACAGTCCATGGGGTCACAAAGAGTCAGAAATGACTGAGTGACTGAGCACAAAACCCATATACTTAATGAATAAAAGACTACCTGTAAAACTTCAAAGATTCAGCTCAAAAGGGAAGAGGTATCTGAGAAAGCTGGGTGGGTAAAAGGCACTGCTTTCAAATCATTGCATACAGGTTTCAGCTACACTGGGAGTGAAGCTGGTCTGGGTGAATAAAGTGGGTTAAAATCTGGCTCTCTGTGTGAGTACGGGTGTACATATTAATTAGGAGCAGAACATGTTCTCTAACCCCTCCAAACACGGCCACTCCACTCAGACCTCATAACATGCTGTGGATTGGTTGTGGAAGGACTTGGGAAAAACAGGGCTTTGAATTCCCCCTCCTACATAGAACCCAGGAATATTTATCCAAAGTCGAGCCAGGGTGGCTGGCCAACTCCAAAACCCACAGCCTGGGGCTGATGAACCAGAGCACAGACTGCCCAGTGAGACTAGTGCCCTTCTGTTAGGCGGTGGCGCAATCCTGTGAAGCCCCCTCGGTTCAGATCCTGGGCCCTCATGACAGTCCCCAGTGGTGCAGACCAGGGGGAGGGCATTAGGAGACTGCTCTGCTGGCCAGTGTTCTACAGGGAATTCTAGCAGGACACGACATTCTAAAGCTGCTACTTGAGCGACGTGCCCAACCATGCAACAGAATGAAATCCCTCTCTAGTCTTTTCAAGTTTTTCCTAAGTCCGGTTTTCATTCTGGCTATGAATTAAATTCTGACGTCTTAAATCATGCAGAAAAGAAGAAAGGGGGGGGGGGTAAGAAGTAACTGAATTTATTAATTATATGGCACTGAAGCTCAGCTAGAAAGCAAGAATTACATTTAAGTTTCTCTTCACAAGACTTATGTAGGTTACCATTAGTAACAGAAGAATTTTACTTTTCATTTTATTCAAGCTGAAAAGAAGCTGAGCCTTAAACTCTGACTTCACAAGAAAAGAGATTCTTCTGGGGGGAAAAAAATGAATAATCAGTCAAGCAAAAAACAAACAAGCACTACTCACCCATCACGCAAAAGGATAGCTTAAGAGACTCACTTGTTTAGTGTTTGAAAATATTTTCTACACACTGCTTTGTAAATTATTTTCTTGTTGGTGTGACACATCCTTTAGTAACAATCCAGCTTTTCCTTGGCTACCTAGATATATTTCCATAGTTTCTACCAAAACAGATGGCTTTTTCCTGTATGATTGCAATTATCAAAAAGTAGCAGGCTTATTGACAATAGTATCACCCTTCATACAAATAGACGTGTTGCTAACGCTCTGGACACTGTATAGGCCAAACAGAAAATCTCATTCACGTGGGCCTGACTAATTTTGATTTTGTGATTATTCAGACTGAGGCTGAGCTGAAGTTTACCTCTGGGACTGAGAGTTTCATTGAAACTTGGGAGAAATGTGGCTGTCTCTTGGGGACTGGTGGCCAGGACATAAATATCCCAAACCAGGAATTTTCCCTGATGCAAAACAAAACAGAACACAAGTCACTGGGCACGTCTCACACATCCCACTCTCAGTGTGCCCTTCAGCAGGTTTGGCAAGTAACCTTTGGTTGTGAAGAAAGGAAGTGGTACTTCGCACGTGAAAAATACAAAACTGATGAATAAAGGGGGATTTCAATCTGACTCAGAGGCTTCACGGTGGGGCATGTCAACTAATACATTAACCAGAGGCTACTGTCGCCTACCCATTAGAAAGCAGTTCCCTCAATTTATATGTACCATTTGGAGCAATGAAATTTTCATTTTATAATATTCAGTAATTTGAACACTTCACTGATTGAAACTTGCCTTTTAAGGCTCCTTTTCAAGTGTAGGATTACCACATAAGAAAACATTGGCAATTTTTAAAAATTTCAACATATAGTGATATCTTTATGATACTATTTTCTAAGAGAGTAAAAGGAGGATGATCTAGTAAGGTTCTGTGTATGAAAGTATATTGTAAACTTCAACTTCTTTATATAAATGCTTGTTAATATTTTTTTTTCTTACTCTTTCAACAACCCTGAAGATTTTCAAAATTATGTTAAGTTTTAACAGTAGAAACTTAGGTAAAGTCAGATGGAAAATACATGTTCTAATTATTTAAAAAGTATGCCTAAGTAGCAGCCCATACATAATCTCATGAAGATTTTATGCTTCTTAGCCTCAAGAAACATTTTTCCTTTGCTAAGACACTTATAACTGGGCAATGACCCTCGATCCCCTATTATAAGGACAATTTTTTTGTAAGAAATTCTCAGTGTTTTTCAAGAATCTCAGAAATTCAATTGAGCCAGTTTTATTCAGCAACCTGTCACAATCACTTGGGCTTAACAACAAGTTTTTTCCTCCTTTTCTACTGATTTCAGACTAGAAGAAGAGAGCACCGCTAGAGCAATGCCCAAGAAGCTCAGAGGAGAGATCTCTCAAGAAAGCAAAGTAAGTCCAATTGTTTGTTATTTAATGGCAAGTTAATTTTGGCATGTTGAGAACTAGCTCATCACACCCCACAGATGGAGCATTGTAAACAGAGGAGCAAAGAGTAAATTGTAGTATTCAGTGCCAGCGTAGTTAAGGGAGTGGCAAAGAGCACAGGTTCTGGAGCCATATTGCTTGGTTCAAATAAATACAAGCCTTAGCACTTCAGAGCAGTATGACCTAGGGCAGCGAGTGGTTTCCAACCTTTTTTGTACCAGGGAACAGTTTCGTGGAAGACCATTTTTCCATGGACTGGGGCGGAGGTGGGGTGGTGGTTTGGGGTGGTGGTTTCAGGATGATTCAAGCACAGGAGGGCTTGTGCTCTTATGAGAATCTAATGCTGCCACTGATGTGACAGTAGGTGGAGCTCAGGCAGTAACATGAGCAATGGAGAGTGGCTGTAAATACAGATGAAGCTTCACTGGCTCACCTGCCACTCACCTTCTGCAGTCCGGTTGTTAATAGGCCACAGAACGTACTGGTTTGTGGCCTGGGGGTTGGGCACCCTGACCTAGGGCACATTTCTAAACTTCCCACTGCCCAACTTACCCTCTCTGTAGGATGTAGGATGGGAATAATAATGTTAGGGACCTCAGAGTGCTGTCATGATGATTAAATGAGTTGGTATGCATTCAGTGTTTAGCTCATAGTAAACATCTGCTAATTATTATCACTTATCACTAATTATATGGAAAAAATTAGAGCAAAGATGATAGGGACAAAGAGGCAACACAGCACAAAGGACATCCCATTTTGCCAAAACTCTTATCTTTCTGATGCTCCCCTTTATCATGCCAGACACATAACCGATGCTTCAGATCAGATCAGATCAGATCAGTCACTCAGTCGTGTCCGACTCTTTGCGACCCCATGAACTGCAGCACGCCAGGCCTCCCTGTCCATCACCAACTCCCGGAGTTCACTCAGACTCACGTCCATCGAGTCAGTGATGCCATCTAGCCATCTCATCCTCTGTCGTCCCCTTCTCCTCTTGCTCTCAATCCCCCCCAGCATCAGAGTCTTTTCCAATGAGTCAACTCTTCGCATGAGGTGGCCAAAGGACTGGAGTTTCAGCTTTACGATCATTCCTTCCAAAGAAATCCCAGGGCTGATCTCCTTCAGAATGGACTGGTTGGATCTCCTTGCAGTCCAAGGGACTCTCAAGAGTCTTCTCCAACACCACAGTTCAAAAGCATCAATTCTTCAGCACTCAGCCTTCTTCACAGTCCAACTCTCACATCCATACATGACCACAGGAAAAACCATAGCCTTGACTAGACAGACCTTTGTTGGCAAAGTAATGTCTCTGCTTTTGAATATGCTATCTAGGTTGGTCATAACTTTCCTTCCAAGGAGTAAGCGTCTTTTAATTTCATGGCTGCAGTCACCATCTGCAGTGATTTTGGAGCCCAGAAAAATAAAGTCTGACACTGTTTCCACTGTTTCCCCATCTATTTCCCATGAAGTGGTGGGACTGGATGCCATGATCTTCGTTTTCTGAATGTTGAGCTTTAAGCCAACTTTTTCACTCTCTGCTTTCACCTTCATCAAGAGGCTTTTTAGTTCCTCTTCACTTTCTGCCATAAGGGTGGTGTCATCTGCATATCTGAGGTTATTGATATTTCTCCTGGCAATCTTGATTCCAGCTTGTGTTTCTTCCAGTCCAGCGTTTCTCATGATGTACTCTGCATATAAGTTAAATAAACAGGGTGACAATATACAGCCTTGACGTACTCCTTTTCCTATTTGGAACCAGTCTGTTGTTCTACGTCCAGTTCTAACTGTTGCATCCTGAACTGCATACAAATTCTCAAGAGGCAGATCAGGTGGTCTGGTACTCCCATCTCTTGAAGAATTTTCCACAGTTTATTGTGAGCCACAGTCAAAGGCTTTGGCATAGTCAATAAAGCAGAAATAGATGTTTTTCTGGAACTCTCTTGCTTTTTCCATGATTTAGCGGATGTTGGGAATTTGATCTCTGGTTCCTCGGCCTTTTCTAAAACCAGCTTAAACATCAGGAAGTTCACGGTTCACATATTGCTGAAGCCTGGCTTGGAGAATTTTGAGCATTACTTTACTAGCGTGTGAAATGAGTGCAATTGTGCGGTAGTTTGAGCATTCTTTGGCATTGCCTTTCTTTGGGATTGGAATGAAAACTGACGTTTTCCAGTCCTGTGGCGCCTGCTGAGTTTTCCAAATTTGCTGGCATATTGAGTGCAGCACTTTCACAGCATCACATTTCAGGATCTGGAATAGCTCAAATGGAATTCTATCACCTCCACTAGCTTTGTTTGTAGTGATGCTTTCTAAGGCCCACCTGACTTCACATTCCAGGATGTCTGGCTCTAGGTGAGTGATCACACCATTGTGATTATCTGGGTCATGAAGATCTTTTTTGTACAGTTTTCTGTGTATTCTTGCCATCTCTTCTTAATATCTTCTGCCTCTGTTAGGTCCATACCATTTCTGTCCTTTATCGAGCCCATCTTTGCAAGAAATGTTCCTTTGGTATCTCTGATTTTCTTGAAGAGATCTCTAGTCTTTCCCATTCTGTTGTTTTCCTCTATTTCTTTGCATTGATTGATGCTTACAGCTGAGTAAACAAATAAATAAATCAATCCCTGACTCCTTAATGAATCAGTTTTTGACTGTGAACACATTCTGCTCGCTCCTTTGGGCCTTAACTTTTTCATTTCCAAAGTTACCAACAGCTGCCACTTGCTACCTCAAACTGATGATCATCAGTGTAAGGAAAAAAGCAGACCATTTCAAACTTACTGGTGGGATATCAAAAGTCAATGACTTTTTAAACCAACTTTCCTTTGTTACTGAGTTCATATGAACACAGTCAGTAATACTGGAAGGATACTCCATAATATCCTGAGTTCTGTTTCCTTTCAAAGAAGTCTTCTGACTCCAGCTAGCCAGAGGGAATGTGTGGACACTGTGCTAGGCCCTAAGAGATGGCTGTTCAAACCTCAGTGTGCAGAGGAACTTCCTGGGGGAAACTGCTGACTTTTCAATATCTATGGACATACAGAAGGAGCTGTCCAACAGAAAGTTGAGTCTATGTTTTCATACGCATTCTAGAGCTAGGACTGACTCATCAACATATGTGAGTTGCCAGCCGGAGAAGTACCATACAGGTAAAGTGAATAAAGAAAAGAGTGGAGAACAAGATAAAGAGGTGTACCAGCATTTGGGAGGCAGCGTGAGGAAGGAGCCCTAAAAGACGAGGAAGAAACAAAGGCCAAAGAAGGCCACAGAGGAAGAGCGTCTTGAAAAGCCAGTGCACAAGAGTGTCAAATACCAGAGAAAGATCCAGAAAGCTAAAGACTGAAAAGCATCCAGTGGCTTTTGTAATGAAGAGGGCACTACTATGTCACCTTTGTCAGTGAAGCTTCAGTGAAGTTGTGGAAGAAGCATCCGGCCTGCAGTGATTGAAGGAATGAATAAGAGGGGGAGGAAATGGAGACTGTAAACACAGGCAACCTTTTCCAAGAGCCTGGCTGTAAAACAAGAGAAGGAACTATGGTGGTGGGTAACGTGGGTGTCTCCATGGAAAGAGTCCATATCTGATGGGCTATTCCATTTTCTCTTGTAAAGAAGAGCTGATGAAAGTAGGGGGCTTGGGTTTGGGCAACGACACAAAGGAGGCCCTCAGCAAATACGTTCAATGGCTGGACAACCAGGAGATGAAGAGCACTTACAGAAGAAAGTGAAAGACAAGAATACATGGTGAAGAAGCGAGCCCTTGTTGCTGTGTGGAGGAGGGGCAAGACGAGAAGTCAGGACTCTCAACACTCAAGGTGAAATGAGGAAAATAAGACACAAGGGGAAAGTCAAGAGATGTGAGGGTGAATGTATCTGGTGCCGCTGATAGGACTACTGCAGCTTGATTAAAACAAGAAAATTATAAATAGACTGGTAAGGGTCAAGGTCCAGAGGAGAGGGAGGGGAAAACACTGCTCCAATCAGAGAAAGATAATCAAAACACGGCATGTCGTTCATTCTCCTTGTGCTCATTTTAAGCCTACTGTAACTCCTCTTTACCTTCATACTCTATTCCTTAATTCGGACTTTTCTGCTTAAAGAGAAAAACATACAGTTTTGATCCTAAAATGTTCCCTATCATGTAGGAGAAGATGACTTCCAATTAATTGGCATTTGGGGCTTGGTCCTCTCAAATCTTCAATTCAGCATTAAAAATGCCTGCTGAGCACTTTGGTTATAATTTTTGAGACAACAATTAAGACTCAGGAAATAAAGGCTCCTTAAGGGAAAACATGATTAAAATGTTTTACAATTTAAATATTACTATATTTGAAATTAAAAGACACTTACTCCTTGGAAGAAAAGTTATGACCAACCTAGATAGCATATTCAAAAGCAGAGACATTACTTTGCCATCAAAGGTTCGTCTAGTCAAGGCTATGGTTTTTCCTGTGGTCATGTATGGATGTGAGAGTTGGACTGTGAAGAAGGCTGAGTGCTGAAGAATTGATGCTTTTGAACTGTGGTGTTGGAGAAGACTCTTGAGAGTCCCTTGGACTGCAAGGAGATCCAACCAGTCCATTCTGAAGGAGATCAGCCCTGGGATTTCTTTGGAAGGAATGATGCTAAAGCTGAAACTCCAGTCCTTTGGCCACCTCATGCGAAGAATTAACTCATTGGAAAAGACTCTGATGCTGGGAGGGATTGGGGGCAAGAGGAGAAGGGGACGACAGAGGATGAGATGGCTGGATGGCATCACTGACTCGATGGACGTGAGTCTGGGTGAACTCCGGGAGTTGGTGATGGACAGGGAGGCCTGGCGTGCTGCGATTCACGGGGTCGCAAAGAGTTGGACATGACTGAGTGACTGATCTGATCTGATATTTGTATTAATTTACCCATTACTATTCATTATTTGCAGAAGACCTGGAAATGGAACACCTAGAGAAAATCCTGTTCATAATTAACGTTGCCAAAGATTCACTGTGGATGGTTTCTCCTGTTAAGTAGCAAACCATTTATATTGTGAATTTCCTGGGTCACCCATGATCCAAGCAAAGCGAAGCTCTTGATGATAAATTCCAAGTTATTAATCACAAAACTCTGTCACAATCTTCCCCTTGTTAGATCTCACTGTCTACAGAATGGACAGCATGATTTTCTTCTCCTCTCATAAGAGCTACTAACCTGCCTGGGAGATTTCTAAAAGTCCCCCTGATGGCACACTGAATTCCTGTGTTCTTTTCCTATTGTGCTACTAGGGAAAGCCCCCTGAATTGCTCCAACCCACTGGTGCTCCCCTCTTGCTTATAGGCCCTCAATCCTTAGTGTACCTGCCACATAGTTAAGTGTTTCACAGGCTTCCCAGCTGGCCCAGTGGTAAAGAATCTGCCTGCCAATGCAGGAAACTCAGGAGACAGGGGTTCGACTCCTGGATCAGGAAGATTCCCCTGGAGAGGGGAATGACTGCCCACTTCAGTATTCTTGCCTGGAGAATTCCATGGACAGAGGTGCCTAGTGGGCGACAGTCCATGGGGTCACCAAGAGTTAGACATGACTGAGCACACACACGTGCACGTGCCCACACACACAGGCGCAGTATGGCAGGTCAGGTTCACAAGTGTGGGTTTTATCTCACTAGCTAGGTCATAAGTTCTTCAAGAATGAAGACCTTTTTCCTTTTCTTCACATCTTACCCAGGACCTCACGCTAGCTAGGTATACAATGGATGTTTAACAGCTACCTGGTTAATCTATTAACTGATTGGGTTCTAAGTTTGAGAGTGAATGGCATCAATAGGCCATGGATTATCATCATTGTCAGAAATTTCACCTAAGAATGAGGCTGTTTGCAGATCAAATCACTTGTTCTAACATGACCTGAACTGGCCTGTTGAAGTAACAGATAATGCTGCAGAAAAGCTGGTCCTTACAAGTTTTGTTTTTCTAGCTTGCTTTGTCAATGCATTCCACAAGAGGTGAACTCCTCATTCCTTCTGCTCAAAAACATATTTAAAAAATGGTCTTAAAGAGATCTGGCACCAGAGAGAGAAGTTGGCCAGGCCCCTCTCTAGGAACTGAGAGATAAAAATCAGTGACAGATGACAGAGTATCTTTTTATGCCAGAACTCTCTGCAAAAGAGCCCCACAATACAGAAACTAGGATTTCATTCCACACACCGAACCTCAGCTACCCCTGGGTGGAATCTGGAAATTCAGAAGGCCATGAGCAAAAAAACAAAAGCCCTCCAAATCAAGCACTAGCTAGGCAGGGCCATGGTCAAAAGGAGACCAAGTAGATAGCTGCCCAAAGTGGGATTTCACCAGCAACAGGAAACCACATTCCAACTCTACTTTTAGGTCCTCCCTTATGTAAGGCTCCACATTCCATTACCTAGATTCACCACTTTAATTAAAAATGTATCTCTGTGTAATACAACATACAGTCCCAAGGAAGGTAATGACTGGGGTCATTTACACGTCTGTATGAAAGCAAAGAGTGGGCACAAGTTTGGCTTACAGGCAAAGAGGAACACTGAGTACTCAAGAAAGCCCTGAGTGGAATGAACATCTGCACCTTGACAGTCTTGCTCAAAGCTTGGCCTGGAGTCACATCACTAAAACCAGAATCAGGGTTTCTACACATTAATGGGATGGCAGGTGCCTTTTTTCACCAGACCATTGTTAACAGATCAGGATGGTACAGGGAAAACTCCTAACCTTTAATCCCGTCCTCTAGGTTCATGGAATTTAGCAATAAGAATACACAGAAGAACTGTACAAAAAAGATCTTCACGACGCAGATAATCACAATGGTGTGATCACTCACCTAGAGCCAGACATCCTGGAATGTGAAGTCAAGTGGGCCTTAGGAAGCATCACTACGAACAAAGCTAGTGAAGGTGATGGAATTCCAGTTGAGCTATTTCAAATCCTGAAAGATGATGCTGTGAAAAGGCTGCACTCAATATGCCAGCACATTTGGAAAACTCAGCAGGGGCCACAGGACTGGAAAAGGGCAGTTTTCATTCCAATCCCAAAGAAAGGCAATGCCAAAGAATGCTCAAACTACTGCACAATTTGCACTCATCTCACACGCTAGTAAAGTAATGCTCAAAATTCTCCAAGCCAGGTTTCAGCAATACATGAACCATGAACTTCCAGATGTTCAAGCTGGTTTTAGAAAAGGCAGAGGATCATATCAGATCAGATCAGTCGCTCAGTCATGTCCGACTCTTTGCGACCCCATGAATCGCAGCACGCCAGGCCTCCCTGTCCATCACCAACTCCCGGAGTTCACTCAGACTCATGTCCATCGAGTCAGTGATGCCATCCAGCCATCTCATCCTCTGTCGTCCCCTTCTCCTCTTGCCCCCAATCCCTCCCAGCATCAGAGTCTTTTCCAATGAGTCAACTCTTTGCATGAGGTGGCCAAAGTACTGGAGTTTCAGCTTTAGCATCGTTCCTTCCAAAGAAATCCCAGGGCTGATCTCCTTCAAAATGGACTGGTTGGATCTCCTTGCAGTCCAAGGGACTCTCAAGAGTCTTCTCCAACACCACAGTTCAAAAGCATCAATTCTTTGGTGCTCAGCCTTCTTCACAGTCCAACTCTCACATCCATACATGACCACAGGAAAAACCATAGCCTTGACTAGACGAACCTTTGATGGCAAAGTAATGTCTCTGCTTTTGAATATGCTATCTAGGTTGGTCATAACTTTCCTTCCAAGGAGTAAGTGTCTTTTAATTTCATGGCTGTAGTCACCATTTGTAGTGATTTTGGAGCCCAAAAAAATAAAGTCTGACACTGTTTGCACTGTTTCCCCATCTATTTGCCATGAAGTGATGGGACCGGATGCCATGATTTTCGTTTTCTGAACCAGAGATCAAATTGCCAACATCCGATGGATCACTGAAAAAGCAAGAGAGTTCCAAAGAAACATCTATTTCTGCTTTATTGACTATGCCAAAGCCTTTGACTGTGGCTCACAATAAACTGTGGAAAATTCTTCAAGAGATGGGAATACCAGACCACCTGACCTGCCTCTTGAGAAACCTATATGCAGGTCAGGAAGCAACAGTTAGAACTGGACATGGAACAACAGACTGGTTCCAAATAGGAAAAGGAGTACGTCAAGGCTGTATATTGTCACCCTGCTTATCTAACTTATATACAGAGTACATCATGAGAAATGCTGGGCTGGAAGAAGCACAAGATGGAATGAAGATTGCCAGGAAAAATATCAATAACCTCAGATATGCAGATGACACTACCCTTATGGCAGAAAGTGTAGAGGAACTAAAAAGCCTCTTGATGAAAGTGAAAGAGGAGAGTGAAAAAGTTGACTTAAAGCTCAACATTCAGAAAACTAAGACTATTGCATCCGGTCCCATCACTTCATGGGAAATAGATGGGGAGACAGTGGAAACAATGTCAGACTTTGTTTTTTGGGGCTCCAAAATCACTACAGATGGTGATTGCAGTCATGAAATTAAAGGCGCTTACTCCTTGAAAGGAAAGTTATGACCAACCTAGACAGCATATTCAAAAGCAGAGACATTACTTTGCCAACAAAGGTCCGTCTAGTCAAGGTGGACTAGTTTTTCCAGTAGTCATGTATGGATGTGAGAGTGGGACTGTGAAGAAAGCTGAGTGCCAGAGAATTGATGCTTTTGAACTGTGGTGTTGGAGAAGACTCTTGAGAGTCCCGTGGACTGCAAGGAGATCCAACCAGTCCATCCTAAAAGAGATCAGTCCTGGGTGTTCATTGGAAGGACTGATGTGAAGCTGAAAACTCCAATACTTTGGCTACCTCATTCAAAGAGTTGACTCATTGGAAAAGACCCTGATGCTGGGAGAGATTGGGGGCAGGAGGAGAAGAGGACGACAGAGGATGAGATGGCTGGATGGCATCACCAACTCAAAGGACATGAGTTTGGGTAAAGTTCGGGAGTTGGTGATGGACAGGGAGGCCTGGAGTGCTGCGATTCATGGGGTCGCAAAGAGTTGGACACGACTGAGCGACTGAACTGAACTGAACTGGACTGAAGGGAAGGGTGGAGTCCCGAACCTCTAGGCTGGCCAGCAGGAGGAAATGCTATAGTAACAGAACCAGAAAGCCCTTACTCTCAATATTTTTACTAGTAATGGGCTAGGATCTGCAACTTCCTTGTTCTCTTTACAGCCATCTCAATCTGAAGAAGATTATTCAGGAAATTTGAACAACAAAGAGTTATCTATTTTAATCACTCTTCAGAAAAGTATCTCTGACTTTTCTTAAAGACTCAGATGTTCCTTGTACTTGTCAGAAAACAAATGTGGCTTAGGTCAGCATCTGGAATGGAGAAAAATATACAACCACACACACAAAAAAGATAATTAAATTAATAAGGAATCCTTTTCAGACATAACAGCCCATAGGCCAAAAAAAATGTTTTCAGAACTATCCAGAACAAAGTTATAGAAGTGACTTAGAAGCTAAATTTAAGTGGATTAACTGCTGGAGGGCACTATTCAGGAGACCATCATGACCTGTGGGCCATGCCAAGAATGACATCCCAAATGGTTGATGGAAGAACCCATGGATAAAAAACGTACAAATAAAAAATATGTTGCAGGTTTAAAGGCAGGTTTATCATTTCACTGCACATTTAGAATCTACGGCTGGGTTGTTCAGCTATTCTGAAACAAGACCCCTCAAAAAGATGCCTTGCTGGTCATCCACCCCAACCTCAGATGCATTGCAGAAATCCTTTCAAAATATACACAGCATGTGATCAGTTTTCCTTGATGACTTTCAATGACCAGCAGCTCAGTATTATGGAAATCTGCTGGTTCTCTTGATGTAGAATGCAAACTTTCACAAAATTCTTCCTTCTATTAAAGTCTGAAATCCATCTCCTACTTTCCCAACGTCAGCACAAAACAGAAATTATGTGCCTTCTGCGACATGGTGGCCTCTCAGCTACACAAAGGCCATTACCATGTTGCCTCTAACTAGTCTTCTCCAGTCTAACTATTTCCAGATGTTTTGGCTTCCTTCTCATCTTGGTCACCCTCCTCTGGATAAATATTAGTTTATCAGTGACCCTCCTAAAATGGGAAGCCCAGAGCACAGTAACATTATAGCAGAATGATGTGGGTTTAGTCTAACCAGAAGAGTTCAGGGGGACTACGGCTGTACGTACCTAGAAGCAGCAACTGTGGTATATGCTTCCTCAGGGCTCACTGCTGCTGCTGCTGCTGCTGCTGCTGCTAAGTCGCTTCAGTCGTGTCCGACTCTGTGCGACCCCATAGACGGCAGCCCACCAGGCTCCCCCGTCCCTGGGATTCTCCAGGCAACAACACTGGAGTGGGTTGCCATTTCCTTCTCCAATGCATGAAAGTGAAAAGTGAAAGTGAAGTCGCTCAGTCATGTCTGGCTCACTAGGAAAACCCAATCCCCAGGATTTTCTCATAAAAGCTGCTATGAAGCCAACAGCTCTCATTCTATATATGTGTAATTTTGACTTAAAAAAAATCAGAACCTGAAACGTATCTCTATTAAATGTTATCTTAATAGTCTCAGGCCATCAAACCAGTTTTCCAAGACTACTATGAAATCACATTTTTCAACTATGATTTTGACACCAGACACATCCAATAAAAAACCATGCCTCGAGAATAACATGACAACCAATTGCCCAAAACCCAGCTTAAGAACACATCACAAACAAAACAAACTTCTAGTGTATACTTCCTTAATTTCATCGCCTTCCTTCCATGCTTCATAAAGGCAATGGCTACGAGCCTGAATTTGTTTGTCACTCCTATGCTTAAGGACTGTTTTGAATTTGAGTCCATCACCAATTATATTTGTTGTATGAAAACCTAATAAGCACACAGTCTAGTCTGTCTTCATTTTAAGTAATTCAAATGCTGAATAAAGCAGCACTGTCCTCATCTATCAGACTGGTAATCCCATCAAAACAATGAGGTGACTCAGGCATGACTAATTCTTTGGGAATCCTTACTAGCTCTCAGCAAATAAAGTATGAAGTACTTGCAAGTCGTATATCAGATGATCCAGTCTGAATCAACCAATATCAACACAAGTGTTTGGTCACTGATAAAAATATGCCTTTCTCTCTCTTTTGAAATCTTTCTGCAAGCTTGGAGGATAACATTCTCATTCCACACACCCCCCAGATTATTGACTTGGTTCTAGGCTAATCTGGGTCCATGGGTTTGCCTTTATCCAGAAGAGACAGTATTCTTTTTCTGTTACCTCACCTACATCTGGCTTCAGGGCCTTCCTTCCAGTTTACTGGTAGAGATAAAATTAAAGCAAGAGCTAAAAAAAAATCTGTCCTCTTTCTATCACCACTATACTATCAACCCCTTCCTCTCTCTAGAATTTTTCTTAACAAGCAAACTAAGGGGCTTTTATCTGCTATTTTATAGTCAGTGTTGTCCCCATTATACAGACTGACAGCCTGAAGCACCTAGGGGCCCCCTACTCACCCCACGTTAATCTGGGAGGCTTTCTCCCACACATTTTGGCTTGTGTACAATTCTTCAACCTCCCTCTCCTCCTGTCAATCCAGGCTCCTCTCATTTCACTCTAAAGCCTACAGCAGAGTAGCTGCAAGGTGGCCCTCCAGATCTCTTGACTGGACAGCAGTCATGGAGGAGGAGTTCAGAGTCCAGGAAGGTCTCAGGTCATAGGCTTATAAGGCCAAAGAAGACCATGACCGGTTTGATCCCTGGGTTGGGAAGATCCCATGGAGGAGGGCATGGCACCCCACTCCACTATTCTTGCCTGGAGAAGCCCATGCACAGAGGAGCCTGGCAGGCTACAGTCCATAGTGTCACAAAGAGTAAGACACGACTGAAGGGAATGAGCATACAGCACAAGGTCCTTCAGTTGACAGAAAAGGAAACCGAGGGTCAGAGAGGTGAAGTCAAAGCAAAAGCAAATGTCAGAGCTCACCTTAGAGCACAAGATTCCTCAAAGGTAAGGAAAAACACAAAAATGGGCTGAGCCTCCTTTCTACATAACCAGTAACCAGTAGGATATAAATATGGCTCCAATATTGTAGGACTAGGAGTCCCTTAAGTACTTCATAGATACACAGATCTGCTAAGACACAAAATGTCTCATTTCAAAGTTTCATTTTGGGGTTAATAATTCAGTCTCTGAGACCAAACTGGGGCTAGGCAGAAAAAGGTACCAAAAAGGAAAAACAAACCCACAAAATCCACAGCTGCTTCACCATGGAAAGAGATTACAATTTATTTGGAAGGAATAAGCATTGAGCATATAAATTACAATAAAATACAATAATGATGAATAACAAGATAAGAGGTTTAAATTAATGGTAGAGCTGTTCAGGGGGAGAGCGGATTAGGAGCTGGGGTAGAGAGAAAGGGAGATGGGTATGTCTTCTTTCCCAGCAGTGTCTCAGCAGCCTTCTGTCTCATTTCTCTCTCTATAAAGCAAAACCTGCCTTCTACTTATCTACAAGGATTCTGGGAAGACATAACAGATAGAAATGTACAGCCTGGGAGGAAAGTTCCTAGTATTATAATCACAAATCAAGGTGGAAGCCAACTATGGTCTACTGTAAAATCCCCAACTCTGTACTACGGCAAATAAGATCTTTCAACTTCATAACATGGGTAAGGAGTAAAGTGATAATCCTTGCATTATGCAACTTTCAAGGAAAAGAAAACAAGAGTCACTGTTATTTCCCAATATCACTGGCTTAACAGGCCTACATCTTAGTTTTTGTACTTCCAACCCCTCCTTTCTAAGACTGGTACAGTCAAAAGGTTCCATGAAATATTTTTAAAATACATAAAATGCATATTTTTCCATTTTTGTTTTGGTTGTTGACTAGATGTTTTAATATCGCAACTAAAAAAATTTCCACTGCATAGGTTGCTATGGGTGATTTCCACTGCCACGTGTTTAATTAAGATTGTATGGTTATTTGTACCTCAAAATTTTTCAGAAAAAGAAAAGCAGATTTCACTGAAAATTTACCTTAAGTGAAAAATGATTGAAACAAGTTGGGGAAAAATATACTGAAAGTCATTTGCCATGAAAATAAGTCAAAAAGGGGGAGGGTGAGAGATCCTTTTAAAAGCATCCCAGAGTGAATAGAAGGCAATGGAGGTATTTCTCCCACTGGGGATTAGTGCAATGAGTCTGATGCTGAGACCTCAGTTCTCTGCAACAGAAGGCACTTTCTGCCTCACACACACAGGTGCCACACTGGTCCAGGGAGGGTACAGAGCCTTGTTCAAGAGTCACAGCTAGTGAATAGTGGCAGTGCTTAGTAAGAACCAAGTCTCTGTTCAGGACCCCATGCTCTATCATCTAGGTTTGGGGCATATTTGGTTTCCTACTGCTCCATTGATTCAAACTCGAAACTTGCTTGTGAATTTCCAAGGTGTATATCCAGAGATATTTTGGTCTCTAGAAAGCCCCAGACAAGTTGGCTCAAATGAACTATATTCAGGGAGCTAGTTGGGGTCCCTTTTAAAGCAGGAGTCACTCTGCTTTGAGGATTCTGAGCTAAAGGGTGAATGGCCTTAAGTTGAAGTTATCATCTTTGCATGGAAAAGATCTGGATCCAGCACACCATTGGGGACATAAAATATACTGGATTCTTAAAAAAAAAAAACAAACTTGTAAACAAAACACTGGAATTAACATGATCATTTCTGATTCCAGATGATGCAACAAATCATAGCTGCACACACGCATAACTGTGGAAGATCCAAACCAGAAATTTCTAAGATTTAAGTTAACAGAGACATAAGCTTAGATTCCCAAATGTGGAATGAGGGACAAAGATACAAGTAATACAAACACCTCATAGAGAGGAAGGAAATGGCAGGTAAGTATATGTAAATTCAAAGGGAAATAAAAAGTTGTCATTTGAGCTTTTAATTTTCTCATTGTACAACTGATTCACTTTAGCACAGTTAGAGCAACCTTTGTAATATTTCCACTAGCTGAAAAATTTCTCTTCAGCTAAACTCAGAGTATCTGAGAGCCTGATTAATATCTCTTCCAAGAACATGAATTAAAATTAGCAATGCAACAAAAATAAAACACTGCCCATCCACTTGTGTGCATACAGCCACCTATTTGGCTTATCCTAAGTCAACGCAGCCCAATCTTTACCATGATTAGAACCACAAATACCACCTGGACTGGCAAGTTTTCTGATCAATCTTTCACTTTCTTCATGAATAATTTTCTCAGAAGTAGTTTATCAATAAATCAAATGTGTGCAGTTTTACCAAATTCACTATTTTTAAAAAATCTGTTTATAGTTCATCTCCCCAATGGGATGTGGACCTTTTAGAGTAGTACAAGGTTGTCCCGGCAGTAGGTTGATGAAACTGCAAACTGGGTTTTCTAACTTTAAAATGAGGATCTTCTCACTATCTTTTCAAGAAAGCAAAGCCAGCCTTCTTTTATCCTGGGCCATAGACGGACCCATTACCCCAAGCAATGATCCCACAGATGCGAGTCTGAGAGAAAGGGTGCCCCCAGGCAGGCCACCGCCACCCCTGGAAGAGTGAGGTCAGAAACAGATCGCACTGCTAGCGGGGCGCACCCTCCACACTGGGACTTCAGCCTGCACTCAGATTCACTGACTGCATGTAGGCTCCGAATGGCTCCTAGGTGCATGGATTTCAGGGCTCTTGGACCTACTCAGTGTAGCTACAGCTCTATACTATATACAAAAGGGAGCTGCATGTTTTGCTGTAATTGAAAAAGAACACCCTTCACTCTTGACAAGCCCTGCAGTCTGGGTTTCATCTTCCAACTCTATAACTGCCGTGCTCTCTGAACCTCAGTTTCCTCAACAGGTAAAGAGGGGTGTAACACTTTCTCTCGGTGTCTCTATACGAAAAATGCCCAGTTCGGTGCTTGGCCAACAGTGGAGGCTCAGCAAAGGTTGGTCTGCTCCCTACTGACTTCTCTGCTCAGAATACTTTCTTGCTGTTCTCTGCATTCCTGGATCAAAAGCTACTTCTAATAAACCTCCCGAATAGTCTAACCAAGTTCCAAGTATGACCCTACTACTGTACAGTTTATTAAAATCATCTCTCTCTGTGTGGTTCTGATCATGTTTAAGTTCTCAAATTTAATCTTGCTACTCAAAGTGTGATCGGCAGGCCAGCAGCATCAGTATTACCTGGAAGTTTGTGGGAAATGCAGAAACTCAGGTTCCACCCCAGGCCTACTTAATCACAATTTATGAGACCCCCATCTCAAGTGATATGTTTACATATCAAAGTGCTCTGAATATAGGTGTAGTAGTATAAGCATTCTGTTTATAAGTAAACTAATAAATAACAGGAAGGATACTTTCAAAGTAGTAACTTCTGGTTTCTAGGATGTAACACATGTCAGACTGACTGATGATAACCTTCCACAAACTGAATGTTTTCAACACAGGATGATGAAGTTCTAAAGCCTATCTTTGTTTTTAATGTACGCTGTCATTCTATATATGGGCCTCCCCCCACCATCAACTTTCTGAAATATTTTTTAGCTCTTTCCAGTTATATGTGAAAGTACAATTTTTAAATGCTCCTGAAAGTAAAATTTATGACCCAAATTCCTCAAATGAATCACCAAATGCTGGATATGGGAGGCTGGTAACTCTGTGTATCAGGAAACAAAAACCAATCTGAGTGAGTCATCTCTGTGATCACAGATAACACAGCCACAGCCAGGCTTGGTGCAAACAAATGGCTACAGCAATCACACACCAGAATCTCGTGTTTAATGGTTTCTCACATTAAAGTGCATCAGTCAGCTCTGTGAAACCAGGAAGTGGAACCCAGGACACCACATAAATAACAAGTACACTCGCTTGAGTTGGTTATATTTCATCCTTCTGCTCTAAATCTATTTCAATTTTTGGCAGATATATAAAAATGAAGGTGCTGTTTTGTCAAGAGGGAAGCAGAAAGGTAAAAAGGTAACTAAAGCTGACAGGACTTCAGAAATATCTCATAAGAAAATTTCAGTACTTTTCAGAGGCCTATTTATTGAGGCTTTTGATCCAAAACAAAAAAGGTGATCAGAAGCTGGTAAATGTCATTACACTGAGTGCAAACTATAATTGTTTCCATCTCACTGCATATTAATTTTGACTGGGTTTTTAATTTATATTATCTATGTATCAAGAAACATTTACCTTCAAGTTTTTACATTTCATCAATGGAAATACATGTTTATTTAGCAGTAAGAGAGTACATATGGTAAAAAAAAAAAAAAAAGGAAAGTAGCAGCTGGCAAGTGCCTCAAAACAAATGAAACAGAGGACGTGGTAACAGGCTATAGAAGCAGAAATGCCTATTATCATTTGATTCCATGCATATTCTTTATGCATGCTTTTTCTCAGACACTCCAAGCTTAAAGAGGAGATGAGTGGGAAGTAAACGCATGTTACACAGCATTGCCATTTAGATGCTACTCCTTGAAACTACCCTCCAACTCCAGAGTGAAGAGCCAGGTGTCCCCTTAAGCCCAGGGATAGGGGTGTATGCCAGAACTGAGCCTGCCCCGTGCTGACCAGGCACAGGGATAAGGCTATATTTATCAAAAGGGGGTATCTCCTATCAACACCACATGCCCATTAGCAGGCAGGACTCCCAGGGAACACTTCTTAAACAGTAGATAGGAGCTCCTAAACCCGTAATCTGAAAAAACTGGAGGCCAGTAGGAGGCAATGGCAGTAATTCCAGGCCTCCACCTTCACAAGCACCCTCCCAAAGTTAAAAAAAAAACACAAAAACTATAATTTCTGAAATAGAAACAGGATTAAATAGCCCCATACAGCCCATGCCACTCCCATTATTTGTACACAGCATACACTACCTCATAATGAAGGGAATAAAAGGTGCCATGCTGAGAGCGGAACAGGTGCCATCCATGGGGGAAGGGTAGAGTCTCCCCAACACCAAAAGTAAGAGAAACATGCTGGGATGACGGTTTAGTTCTCCTGTATCACTGAAAAAAAGAAAGTATTGTACATAAAAGGTTTAAGACTTGAGGCGGAGGCACTGTCTTCAAACATTTTTCTCATTAAATAATTACATATTGAGTTGGCCAAAAAGTACATTTGGGTTTTTCATACCATCTTATGGAAAACTTGAATGAACTTTTTGGCCAACACAATATATAAAGTGAGACTATGATCAGGGATAATTGTCCTTTTTTGCATTTCTTTCCTCCACTTACTTCATATCTTCTTACTGTACAAATAAGGAAGAACTACTGGCAAAGCCGCAGACTGGGCTTTTGCACACGATTCTCTTCTCAAAGCGTATTATTTGATAATTAGAGTTTTCTGTTTTGATTTGAGCTGTTCAGACAGTAGAGAGATACCTGTTCCAGAGTATGAAATGTGAAACTTTCAACATCCAAATGTACTTAAGAAAGCGTGAACAGTCGCTTACCAGGGCCAGAAAAGCCGGTCTGCACAAATTACTGTCAGGAAATGTATCATAAACAGAAGTAAAAATTCATTGATGTGATTTTATTTTCTCATTACAGACAATTGGTATAAATTCATGCCAAGTGCAAAAACTGCTGAAAGAATAAAATGGCCCATGCTCTAAGATGTCCATACCTAAAATTCCACTACCAGCCACAGACTGTGATGGAAAGGACAGCAGTGAACTTTTTTTTTAATCTGCCCTGATTAGAGTGGAAACCCTCTTATCAGCTTTATTTTGTGTTTCCAGGGCCGCTGGCCATCTTCACTCAAGTGGAACAGTATCATTTCTGATCATACATGACCAGATGAGTCAGCTGCCATAGACCAGTGATTAAAAAAAAAAAAATGACAGGTGTGTGTTAAAGCAAACTCAATGTGTAAACACACAGGCTCTTAAATTTAAGGGGAAGAAAATGATTCTTAGAAGAAATCACAATATGCTTCTAAAAATCTAATTCCTGTAAAACATCAAAAACTTTAAAAACAGGATTTGTAAAAAGGTAAAATAAAATCTAAAAACCTGATTTTATATAACTTTACAGGTACAAATCTGCTACAGAGCATCAGGCAATACGATGTAATAAAGAAGCAGGTTTTTAAAAAAAAAAAAAAATCCATCTATGTTACAAGGAAGGAGCTGATTAAAAACTGCTGCCTGGAGGGAAAAATCTCTAAGTAATTCACATCCTTGATTCCACTTTGGCCCACCCTGTTCTCTTCTTACCTGTCCACAGTACTGGCCACGCTTTCCAACTGTCTGAGAAGAAAGGGATAGAGTTCAGGGAAACGAGAGAAAAATTCGCTCCCTGTCATTCTGTGGAGGTAGAAAAGGAGATAAATTATCATTTATTTCCTCTGAGTTGATAAAGCCTTTTTACTTATTCATTTTTTTAAAGAACATCAACTAAGATCATTTGTTTGAATATTTAATGAAATAAAGTTAAGAACAAAACTTAACATCTGAAGAATTTAATTTTTTGGATTTTGGAAATGCTCTTAACACAAGGAAGTTTACCTCAAAATTTAAGATTACATATACTTATAGGTCTTCAATATTAAATTCTGACAGGGAAGAAATGTGCAATTTGTGAAAATGCCAAATTTCCACAATTGATTTGGACCATGAGTATAATCAGCACCTGGTTGACTGAGACTGATTCAGCTTCTGTAATAAGCACAAATGTAAAACAAGGTTTCTCCAAGTTGGCATCAATGACATTTTGGATGAGATAACTCCTTGTTGTGGGGGGCTATCCTGTGCAGTGCAGAAGGTTTAGCAGCTACCCATGAGATGCAGGTAGCACAACACCCCTCCCCACACCAACTGACAACCAAAGATCTCTTTGGACATTGCCAAATGCACCCTGAGAGGAAAAGAAAAGTTCCCAGTTGAGACCCACTGGTCTGGAGCATGATCATCAGAAGGCATGGCGTGTAAGGTTCTGGAGTGCCAATTTGCGAGGATTATCTTCTCCTCTTTACAAACAATTGCTCTCTGCACGGACAAGATTCTTGAAATAGTTCTTCCAACTGTACAATCGACAAAAAAGCCCAAGCTAAATATGGCACTTGGTTAAATACTGTGTCTCCAAAACTATGAAGGAACTACTCTGAAGGGGTGACACACATATTCCCAAACCTGCCCTTTTATCAACTCTAGATGCATTCTCCTACTAATAAAGATCCCAAATACCATTTTTCAAAACTGGAAGCGCATTTTACACACAGTGAAATGCTCAAACCTTAAGTATACCATTTGGTCAATTTTCATAAAAGCATACACTTATGTAATACACCTCTATGAAGCCTGAGGAGTTTTCCATCATTCTAGAAAGTTCTCTTGCTCCCCTTTTCCAGTCAACTTTGAATCCCCAAAGCAACCACGAATTGATTTCTATCACCACAATTTGGTTTGTCTATGCTAGAATTTCATATAAATGTAATAATGCATTACTTTACTTTTTGGGTCTGCTTTTTTCCACTCAGCATAAAACTTATGATGTTCATTCATGTTATTCAATGTAGCAATAGATTGATTCTTTTTGTTGCTTTGTATTCTACTGCATGAATATACAAGTCTGTTTACCCATTCTTCTCTTGACAGACACGGACTGTCTCCATTTGTTGGCTTTCATGAATAAAGCTGCTATGAATATTCTTGCACAAGGTTTTTTGTGGACATATATTTTAATTTTTCTTAGATAAATATCTGATAATAAAACTGAAGGTTAATATTTTAGAAAACTGATGGTTTTCCAAAATAATTATAATATTTTATGCTCTCAACAACAATAAGCAAGCATTCTAGTAGGTCTATATCCTTTCCAACATTTCCTGTTGTCTTTTTTTTTCCATTTTAGCCATTCTCATGATTTTGGAGAAGAGTGATTACTTTTATTTATTGCATACTTTTAAAAAAATTTATCACAGTATAATTGCTTTACAATCTTCTGTTAGGTTCTGCCGTACAGTAAAGTGAATCAGTTATAAGTGTACATATATCCCCTCTTTTTTAGATTTTCTTCCAATTTAGGTCACCACAGAGCACTAAGTTCCCTATGCTATATAGTAGGTTCTTATTAGTTATCTATTTTATACATAGTAGTGTATATATGTCAATCCCATTCTCCCAACTCATCCCACCCTCTTTCTTCCCTGCTTGGTATCTTAAGTTTTTTTTCTACATCTATTGCAAACTTTTTAAACCTTACCACAACTTTATAAATTTCTTTTTATAACTACTTCATATTCAGTAAAATAAAAATTTTTTGAAGTCCTTACTCATTTCAAATTATAGATTTATTGAACATTTATTGGGCATTTTATGTAAAGAAAGCTCATTTCCTTCTTTATACTTACATATTTTTATGGGAAAAATTAATAAATGTTAAAAGAAACAGACTGCCCAGTGCCTCTCCTCATAGAAAACTATGCAAAAGTATCTTGGCTTTCTCCTTTATAAAATTCAGTGAATTCAAGTACACACTTTTTGTTCGACTTTTTTCCATCAACCAATATGCATATTACAAATACTGTTGTGCACCTTGATTTTTTTTCATCAAAACTGTATCTACAAAATCATTCAATATCAGGCACCCTGATCTATTTCTTTCCATTTAATGACTGCAGAGTAAACCGTATTATAGCTACGTGTGACTTAATCCCTAATGGTTAGGGCTTTTGGTTGTTACCAGTCTCTTGCTGTTACAAAGGATGACATGTATAAAATTTTTAGTTAAAAATGCAAACCTGGGTTTTGCAAGGTCAATGTTTTATTGAGGGGGAAGACAAACCAATTCCCCTACAGGCTATGTCACATTCTTTACCATCTCCAAGCAAAATGGTTAAGAATATCAGTTTCCGTTTTTAGTGGAGTCATTTAAAGGTAAAACTCTAGGAGTTCAGTACTGGGATACCTGAGTACTACCTGCCCATACAGAACATCTCCATCTACACAACAAAGCCCGGAGGACATATCTTCTCAAGGAATCAGTCACTAATCTCCAGCAGCCTGGTATCTCTTGGGGGAGTAACAAAGATAAACATTCTCACTTAAGTAGACCATATGCTCGTTATCACCATCATCTAGAAACTGCCTTGATAAATAACTGGCCCTGTTGACCACAATACTGCCAGAGACAAGGGCTGAGGAGCTACTATTCTAAAATGAAAGTCTTTTTTTGTTTTGCCATGCCACACAAGCTTGTGGGATCTTAGTTCCCCAACAGAGACTGAATCCAGGTCCTCAGCAAACAGAGCACCAAGTCCTAACCACTGGACCATCACGGAATTCCCTAAAGTCATTGTTTTAATGGAATGAAAGCAAATTACCTCATTCAGTTACTTTAGCAAACATTTACCAACCATTTTATCTTGGAGGCTATATGAAGAAGGTACATTACTCAAAGTTAACTATTTGGTGAATCTTTTAACTAATTGTTTTGTTCTTAATAGCCTGGTGTGTTTTGACTAAATCTTTAAAAAAATATTCTGTTAAAATTACTGTATCCCTGCTTGGTGGTGAAAGAGACAGAAGCATCACTTGTGCATCTGCCAATGTTTAAGAAAAAGGAAAATTATGTTTAAAGGAGAATTCTGACCTTGTATTCAGGACTGCTGAGACACAGGAGGTGCCTTTCTATTCTAGGATTTACTTTCCAGGTAGCATAAACTGAACTCTGCATCAGCCAAGGGCTACTAATGACTTGGCTAAAAGTTTATAGAGTGTAGCCTGAAGGATATGCAATATTAACACTTCTTGTGTATTATAAAACAGAGTCTCAAGTTAGACATAAATGGATATCAAAATTAACTCAGGGGCTTATTCACACTTCACTCACCTCTGATTCTCAACTACACCAAAAGGTCTACAGCATCTTGAATCCAGAACTTCAGCTGCTAATATATATTAATTCCAGCCTTCAACTAACAAACAACTACATTTTATGATTATACTGAATGGAGAACCACTGTGTATAATAGAGCTTCTAAGTGGAGGCAGTTCATAGGTTTTGGGCTGCCTGTATAGGTCTGTAATCTAAACTCATTTTAAAAGACCAAGGTCATGGAACCATTTTAATCCACGTTTGAATCTCCCTCCTCTGAATCCTAGAACATCTAAGTTTTACCTTTCACTTGCTGCTTAATCAAAACTGTGTGCTCATGTTTTTCTCAAGAACATAGCAAATATATATTTTTACATATCTGTATACTCCATGTTGAGCACTATGCTAGGTCCTCAGGGAGATACTAACAATATGAGATAGCCACTGCTCTTGGAGCTAAAATCTGATTAGGAAGGCTGGCATATTTATAGACTATAACTAAGAACATAAGGCAAACCAGTGTAAGGGTCAAATAAATGATGTTTACAGTAAGAGTACACAGTTGGAAGAGATATCACTGGGAACTAGAAACATAGGGAAAGTTTTGGACACTAAGGTGAGTCTTGAAAAACTGGTAAGACTGGATTAAAAAGGAGAAAAGACAGCATGGAGGATGGGTAGGTACAGGCATTAAGTGGATAGAAAAGTTGGCTGGATGAAAAGAGAACTTCATGACAGGAGAAAGTAGAAAGCACAGGAAAACATACAGTTTTTTAGAAATTTGAAACCCAAACTAGATAGATTCACCTGTGTCTTACTAGGCACTGAAAGTTTCTGAACAGGAGAGAGACGTGACAAGAGCAGACTAGACTAGAGAGACTAGAAACACGGTGGCCCCATGGACATTCACTACATGCGCACCTTTTCACCTCAACTAGAGCATTAATTTATAGGCATCAAGGCTTTCCTGCATCTCTCTTGCTTCATGGCATAATACTCTGTACATGTTGGTTGACTGGTAAATATTATGGCAATGAATGAATAAATAATGGTAGCCAGAGAAGAAAAAAAAATTCTAATATAGTTGACTTCAAACCTATGCTTTATGCCTTTATTCTCTCAGTGACTGGTACCTACCTGACACTTAACTACTCATTCAGCTTCCCAAGCCCAAAGCTCCCAATGCACCAATCAATAGGCAAGGCTTGCCACTTTTACCACCAGAGTATATGTTGAGTCTATTTCCCACCATTCCCCCTACTTAGACCACAAGTCTGATGCCATTGTTTCTTGTCTAGAAGCTTTATCAGCCTCTCACCTGACCTCTTTGCCTCAGATCTTCCCTCTCTGTAACTCCATTGTGGTAAGAACTGTCTTTAAAATACAAACCTACATTATGAGAGTAATAGTTCCCTAGTGCTCTTTGGATAGTCTAAACTCTTCAGCCTGATTTACAAAGTGGTGCTCATTCTGACTCACTTGTCCAGCTACTTCTGCTTCTCTACCTTCAAAACCAGCCACACAGAATTTCTTTCAGTTCTATCAACATTTCATGCTCTTTCTAGTCTCCAGATGTTGGCAAATACACTTTCTGTTAGGAACACTTTTGCCCTCGGCCACCCCAGACTAACCCCAATCTTTGAATTTGGGGCTTAAGCCAACTTCTCCCAGGACACATCCCTGATGTTTCAAACATGGGTTGGGTGCCTGACATTGCTCTTACACTATAACTTACAATCTCCCCATCACAGCATTTAGAGCATGCCATAACTTGCTTATTTCTCACACCAGTTACACACTCTCCATGGGCAGAGACTAACCATATGTATCTTATTTCTCCATATTATCTCAGGTACTAAGTATGATACTCAGTTCATAGCTGGTGAACAGTTGCTGGGTGAATGAAGCTAGAGAAAAGAGTTCTTGACAAAGTCAAGGAGAAAAATAATTATGACTAAGATGATAACAAATAAATAATTTCCTAAAGTGCATCATTAGCTATATCTAAGCCTATTCGGAATCATCTAAATTAATAAACTGAGTATCTTGGCAGGGCTCAAAATGTTCTTAAACACAAATATATAAAGCTCGTCTCCCTGGTATACAAACGGTTTGATTCCAGTTCCCCCAAATAAGCCAACAGGGTAATATGTTACCTCCCCAGATATAGCAAGCCCTGGAAAAGGTCAGTTTTCATTCCAATCCCAAAGAAAGGCAATGCCAAAGAATGCTCAAACTACCATACAATTGCACTCATCTCACACACTAGCAAAGTAATGCTCAAAACTTCTCCAAGCCAGGCTTCAACAATATGTGAACCGTGAACTTCCAGATGTTCAAGCTGGTTTTAGAAAAGGCAGAGGAACCAGAGATCAAATTCCCAACATCCGATGGATCATCGAAAAAGCAAGAGAGTTCCAAAGAAACATCTATTTCTGCTTTATTGACTATGCCAAAGCCTTTGACTGTGTGGATCACAATAAACTGTGGAAAATTCTTCAAGAGATGGGAATACCAGACCACCCGACCTGCCTCTTGAGAAACCTATATGCAGGTCAGGAAGCAACAGTTAGAACTGGACATGGAACAACAGACTGGTTCCAAATAGGAAAAGGAGTACGTCAAGACTGTATATTGTCACCCTGCTTATTTAACTTATATGCAGAGTACATCATGAGAAATGCTGTGCTGGATGAAGCACAAGCTGGAATGAAGATTGCCGGGAGAAATATCAATAACCTCAGATATGCAGATGACACCACCCTTATGACAGAAAGTGAAGAGGAACTAAAGAGCCTCTTGATGAAAGTGAAAGAGGAGAGTGAAAAAGTTGGCTTAAAGCTCAACGTTCAGAAAACTAAGATCATGTCATCCGGTCCCATTGCTTCATGGCAAATAGATGGGGAGACAGTGGAAACAGTGTCAGACTTTATTTTTATGGGCTCCAAAATCAATGCAGATGGTGACTGCAGCCATGAAATTAAAAGACGCTTACTCCTTGGAAGGAAAGTTATGACCAACCTAGATAGCATATTCAAAAGCAGAGGCATTACTTTGCCAACAAAGATCCGTCTAGTCAAGGCTTGGTTTTTCCAGTAGTCATGTATGGATGTGAGAGTTGGACTATAAAGAAAGCTGAGTGCCAAAGAATTGATGCTTTTGAACTGTGGTGTTGGAGAAGACTCTTGAGAGTCCCTTGGACTGCAAGGAGATCCAACCAGTCCATCCTAAAGGAGATCAGTTCTGGGTGTTCATTGGAAGGACTGATGTTGAAGCTGAAACTCCAAATACTTTGGCCACCTGATGTTAAGAGCTGACTCATGTGAAAAGACCCTGACACTGGGAAAGATTGAAGGTGGGAGCAGAAGGGGATGACAGACGACGAGATGGTTGGATGGCATCACCGATTCAATGGGCATGAGTTTGAGTAAACGCTGGGAGTTGGTGATGGACTGGGGGGCTTGGCGTGCTGCTGTCCATGAGGTCGCAAAGAGTCGGACACAACTGAGAGACTGAACTGAATTGAACTGGGGGTAACATTCTCCAGTGACAGGCATTTCAAACCTGTTTACCTATGTGGCCAAAAACTAGCCCAGCGACTTTACCGGAAACAAGAAAAATGATAAAAAGGAAAAGCTGAACCTCTGTAAGTTCAATGTCCTAGGAAGACAAAGGAGAATAGCAAAAACTCTGAATGGGATAAAGCAGATAAACACAGGAGAAAACAAACAATCCAGGATAGAGGGTTAGAATAAGCAGCTTTAACCTTGGATTTTTCAGATTATCAAAAGGTGAGTTGTTCCCCATCCCAGGTAAGAATAATGCCAGCACAACGGATGAGAGGCTCCTGGGGAAACACAGAAGCTGCTTGAATAAATCAACATGTCCTGCACCAAGAGCAAGGTGCCCAGAGCACAGGGTGGTTGTCATCTCCACCAAGGTGATCCTTAGCTGCCATGTTCCTGGACAGACTCCCCCAGAGTCCAGCTGGGGCTGAGAACGAAAGAAGCTAGCAAGAGAGGTTTACGGAGTGAAAGAAAATGCCCACCTGGCACCGTTTTGTTTTTATTTTAAAAGCTATTTTAAATCTATTCTAACACTTCCTATTTATTGAGAAAAATTTAGATAAATAAAGAACATTGCAAAGAAAAATCTAAAAATCACCACAATCATACTATCCAAAGTTAGTGGCCAGTCTGTCTTGATGTCCGTTCATACCTTTCTCCTCCTTATATACTGCTCTATAATCTGCTTTTTACACTTAATATATGAAGAACGCTGGTCCACATGGATCTGAACCCATTTTGATGTAGTAGCCTCTGTGTGGTACACTCTCTGTGCTTCTCCTATGTTTGGACACAGGCCTGGGGCACTAATCCAGACATCAACCCAGCACCACTAAGCCATGTGCGGAAAGAGCCTCACTCCAGCACCGCCCTTTTGTCTGCACATTCCACACCTAATCTTGGTTAACGCCAAGAGAGTCTAGCATTGGACAGTATCTGACCTTTGGTCATTTCAGTAGTCTATGAACTCTCCCTGCCATCTAACAGCCAAGAGAAACCTTCACGTGCAGCAAGCTTCTATTTCTCTTAGAGATCTGTGTCCTAATTAGTTGAAATGCCAGAAGCACACGTGCTTCTGAGTTTCACACAGGATGAAAACTATCATGCAAAGAAAAGAAGTATTTGGGGAAACATGTTGAAATAAGGTATCTCCACCTCCCAGTTCCTACATATATACTCCTTATCACTCTCAATCCTCCCAGGAACAAGGATCAACAGAGTAATGTACAAAGGTATAAAAAGAGAAAGCTAGCAAGGGCAAGCAAAAACCTGCAGCAGCAAGGAGGTGCAGAGTAAATAGCAGCAAAGGTAGAGTGTGTGCCTGGTTTTAAAAAGCCTGGACTTATTCACAGGCTATGGAAAACACCATAAAACTGGTCATTAGATGAAAACAAATGATGAAGGCAAAAGCCTGGGGGTTTTCAGTTGGTATTTCAAATAGGAACCCAATAAACTATTAAAACCTAGCTACTCCCTAGTTTCTGGTCTATAAAACCACCCCAGAGGAGAGAAATCAGCTAAGGGCCTATGTTTCCTTGCCACAGTGACTGCTGATAAAAACAGCAAACTCATGTTGAGAAATACAGTACCCCCAAATGCAAACAAACCTACAAAGAAGACAAAGCGCACACACACACATTTCAAAGGATGATCAAATGCAAACTCAAAAATTAGAAACAACTAATAAAAAGAAATCTGGATTTGGAATCCCACCAAGAAAACCATCTCTGACTCCGTTCCCAGAATCCTCTCCCTACCTCTGACTGGGGCTGACACTAGAGTTTCTCCCTAGAGTTGTAATAACTAAACAAGAATAAGGGATTGGACAAAAGGGATGGCAGGGGTCCCAGGGTCAGAATCTCACACTCAACAAGCACTTGTAATCACTGTGATGCATCCACCAGGAAGTCCTGTTATAAAATTTCAGGCAAACTGTGTAGGAAGTTAAAGGACTCTGACCAGGTCGCCTGCCAGTCTCATCTACCTTCCTAATCTCTGTAGATAGCCATGGAGTTCTCGGCCATGTTGAAAGCTTTTCTAACCCTTTCCTGCAGGAACTGCTTTCCAGGTGGAGAAGCTTCCGAATCACAAAATTAGCCATCACTATGCAATACCCAGGGAGAGAAGTGAATGGTCTTGGTTCTGGAAATGCCCTGCCCTACTCCTTGTGAAATCACCGGTCATAAGAGAGCTGGGAAATACGTTTTCTGTCCTTACCCGGCCAGTTGGTCAGTAAGCAGGCATCTCTTGAATTCCTCATGTGTGCAAGGTCCCATTCTGGCAGCTTATACAATATATTTTTAGATTTTTAAAACTGTTGTATTTATTTACTTCATTGGCTGTACCAGGTGTCATTTAGTTATACCATGTGAACTCTTAACTGTGGCATGTGGGATCTAGCTCCCCAAACAGGGATCAAACCTGGGCCCCCTTCATTGGGAGCATACAATCTTAGCCACTAGACCACCAGGGGACTTCCCTTTACTGGAATTTTCTTTTTAAAAAAAAAAAATCAGAGATTTTTTTCTTAGGAAACGTTTCTTACTGAATTCCATCATCTAAAAATCTCAGTATATCTGGGTTAATCCAATAATCATTGTGTAAGCAGTCTGTGGTAGACTGTTTCCAAAGATGGCCGACAACAGTTCCTACTGCCTCCCTACACGTGCAGGACCCCTTCCCTTCAGGAGGCGGGCTCCATCTCCTCTCCCCTGGCCTCTAGTCTAGTAGTCCTGTGACTTTTCTGATCAACAGGAAGTAGTGGAAGTGATGCAGTGCCAGCTGTGTCTTAGGCGTCACAAGGCCTGGCAGCTTCTGTAGTCACTGTCCTGAGGACGTGGCCACTCTGCAAGAGAGTCCGAACTAGCCTGCCCAGGCATCCTTGCCTCAGTTGAGGCCCCAGATGAATGCCACCATGTGAGTGACCCCAGATGACACCACACGGTAAAGAAGAACCACCCAGCCGAACCCAGCCAACCCACAGAATTGTGAGAGATTAAAAAAAAAAAAAAAAATCACTGTCCTTATTTTAAGCTACTAAATTTGGGGATGTTTGTTTTGTAGCAATGGTTAAGTGAAACACAGTTATAACATTTGAGACACTGAATTATACTCTGTGAAAAAGGTAAATACTAAATAAAAAGGACACTGATAACAAGGAACTCACAATTTAACTTCTATATTTATCCTCTCACAGTTCTGGAGGCCAGAAATCTGAAATCATTATCAATGGTCCAAAAATCAAAGAGTCAGAGTTGCACCTCCAGAGGTTCTAGGGGAGAATACAAATCTTCACCTCTTCTAGTTCTGCATGGTTGCTGACACTCCCACCATCTCCAATCTCCTCTGCAGTCACACTGCTTTCTCCTCTTTTGTCTCTCAAATCTCCCCTGCTTTCCACTTACCAGTGATGGCATTAAGGCCCAACCAAATAATCCAAGATAGTCACCTCATTGAAAGATCCTACAAAGACCCCCTTTGCTTACAAGGTAACATTTACAGGTTCTAGGGATTAAGAACTGATGTCTCTGGGGTGGAGGGGAGGGAGTGAGAGAACCGGTATTTGCCTTGTACCACTGCGAAAACCTACGAGTTAAGACACTCAGGGCAAGAGTGAACATAACTGGTTAATTCCAAGGCAGTTATTTTCCAAATCTTTAAAGCAATGGACCACTTTTTTTCAACTATAATCCCAATATTTAAAACATTAGAAAAACAACAACAAACCGGAACTGTTCTGGTGGAAGCAGGGTTGGGGTGAGAGATCATCAGTTTGGCCTCCCTCTTATCCTTAGCAAGCACAGGCTCTGATGTACAGGCTCTGATATACCTATGTGAGCCCAAGAGACACAGTTTAGAGGGGCTTTGGAAGACAGTAAAACCCAAGATAGCGGTCCACACTCCCTATCTTTTTACTTCCCTTTATTCCCAACTTCCAAATCTCTCTATTTAAGAAAGCATACTCCATCTGTCACTGCCTATAAGTCCCTATGATAATATTTCATCTTTTCTGTAACATTAATAGTTACTGCTGTTTTATTAAAACATGTTCCAAGCCTGTCTCCTCTTACTAGGAAGTTAGACCCTTGAAACTAAAAATTGTCTTATTTCTTCTCTAACCTCAACACCTAGAATGGTGCTAGTACATAGGACACTCAGTGCTCCCTTGTTATTGTTTTCTCAGAATTCCCTCCACAAATCTTGCTCCAGGAAAGGACAGGCTGTCTTCTTTTCAACCATAAGTGTCCATTTCCCAAGAGTCTGACTCTAAAAATAAGAACAGGATTAAAAAGCTCTTATTTGGTAATTCTAAAGAATTATCATGTATGGATATGAGAGTTGGACTATAAAGAAAGCTAAGTGCCAAAGAATTGATGCTTTTGAACTGTGATGTTGGAGAAGACTCTTGAGAGTCCCTTGGACTGCAAGGAGATCCAACCAGTCCATCCCTAAAGGAGATCAGTCCTGGGTGTTCATTGGAAGGACTGATGTTGAAGCTGAAACTCCAATACTTGGGTCACCTGATGCAAAGAGCTGACTCATTTGAAAAGACCCTGATGCTGGGAAAGATTGAAGGTGGGAGCAGAAGGGGATGACAGACGACGAGATGGTTGGATGGCATCACCGACACAATGGACATGGGTCTGGGTGGACTCTGGGAGTTGCTGATGGACACGGAGGCCTGGCGTGCTGCAGTTCACAGAGTCACAAAGTGTTAGACACAACTGAGCGACCGAACTGAAAGAATATCATATAAGCATTAAAACTATAGTCAACCAAATGTACTAAACATGCAAAAGTTCAGTGTTGAATTGGTCTCATCCTCATCCAAAATTCTAGCAAGAAATCACCTAGAAACTTCTCTTTCACTCATTAGCAATTAATAGACTAATTTAACAAAAGGTCCAATATTTCAGAATAAAAATTTCTTGGTTTCTATCCCTGTAATGCTTTCACTCAACTAATTTTTTTCAAGATCCTACTCTAAACCTTATGGACATGTTCACTAAGACTAACATGAATTTGCCAAATTCATATTACTAAAGCATGAGGAAGGTGCCAACAGAGTTCCAGACTTCAAGGAACATATCAGAACAGGAGGGACCCTCAGCGAAGGTCTACTACTCTAATCACTTAATTTTCCAGATGAAGAAACCAATGCTCAGAAGAACTGAGTTTCCCAAATTCAAAATGCAAGTTGGGGGAAAATTCAGGACTAGAACCCAATTCTCTTGTTTCCCAATCCAGCCACTAGACTTTTTTAGGGTTTCCATTACACAGGTAATCCACTCATCCTGTACCAGGCATCTGCTTAATGAGGAGAGGACACTGTGGCCCAGACAGTCCAGTTTTCAAAGGAGTTCATGTCCTCGTGATGGGATCAGATAGCCATCCCTCCCCTGCTGTCAATCAGCCCCGGTCAACTTAGATTAAGATTCCCTCCCTAAGCTCCATACACTGAGCCAGGCCCACTCACCACCTTTAAATGGAGTAGATGTGCGGGCAAACTGGCAACTAAACTAATCCTTAAAAATCTATCCATCTGCCCTTAAAAAGCATTTTCAGAGGTCAATGGACCACAGATACTCCATTTGATCTAATAAGTCTTGTCTCCCCTGTATTCAAATTAAGAGAATCTTCCTAGTATACAACAATACCCTTAACCACTCTCACCACCACGACCTTCCCCTCAAAAAAACTAAAAACAAAAATATAAAGGAAAAAATCCGTTAAATCTCATGCAAATCAAACCAGAAAAGAAAGTGTGTTTACTTGTTGTTATTCAGACTCAAGGGCTTCTCCCTAGTGAATCCATGTTTTTTGTAAGTTTATACTCAGGCCAAGGCTTATTTACAAGGGAAACAAAACACAACAAAACAAAAAAACCAAGGAGTCATCAGGCAAATGTCACACTCCCAGTTAATACAGAACATTGTCTATACCTAGGTATGATGTGATGTCCAGTGTATGTTTTCCCAAACTCACAGCTAGAGGAAATAAGACTAAGAAATCAAAGAATGATTTCTTCTGCTGTGAAAGTATTTAAGAGTCTCTATGTCCCTCTTAGATTGCAGGATTTAGTCTTCTCTCTGAACAACTGCCTGGAAGTACTCAAAAAGATGGGATAATTTTCAACAGATTGGCTGGATCTCCAGACGAAGAGGTAAAGCCAGCATTTGGCAGAGTTGTAAAAAGAACATTTTGGACATCTTAGCCATTTATTTTTTGGAGAGCCAGAAAACTAATCTGGAATAAGTATAACTCATTATTATTATTATTATTTAAAATCCTAACCTTTGGCTCCTAGGTTTGGAAGCTAGAAGCATGTTGGTTTCTGTAGAAATGCAAACGAAATTTATTAAATTAGACATTCCAGGATCAGGGCTCTGTGTTTGGTGTTCTCACGAATGCTGTGTTTGTTTGTTTTTTTTTTAATACTCTCAAGGAAGTAGGGTACCACCTCTTCACAGACCCTGGAAAGCCATATGCTTGGCCCTGAGAGCAGCCTGTACCCTGAGATCACACAGAGGCAGGCTTTCAATTCGGCTGGGAGCCATTCTCTGCCATGCATGTTTCCCCTCAACAGCCAGACCCAAAACCCTTCAAAAGGCTGAGGCTGTGTTTGCTACTTCAACTGTATCTCCTATAGCACCTAGTAGAAGAGACAGACATAGCATGTGCTGCCTTCATTTAAAAATAAATTAAGGAATAAATCATGTCTCATCTCTTTCCCCTCTTTTGAGTTATATTCTATTAATTACAATTAATATACGCTCATTAAAAAAAAAACCCCAAACAATACACAAATGTGTAAGTAGTAAAAGAAATATCACACTGCCCCATTCAAGACCTTTTCTATATATGTATAAAAACATAAAAAATATACATATAATACACATAGCTGTTTTGGAGGAGTGGTCAACAGGAGGGTTTGTGTTGAATACTGTTCAGCAACTCTCACTTTAAAAAAAAATTTGGTGCTTTACAAATTATTTAGATTCTGTAAGTAGAAAGAGAAAAATCAAGTTTTTCTTGTCCTTAATTTTATTTTATTTAAGATTTTTTTTGATGCAGACTATTTTTAAGATCTTTATTGAATTTGTTACAATGTCGCTTCTCTTTTAAGTTTTGGTTTTTTGGCCCTGAGGTATGTGGGATCTTAGCTTCCTGACCAGGGATCAAACCTGCACCTCCTGCATTGGAAGGTGAAGTCTTAACCACAGGACACCCAGGGAAGTCCCTTGTGACTAATTTTTTTTAATGTTTTGAATAAAAATATAATCTATTACTTTATCTCCATACAGGCTTCTCCGTCCATGGGATTCTCCAGGCAGGAATACTGGAGTGGGTTACCATTTCCTTCTCCAGGGGACCTTCCTGACTCAGGGATTGAACTCAGGTCTCTCACATTGGAGGCAGACGCTTTAACCTCTGAGCCACAGGGAAGCCCTGATCAATAATCTAGCTGAATACAAAATGAAAATAAGGTAATCATACTCCATCAGAATGTTAAAGGTATCTCTCTTCTATCTTCTAAGGCTGCTCCCATTTTGATCCTTATTTCTCCATATGTGAGCTGTTTTTGTTTTTCTTAACTCTACAAAATTTTAGAAATTTCATAATGATGTATTGTGTCTTGGTGTGGATTGTTTTTCAGTCACTGTACCAGAACTTGTGTCCTTAAGGTCCAGGAAAATTTCCTGTGCTGTTTTTTTTTTTGACAATTTCCTGCCCTTACTTTGCTCTGCTCCAACCTCCTGTCCCCCCACCCTCACTTTTTCTGGTTGTACCATACACATGTGGATCTAGTTCCCTGACCAGGAACAGAACCTTTGTCCCTGCAGTGGAAGTATAGAGTCCTAACCACTGGACTGCCAGGGAAATCCCTGTGCTCTCCCTCAGAACTCTTGTAAGTAGAATACTGAATTGCCTGAAATAATCTTCTAATTTTTTTTTAAATCCCTTTCTCACCTTCCATCTCTCTTGACCTCTTGAGTTTTGCCTCTGAAAGGGTTCTTTTATTCTGTCTTCCATCTTTTTTTTTTCTTTTTTTAAAATTTAATTTATTTAATTGGAGGCTAATTACTTTACAATATTGTAGTGATTTTTGCCATACATTGACATGAATCCACCATGGGTGTACATGTGTCCCCCATCCTGAACCCCCCTCCCACTTCCCTCTCCACCCCATCCCTCAGGGTCATCCCAGTGCACCAGCCCTGAGCACCCTGTCTCATGCATTGAACCTGGGCTGGCGATCTGTTTCACATATGAAAATATACATGTTTCAATGCTATTCTCTCAAATCATCCCACCCTTGCCTTCTTCCACAGAGCCCAAAAGACTGTTCTTTACATCTGTGTCTCTTTTGCTGTCTCACATATAGGGTCATCGTTACCATCGTTCCAAATTCCATATATATGCGTTTTTTCATATATATGCGTTACATATATTGGTGTTTTTCTTTCTGACTTACTTCACTCTGTATAATAGGCTCCATTTTCATCCACCTCATTAGAACTGATTCAAATGCATTCTTTTTAATAGCTGAGTAATATTCTATTGTGTATATGTACCACAGCTTTCTTATCCATTCATCTGCTGATGGACATCTAGGTTGCTTCCATGTCCTGGCTATTATAAACAGTGCTGTGATGAACATTGGGGTACACGTGTCTCTTTCAATTCTGGTTTCCCCAGTATGTATGCCCAGCAGTGGGATTGCTGGATCATAAGGCAGTTCTATTTCTAGTTTTTTAAGGAATCTCCACACTGTTCTCCATAGTGGCTGTACTAGTTTGCATTCCCACCAACAGTGTAAGAGGGTTCCCTTTTCTCCACACCCTCTCCAGCATTTACTGCTTGTAGACTTTTTGAGGGCTATCATATTTTCTAATTCCCTATAGCTCTTTCTTATTCTGATTGCTCTTTTAGAAATACCATCCTGTTTTTATTTCATGTAATCACTTTTATCTCATTTCTCCGAGAATGTTAATCTACCTTTTTTCATTTTAAGTTTTCTTCTGGCCACTGTGTTATATTTGCTTCTATTCAATTCCTTTTTTTAAAAAAAATACTCTTCTTCTAATACTGATTATAAATTTCAGGTGGCAGCTGTTTCTTGGAGTGATTATAGTACCTCTCTTCCTGCTGCACAAATACACACATTCCAATGCAAAGAATAAATCTATCAGTTAAAAACATGAAGTTCCATAATGTGTCAAACAGGGTGCAGAAAATAGGCCAAGAAAAAAACAGCACAATGAAGACCACCCTGAATAAGTAACACAGCAGAAAGGCATTTTATTCAAAGGATAGCTTCTGGTTTTCTTTTCTCTGTAGAAGCTTTTCATCATGTGAATCTAAAGAATACAAATTCTAAATGCCAAATGTTCTACCATAAAAGATTTTCCCCTTCTTTCCAGTTTGGCTATGACTCTAAAGAAACAGAGACACAATAGTTACTAAGGAGGCAGGAAATCCTTTCAGTTAACCAACTTTTACATACTGTTCCTTATGGTCAAAATGCTGACCACACTGTGGTAACTCTTTTTGACTTTATGACCTTATTACTAAGACTGTCAATTATACTCACTGTTATTTGAGCAGAGGAATTGCCTGAATTCCAAAAGACTACTCTACAGTGCTATTTAACCTTTCCCAACAGAGACTCATTGAAAGTGGGAGCTTGGTAAAATGTTTCACCCCACTTTGCAAAGATACTTCCCAGTAAATATTTGAAATATATAAATACCTACAAGTAAAGTCTTAAAGATGTGTAAAACTCACAAGTGTTAAATCAAATACCCATCTTAATTATATAAGTATATTAAAAGTAAAATAACGCCATGAGTTCAAAGATAAAAATATGACATAAACTGCCGCTGCCGCTGCCAAGTCACTTCAGTCATGTCCGACTCTGTGCGACCCCATGCACTGCAGCCTACCAGGCTCCTCCATCCATGGGATTTTCCAGGCAAGAGTACTGGAGTGGGGTGCCATTGTCTTCTCCCCAGAAGACTCTAGCTGCTTTTAAAAAACAGAACTAGAGACCTCTGACCCACCAGCACTAAACTCAGCTCCTTACCAGACTACCTGGGCTGTTAAACATCTGTTTTGTCATAACAATAGTTTAAAGGACCTGCCCTCCTCACATTTTTTTTTTTTTAATATACTAGGGCAGTTCAAATATTACTTATCTGCCTACATTAAGCCTATTTTCAATAGCAAAATATTTTTACACAATACGCACAACATTTTATTTTAGAAAGGGCCTCTACTACATCATGGCTTCAAGTCTGAAACTGTGTTCCATAGATTATTTATTCTGTGGTGGAGATGAAATGAGGAAACACAACGTAGAGAAAGAGCAAAGACTCAGAATCAGCCAGACCAGTGGAGGACTGCTTATTGCAGTGTAACTAACCTCGGGTGATTTATGAATCCTTGCTGAGTACCTTTCCCCTTTGTTTTCTGTAAAATGGGAATAACAGTACCTACTTTGTGGATTTACTGTGAGAAATGAGATAATATATAGACAAATCTAATACACTATCTTCTCATCCAATTACACATGCATTGTTCTTTGGCCTTGGCTCCTATGACGCTGCTGTCTTTGTTCCTCTCCCCACTTTAAAAGAGGAGATGAAAGGAATAGAAAGGGGATTAGAACAAATTACAATTAAGGTCAATACATTCTGAGATTCCAAGATCCACGAGTACCATAGAACAGAAGTCATTTTCAGTCTTGCCATACAAATAGGTTTTAAAAATACAAGACGTGCAGGCACGGAAAATATGGGTAAAATTTGGGTTTGGCACAAAAACTTTTACATAGCATTTTGAATATATTAACACCTGTACTTTTGCCGTAGTCATATACTAAATCATAAATATAAGAGTCAAAGGCCAGGAAGAAAGCCATAAAGTGGGATGAATGGATCTATATTAGTAGAAAAAAACATGGTTAGGGTGTCTAAGTACAAACACCACACACACACACACACACACACACACACAGGATTGTGTGAGACAATAAAAACGATGGTACACAATGCTGCTCTCACATTCTTCCACTCATATATTCTAAGAACGTAGTATTTATTTTGGATGTGCCCATTCTACTAGTAAAAACAGACATTTCCATAACTGAACATACACACAAACAGGTGCTGATGCTTCAATAAAAGTATATTTCATCCTTGGCAAAGGAAAATCATATTTCTCATAATTATTTGTGATTACAATAGACCATCTAGCAGTTGAGTCTTTATGGGAATACAGTCTTTCTAATAGTTTTCCAAAAAGTCTCCAAATTAGCCAGAAAACATGGAGCTTACAAAAATGACTGCTAAAACACTAAATAAAATAACTATTTGAAGGAACAGTCACTAATAGTTTTCATATGTAAATTTTGGCATTCCATCTTATTTTTAATTAATTCCATTAAATTGGTGTTTCATAGGTCAGAGGATTTTGTGACTACACACCAAAAATGTTGTTTATAAAGCCATTTACAGGGAACTGCCCACAAATATTTTCTAGTACATTTTTTCCTTTTGTCCAATTCAAATTGCTATGGCTTCATTTTTCCTTCCTTTAAGTCCAATTTTGTTGTTTTTTTTTTTTTTTAAATTTTCCAGGTGCCTTTATTTTTAGACGTTATAGAACTTAAATACTTCCACTTCCTTTCTGTACACTTCAACGGGGGTAGCACATTATAAAATCTATACCATTCTTCAAAAATTTTGTATGGTACCAAGTAACTCTGATCGACAAGTACACTGAGGAAGAAAATGGAAAAAAAAAAAACAAACAAACCAGGTGGTAGGAGATAAATACCCTGACATACACACAAAGCCTCACTCCCCCCACAAAAACTCATAAATAGGGTGCCCAAAGGTTATTTATGGAAAGGACAAAGAGTAACACAGGATAAAATGAGAATATAGCCAAAGAAGCCTCTTAGTGTCCTGTGGCCTAATTTAAAAAGGGTTACTCAAGTGCATGGACTGGTAATGGATGATGTGCATTGCAAAGTAAGGGTGAATCAGAGTCATCGCTAAAACATTGCTTTATTCTAAGGATGGACAATATCATATGTTTTGCCTTAAAAGATATGACTCACAGGGAGCTCACATTTCCTTTTCCTTTTCCCCCTGAAACTTGAAAAAAAGACAAAAAGGGGTGGGGTGAGGAAACCACATGTCCAGAGTTCTACACTACTTCAATGGTGATTTCAATTCTGCTATTACTCACATATGTGACTCAGGTCAGTCACCTAACTTCCAAGTCTTAGCTTCCTCATGTATGAAATGGGGATAATTATACCTAATCCCAGGCTTCCCTGATAGCTCAGTTGGTAAAGAATCCACCTACAATGCAGGAGACCCTGGTTCGATTCCTGGGTCGGGAAGATCTGCTGGACAAGGGATAGGCTACCCACTCCAGTATTCTTGGGCTTCCCTTTTGGTTCAGCTGGTAAAGAATCCACCCACAATGCAGGAGACCTGGGTTCAATACCTAGGCTGGGAGGATTCCCCGGAGAAGGGAACGGCTACCCACTCCAGTATTCGGGCCTGGAGAATCCCATGGACTGTACCTTACCTGTTACTATCAAATGAGGTGAGAGACCTGAAAGTACTTTGAAATCATTAATTTCTGCTGATTTCACCTCCTTTCTCTCCATTCTATTCACTTCAATTTCCACTGTCACTAGTCTAATTCAGATTGCCCGTATTTCTTCCTTATAGCTGGATCACCTCTACAAATATCAGACCACACAGGTGCCCACTCAGGAGGAAAAGGAGAAAACCCAGGGCAATGCACATAGAGCTAAACATGTTCCATTTAAATATCTACCATTTATTTGAGATTCTCCTGTGAGTGGTACATGTGTATTTGTGGGCATGTATATTAAAATGGCCTTTATTTTAGGAAATGATTCTGACAAGTGAGGTGTTTTTTAATGTCCTTTTTTCAGCTGGTTCATGAAGTTTAAATGTCTGGATACCATCAGCCTATGTTATCTTAAACAAAACTACTCAAACAAACTGATCTCCCAGTCTTCAACTTTTACTTCCAACTCAGCTTCAGTGTGTTCTCTACACGGTGGCCAAAATAATCAAACTAAAACAAATCTAATCCTGTTACACCTGTGCTTAAACTACTTCCCTTGCTCACATGTCCTCAAGATGGCAGACAAGGTCCTCACCTCACCTCAGGCCACACCTCCCGCGCACTCTGCAGAGCGCGGGCGTGTGGTGATGGCTCATTGTGACCCCCAGACTTCTGCACAGGAGCAGTCACCTGTTCTTCCCCAGGTAAATACTGCATATCCTTTTGTTTTCTTTCTTGCTCTAGGTTGTCTTACTGGATTCCTCAAAGCCCAGATTGCATGTATCCCCACTGTGCCATTATGGCAGCAACTCTTCCTTCCCTCGTTGTAGAACCTGACTCCCGCACTCATACGGACTGGGCTTCTGCTATGCGTCAGGCACTGCTCTAGGCACTGGAGATAGAGCAGTGAAGAAGGTAGATTGACCTCCAAGGAGCTGACACTCTAGTAAGGGGAGACAGATTAGAATTCAAAATAATAGAGAAGTGAAATATTTGGTAATTGTTCACCACTGTACCCCAAGAACCTGGAACAATGCCTTGCTCCTAGCTGGTGCTCAAAAATTATTTGTTGAATGAATAAACACAGGGGTGTCAAAAAGCATTATACTAACATGAAGGATTGACTGCTGTGGGCACTGGCTTCACACTGGCCCATTAAAATCTCTCCGAGTCCAGCCCATGCTTTCAGAAGCCTTAAAGCATGCTGTGTCAGTCATACCAGGGCATTTGCTATTCTAAGACTTGATTCTATACTTCGCTAAAGTAGTAATTTTGCCAGTAATTTTCAGATCAAATGAATTAAGCACTGAAGTCTTGAAAGTCCCAACTTGGCACAGCCTGCCTCTTCCTCAAACTCAAAACACAAAATTAAAAGAAAGCCAGTTCCTTATATGGTTCAGACACCAAGGTGCTGGCTTCTTGCTGCATTGAAAAGGTTCACACTGGAAAAGTCAATAACTACCATGAACAACAACCTTGTCAGATCACTGTCAAGGCATAATCCCACCTGAGTTATCACCCACTGAAGTGAATTAACGTCAAGAAAGTAAACATTTAATGAATAATCACTTGCCTTTGGTTCAAGAAAGGTCTTAGAAATAAGCTTACCTTTAATTAAGAATAAAAGTACCCCAAAAGGCTGAAATGAGATCTGAGGAACACCCCACATGGGTCGGCTCATCACCATAGGAAAGATTTGGCAGGGCCCAGGTGAAACTGCTCCAGAGTGTGACTGTAACACTCTTCTGTTCACGCAAAGATTTAGAAAACAGGTTTTCTGGACAGAACTGGGCCTGACATCTCCACGACTGAGCTGACAAGCCAAAAAATAAACCTGGTGTACAAAGGTACCCAGTGGTTCTGAAAATAGCTCACTGTCTTTACAAACTGCTAATGATCAAGTCCTGGGCCTAGACAAGCACCAAGCAAGGAAAGGACAAACATGTGCTCAGCACTAGGCTAAGTGCTCTGGAGGATACTAGCACATAGAAGATACAATTCTAAGTCTCAGAGACTTAAAATCAAGTGTGAAAAACAAGGCAGAAATCAAAACAAAGCATGGCTGAAGGACTGGCATGGTAAGAGCCAATGGAATGGTATAACCTTGCTCTGGAGGCCAAAGCAGAGAGGAGACCCTACAAAGGGCTACTCAGGGAAGGCCAGCTTCACAGCTGGAAGGCAAGCAGCAGGTAGACCCATTTGGAAATGCAGAGCAAAGGCAAAAGAGGTCCTAAACTAATCTAGGTGACGCCTGGCCTTGCAGGACAGCTAGGGGTTCCCTTTCCCAAGGCAAGAAGAGCCTCTAGTAGAGGAAGCATGTAGAGGAGATGAGGCTGCACAAGACTCCATGGAGGTAGAGATGTGTAAGCCCTGCCTGGGGACAAGGCAGAAGTCTAGAGCTCCTCTGGTAGAGAGCAGGTTGGGCCATGGAAGGCCCTGAATGTCACCCTAATGAATTTCAACCTGATTTCTCAAATACTGGAACGCTACTTGAAGTTTTGGTCATGTGAGGAAAAAACTGTGTTTAGGTCTGTCATAAACATTTTTAGGCAAGTCTATACTGCCCACAAGAAAGAATTAAAAGAAGGAATTTTTCTCAGCAATGTTTCAAAAATTTAAAAACCAGTAATATTTTCATAGATTTTTAAATAAAATCCTCTCACTGTGACTAAGTTTTAGACCACTCAATCACATATACTTGAGTATATGCAGCAGCCACTTGATCATTTTACACAGCACTTCTGTGTAAAAAACTGACTTCTTAAAGGCAAACCCAGTCCTAACCACTCCTTACTCAATCCCCCCTCCAAACCTGACTAGGGTCTTTTTTTAAATTTTTAAATAAATCTTTATTCTGTTGAAAAGTATGTGCTCAGTCACATCTGACTCTTTGTGACCCCATAGACTGTAGCCCGCCAGGCTCCTCTGTCCATGGGACTTTTCAGGCAAGAATACTGGAGCGGGTTGCCATTTCCTACTCCAGGGGATCTTTCTGACCCAGGGACTGAACCCATATCTCCTGTATTGGTAGGCACATTCTTTACCACTGGGCCACCTGGAAAGCCCCTGACTAGGGTCTTTATTTTTGCATAAAGCGTTACAGATTTCCTTATGGACCTGGAAGGAAGAGCTGTTAGTCATCAATCTGGATGGTGTGCGTTAATAGGGTCTTTGTTCAGAAAATTTAATTATAGGTTTGAGCCTTGGACGAATGCAAAATGAAAATATTGGAGGGGACTTTCCTTTCGCTAGTCTGCCAACTAAGCAGTACCATGGACTTTCAAAACTGTCCCTGCGCACATCATGCAGAAAGGCAGTCTCCTCCACGGTGTCTGGGGCATGGCTGACTGCAGCTTAGTCCTGCTTCCTTCTTTGACCTGATCTTGGGCTGCCCTGTGTCACTCAACTTCTAACAGAGGTTCTGCAATCAAAGGCCTGAGAATGCTCAAATGTAATTTGGGCAATTTCATACCTTTTGGAGTCTTGCACCTCAACAAAGGTGACATGACTGCTCTCTCTTGCTCTCACTGGCTCCAGGTGACCCAAGGACTTTCCCACTTTTGATCCCACAAGTTGTGAAGAGGGAGTCCAGAATGTAAAGGCAAGCTTTAATCCACCTTGAAGTTTACAAAATGATTTTACACTATGGCAGGTGATTATCTGGGGAAGGCTGCTGAATATGCTGAAAATACCATATCTGAGGCTGTATTTTATACTTTGATTATCTTACATAAGCTAACATTTAAAATCTGTATGGTCACACAGCATTAACTGGACTTATCACAGTAATCGTTTTGAAATGTTTAGAAATACTGAATCACTTATTGTGTAACAGGAACTAACATAGTGTTGTAGGTCAATTATACTTCAAAAACATGCAAACAAACAAACTCCCAGAAAAAGAGATCGGATTTGTGGTTACCAGCAGTGGTGGTGGTTACAATCCAGAGGAAGGTGGTCACAAGGAACAAACTTCTGGTTATATGACAAATAAATACTAGGGATATAATGTACAACATGATACATATAATTAACAGTGCTCTGTGTTAAATATGAAAGTTGTTAAGAGAATAAATCCTAAGAGTTTTCATCACATGGAAAATATTTTTTTCTATTTCTTTAATTTTGTATCTATATGAGATGACAGATTTACTAAACTTACTGTGGTAAGCATTTCTTGATGTATGTAAGTCAAATCATTATGCTATACACCTTAAATTTATACAGTGCTGTATGTCAATTATGTCTCAATAAAATTGGAAGAAAAAGCAAAACCAAAAAAAGTAAAACTATAAATAAGGAATCAAATAAGTAGCAATCATATCAGCTCAAGGCACTGGATTTTGAAACGTTTCTGAGCAATAATGACAGCAAGGAGAAAATAGTTAATAACAGATCTGCTCTCTAAACCTTAGGACATGTTCAGGCACCCTTCCTTAGAAAGTCTACGATTCATGCCAGTGTCACAAGACGAAAAGTTGCTGACCAAAACATGTCAGTAAAATGGATATGAATGAAAAGGATAAAGAGAACTGCCCAAAGTAGCAGGGGAACACCAAGTGCCTGGAAATCTCTAAATCAGTAGAGCACTGCAAAGTGATGGGGAGTTTTCTACTTTAGAAAAAGTAGGGGAAGCTTTCCAATTTTAAAATAAAATAGAAGTTAAGCACCTCTCCAATATATTAAAACATTCAGATTCCTAGAGAAAAGCAATATGTAAATATAACGTACAGGAATTATTAGGGCAACATTTAATTGAAAAATGAAAGAAACCAAAAGATCAATAGGTCAATTTGGAAACAAGACAAAAGGATTTGGGTTTCTCTTAATTTCTGCCATTCTTTCATGACTGAGCCCTTACACTATCAGAGGCACTATGCTTGGCATGGTGGGGGATACAAAGATGAATTTGGCTTTCAGGATCCCTTAGGAGGCGGACCCCAAAGCAAAATAAGAAAACACACAACAACAAAAAGTCATCCCTTTCTGAAACCTGCCTTAAACATAAAAAGGCATCTTTCAGTTCAAAACGCAAAGGTAACTCTTTCCACAGAGAGACGATTATTTGGATAGAGACATGTGGTAAACATTTGCGAGGCAAGGAGCAAACGAAAAAAGGTCAAAGGTAAAAAGTCAACCGAGAGGAGCTGGAACATCTCAGCAATTTAAAAATTTAAAAGGAGAGCAACAGTTTGAAGGGTAGGGATAAACACACCACCTCCATTCATTACAAACTCAGATTTAAGAGAGCATCTTTTCCTTCTCTGGGGTGAATACCACAACATCTGTTCTCTTGTCATAACAGCAACTCAGTTGATTTAAGGAAATATGCCCTCTCTCTCTTTTTAAAGCTGTTGGTGCATAATTACATGATTTCTCTTGAGCCTTGGTTTCCTTAAGACGTGTTTATTCTGCACATCTGCTCTCCCCATACCTGATTACACAAAGGTATCATAAATAGCGAACCAACAGGTATAAAGAGACCAGCCCTCAAAACAGATCAAAGCAAACAGCCCGTGGAGTCCTTTGGAAATCTTGGCTGGCAGCTCTTGTAAATAAAAGTGCTTCTAAAGCAGAAAGCATTCAACTACCGTATTTATATAGGACATGATTGACAGGTCAGTTATTAACTTCATAAAAACACAGGCAATGTTAACTAGCAAGAATGTTTGTTCTAGCTGTTCTATCTGAAGGAAAATGAAATCCAAGATAGAATGGCTTGCTCTCTGTTTCTTTTAAGTATTTATTTTAGAACCATGCAGTATAAAAGAATGTTTTTTCAAGTCAGTGAACTTAAGCTATTTTGCTTACTGTTCTGGAATTTAAGTATGTTGTTATAATTCTTTAGAAAACAAATGTTACATTTACTAAAGGCAAATTCCAATGGTGCACCATGATCTTTTCAACCCCTCCAAAAAAATTTATTCTTTTGAATTACTATATTGTTTTAAGTATATTAATTAATGTTTCTTCCAGTAACTAAAGTACATCAAACTGGAAAATCAAAGACCAAGAAGAAGGTTTTCGCCCACTACTTCAGAAAAAGGCACATATGTGTTCCCTGAATTGCCTAGATGGCACCTAGTCTAAAACTTGCCTAAAAGGAGATAAGAATAAAGCAGTCTGCATTTCATTAATACTCCTTTGAGGGCTTTTCTTTATTATGTAGACATTCTATTATGTATGATCACTTACTTCAATATTACAATGCAGCACATTTTAGTTTTTAAAATTCTTTCAAAAAATAATATCATTTGTAGGCAGATATATGGTCAGGAAATCTTCAAAATCCACCTGTGTGTGTGATGATTTTCATCCTAGGAGCTTAATATGGTTAATCCCACCCCATATCCCAGTGGAAAGTAACACAAATGTCAGTCTATGTCTCTCCAACTTGAAGAGCAAATTATAATAGGTTTAAGGAACTAAACAGCAAAGAAATCCCAAAACATGACATCTGTCCAATCTATAATCATTCTTCTATAAAATGATTTTCTTTTAAAGTAACAAGAGAGGTACAAGGAAAAGTTGGGAAGAAAAAAAAATTGTGCTTTTTCAGAATCAATAGGCCAATACTTTTAAGGCTGAAATTACACAAAGTTGGCATTTCCCAGTCAAATAAATGCTTATAAAGTGGACTGTGTGTTTATGTGCATGTTTATTTATACATGTTTAATATCCTCAGGCCTGAGAGTTTTTCCATGTAAACATAAGTTTTGTTAAATTCCTCTTCAATTAAATTTACAGGCTATTTGTTATCAAATGTTTCACTCTTAGCAAAGGCTGTCATTATAGGAGCTAAATACCAAACATGAGAGCAAACCAAAAATCCCCCAAAATCCATCCTTGCTCATCGGTACATTTAATGTACCACAATCCTGTTTTTTTCCAGCACTCCTACCAGCAACAATCTTTTAGGACACAGAATTCTTATGAAATAAATACTCAGCCTTAGAACATGCCCTGGCCTCCTCCACTATCCACCCCTCCCCCTTCCCCCCCAACAGGACTATATTTTCAAACTAGAATATTTGTTTTGACAGACTTCTGCTTGCTTAATTCTCTGGCAAAGGATTTTTTGCTGCACCCCTAGCCAGTAATGAACATTCTGCCAGAAATATGCAACTTCTGGCACGACAAGAATAGGGAATTAGGAAAAAAAAAAAATGCCGGCAGAGACTTCCAGAATTGAAGATAAAAGCAGGCATGCTGGGAGAACAGAATCCTTTCCCTTAACATATTATAATTTCCTCTTGTTTTCCCTGCTCCTCACTAGCATGAGGAAAACTTTCATTTGGCATTTTCACATACGTTCTCTACACTATATAAAGCAATGGGGAACTATTCCCTTAATCTTGGTTTCTAATTAAAGAACTACTTATCCAAATGAAAAATGTAGGTTAGCTAATCCTACTCAGAGAGTAAATCTCCAAAACAATTTCTTAATAATAGTTTATCAGGAAAATTAAAACCCATTGAACTTGTTTAATCTAGTGGAATACTTCTCTTTCATGATTTTTCCAGTTACACTGAAGGACCTCATATTCAAAAACTTAACAGCGCAACATGGCTCCACCCTCCACCATTGGGCTTGGAAGGGTTGGGCGGTGTCTCTCACACTCTCCTCAGAGAGCTCAGGGTGTGGGTGAAGTGCCTCTTTCTACAACTACTCAGATTCCTGGGAGAAGGAGTGGCCCGCAAAGTAGGTTTCCTGCATGGGTGGAGTCAGACACTTTCCAAAAAAAAAAAAAACACACACAAAAAAACAAAATACTCATAGATCTTGAAAAGAGGGCACAGGGAACTGACAAAGAATATCAGACTGTCCCAAAGAATATCAGAACTGTCCCAAAGAATATTAGATTGTCCAAATAACCTCTGCTGAGAGATCCTCCTTCTCCACACGTCACTTAAACAGTGATGGCCCCAGCAAGTCTACGCTCGCCCGACTGGGTTCTCTCAGTCAATTTCCTGGCATAAAATACCATCTCTCACGAATGACTCCTTCGCCCGGCCCAGAACTCACTCATATGCTCCAGACCCAGGACAATGAACGGTGTGATGAGTATGTTCCCTTGGGTGTCCCTCAGGCACCTCAAAACAGATCCAATAACCGAAGTCCGAATCTCCTCCATTCCACCCTCCCAATGTTTCTCCTAAATCTTCACCTCTGTAAACCGCACCGTCAGCCCCAGACAATATTCTAAGCCCTGAATCTGCTCTCACCTCGCTATCTTCCTTTCCTGTCCCTCGGTCTCTTCATTTTTCATTAAATACTGTTAAACTGACTTAATATCTCTAACTATACCCCCTTCTCCATGTCTATCCCATTTCTGACCTGCACTCACTTCTCACCACCAGATTTACTCAATTTCCCAAAGTGTGTTCCTTAAAACATAGTTCTTCATAATATTCTCCATAAAAAACATTCCATAAGTCAATATTTTAAACAAGTAACTATTCAGACGATGAGATGGTGAGATAGCATCATCGACTCAATGGACATGAGTTTGAGCAAACTCTGGGAGATACTGAAGGATAGGGAAGCCTGGTGGGCTGCAGTCCATCATGTCACAAAGAGCTGGATATGACAGCGACTGAACAACAATACTGTGACTACTAGGGAAAGTCTTCAAGAAATCCTAATTGAGGAAATGTGTTCATACCAACCTTTTACCACTGTCATCTGTCCTTCTGGCTCCCTTTTCTTCCTCTGCTGTTTTCTTGGCTAACTTTTACATCAAGCTCAGCCCGCATTCTTACAGGAAGCCTTTCTAACAGCAGGTACTCATCTCTGCTCATGCTTCCAAATCTCTCCTTGCAGACCTCTGTGTAGAACATTCATGCCAATGGTGTATAGTCTGCTGTATGTCTCCTTCCCTTGATTGTGAGACCAAAGACTTGGACTTATTTACCTTTCAATACCTAGTACATTACCTGGCATGTAGCAACGGATGAATAAACCCTGCTGAGTAAATGAAGGCAATAACAGCAAAACATATTACCATTTACTCAATGCCAGGCACTCTTCTAATCGCATTTGTTTATTCACTTGTGCTGTGCTGTGCTTAGTCATTCAGTCATGTCCGCCTCTTTGGGACCCCAGGGACTGTAGCCTGCCAGGCTCCTCTGTCCACGGAGATTCTCCAGGCAAGAATACTGGAGTGGGTTGCCATGCCTTCCTCCAGGGGATCTTCCCAACCCAGGGATCAAACCATGGTCTCCTGCATTGCAGGCAGATTTTTTACCATCTGAGCCACCAGGGAAGCCCCATTTATTCACTTAATCCACCTCAAAGCCCAATGAGGTGAGTACTAGTTACTTCCCCCATTCAACACATGAGGCAACTGAGGCAGAAAGAATGAATACATTTTATTATTCCTCCAATATGCTCTTATTCTCTTATCTCCAGCAGGGTAAACATGAGTAATTTTAATCTACTTCTTAGGAAAGAGGATGTGATTAAACCACTGAAAAGCTGTTTGGCAGGACATTGTTACTTTTAGAAATATTGTGTATTATATAACAAAAAGCTTTAACGAAATGCAAAAATAACTGGTTTGGGAGTTGTATCTGAACTTGAACACCAGCTCTGCTTCGTACTAGATACAAGACACGTAGCAAATAAATAATATGAATTCCAAGTGTGTCATTTAGAATGAGGACAATAATAATTATCTTACTGAGTATTCCAGATTGCATGGCATAAGTTAATGAAAGTCCCCTGCAGCTTTTATGTTATAAAGTTGAGGATACTGATGCTATTATCATCACAAACAGCATAATGGAATGATATCTAACTCACCCAATATTAGGTATACCCAATATTCCCTGGAGTAGGAAACGACAACCCAGTCTCGTATTCTTGCCAGGAGAAACCCATGGACAGAGGAGTCTGGCGGGCTACAGTCTTCAGGGTCACAGAGAGTCAGACGTGACTGAAATGACTTAGCATGTAGCATACCCAACATTTATAATTGCTTACTGTATATTTTTTATTTTTATCTCCCTTGTGGATAAACTGGTCCCAATAAGTGGAAAACTTTTCAATCTACATAGAGATTTCTACTGACAGAAATTTTCAACTAAATTGGACCAATCAAATTATATCTGTTTTGAGGCTATGGTATAAACTGGGAAATAAAAATCATTGACTATAAGTTTTTCAAAATCTTGACAGAAGTCTTAAAAATTTCAACAAAACCATGACCAGCACAACTGACTAAATTATCTACACTGTAGAGACTGTCTACACTCTCCCGTCACTAATGGAATCTTATATAATATAGCCAGCCCTACAAACTATGAACAGCTCAGTAGATAAATCTCAATAAGCCTCCACATCAAACAGACTGGAAGAAATCAAAAGACCGCTGAGCTAAGCCAGACCGGGCTGATATTTTGGTTTATTGGTTAACTGTTATGTTTGGAAAGGCATAAAGCTTAATTGCGAGGCTTGAGGTGTATGTCAAAAATGCCTGACTTAAGTAGAAATTCTGATCATAGCATCTGTCACTAGTTAAAATACATGGAGCTCTTTATCCAGGATATTTTTTCTTGTTTATATTTTCAATAAATGAAAATAATCCAGTCATATGGTGACTAAATATGAATCATTGTTTCAGCTTTTTGAGAAGGTTTTTAAATCCCAGGTGTAAATTAGGGAGTAACACTGTTGTTAATCCAAGTCATGTGAAAGCTAAAACGGGGGAAATCTGGTTTAGTTTATGACTTCTGGTGGTATTAACCATAGGTTTCTCACAAATATTAATGAATACAACACTTTGAAACACTATATGGAAAAGTGAAATCCAGTGGTGTTATCTGGATATTTTTACCATTTTCTACTGGATAACTAACTCCAGTTGGCTGAACAGGCAACAAAACTAAGCGTTTCTTAAAGACCCTAAAATAAAATAATTTCTTCTAGCAAAGGTCCAGTAAAGATTTCAGTAAAAAACAGAAATGAGATCTTCATCACTGCTTTGCCCTTATTTTCATTGCTACCAAAGTTACTCAGCTATACCTAACCAATCAATACACATTGCTTTAGGACATGCAACTGATTTAAAACACAATTCCTCCCCTGAATAACTTGGAATTGATTTGAGAGTACCTAATTAGTTCACATGGGCTTCCCTGGTGCTCAGTGGTAAAGAATCTGCCTGCCAATGCAGAAGGCAACCCACTCCAGTATTCTTGCCTGGGAAACCTCAAGGCTGGCAGGCTACAGTCCACGGGGCCGCAACAAGTCGGACACAACTTAGCAACTGAACAGCAACAAACTAATTCACAAGAAGCAATCCCAACACAAGAAAGAGACAGCACACATCATTTGGGGTACACCTGGAAGAGGCCTAAGAAAAGGGAAACCAGTGACTGCCAGGACAAGCATGATTCATTCAGCTAATTTAAAAACAATTCTCACTGAAAGAGCCTCCTGTATACCAAGTACCACTGCACCAGGCCCTTTATGAGCTTTATCACACTCACTCCTCACAGCAACTCTGGAGGCAGACTGAAGTATCATCTCCAATCTATGATGATGCTGGGATAAAGAAACTGAGACTCAACAAACTAAACTTGCCTAAGGTCAGAGTCAAAGGTTAAATCAAGAGCTGCTGAACACCACATGCATTTTCTTAGCAACATCAATAGATCACTTCTTTGCCTCCTATGTAAGGCAGACCCTTTACAAGATACTAGGGCCAAAGAAAAGGCATCAGACACAGGCCCTGCTCTCAAGGAAGCCACATTAAAGTCAGGGAAAATGTCTCAGAGGAAAAAAAGATGCAGGGTGAACCCTAAAGGATGGGGAAAATCAGCATGCTGTAAGCAGAAAAGAAGGGATAAGCATTTTAGGAACAGAAAAAACACGAACAAAAGCAACAAAAAGGAAAATCATAACATTGAAAGGAACAGTAGTTAGATTAGCTTGATTAGACTACATGCATTCATTGGTAGCTGGTAGAAGTTCAATAAATATTTGTGGGTTTGATTAATAGGAGACAAGGTGAAAAGGGCAGGTTCAAATTATATAGGGCCTTGAAAGCTAAACTGACAAAAATACAATTAACCAACAAATAATGTGGGCAAATGTTCAACCTTATCATTAATAACAGCAATATAAATTGAAACATGCTAATTTTCCCCTCCCACCTTCTCAAAAACCTGCTTTAAAAAAAGAACAATACCCACTACTAGAAAGATTATACGTGCTGGCAAATTTGTAAATTGTTATCTTATTTAAAGGAAGTCTGGCTATCAGTTTCATAGAATGTTTATATTCTTTAATTCTGTATTTCAATTTCTGATCATTTATCCCAAAGAAATAGTCCAGAAAACATAGGAAAATCTAAAAACTATGAAGGTATTTCTTATACCACTTTTTATAACATGGAAAAAGGAGACAGACTGTAAATGCTCAATGGCAGACAGTTGGTTAAAACAAGAAAAAAAAAAAAAAAAGATTTAACAAAAAGGACAAAGGCCAGTTAAAGGGGCAGAGATGTTAGACCATGGACAACAGAGAACTAATGAAAATTCCTGAGTTAAGAGGGTGACAGGGGGAAATCATTTTTCAAGACTAATTTATCAAGAATTCTGACAATACATAAAAAGAATCTGAAGTCTAGTTATATACTGTTGCCAAGAAATCACACTGAGGAGAATCTATCTGTAAGAAATAATCCTACGTATTAAAACACTTTGTAAATAAAGACACTCACCACGACATTATTAAAAATATTTTTTAAATTAGGGGAAAACTAAATATTTAATAGTAAGAGAATTATTAAGTTAACCATGATTTGTCTATCATAAGGAATGTTATTTTAAAATGCTAGAAAAATGCTAGAAAGAGTTTTATTTACAAAACCAAGAAAAATCATTACATTTTAATTTAATGGAGGGTGGGGACAGGAAGAGATTTCCAGAGAAAGAAACCTAAACAGAAAATGCCACAAATTCCCTGGAATTAAATTTTCATGGGTGAACCAACCAGTTTGGCAGTACAATTCTAAAGGCAGTTGGGGTTGAAAACAAGAAGCAAAAGAACAAGCAAGTTATTTAAGAAAGAAATGTCCATCTGTAGAAAGGCCACAATTTACAAATGATCATCTGGCAATTGAAACATGTTTTCCAAAGACATAAATATTATAAATGGAGGCACTGCAGGTATCCCTTAGAAAATATATACTTTTCCACTGAAACATTATATTTTAACAACGATAAAAAGTTAAACCTTATGTTATTACATGCAGCATTAGTAGCTAATCAAAGCAAGAGAACACCATTGAAGAGAAGTTCTCTTTTATTTCCCTAACATGTTGAAGCTTAGGAAAATTAAGTTGGCTTAATTAAAAGCAGAAAGGATGCAGAGCGGATGACTTGTGGTGTGTTTCTGGGAAAAAAAGTGGGCGTTCACCACCTTCAGAGGCGTGAAGTTCACTACAGAGAACTGCGTTTCCAAATACAGACAGGGCAGGGATATCATTAATACTGCCCTCTCGTTTACTGATTATGATCTGAATCGTTGCTTGTCCCACAGATAAAACAAAGGCAAGATAAAGAAATGGCCACGTGAGATATTCCCACCTAAATGGTAGAACTGGGAAGGGAAGGAGAAGGGTTTAGAGAGGATGAGCTTTTGAAGAGTGTGAGCTCTTACAGGTGCACTTCCGCTGCCGGAAGGAAGCCAGGAAGCGGAATGAGTGGCGCACTCCAGCTCTCCCTTGAGGGACAGGAAAGGTGCTATCAGAGTACTTGTGGCTTTTCCACCTTGCATGACAATTGAGTTCAAGTCTTAGCTCTCCTCCTCCACTATTCTTCAAATACACAGATCACACTTCACAAAGGTCTGTACTCCCCTCAGTGCTCAGTGTCTTGAACACAGTAAACACGTTGAACAAATGATGAAGAAAAAAAAAATACTGACCCATCTAAACAGACCACCAATTGTAAGAGTGAAACCGGTGACCTAGGAGGGAGGGCTCTGATTGTAGGGGGGTGAAAACGGGATCAAGTGAATTTAAAGGGAGGAAGTGTGCTTATAAATGGAGGATCGTTTTTATGTGTCTAAATTAGCTATTCACAACGAGTGATCATAGAGATAAACAGAAGAAAGACAAAGATGTATTAGGAGCAATGGATGGCCCTAGGGATGTGCTTCTGCAGTAGAAAATTCTAGACCGCTAAGGTTTAGCACCTGGACCAGACTTACTGATCCTTGTCAAATGTAGCCAGTCTGACCCCAGCTTCCTTTGAACTGGGCTGGTTTACTGTGACCCAGACATGTTCCACTTCTACAGAGGCAGTTTGTACAGAATAAAATGGTAACAGTTTGGACAGACAGAAAAGAAAGAAACCCGGCAGATAAAGATAGAGAAATCATTCAAGACAGATGGCCTAATTTGAATTCAGAGGCCCCAAAAGTCACATCAAAATACTATGCTCAGTTTAAATAGAACAGGGATTTTGTGTTTATAAATAAAAATAATTAAGTACCAATTTCAATAAATTTAGATTTGACTTCATACCATTTGACCCTACAAGAACAAAATCAATGTTGTAATATGGGTCAAATTCCAAAGTGAGTTAGAGTTTATAATAAAAACAATGTTAATGCTCTGTTAGCTTGTTGGAGGTTAGCTATGAATCAGAGAGATATTTCATATTGCAAAGTAGCATTTTCTGACTTAGAAATTCATATTTATTTTATTCAGAAAGAAGCTATACAAAACTTCTTTCATGTGTAAAGACAAAACTTTGTTCCTAAGCAAAAATTTTTAATGAAGCCTTGCCTATAGGAGTGATACAGAAAGCCAGACACTTTTACTACTTCATATCTTTTAAAAATTACATGAAGGAATTGCATAAATAAAGGGAAAACATACTTTCCTATTAGGCTAAAAATGCCACATATATAATTTATCTTCCTAATGAAATGAAAACATTTTCACAGCTTTTGAGATAGCCTAGAAGGATGTAACAGCAGACATTATTAGTCACCTAATAAAGATCCATTCCCTCACCCCATCCTTTCTTTAACAGTATTTGACTTTGGTTGGGTATTCACCCTTTTCTCCGTAGTCATATGCTTCAGGGAGGGCTGGCACCAACCCCAGACCCAACTGGAGAATCCTAATTAGTCTAAGTTAATTATGGTGGATCCATTGTCTGGGATAAGTTGGGGCATACTAAGATGTTAACACTGCCAAAAAGATGTTGAAGGGAAGTCTGTAGAGTGTGGAGCTGAGAGTGTGGGAACTCACACAGGAGGTGGTGTTGTCACTCTCAAAAAGAAAGAGGGACGCACAAGCCACTGCACATTGCATCTGCTGCATCGAGATGTGATGGCAGGAGTGGCAGCCATCTTGAAATCAGGAAGAAAGCTTGTTTGGGGCCAGTGCCCTCACATCCAGGATGGCAAGGTGAAAAAGGGAAAGAACCTGGGTCTCTGGTGATGTTATCAACTTCATCAAATGCATCAATGATGAATAAATCAACCCCCCCTTAAAACTTCTTGGTTGTATTTGAGATAGTAACTTTTCCTTATAGTTTAAATTTTTATTTGAGTTTTCCGTTACTTGCAGCCAAAAGCACTCTAACTGCTTCAAATCTGAATTATTTAAAGCCTCTGTTTAAATATTTACAATGGAGCTATTTATAATAGCTCCAAGTGTCCTTGATGAAGGACAACAAGATGCTGCTAGCAAGACATACAGACCTAAGGTATAGAACTCAGCCATACTACTAGGTCCTAAAGTCTTACCTATTATATTTCAAATCTGGTTACTGTTCTTCTCTCCTCTCCCTATCTGCCCTCCCAACAAACACACACATACACACACACACAGATACATACATCATACTCTGATGGGCTTGGCACTAACCTTGTTAAGTTCATCAACCATGGTGTAGGCCCTATTTCCCCCATTATCAATGATCAAAGCTTTGGGGAAAAGGGATGTTATTTTCATCTGACAAAATGGTAGAAGAAACTAATTTGGCGTAAAGTTTATTCTCCCAAAGAAGCATTTTATATATACGATTTTAAAAGGTCTAAAGTTATGAGATTTTACTGATTCATATTTATTGACCACCTACCATATGTGAGGATACCATCTTAAATTTTTACCTGACAACTCAAGATAACTTACAGCATATTTAACTGCAACTAAAACGAAGTCCTTCTGTTGCTACCAAGATAGACCTGAAATGAATATCTTCCTTTGTATGGTACAGCTCCTAATGATTGGAAACATGCCTTTCACCTGCCTCGACCAGTATCCCCATGGCAATATCCCCTAAAGTATGTGTGATGGAACACAAGAGGGTAATAGATGTGCTGAGATCCATGGTCAAACACATTGGGTTATTGAAGATTCGCAAAGCCTATTAGAGCATATGAAAGGTTCTGAGAAGTCCTGTCATAAAGAAATTTGAATTTAATCCAGTATTTGCAAAACTTACTTGACTTTATAATAAACTACTTTTCACTAAATATCTTTTAAATACCTTGAAGAAACTAGTAATCCTCAAAACATAAGGTATATTCCCCTCTAATATAGCCACTACTCAATTTAGAAGTAACAAATAGAATAAATGTTTTAAAAAAAAATACACATCAAGCTGGAACCATGCTTTAACAATCTACAGAGAGTACAAGCTATTCCTAAGTAACTTTCTTCCATAGTCTGGCATCATATTTTCCAATACTACCAGTGAGGAACACAAAATGCAATCACTTCTCAAATGATTTCCTAAAACAATGCCTGTATCATGGAATACTCCAAGATTAAAACTTCAAAATGACTCATAATGTCATGTAAAATTCAAACTAGTCTCCTTGGCTTATCTGTTTTACTCATTGATATAGCTCCAGAACCTGGTCTAGTGCCTACAGAGGGTAGGATCCTGGATCAATGTATCCTTGGCTCTAGGAATAAATGGAAAAAATGGATGAATGAATGAATATTTCCACTGTGAGCTTTCAGCCCTGGTCTGGTTTATCTTCTAGCTTTCTCAGACATATACAACAAGTGTTCCACCACTGATATCTTTGTTCATGCCTATATAACCTTATAGGCCACATCCTCTTCTCTACCTATTCAAATCCTGACCATCCTTTCAAATCCAGATTAAGCTCTAACTCCTGCATGGAGACTGACCTCATCCACCTCTGACTCCCTCTGCCCCCTATTCCCTGACAATATCAGAAGAGTTGGATATTCATTTTTTCTAAACTAGCTCACATGTTTTCTCTATCAGTAAATAATAAACTCCTTTAAATCTAAGACCGTGTCATAAACTACTTTAGGAGATATTAGAGTGGAAAGGCATATCATAAGTATTCAATGAAAACTTTTTATTGATTATATTTTATTAAAAGTCTGGCATCTTGGTGTGTAATAAGAATAGTCTGAAATTCCTAGAATTTCTAAACTATACATTACTAAAATCAATAGTTAAAAGGATCAAGTTCTGAATAAAGAAGAAGTATGATCCAAGTTCTAAAGAAACTGTTCCCTCTGGTTTTAACCTCTTTGACTCCATTTTCTCATTGGGAAAAGAGCTCTGTGGTGTTTCTCTACAGGTACTGAATGAGCAACAAATACTGCTTGTAAAGCCCCTGATAAGTGAGGACTTTATCTCATAGTTCTGGAAGAAATCCTGATGTCCTAAATTATGTAATCCTGGTATTACAGTATATTAGTCTGGTTCATATAAAATGTAAGCTACAAAAATACCAAAGCTAAGAAAAAATATTTACTCATGCTTTTACTGAGACACAGAAAGAGGATGCATGCATTGCCAAAATTCCATAGAACATGCTCAAACTAAAGCAACAATGCCTTAGTTATTAAAGAAGGCAATGGCCTGAAGCAGTACTTAGGAACAAAGATTACTTCGCCCCGGCAAGAGTCAATATTTAAGAACACAGTGACTAATTCCCACTTCAAGTTCATGAACATATTTCTTTTTAAGAGCTTCTTTTTGGTTAAAAATTTTATTTGTGGTTTTCCTACTTGTGATCCGTGAACCTAAGAATGAACAAAAACTTGAAACATGAAACTCTTCAGTAGGCCAAAGTGTCAGAGTAGGCAGAATTCTGATTTTAAGAACTTCTCAATAAGAGTTACTCAAGACTTGTACTTTACTTCTCAGTCTCCAAAAGCACACATTTACCTACTCTGCCTAAAGACCTAGATTGAATGTTCTATAAACAACTGTGAAAAATGCATGAATGACACCTCCAGACCATATCAAAACACTGGGGCTCTTAGCTTAATTTCAAAATATTTGAATCCAAACTAGTATTATTGTTGCTAATAGAAACGCCATTTATAAATGATCAGCTAAATTTTTTAAATGTCTTAGTTGAGCTAACTGTGGGCTAAAAATAACCATTAACCTTATTTCCAGCACTAGCCGTGTGACCTTGAGCGCCTCAATTTTCACATGTGCAAAATGAGAACAGGACTGGGTAGCTTACTGCTGCTGCTGCTGCTGCTGCTGCTGCTAAGTTGCTTCAGTGTCCGACTCTGTGTGACCCCATAGATGGCAGCCCACCAGGCTCCCCCATCCCTGGGATCCTCCAGGCAAGAACACTGGAGTGGGTTGCCATTTCCTTCTCCAGTGCACGAAAGTGAAAAGTGAAAGTGAAGTCCCTCAGTCGTGTCCGACTCTTAGCGACCTCATGGATTGTAGCCCACCAGGCTCCTCCGTCCATGGGATTCTCCAGGCAAGAGTACTGGAGTGGGGTGCCATTGCCTCCTCCGGGGTAGCTTCTTAGGTCCTCTCAAATACAAAAACGAATATAATGAGGGCTATTATTATAATTGTTATTAAACAAATGAATGAAAAATATAATTAGAGATTTGGAAAAACATTAGGTTAAGCTTGGAAGACATCATACCATAGACAAAGATTATAACAAAACCCCCAAATCCTCTCTCTATAGTACCCAACTATCATCAAATACAGGAGTTTTATAGAGGTAAATGGCTTACTGGCCACACTGATATCCTATTGGGAGTAATTCAAGAGTCTTAAAATCAACTTGCCATAAGGGAGATGTGCGAGTCCTGGCTCCACACTGAAACTTTGGGTGAAGTGCCTCATTTCCCATGGTCTCAGGATGTAAAATCTAAAGCCAGGCTCTCAACGGTGATTCACCGATCACAAAGGGCTGTGTGTGCTGTTGGGTAAATCCACAGGCCCTCTGCAGATGCAGCTGGATTTGGATTCAAGTTCCACCACTTTCTGGCTGCATGACCTCCAGCAAGTAACTCAACCTCACCAACCTTAATTTACTTCTCGGTGAAATTACAATGACTCTATCCATTCTTCAGGGCTGTGATGAAGGCTAAATTAGACACTCATAAAGACTTTGGCATATGTTGAGCACACAAATGGATATGCCATCTTCCTTCACTACTTCTTCCTTCCTTTTACATGGGTGGGACAGAGAGTCTAGCACAATAGGTAACTGCCATATTCTTCATCAGATGGTCAGTTTCCTTAGGGCCAAGAGTATGTCTGCTTCATCTTTGGATCCCAGTGCCCAGCAGAGGATTACACAATATAAAGCAGAGGGCACACAATATAAATGCTTGTTGAATGGGGAAAAAACGAGAACCCTTTGGGTATGAGGATGTTAAGATTATCCAGGCCACAGTCAAAAGAAAATTTGAATCTTCAGCTTGGCCAAATAGGCACATGCTACAAACTACTATGTAGTTCAAAGCAAATAAAATAAGCTATTCTGAATTCTAATAATTACATTCTTGAAAATATAAAAACCTAGTTGCCCGACAGCTCCCAATTTTAGTTTTGAGAACCCAGTTCTTTCCGAAACAAAGGAGTGGGTAACCACAAAAACTTGCGGAATCTCTTTTCCTAGAAAACATGAACAACAGGAGAGAAGCCAGTCTGTCTGGAAATTGCTTCAAAATCTGTCTATAAGCAGGGGCTGGACTAGATTAGATGTCCCTTAGAGGATCCTTCCAGACCTACACCACTAAGACCTTAAGGGAAATAACTAAAGCAAGTCTCTGTTATTTATACTCAGGAAAATAAAACAATTTAACATCTCCCAACATGCTCATTAGAAATAATTTTACTTGGACCTAGTGATCCTTTTACAAACATTTTCCCCTTAAATTGTACTACACATCCTAAGCTATTAATTTGAATATGAGCTCGCTCTAATACGACAGAATGAAGATTGTACTTAACATTGAAAACAAGACTATTTCTCTTTTGTTCTTCTTTTTCAACCTACTTGTTTCTGTGTACCCCAAATCGACTCATCCCCAGAGCTTTATCAGAAACACAGTCCACCCAAGTGCTTCACTCAACTCTCCACTGATGAATTTCTAATGCATCCATTACTCAGATTACTCTGTGCACCTGATTACTGTTATGTTGTCTTCTATTTGTACCTGTTTCACAAATGACAGTTCTTGTTTCCCAAGCTGAAAGGTAAGCTCCCTGAGCAAGGTCCACGTTTTCTATTTCTCATGGACTCCTCTGCTGTGCCAACATTGAGTTAATGACAAATGCTTATAAATTCTTATTGTCTGACTGGTTTAACATGGAGAGAGCAAGAGCTATAGAATACTCTGTACTGAGCACCTGCATGAAGCTTTGGCAAAGTCTAAAATAAAGCTTTTCATGGAAATAAGTGCTGAATTCCTCATATTTCATCTTGAGGGGAAAATCATATTTCAGGCTTATCTTTGAAAATCAGGTAGTTATATGTTTAAAATATTTTAGGGCAACTTCAACTTAACTGAGATAAAATTCCAAACAGAACTGCAAAATCTAGTAATCATTTCACAATGTATATGTATGTCAAATCATGTTGCACACTTTAAATATATATAATTTTGTCATTTTTACATCAATAAATAAAGCTGAGTAAAAGAAGAAAAAAAGAGGGAGGGGACATATGTATATTTATCACTGATTCACACTGCAGAAGCCAACACAACATTGTAAAGCAATTATCCTCCAATTAAACATTTAAAAAATTAAAGAAAACAAAAATAAGCTCTTAAAAAGTAATGAATAAAATAAAGCTTTTCAGACTACTACATGTATGTTGATATTTGTCATTTACCGGGGACTAGAACAGCTGACAGTTAATACACAAAGGGGTTAAAGGCAAAGACCAGAGTTAAAGATCACATTGGTTTAGCTCCTGTCTGTGAGGAATGAGGAACTACCAAGGTGAGCCCACTCAAGGCAGATGGAGGCCATGTGGGAAGCCCAGCACGCTCCCCACATCACAGAGCTGTGTCGCTTCTGATTCTACAAAGGATCAATTATTCATTCTGTCAGGCCAAGTCAGTCTGGGGGGTAATAAACAGAAAGGAAAGGTGCTTTAGGAAATTAAAATGTAATAACAGTATTTAAAACAAACAAGTAAAACTTATGTTTTCTCATTCTTCATAATCCAAAAGACCCATCTAGAACAAGGCTAATAAGCTCCAGAGTTCAATCATTATGAGCCTTCATAGGGCTACTCTACACACCTATTAATGGGGATGCAGAACCTCTGCTGCTTTCTTTTTCTAAAAAAAGTATATATGTATTTTTAATTTGGCTGCATTTGGTCTTAGATGTGGCACGTGGGAATCTTTCGTTGCAACACATGAACTCACCAGTTGTGGTACATGGGCTTAGCTGCTCCGCAGCATGTGGGATCTTAGTTCCTGGACCAGGGATTGAACCGATGTCCCCTGCATCGCAAGGTGGATTCCTAACCACTGGACCACCATAGAAATTCCCTGCTCCTTTCTTTATACATGAAAGGGGAACTTGTCCCTACGACCAGGCAGAGATATTACTTTGCCGACAAAGGTCCATATAGTCAAAGCTTTGGTTTTTCCAGTAGTCAAGTATGGATGTGAGAGTTGGACTATAAAGAAAGCTGAGCTCCAAAGAATTTATACTTTGGACTATGGTGTTAGAGAAAACTCTCGAGAGTCCCTTGGACTGCAAGGAGATCAAACCAGTCAATCCTAAAGGAAATCAATATTCCTTTAAATATTCATTGGAAGGACTGATGGTGAAGCTGAAACTCCAATACTTTGGCCACCTGATGTAAAGAACTGACTCATTGGAAAAGACTCTGATGCTGGGAAAGACTGAAGGCAGGAGAAGAAGGGGACGACAGAGGATGAGATAGTTCGCTGGCATCCCCAACTCGATGGACACGAGCTTGAGCAAGCTCCGGGAGTTGGTGATGGACAGGGAAGCCTGGTGTGCTGCAGTCCATGGGGTCGCAAAGAGTCAGACTCGACTGAGCGACTGAAATGAACTGAACTACCAGGCAGGTACTGTTCTAGGCACTGGGAGCACAGCAGTTTACCAAACTCACAATTCTAGTAACAATTATGTAAACCCTAGCTTAGTATTTGATAGAAACAAGAGGTCCAAATCGCTCAAGGATAGTCCAAATCGCTTATCTTAGAGGAGAAAACCAAGGCCCAGACAGGTTAACTAATTTGTTTCAGTTGGTTATGGTGGCTCTATGACAACAAAGGCAGGAGTAGAAACCAAATGTCTCATCTCTCATCTAGTAAAAAAACCTTGCTTATTCAAGTATTTCTGGCCATGCCAGACACTATGCTAGGCACCAGGCAAACAAAAATAAGGATAAGATACTGATTCTGTACTCTAGAAGACAATGTAAGACAATAGAATGAGTATAATAAAAGAAGTGGTAACAGAGAAAAAGCAAATTATATTTCTAATTGCATAGAACTTTGAATATTTTACAAGAAAATGAACTGTTAATAGTTTGTTTTATCCTCCCTATAGCTCTATGAATACAGAATGCAGATTTTATCATTCCTGCTCTATAGATGGAGAAACTGAAGTGCAAAGCAGATAAGGGAGTCTATTAAGGTCATCTCCAGTGGCAGCAAAATGCTTAGAAACCAAGTCTGTTTACTCCAAGATAGACACTTTTGCCCCCCACTAGATGGGAAAGGCAGATGTTTTTATGTCCAGTTCCATTCTGATCAAGAGTACACATTGCAAGATTGTGGCAGAACAATCTGTGGCTGTGAAAGTAGACCTCACCGGCCTGTGAGGTCTGACTGGCTGAGTTTAGTTATTCAATGGCTGAGTAACCAACCAACAAGAAAGACATCATTATTACTAGCATTCTTACAGCACCCATCACATATACACAAAATAGAAGCAAAAGGTTCTGCCCTCAGGGACTTAATATTGTAGCAGACAGGTACATAAACATTTTCATCCCAAAATGACATAATTAAACAAAGAACAACTAGAAGAATCATTAAAACAATGGCAAGCTGAAAACACTAAATCTAGCAATGCTGTAAAGAAATAGACTCTTGGAGGGTTAAACAAAGAACAGAAGCCTTGAAAATGTAATGAAATATACCAAGCTTCAGATTACTAAAATAAAAACTCTTACCAAAACTGCTCATCACATTTTGAAAAGTTAACATTTTAATACCTTCGTTTCACTTGTCAGCCTTACTCAAAACAATTATGTGAATGTTCAATTTCCCTCTTTCTAGGAAAGTTATATATTCTGTAACTTTTCCTATTTAAGAGGAATGAACTTATAATAGAGGTTTCCCATCAGCATGATGTGGGAAAGAGATCACAGCAGTGTGGTTTCATTGTGCTGTTCGTCCACCGTCCTCAGAAGTAACCTACATAAAATGAACCTGATCATTTTATCCTATACATAGTAAAAGTTGCAACACATCCAAGAATCACTTTTATAAAAAGTAAAAGGGGGGGGGAAGCATTTCTTTGAGTTCAGTTTTAAACATTAATTTTACTTGTTTGATAACCTCATATCATATTTTATTTATACACTATTTACCATGGCCTTATAATATGACCAAACCATTTTAACCCTTAGCACTTTGTTGAATTATTAACAAAATAAGCAAAGCTAAAGAGAAAAATAACCAGTGACAGGAAGAATTTATTTAGGAACTGGGCCAAATAGTAAAAATTATAATCATTCTTTCAAAAAAATAATGTTATCCTTATTAAAAATACAACTCAGCTAAAAAACAAATACAAAAATACCTCTCTAATATTTCCTTAGTATACTCAAGGAATTCACATTCATAGCCAATTGCTTTCCATTTAAATATTTACTGAATTTTATGGAACGATAAATAGGGCTTCCCAGTTGGCACTACGGGTAAAGAACCCATCTGGCAAGGCAGGAAACGCAAAAGATGTGGGTTCGATACCTGGATCAGGAAGATCCCTTGGAGGAGGGTGGGGCAACCCACTCCAGTATTCTTGCCTAGAGAATCCCATGGACAGAGGATACAGTCCATAGGGGCTGCAGAGTCAGACACAACTAAAGCAACTTAGCAGGCAGGGGTGATAAACAACAATTTAAATGACAATTCGGAACTACCAATAGGTTTCATTAGAATTACTAACGGTGCATCAAACAATTATTTCATGATATTTTCTAATCCCTAAGACTTAGTTCCACCACAAGAAAATATACTTTAATAAACAAGAGCTTAAAATCTGAATTAAAAGTTTGATCATCAACTTTTTTTGGCAGGAGAGGAATAGGGCTTGATATATCTCTAGAGCATCAAGAGAAAGACCACTGGGCCAAATCAGACCCTAAATAGTTACAGGAGGTGATAACACACGCAGCGACAGTGACATCTAGTGTTAACAACTGCAAGCCACCAGCCTGCCATTAGACCCTCCCAACCGCTAACAAACAACTATTCAAAGCTTCTCTTCTTTAAAAACCAACAAAGATAACTTCTGCCTTGTATCCAAAGATGACTCATAATCAAAGTGTTTCAATAAGGTTTTTTTCCAGACATTAAAAAAAAAAATCTTAAGAGAAAAACATCTTAGAGAGTATAACACAATAGACCTAAAAGTAAAGAGCATTGTTTATTCAGTGTGGCCAACACCTTTAACTACTCCCCCTGGCTACAGGTTAATGCAGAAGTAATCTGGGACAAGGCCTGATGAGCGTACCTTAGACATTTAAACTTCCAGTGACTATAAAAGCAAAGATCTTGCACAAGCTAGTACTTGATGACACATCAAGAAAAAGCAATTTAGGACATTTCAGGAATACCTGAAGAAGATTAAATCAAAAACAAACAAACAAAAACAACTTTAGCTGTTGCACTGAGAAACAAGCTCTACATTTTAGCCCTTGCTACCTCCAATATTTTTGTTGCTTTGAAAGGTCCACTTATTAAACAGTAGATATTTTTGCCTAGGGGCTTAGCATTTGGCAGCATAGGTTCATTTACTATATTATTTTTAATAGTTTTATGCTCTAGATCAATCTATAAAAGTAAGCAAAATTCTAAAAATTATTTTTGGCCAGAACGATATTTTGTAAAAAATAAAGTTAGCATTAGATGAAGCTTACCTATTTTTTTTGGAAAGTTCATCCTTTCCCCTTTTAACTCCAAATATTCTTGTGATCAAGGTACTGAAGAGAAGCGTGGATGAATTTCTCACCTGTGTAAAAATACACAATACAGGTTAAGAAATATTCATGGCATGAAACCAACATTTACAATGTTCAAACTAGACATTCAAAACCATTACCCGATTGCCTAGTGTGTGGCTAAAGAAGATATAGTTGTGTTCATAAAATAAGACAATTTTCAATAACTTTATAGCAATTACTTCATTACTATGAAGGACTTCCTCTTAAACTGAGCTTGACAATCCAACCACATGTACACAACATAGCTTTTTCCTATACTTCTTTACAACCACCAACTGTTGCATTATCTCTTTGTACCTGTATCATCAAGTAACAGTTTTTAAAACAACAAAACCAATAAATTCATTTTTCTACATCACCTCTGATGAATATCCCAAGAAAGAGCTTAGCTCTTCCCTTTTATTTTCTACAATCATTTACCTATGAGAAAATACTTAACAGATCTAACTCAATGGATCCACATTATTAATATGGCCAATAAAATACTAATCTGCTTCCCAACCAATGTATCAAGACAGTTTCCTATATCATAAAAATATCTTGAATATCATGGCATATTGTGCTGTGCTCAGTTGCTCAGTAGTGTCTGACTCTTTGGGACCCCATGGACTGTAGTCTGCCAGGCTTCCCTAACCATGGGGATTCTCCAGACAAGAATACTGGAGTGGGTTGCCATGCCCTCCTCCAAGGGACTCCCCAACCCAGGGATCGAACCCAGGTCTCCTGCACTGCAGGTGGATTCTTTACCATCTGAGCCACCAGGGATATTGAAAGTGAAAGTGAAAGTCCGTCATTCGTGTCTGACTCTTTGCGACCCCATCAACTATACAGTCCATGAAATTCTCCAGGCCAGAATACTGCAGTGGGTAGCCTTTTCCTTCTCCAGGGGATCTTCCCAACCCAGGGATTGAATCCAGGCCTCCTGCATTGCAGGCGGATTCTTTACCAGCTGAGCCACAAGGGAAGCCCTATACCAGGGATATTGGGCTTCCTCAATTACCTTGCCAAATCTGAGTAGAGATGTATAAATATGTACTGACTTCCCTAAGTATGTAAGGCTGTATACTAGCATGGAGAATATCCAGAAATAGAAGACACACACTAACTGCTAACACAGAGCTCATATTCTAATTAAATAGGAGTTATACAGTGTGTTAAAACAGCAATATAAGAAGAAAGGTAGCTGACAGTAACAATGTAGGATTTAGAAAACAGCTTCCCGAAACTCCTGCAGTAAGGATCACAAATTCAAATGCCCACAAAGGCAGTGAGTTACAGAGGCGGCAGAGGACTGGGTCTAAGGCAGGCACTATTAAGCTTAAGCTGAAGCTAATGCCCTGAGGAAAATGTAAGCCCGGTGTTGCCAGGTCTTCTGCTTTTTCAACAGAAGCCAGAAACCCTAAGTTTTATGTGAATTCTATTTTGAAATATTGGCAACAAATTAAAGAAAAAAAAAAAAAAAAAACATATTGTGGGAGCCAAATAAAACACAGTTGTGGGCCAGATTTGACGTATCAGCCACCAGTGTGTAACCTCTCCTCCAGAAGCACATGACCGACTCAATTTCTGTGTGGTAACTCTTGAAATGGACCACAGATACACTGGCACAATTCATACCTTAATTGCAATGAAACCCTAAAACTGGACAAGCTCACTTACATCCATTCCACAGTTAACAAACATTAATGAAATCCCTGATATCCCCAAACAAGTCACTCTGTCCTGGTACTCTAGTGACATCCCCTCTGACCTAGCTCAGGTCTTACCTCTCACCTAGTCTATGGACTTGGTTCCCAAAGACTCCTTAGGTTGAAGATGACTTAGTAAAGACATCCATGACCCTATCACCTTGAGATGGACAGGTACACACTGCTATATTTAAAATTAACAACCAACAAGGACCTACTGTGTAGCACAGGGAACTCTGCTCAATGTTATGCTGCAGCCTCGATGGGAAGGGAGTTTGGTGGAGAACAGATACATGCATATGCATGGCTGAATCGCTCTGTTGTGCTCCTGAAACTACCACAACATTGTTAATAGGTTACATGCCAAAATAAAATAAAAAGTTGGGGTTTGTTGGGTTTTTTAAAGAATCACACAAAAGCATAAAAAGAAAAGAAAAATCAATACACAAAGTTCATCTTGCCCTAAACCAAACTTTCTGACAAAGACTGCCAGAGGCAGTAAAGTTAAGACAGGACTTCCTGGAGAGGAAAGGGGAAGCCTGAGGAGGCACACTTTATCAAAACTATAGAGGACTGTTTTACAGATTGAATGAGCACCTGCAGAAGGAAAACTCCCTTGTTTGATTCAATAGGCTGAAGGCAGGAGACACATAATGTCTTTGAGTAATGTCAAGATGGATCAGATGGATTACCATCCTGATCCATTCACCTTCAAGTTCCCTCATTAGTAGCCAATGACTACCATTAATTTTTCCAGTAGATACAGCAAATTAGTGGTGTTCTACCATTAGTTATAATTTTTAGAAAAACTACCATTAAAAAAAAAAAAAGCTTTCCCTCATGAGCTATTTGGTCATTCTGTTATTAGTTAATACAGAATTATTTCCATAAATTTACCACTTTGCAGAATAATGAGTTCATGCCACAGTAATCTCCAAAGGTGACCAAAAGATAAACTTATAAGACATTTAAAAATTAATTATCCTTTTATTGAGATATAATTCACATATCATAAAATTCACCATCTTAAAGGGTACTCTTCAGTAATTTTTACTATATTCACAAAGTAGAAATGATCACCACTACTTAATTCCAGAACATTTTCATGACTCCAAAATGAAACTCTATATACATTAACAGTCATTTCCCATCTTCCCGCACTAGGCAAGACTTTCTGTCTCTATGGATTTGCCTATTCTGGACATTTCACATTCGTGCAACCTTTTGAAATGAATTTCATGAAAGCATGAATTTCATGCTTGCATTCTCAAGGTTCACCCACGTTGTAGCATTTGTCAGCATGTCGTTCCTTTTTGTGACTGAATAATATTCCCGTTTATGGATATACTACATTAAAAAAATCTACTCATCATTTGATGAACACTGGGTTGTTTCTACTTTTTGTCTATTATGGATAATGGTGCTATGAACACTCATGTACAACTTTTTGTGTGAATGTTTTCACTTTTCTCGGGTATACACCAAGAAATGAACCTGCTGGGCCATGTGGTAACTTTATGTTAACCTTTTGAGAAACTGCCAAAGTGGCAGCACCATTTACACTCTTACCAGCAGTATAAGAGGATTTCATTTTCACCAGTTCTCCAAATCTTTCACAATAATTGCTATTGTTCATCTTTTAAATTACAGCTATCCTACTGGGTATGAAATGGACGGCTCACTAAGGTTTTGACTTGTATTCTCCCGATGCTTTTGACTTGCATTCCTCAATGCTGCTAAATCTTCCCATTTACTGAGGCCTTCTTTAATTTCTTTGAACAATGGTTTGTAAGTTTCACTGCACAAATCTTTTACTTCTTTTGTTACACTATTCCTAAATATTTTATTTTTGATGTTTCTATAAATACACATGTTTTCTTAACTTCATTTTTGATTATTTATTGGTAGTGTACAGAAATACATCTGATTTTTGTACACTGATTTTGTGTCCTACAACCCTGCTAAACTTGTTTATTAACCCTAAGTGTGTGTGTGTGTGTGTGTGTGTGTGTGTGTGTGTGTACTTCTTAGGATTTTCTATATATAAGTGCGATCAAAAATTAGAAATAGTTTTGCATCTTCTTTCCAATCTGGCTATTTATTTCTTTTTCTTGCCCAATTCCCCTACCTACAATCTCCAGTACAATGTTCAATAGATGTGACAAGAGTGGATATCTTTGTCCTATTCAAAATCTGAGGGTAAAAGCTTTCAGTCTTTTACCATTAAGTGCATTGTTGACTATGGATTTTTCATTGATAGCCTTCATCAGATTGAGAAAGTTCCCTTCCATTTCTAGTTTATTAAGTGTTTTTAACATGAAATAGTGTTAGATTGTGTCAACTGCTTTTTACCTCTGCTTAAATGATCATGTGGTTTTTCATTCTTTATTCATATATTAATTGACTTCCATATGTTGAAGTATATATACTGTTTTTAAAATGTAGATATTATTCAACATAGTGTTTTAAAAAATTATTGTAAATGTAGACCAAAAAACTAGCATGAAGACTACATGTTACTTAAGCTAGAACAGTGTCCTTGTTTCTGTGTGATACTATTAATAGTTGAAGAATACCTGTTTTAGGTACCCTTTTTAATTTTCTAACAGTTCACCCATACTTTCTGTCCCTGTTCATTGTTGTTTGGTCTCTAAGTCATGTCCAACTCTCTTTGCGACCTATGGACTGCAGCATGCCAGGCTTCCCTGTCCTTCACCATCTCCTGGAGTTTGATCAAATTCATGTCCATTGAGTCAGTGATGCTAGCTAATCATCTCATTCTCTGCGGCCTTCTCCTTTTGCCCTCAAGCTTTCCTAGCATCAGGGTCTTTTCCAATGAGTAGGCTTTTCACATCAGATGGCCAAAGTATTAAGTTTCAGCTTCAGCCCTTCCAATGAATATTCAGGACTGATTTCCTTTAGGATTGACAAGTTTGATCTTCTTGCAGTCCAAAGGACTCTCAAGAGTCTTCTCCAGAATCACAGTTTGAAAGCATCAATTCTTCAGTGCTGAGCTTTCCTTATGGTACAACTCTCACAGCCATACAGGACTACTGGAAAAACCATAGCTTTAATTAGGCAGGCCTTTGCCAGCAAAGTGATGTCTCTGCTTTTTAATAGACTGTCTAGGTTTGTCATAGCTTTCCTTCCAAGAAGCAACTATCTTTTAATTTCATGGCTGCAGCCATAATCTGCAGTGATTTTGGAGCCCAAGAAAATAATATTTATCACTGCTTCTACTCTTTCCCCTTCTATTTGCCAAGAAGTGAAGGGATCAGATGCCACGATCTTAGTTTTTTAAATGCTGGGGTTCAAGCCAGCTTTTTTACGCTCTTCTTTCACCTTTATCAAGAAGCTCTTTAGTTCCTCTTGACTTTCTGCCATGAGAGTGGAATCATCTGTATATCTGAGGTTGTTGATATTTTTCCCAGCAATCTTGATTCCAGCTTGTGATTCATTCAGCCCAGCATTTTGCATGATGTACTCTGCATATAAGTTAAATAAGCAGAGTGACAATACACAGCCTTGTCATACTCCTTTCCCAATTTTGAACAAGTTAGTTGTTTTATCTCCAGTTTTTAACTGTTGCTTCTTGGCCTGCATACAAGTTTCTCAGGAGACAGGTAAAGTGATCTGGTACTCCCATCTCTTTAAGAAGTTCCCACAGTTTGTTGTGATCCACATGGTCAAAGGCTTTAGCGTAGCACGTCCTCGTTCAGTCTAAAGCTAATGAGGAGGAGAACTAAGAAGTACAATTGAGAAAAAGTCTGTGACTAACTGACAAACTGCATCATCAACTCCTAAAACACTGATAGTAAACACTAATGTGAGTCACAGATGTTAAATCTTAACATGGGTAATGAAAAAGTTCATATACAGTGATAGCATATTTTGAAAAACTCACAGCAGGAATGGCCATGAAAACAGTCCTGCTTATTAGCAAGGAAGGACCAAGGAGAATGCAAATTTAAAGGAAAGGAATGATAGAAAAGAGTAAGTTGAGATAAAGTTAGAAAGGGACAGAATAGAATGGTTCCCAAATAACTCTAGCTATAATCAATCCTTATCACAAGCAAAATACCAGAAAACCTGTTCCCTTACTGCCATCACACCCTCAACATACGGCTCCTAGAGATTTGGTATTTGGCTACAAACTGACAACTGCTAAAGTTTTTCCTGAGTACATACGCTTTTTCTTTCCTTTCTGGTACGAAGAAGTTTTCATACAGATCTGTAAGATACAGAAGAGCTAGGTAAATGAAAATAAGGTTGCACAAAGCAGTGTGTGTGTGTGTTTCTGAGTGTGTGAATGTGTGTGTATTCTGAGTGTGTATGTATGCATGTGCACATATGTATGTCTGTGTTAGTCACTCAGTCATGTCTGACTCTTCACAACCCCACAGACTGTAATCCATCAAGTTCCTCTGTCCATGGAATTCTCCAGACAAGAATACCAAAGTGGATAGCCATTCCCTTCTCTAGAAGATCTTCCCGACCCAGGGATCGAACCAGGGTCTACTGCATTGCAGACAGATTCTTTACTGTTTGAGTCACTCGGGAAGCCCTATATTATACATTTTTCTTATACGTTTGTATTTTCTTATATAACATGAATTTCTTCAATAATAAGAATGCTGCCTTAACAAATATTTAAAAATATGAATGAAGAACCTACCATGTGCAATCACTATGTGGTCTGATCATTTACATATCATGTATCTTCACTCTTCATGGACAGTCATGTCCTTGAGGGTGGAATTATGAAATATTTTGTCTAGTGCACACAGTGCCAGTTTATCCTAAAAAGAAATCTTTCTGAAAAAATTAAATGGGATTTTGATTCTAATTCGCCTTCCATCACTTCTTAGCCATGGACCTTGAAAACAACATCTAAAACTTCAAGTCTCAAATCCCTCATCTGCAATCTAGGAAAACCGTACTAGGATTTCTGGTCCTATGATTAGGGGGAGGGTTAGCCCTGACTGGAATTTGGAGTGACTTTCTTCCAAAATAACAAGACACTTTTCCCACAACAGGAGAAAAGAAGAGACAGAGCTTCCAGTAGCCCATACATCACCTATGGGTGAATTAAGGAAAAAGCACTCTTCCTGTGAGTGAATAAAACTCCACGCCATGGCATGTAGAGCATGGCTGGGTTTCAGCACCGCACAGCTCTCAGCCTGGCACCCTTGCAGCAAGCTTACAACCACCAGAGGGCCTGCAGACAGTGCCAACAAGGGCACAGAGTGCACAGGGCAGCACTGCTGGGAAGATCTGAAAGGCCCTTTGTTCTCCTCTGAAACCCACTGCATACTGTAAACCAGAGGTGGCCCAAAGAGATGCAAAGTCAGATGCACTGGATAGAAATATAAACCTGGTGTGGGTCTTGGCAGGGCCCTAATGTGGCCTACTCAACAGAGCTTCCAGGCAAACAAAAGGATGCGTTACCTGTCCAGCAATGAGGATACAGGGAAGAAGATCAGGCATCTGAACATAAAAAAGGGAATGCCCAGAAATGTCTCCAATCCCAAAACTTGCCTGGAAAATTCTCAGTTTCCATGGGTAAACACACCTAGAAAATTACGTTTAAAAATTGTAATTTTTAACTAAACAAGCATCATCTAACATATGTGTTGAAGATTATCACTTGCCACCACCTTTACTCATATTTCTCTATTCTGAGCCACCATCATCACTTGGCAGAATTATTACAATATCTTCCTGAGTGGTTTTCCACCTCCCCTCACCTCACAATCAAGACTCCATTTTTCACTCCATCAGTCAAATCCAAGCACCCCCCTACTGTGAAACTCTCTCAGGCAGGATTTCTCAACAGCAAGCATCAAACCCCAGACACCAACGGTGGCTGCGGCTCCTTCATCCATTTGCAGACTCGGATGAGACTCGGCCTCATGTGGCACTGGATCTGGCTTCTCTAGCGGCTGCTCAAGGGTTGTGCCAACACCTGCCCGCATTGTGAACTTTGACCAGCAGAGACAGAGGGTGGGACTGTTCCCAGAGCTGGTAGTTTCACACGGCCTGGCTAGAAGAAGCACCACACGATGAGACAAGGAGCTCAGTTTTCCTCCAAGTTAACCTGTAAGGCCTGCTTGTTAATGTCTTTTCTCACCTCACTTCCCAACATTCCTGCTGCTTTGGGTTTGTATCATTCAATAAAAACTTAGCACCTAGGCTACATCTTCAGCTCTGTTTTCAGGGGGACAGGTCAAAACCCTACAAGATAAGGAAGATGTACTTATTCACTACATTTCCTGAAATATGCAAAATGTTCCCCAATAATATCACAGATTCTGATTCACAAATAATAGTGTGTGTTCTTGGAAAGTTACTTCTCCTCTCTGAAACTTGTTTTTCTTATCTATAAAACAGGGGTTCTAATAATAGAATCTACCTAGCAGGATTATTCCAAGCATTAACTGTGGTAATGTAATTCTGCCAAGCACAAGGAAAACAGTCAATGAGACAGTCATTATTATGATTATGTCTTACTTATCCTTGTATTTCTAGTGTTTAACATTTTGCAATAATACATTTCCCCTGCATTTTAAAAATGCCTAATAGGTGGTAAAGATGGAGAGATGTGTGTGGTCTTAATACAGATTAAGAATCTGTACAAATATATACATGAATGCTTCTTAGAAAATGTTCCTTTACTGCAAAATTAAAATTAAGCTTGTTTTACCTTTTTTTTTTTCCCCATCTAACCTACCAAGAAAAACAATTAGGTCAAAAGTACAGATGGAGTCACCTTTACGAACAAGATATATTCCTGAGAAGATGTGTACAAATAAGATTTTTCTAAATCAAACCATATTTCACACACCGTCAGGAAAAAGCACTCTTTAAAGAACTTTACACAGAATGCTACAGTGAATTGTTTTGTAAAACGAAGACTTCTTCACATTCATTATGTTGACAGGGTACTGGGGTTACCTTAGATCAGGCTCTTACATGGGAGTATGGATCATTATAGCTGTGATGTTTATTTCTTCTGGTAAACAAACAAACTGAATAGAAACAAAAAGATTCCTTTATAACCAGTGTTAAAAGGGAAGATTCCTCCCAAATAAAACTATATATAAGCACTTACATATATTTGTGCAGGCTATTAAGGGTATATGTGAGTAGTACACACATGTAAAAGCCGTATAGAAAAAAAGAGAGAACATATTGGAATACTAAAAATTATTATATCTGTATGGTAGTTAAACAGGTGACTTCTCCTTTTATGCTTTTATTTTCAAACTTTCTGCAGTGCACATGTGTTACTGTTTAAAAGGTCTTTTCAGAAGACTTTTCCAAAAAAATGATTCATTCATTTCTAATACTTTTAGTTTTGCCAGTTGGAAAAGTCGCTGGGTTTCACTCTCTGGAAGGCCTTTCACAGAGAACATTTGTCTGTACTTGTGGAATGAATGGAGTAAAGAAAACAATACTGGGGTTTCTGGCAATCAGTTTTATGATCTCTACTCTTCCTGACGGTCAAGCCACATTCCTACCTGCCTCTCCTGACTGTATACGGGTATTGCTCTGTTTTCCTGTAAATGCAAAAGGTAAACACCGTGTCCTCAGGAGTAGTTAGGCAATGCTCCTAGGCAGGATTGCAGACATTTACCTTTCTTACAGGAAGACCTACAGTTTTCCAGGCAACAGTTGGCAACCTTGAGGATTCCTCTTTACACTGGGAGTCTGTGCCCTGGGCTACACTGCAATATACTGACTCTCAATTAGAGGCTCATCAGAGAGTCATGAAATGGTGTGTGCAGCTCGCTGATTGGGAAATCTGCTTTTCTAGTAAATTCTCTTATTCTGCAGATCTAGCTTCTTTTCTCCTCTCCCTTTACTAATCTTCTTTTTTTTTCTAATGACACAGGCAAGTGCCTGCAAACCACAGGTTAGTGTCCTTTATTCCATAAGGCACAGTGATGCAGGAAAACAATAAAATCATGGTGTTTTCTCCAGTCAGAAAGAAAAAAAGGTTAACGTTTACTTTCTTAAATCCAACAACTGTATTAGGTATTGCCAACAATCTTATAATTCTCAATCAAAAAGTTTTTGGATATATTGCAAAAAACAAAACAAAATAAGCGACTCAACATTTAACCTCCATTTTAATCTTTTGTGATTGTCTTTTTCACCTTTTGATAGAGTATATTTCCAGCATTCACTCAACACACTGATACCCAGGGCCTACAACATCCAAAAGAAAGACACATTGAGATACTCAAAGTTGTTTTGCTTCCAGCTCAACATCAAGTGGAAATCAAAACATCAAATGAGATATCACTTCATACTTGTTAAGATGTCTATTACCAAAAAACCCAGAAAATAACAAGTGCTGGTGAGGATGTGAAGAAACCGGAACTTTTGTGAACTGTTGATCGGAGTATAAAACAGTGCTGCCATTGCGGAACACAGTTCCTCAAAAAACTAGACACAGAATTAGTATATGATATATGCAAATGACTTGAAAGCAGCGACTCAAACAGTTACTTGTACATCAATACAAGTATACAAGATCACTACAACATTATTCTCAACCGCCAAAGAGAAACAGTTTAAGTGTTCATCAACAGGTGAATGAATAAACAAAATGTCAAATATCCACACAATGGTATTTCATTCAGCCTTAAAAAAGAATGAAATTACGATACATGCTACAACATGGATGAACCCTGAAAACACCACGCTAAATGAAATAATCCAGACACGAAGAACAAATATTATATGACTCTACTTACATAAGGTGCCTAGAATAGGCAAATTCACAGAGACAAAAAGTCGAACAGAGACTACCAGGGGTTGGGAGGAAAACGGTGGAGGGGAGTTATTATCCAGTGGGTACAGAGCTTCTGTTTGGAATGATGAAAAAGCTCTGAGAATGGAGTGGTAATGACTGTGCAACACTGTGAATATAATTAATACCACTGAAATGTATAGTTAAAATGGTTTTAGTTTTTTTAAAAAAGATAATTGACAATTGAAACAAAAATAATAACAATGTAGTGTGAATTTACAATATACATAAAGCAAAATCTATCCTAAGAGCACAAAGATTGGGAGGAGAGAAATGGGAGTACATATTGCTAAGTTCTTAAACTTTAAAGGAAATGGTAAAATATTACTTGAGGACAGACTATGATGTTGAAGATATATATTAATACTATAAACTCTAAAGCAAACACTAAAATAATAAAACAAAGAGTTATGGCTAATCAGCCAATACAGGAGACAGAATGTAACTGTAAAATACCAAGGGTCAAAATGTAGCTTGACTCAAGGATTTATCCCTTGGAGTAACTCCTTAACAAAATGCAGTACATATTTTTTATCATTCACTGAAAGGTTAGTTTATTAAAATCTACTCATAAGTGTAATTAAGTCAATGAAAATAAATGACAAATGCACTTACTGCCCAGACTGGGGATGTAAAGCCCAGAATCGCGGCCTTAGTTCCATCAGCAACATAAGGGATAATAATTTCTCCCAGACGTGTATCTCTGAACAAGGCTCTAAGGATATTTAAAGCATGAACCTAGAATAAAAAGTTCAAAATTAGTTGTAGGCTGAAGACCATGGTAATTTCAGATCTGTATATATCCAGTAGCAAACAAAAAATTTACCAAATTACAGGAAGAAATGAATAATTCACAAATAAAATTGATTTTTAATAAAACATGCCTAATAATTGATAAATCCATTTTTTTAAGTTAGCAAGATTTGAACAATGCAATACAAAAGCCTGATCCAATGGACCTATATAAAATCCTATACCTAGGAAATACAGGCAATACATTCTCTTCAAGCACACATGAAACATTTATTTTTAAAATGGCCTCAAACCTACCACAAGTAAAGCCTCAACAAGCACTAAAAAAATTAATTTCTTACAGATTATGCTCTGATCATAGTGCAATTAAGTTACAAATCAGTTTCCTTACATACTTTAAAAACTGACACATTTTAAAGCACAGTCCAAGAAAACAAATATTTAGAGGTGGATAATAATAAAGATGCTACACATTGACACTTGTGTGATGCATTTAAGTGGAATCTAAAAGAAACATACACCTTAAATGCATCTATTTAAAAAAAAACTATCATATATAGAAAGGATAAAAACAAGGTCCCACTGTATAGCACAGGAAACTATAATCAATATCCTATGATAAACCATAACAGAAAAGAAAATAAAAAACTGTATATATATAAAACTGAATCACCTTGCTGTACAGCAGAAATTAATAAAACATTGTAGATCAGCTATAATTTTAAAAATTGGAAAATATGTCCAATTAAGACAACAGAGAAAGAACAATAAATTAAAAATTGAAAAAGAAAATTTAAAAGATTCGAAAATTTTAAAATCAATGACTTAACTATGAGCATTAACAAAACCAAAAGATGATTCTTTGAAATAGAAACAAATCATGAGACTAACCAAGAAGAGAGAGAAGAAAATAAACAATGCCATGAATACTAAAGAGGACATGATTAAAGGTACATCAGAGTTAAAAAAACAAAATGTACATCAGAGTTACAAAGGTACATCAGTTATAAACTGACCAGTTTCCTAGTCAGAAAAATTTAGGGCAAAATGAACAATTTTCTAGAAAGCAGAACTAATCAAGCCAAATTCAAGGAGAAATGGAAAAGCTATAGAGACATTACCATTATATAAAGGAAATCAATAGTTAAAAATCTCCCACATAGACCAAAACAAAAGCAAGACACCAAACCCAACAAAATAACACAAACATTCATACACACAAAAGACCCACGTGACTTTATAGATAATTTCTACCAAATATTCAAAGAATAGATAATTCCAATCTTACTTAAACCATTAAGAGAAATGCCCAAGTTTGTTTCAACAGTCCAGTAGCCTGGCTATTAAATAGGCTATCAACTTTAAAAAAAAAAAAAAAAGAGGTAGGGACAACTACTTTGAGAAATGGTATCTATTAAAGGCTCAACCTGTACATACCCAATAACCACTCCTAAGTATCTACTCCAAAGAAATGTACATATATGTTCACCATTAAGCATGTAAAAGAATGTTCTTAAAAGCACTGTTCTTAATTACCTCAAATTTAAAACTATCCAAATGTTCACAACAGAACAGATAAACAAATTATATACTGAAAAGTGAAGGTATTAGTCTCTCAGTCGTGTCCGACTCTTTGTGACCCCATGGTCTGTAGCCTGCCAGGCTCCTCTGTCCACAGAATTCTTCAGGCAAGAATACTGGAGTGGGTTGCCATTTCCTTCTCCAGGGAATCTTCTCAACCCAGGGATCGAACGTGGGTCTCCTGCATTGCAGGCAGATTCTTTACCAACTGAGTCACTGCTGCTGCTAAGTCGCTTCAGTCGTGTCCGACCCTGTGCGACCCCATGGACGGCAGCCCACCAGGCTCCCCCGTCCCTGGGATTCTCCAGGCAAGAACACTGGAGTGGGTTGCCATTTCCTTCTCCAAAAAGTTCTAATTACATACTACTACATAGCAATGAAAATGCATAATTCACAACATGTATGATATCATAAACAAAATGTCAAAAGAAATTCTATCAGAGTATAGAATGTATGGCTACATTCATAAGAAGTTTTTTAAAAAAACAGGTAAACCTAAGGTGTTAAAACTAAGTTAGTGGTTATACTTGGGGGAAAGGTGCTGCTTAGAAGGCAGTATGAGTGGGCTTTCAAGTGCTAAAATGTTTCCCTTCTTGCTGAAGTGTGTTCACTCTGTGAAACTTTGTGGAGGCAAACATTTGTACACATCTCTGTATGCTTAGCATAATTCAACAAAAAACTCTCACATAAAAAAAGGACAGATACAGCATGAAAAAGGAAAAGCACAGCTTAATATCAGTTTCAAATCCAGTGAAAACATGTGAAATAAATTTTTTTTCAAATTTTTAAGTGAATCTAGCAACGTGTAAAAAAATTAACCATTTCAAAGTTAGGAGTTCATTGTCTTATTGTAAAGGTCATATTATATTAAAAAGTCAACATAATTCATGATATTTGCAAATTCTAGAAGAAAACATTTATCTCAAAAATGCTTAAAAGCGTTCAATAAAATCTAATTTCCTTGAAAAGAGGAAACCTACAGCAACTATCAGAAACAACCCAAGGATGCTGGCTATCTCTATTTCTATACAGAACTATTACTACGTGCCACCCAGCAGTTAAGAAAATTTTTTTAAAGAATCAGGAAAGGAAAGCAAATTTAGCATTACTTATGAAGGATATGATTATCTATAAAGAAAATGCATGGAATTTACAGATAAGTCATTAGCTGTATTACAGCAATTTAGGCAGGTGACTGAACATTTCACAAAAGATCTGTAAGACTTTTATGGAAAATTATCTTTTAATGTAATGAAAAACATTAAGAAAGATCTGAATAAATGGAGATATAAAGCCATCTGCATGAACTGAATCAAAAAAAGAAGTCATTTTTCCCAAATAATAAATTTAAATTCCAACCAAAATTCAAAAGGGCTTTCTGGGTGAACTTAACAAGCTGATTCTAAAACTTTTATGGCAGAGCAATGGGACAAGCACTGCCAAGGTAATTCCAAAGGGGGAAGAAAAGGAAATTCATTCTATCAGATATCAAAGCTTATTTAAAAAAAATACAGTAAATAAAATAGTGATTTAGGGACAGACTAACATAATAGAGCACAGAAACAGACACATATGTCGACAGAAATAGTATTTGAGATAAATGGTGTTAGTACAACAGTACAAGAGTAAAGGTGCATTATATAAAGAAAATATGAAATATCTTTCTGACTTGGTTATGGAAGGCTTTCTAAAACAATATCCAAATGCACAAACCACAAGGGCTGATATATTCCATTTTATTAAAATTTAAAACTTCTGGGCAATAACAATAATAAGCAAAGTGAAAAGAAGCAATAGACTGAGAGAAGACGTGTAATTCAAATAACAAAAAAGGAAAAAAAAAAAAATCAGGAAAACAATTTTAAAACAACAACAAAAAACCCAACTCCTGCCAGACAAAGACAACCAAGTTAAAGGTAGGCAAAGTCTTTAAAAAGGCAATGCACAGAGGTTATCCAAAAGACTAATAAATATACAGAGAGTTGTTAAAGCTACCAGTTGTCAGAAAAATACAAATAAAACTGGGGAACACAATAATTTCACACCAAGCAGAAAAGAAAACATTTATATATAGTGAAACTCGGCTCAGAAATTAAAATGAACTTGGAGCTCACTAACCTTAAAATATGTTGATTGGAAAAAACCCAAAATAAAACAATGTGTAGATAACACAATTCATATTCAAATAGGAAAAAAAAAGCTCTTAAAGAATGAAAAACACGCATGAAATTTTTCGTTTAGTGATTTATAGCTGAGAAGGAAAAAAGGGAAACAGAATATGGAGGCATCTAGAGTGTATTCAAACTGTAATGTTTTACTTCTTAAACTTGGAATTGGTTTTATGGATGTTGCTTAGTCGCCATACACTTTTATGTGCTGAAATATTTCAGATACATTAAAAAATATAGAGAAATAAACCATGGGAGAAAAGTAGCAAAGCAAATCATCTAACACCTAGAAGACTGGTCAGAGATGAAATATTAAATTTTTACTGATTTAATAAAAATGATCACTAATGGCAATGACTTTGAAGCCAAGTAAGGTAATCAAAGCACTCTTAAAAATCAAATGCCACTATTTTCAGATGTTCTTATTAAACAATAGTATTTTTCTAACTCGTAGTCTAAAAAGTGGAACCAGTTATATTTTTCACATTTTAGGGGGGAAAAAATCTTAAAGTGATTTCAGATCATTTCTGAAAGATGATCTGTAACTTTTCATTTAAAACTTTCAAAGAATTTTTACATCATACAGTCACAGGCCACTATGTGACATGTGTTAATAAACCCTATCCTTTCCCACTGGCCCACTTTCTGGCCCATGGGCTTCCCTTTAATACCTCCCACAGGCTCTGACATAAAACCATACGTACTTACTGTACTTGACTGTAAACTTCAGCTCTCAGTCTGTTCTCTACCTAACATGGGCCTCCACCAGGTGGGCAGGAACATCCTACCACGAGGCATTGGCTGAGAAAGCCTAGACAAGAAGTTTCTGACAGGTGTGTACTACCATGGAGTGGGGCGGAACTGTGAGGAACACTTAACCCAACTTCATACACACAAATAAGTATATACTTAATCCAACGTTAGCAGTGACAAAAAAGGACTAAGAATTAGCTAAAATTAAAATGTGACTATACCAAAAGCCAGACACTACATTTTAGGGGACAACCCAACTGCTAAATTTTAAAATATACATCAACTCAAAGCAGCACACACGAAATCTGAAAGTGATAGCACATTCATTTTTTAATTTTTAGATACAATTGTAATATTGTAAAATACCTTGTCTAAGTCAAATGTTTTCACTAGAGTTAAAAAACAGACCATCTTGGCTAATCTATACCAACTACAGCAATGGTTTATTTTGTGGACTAGAAAAACCAAACCAAAAGTAACCTCTCCAAATAAGCTTCAAATGTCTGTCTTATCTTCAGGGGCTCTGCATCTTTGACAGATTTTTTAAATTTTCTTTTTTAAGTACAGCAAAGATTTAAACCACTGACTTCCTAGCAGAGTTTGTGTATTTGCATTATTACCTTGGGGACTGTGCTTTGTGAGTCATCTGTAGGTCCAGCCAAAGAGATTAACTCTTTCATTGTTATTTTCAACAAATCCATTTTGCCTTTCTTAGGTTCGGATGCCAACAATGCCTATGGAAAAACAACAAAGAAATTATCAGGACTATTATTGTATATACACCGGTCTGCTATTCCCCAGAATGGATTCCCCAATGGGGTGTTAAGCAAGTTAATTAAGCTGTGTGACCTTGAGCAAGCAGCTTAACCTCTCCATCCCTCAGATACTTCACCTGTAAAATCAGGTGGTGATATTACAGAATCTCTACGGTTACCTCCAGTTTGGCTTGTTGATTATGTAATGCTAAGAGGCTGAAAACAGCTCCTGTTGATAACTCTTCTAGGACCATAACTGAGTGGCAGGTCTCAGATACAATAAGTTTGAATTATCCAACAAGAAACTTCCCTTTACTTGAAAAACAAAAAACCTCTGGATTAAATTTCTTGTAAGGATGTGGAAACTCCCTGGAGATAGATCAGTTATTCAACTCTTCATGAGAGGACTGGAGGCTGGAGGACTCTCAAACTGTAGCACTGGAAACTCCATGGGACAAAAGGAAATACTATGAACTTCAAAGAGGTCCTATATTTGAATGTTCAAGAGTTGCTTACTTTCTAACATTTTGATAAACATAAAAACAGTAGTATGAAACCACTTGAGGCAATAAAAAGGAGTAAGTACTTCCACATGCTACAATATGGATGAACCTTGAAACATGAGGCTAAGTCAAAGAGGACAAACACAAACACCACATTTTATATGATTCCATTTATACAGACAGAATATAGGTTAGTAGCTGTGTAGGACTGTGAGTAGCCAGAATATTTCATATATATGTAGCTACTGGCTGCCAAGAGTGAAAGCTTCAAGTCATTCAGCTTCTTCTGAAACATTTATAACCCATAAGGAGCAAAGTAAAAATACATAGGCAAAACAGGTTTAAAAAAGAAATTTCTCATAACATATTTATGCTCAGAAAATACATAAACTATCTTTTGACCATTCAAAAAAATTTTATATATATCTACACCAAAGGTAAGCTCATAAACTAAGTAAGCAGTTTTTCTTCCCAGCTAACACCGAGCAGAGCTTTCCACTAGAACAAGAATATCACTTTATTGGTAAAGTTATACTAGGAAAAAGGGGACTTTCCTGAGCAGATTTTTTCTATTAATTTAGATTTTATTCAACCAAAATAAATAAGAAAGCCATATGTGATTACTGATGTGTCTCCTGGGAAACATAGTTTTTTGGTTTTTTTTTTTCCCCCAAGAGCTGTGTGTAGTTATGACATTCTTCTCAAGGCTGGGCTAAGAAAGTACAGTCCTGACCTCTCTATCATTATCACCCAATATGTGATATTAGTTGGGAACCAAGAAATAAGCACACAGCACAAATGTGCAACCAAACCTTGCTGCTGCCTTAACACTTGTTCTCAGACAGACATAAGGGGCAAAAACACACTAGGTCAGAATGAGTTGATTTCTGAAGATCACTAAAATCTACCACCTTGGTGATCTGTGTGTCAAATCAACCTTTCCAACTGGTACCCACTGTCATAAAAAATCATGACTCTGGGAATTTGGGGGAGGAATAACAAAGGGAAGGAAAAAATACTGGGACACTAAAAGACAGACTTCATTTCACTTATTTTCATTTTCTTTTTTTTTTTAAAACTATTCCTAGATTTTATCTTCCTGAATATTAAAGAAAGATCTTTCAGGTCGGGTCTGATTTAGTATTGTGAGGACTTAGTTTTTATTCTTTGGATTCATAAAGGTGATGGCCTCTTAATTTCAACACTGTGGAAATATTTTCCTATCAATTAGCAATATCTGAACATGCTGATATGGAGCAATCTTTAAGGTATAATGTTAAGTAAAAAAAAAAAGTAAGGGGCAAAACAATGTGTGGAATATGCTTTCATCAGTGATAAAAAACAAAATGCATGCACACACACACTCTCTCTCTCATAAGACAGGTGTTCAGGAGGCAGGGTGCCTGGGCTCAGCTCAAGTCTTAGTTCTGCTTTTACTATCCCTATGGCCACTGGCAAGTCACTTACCTAACTTTTCTATGGCCCAATATATGGATGATAATAGGATCTATCTTGTAGGGCTTGAGAAAGGATTAAATGAGAAAACATGTGAAATAACCACTTATAAAAGCTACTATTAGGATTAGGATTATTTCATGCATGGATATTTTGTGGAAGGATTCAAAAGAAACTTTTAACACTGGTTGCCTACAGTCTTAAGGGTCTTTGAAAAGACAGGAAGAATATTCTTTCTAATTGAAAAAAAGGTAGGATGTGCACTTCTGGAAGTGAGGAATGAATGCACCACAGTGATGTCTTCATACTTCACACACAGGTGGAAATCTCTACCACTCTCTGCTCATATTATAAGACTGACCTCTTAGAGGGTTTGTTCCAAGAAGAGATCTGTCACAGGAACACAATGTCCACGCGTTATAACAAAGTATTTGTGAAATGAACTACAGAAAAGACAGAAATGTCCCTTATGCAATACGGTCACTCATGGGTCAGGGGGGTTATTATCAAAAAACAAACAAAACCCCCAGCTATGATCCTGCAAGTAAGCATAATACCTGTATGTAGAAAGGAATTCCAGCACTGCGTCTTGTGGCACAGAGTTTAGACGAAGGATCACAGCACTTAATTTCCTCTAAAACACTCAATAACCACTCTTCCGGTAGCTTTTGCAGACTCACATTAGGGCACCTAAAAGGCATATGTAAAGTAAACATTTGGAATTATCAGGTACCAAAAGGTAAAAGCACAAACTATTGACACACATTAACACTGTTAGGAAAGAACAAAATCCTGGCATTCGGAAGGAGGGAAATTAAAAGTGTCTCACTTTCTACTTTTCACCTCCTTTCTTTTTTATGATGGGTCTTAGGATTTGAAGCTGTGACAGGTTCTATTTCTTACAAAAACACACACAGCACGTGTCTTATCTGTAAATGAGCTTTAATATCTAAGCTTGCACCCACATCCAAAATGTTCTGAAGGTTAACCAAGGACTCACCAATGTTCTATATTGCAAAATTCAAGATTTCCAGTGAGAGGAACATAACCTTATAGTTTATTATAGTTTATAGTCTGCAGTTATAGAAACTATATATATTCAAAGAAAATATATTTTTGAAACTATATTTTAATAAATTACTCTTTGGTTTCTCAAAGTGTAGTCTATTACAAACTAAATTTTCATCCAGATCCTACATAGAATTAATAAAGAAAGTTGTTTGGAAAGAGCCTTAAACATTGTGAAGTTATTTGGACATTACTCTTAGTGAGATTCTGCTCTACTATGTTAACTGTTATTTTAGAATGCAATTTTTTTTCAGCATATGCCCTAATGTGGTGGTTTGGTGGTGGTGGTCTAGTCACTTAAGTCGTGTCTGACTCTTGTGACCCCATGGACTTTAGCCCACCAGGCTTCTCTGTCCATAGAATACTTCAGGCAAGAATATTGGAGTAGGTTGCCATTTCCTCCACCAGGCTATGTCCTAATATGCAATTATATAACCTTATCCTAAGAAACAGCATATTTAATGGTAGATAGACAATTATTTTAGGAGGATAATTGCATTTTTTAAACATTAATACAAAAATAGAGAGATAAAGTCCAAAGGAAAAATACTCTTCTCTTTTTTGAATTGAAGAAGACAATCTGTAGAAAGGTAACTGATTTCTAATTTGTAAAGAGAATTAGAGCTCTTAGAAACATGTGGTTTTGTGTGTGTGTGTGTTTTTTAATTGAAATATAGTTGATATACAATGTTGGGTTACTCTCTGGTGGGGACTTTTTCTCTTTATTTTAGTTTGGTTTAAGAATGACAACTTCAGTTTCTAACATTCCAAATAGCAACTCAAATTTAGTTATGTCTTGCATAGAACAAAATATACATCAATACAACTGCTTTGAAAGGAGGCATTTTTTAAAGTTTGACATGGGCCTGAAAAACATTATTTCAGCCACAGATGTTACAACCAAATCTCCCTATTCCCAGCAGGCTCTGTGATTTTTAAAGGTTTTTCCTTTTAGCCTGCTTAAAATCCGTTACCTCATTCCTGCTTCTTCCCACTTGGCTCCCTCAGCCACAAAAACCAGGCATCAACAGTCTAAATCACAAGATTAGAAGAGATTCAAAGGCAGAACAACCAAACTCAGAGTATGAACCTTGTTTAGATTCCAACTTGAAAAAAACAAATGTAAAAAAGGATACTTTCAAATAATACAGATAGTTATGTATATATTAGATATTATATGATCCCAAGGAATTATTTATAGGATGTGCCAATGGCACTGTGAATGTGGAAGAAAGTGTCTGTATTTTTTAGAGATGCATATAAAGTGCATAGGAGTAAAAATAACATTTTAGGGATATACTTTGTAAAACTTTAGCCAAGGACAATGAAAGGGATAGATGAAGTATATGTAACAAAACTCTGGTAACTGGTGAATCTGGATGATGGATAAAGGTGGTTCATTACATTATCCTTTCTCTCTCTCTCTGTCATGTATATACACACACACACACATATGTGTGTATGTGTTTGAAATTTTAATGTTTTATATGTTTATAATTTATATGTTTGGAAATTTTCATAAGAAATCCATTTATATGTTTGAATTTTTAATAATAAAAATAATCCACATGTTACTTATATTACTGAAGTTACTTTCTGATCACTAGGCGTGTATTAGTATCTTTTACAAATTACGATGAAAACATCTGTTTCACAGAACAATATCTTTCATTTACTACTAACGTTGCCAACTTGGTATAATCCTCACACAGTTGCCCAGTCAAAAGATGAAACCCAAATCCCTAGGAGCTGTTAAATTTAAGTGCTAATGATCCAGTTATGGCTTACTGCCTTTTTTGGCTCATTCTTCATTGTCTTTTAAGTATATTTGGGTTAACTTATACCACAATGGGTGAACAGAGGGGGAAAAAAAAAGAGAATTAAAGCAAAGACATCTTTTTGTGATCTTACCAGCCAAGATTAAAAGCTGGGGTCACAGAGATGAAAAAAGGAAAGACTGTTTGATCTGAAGTTCTCTGTGGATTTCATTGGCCCTTATTTTCTTCCCCACCCCAAGACCACTGGCTTACAGACAATGCTTCAGATGAAGGTTAAGTATTCCTGTAGGAATTCACTAAGTAAGAAAAACACAAGGGGGAAAAGGAACTGCAGGAGATGAGGGGTATTTTCCTATTTTCTTATTTTTCTATCAAGGGCACTGAAATGCTAGCACAACAAATACTAGTTCAGTAATGCCCCCTCCTCAACGCTGTCAATGAGCTTCTCCGGGGCCTCCCTGAGCTGGGACCAGGTGCCTGCCCTAAATGCTCAGGTACATATTTGGCTCAATCTGGTTCATGAGAGAGATATTATCAATTCTCTTATTATTTGCTTCAGTAGGTTTCATTCATTCACTTGGAAAAAGAAAGGTCTAAAAGATCAAAAAGATCTGCTTGGCACTATGCTATGCCCTAGGAAGGGAGAAGTAGAATACAAATTCCAAATTACACTCAATCCAGCAAGCAGGTTCCTTTGGATTTAGAACACATTGTTGTTACTGTTGCTGTTTAGTGGCTCAGTCGTGTCCAACTCTTTGCAACCCCATGGACTGCAGCCCGCCGTGCTCCTCTGTCCATGGGATTTCCCAGGCAAAAACACTGGAGTTGGGTTGCCATTTCCTTCTCCAGGGGATCTTCCCGACCTAGGGATCGAACCCACGTCTCCTGCACTAGCAGGTGGATTCTTTATCACTGAGTCACTAAGAAGCCCTAGAATGCATTACCAGAGTATATTGTTTTTAAGGATTGCCTTCTTAATCATATTTTAGTCAGGTTATCTTTCAGATTCATTTCAATCCTTGAATATCCACCATTAGAGTAGGGCTTAAAATAGTTTTGAAACAAACTGGTGATATGGAAAGAAAGCTAGCTGGAGAATCAAAATTGCCTGCAAGAAATCCACTCAGTAGATAAGCTACTTGTGACTGACTTGAGGTAAACTGTGAAGGTATTCTAACTCCTTTAGACAATTGGGGACATTTATTACCATTAATAAACTATTTTCTTAAATCAACTGAATGACTCACTGATCACCTAAAGAAATTACTTCACCTTCAAACAAAAGCAACTAATTTCACATTTTAAATATGAAATACACTTAAGGCCAAAATATGAAGCAAAATTAAATTATCAAAATTCAATTGCCAGGAAATTAGTTAAGTATAACCTCAACTGAGTAGAAGTTAAGCCTCTACCAATTATCTTCTTTTCCTAAAACAATAACTTACCAAGCTATTATCACTAAGGGTTTTTTTTTTCCTAGCTAAGAAGGAAGTAAATCCTTTCCCTTTCCCATAAACATACGTTCATTTTGTCAGGTTTAACAGCAACTCCAAATGAAAATTCATTCAAATAAGTAAGTTACTGGGTACAGAAAAGCAAACATCAAAAAAAACAAAGCTATTTATTTACTGATTGTTAATAAACTTTTACCTTACCATGGTTCCTTATTTTTCATTTGCTAATTGTTTAGATAATTTTCAATAAGGCAGACAAATGAGTCTGTCTGGGAACAAAACAAGGAGGTGTCCCTAACCTTGAAAGTGAAAGTTGCTCAGTCACGTCCGACTCTTTGCAACCCCATGACTATACAGTCCCTGGAATTCTCTAGGCCAGAATACTGGAGTGAGTAGCCTATCCCTTCTCCAGGGGATCTTCCTGATCCAAGAATCGAACCAGGGTCTACCTGCATTGCAGGCGGATTCTTTACCAACTGAGTTATCAGGGAAGCCTGTCCCTAACCTTAATATATAGTAAATAATGAGTATTTACTCAAGCTCAGCATCATCAGTCATCACCATCATCACCTGAATGAAAATATCTACAAACAATAATTTAAAAAAAAAAATCCAGGGAACACCAGATCCTAGCTCACAAAGCCCTACATATTTGAACAGCCTCATTCAACTTCATCTTATACCATTCTACTCTTTACTCGAAATGCTTTTGTATCCACTGTTCCCATTGCTTGGGAAGCTGCTGCTTCTTGTCATCTGAGCCTTGGCTTACTTTAGTGTAGGGAGAGAGAGAGACTTTTTCTTACACTAAACTTTATCACACCAAGGACACACAAAATTTATCTGACAGTTTATTATTATCTAGATGTCCTTTAAAATACAAACTCCGTGATATCAGGCACAAACTTTGTCCTGTTCACTTCTTTATTCCCAAACACACAGAATAGGGTCTGGCATCCCAATAGTTGGCTCAAATATCTGCTGAATAAACGAACAACTTATGACTTACCAACTCCATTAAGTGTACCATTGTAAGAAACCAGGCTGACACAACAAGAGGGTGTAGCAACTGGAAAGCAAAGTGTAAACAAAAGTGCTTTCCAATGCCAAGAGGAGCCCTTAGAGCCACAGCTGATTCCCCTCCTCAGCTTCCTCAAACAGGAATGAACACATTCAGAAATCTCTACATCCCATGGCCATAGTTCATTCAGGTGATGATGGTGATGACTGACTTTCTACTGAAATCCCCAAGCAAAATAAAATCTGTTAACCTAAATATTACTCCAAGAGAGAATTTTTCCCCAATATTCAAGAACAAAATCAAAGATGGGGTTCAAAACCCTATAGAGGGTTCCAGGGATCGAACCCAGGTCTCCCACATTGAGGCATATTCTATACCAGCTGAGTCACAAGGGAAGCCCAACTAATTGTGTGGCTATGGACAAATCACTTGATTTCTCAATGCCCAAGAATGAAAATAAAATCACTAATAATGAGACACTATTATCTGGGTTACTATTCCAAAGAGAGAGAACAATGACCCTATATTATATAAGTACCCAAAGCTCCTCATTAGACTGTCCCCAAAACACCTCATCATGGCATCACAAGCTACAGTCCCTTATTCAGGTCCTCACATGCCTCTCTTAGTTCTACAGTGATAAATGTTTCAAATTCAGATCCTAATAATTGTCTCTCAGTTCAGAGAAACTCTGGCTTACCACATCACACTCTCAATGGTCAGAGTGTTTCTACCCAGGCATACAGAAGATGTTCAGGAAATCGTGTGCTCAACGAATAAATAAGGACCAACTAGTATTGGTGCCAGCTACCCCATATTAGCTGTGCTTCCAATTAGGCAGATAACTGAAAAACTGGATGTGGAAAAGGAGGGCTAAAAAACCCATAAGGCTCCTCAATGGTGAAGTCACTGTGCTGTGCAGAGAAAAAAACAACAGCCCAACCTAGACTTCTGACTATTCAATGAAGCGTCTGTCTGTTCCCCAGCAAGGAAAGATTACTTCACAAGGAAGTGATTTCAAAACTCCAGAGTTGCTGCTGTTTATGATAATGAAGGAATTGAGAGGTAAAAATGGAACCATGCAAGGCTCCCAAGAACAATGCGACCAACTCTAGTTGTTTGTTTTGGTTCCTCATCACACAATCCAGGGAAAGGTCCCTGAGTAAAGCGGTCCATGGCTGTCTGTGCCAGCCCCATGCGTTCACCAGCCCCAGCCATGGGGAATTCCAAGCCTGCTTTGGTTAGCTAGTGCCTCTCCACTAAAACAGCTGACATCCGCTTTGTCTGAGGCTCTTTTGTTTTACTTCACTCCAGCGTCAAGTTAATGCAAAATACACAGTGTCTTTAATCTGAGTACATCATAAAAATTGTAACTTTCTTACAAGGGATTCAAGGTTCTTCATAAGCCAGTCTCACTAAATGTTATTAATCCACAAAAGACTCCTAAGAGATTGATTTACCACTTCTGAAGGAAGTTTACTAAAAATGTATCCAACATCCCTCAATCTTTCATACCCCAAATCCCCAGACTTTCCCAATCAGAAACTAGTAAGCAGCACTGTACTATGAGTAGAATGGAAATCAAAAAAGGCCTTAGAAAGCTGAATTCTCTTCCTTTATCAAAGGTGACACAGCAGCCTAGAGAGGTTTTCATGGCTTTGCTAGTGTCAACAGAGCTGGTAGGTAGAACTCAGCTCTAACTCATACCTCAATATTCTTTCCTCTACATTCTGAGGGAGGTGGTGGTTAAGGATGGGGATGTGGAAGGAAATCAGATCATTCTGCTTTTCCTGTTTATCAGTCAAGAAATAGTAGAAATTAAAAGAAATAAAATTAAAAGGCTGACAGGAAAGAGACAAGAGAGTCTGGATCTGGTTTGGTTTTTCTCTGCTAAGTGCCATAGCCCAAGTCACAAGAGTCGGACACGACTGAGTGACTAACACTTTCATAGCTTGAGTCTCTACCAAAAGTAACAGAAATGAACAGGCCAGTCCATGGCTGCTTTTTAGGTCTTTGTGTTGTCTTGAGAAGATCACTGAAGCAAATTATTCTTCCATAAACAGATTAGTCCAATTTCTATCCACAAAGCTATCTCACTGGTAGTGGGTAAGGATTCTAAGATAAGCATAAAACCCAGACTGAAATCAAATTACACATGCTGTATACCCAACTAATTGGTCATTAGACTATTTTGTGCCAATAAATCAGGTCCCCTGACTACACAGTGGCTTTCCAATGGTTTATCCATCCACCTAAGGACAGTAACAGAGAGCTATTTTTTGTCGAGTTCTGATTAGTTATATTATGATTGAGAAATGTTACCTTCATTTCCTCAGACTTTTTCTGTAGGGTTATTTTTCCTAATTTAGAGATTTTTCCAAGCTCCTATTATTTCATAAGCTAAATTCTCCAATTCTCCACTCCATTCATTCTTCAGTCAAGTACTGTTTATTATTTCAAGGTTCATGTTTATTATTTCAATTAAATTAAACAGTGACAGATGGGCAGGAAGGTTGTGGGCATGTACATGCACATTTTAAAAAGGGAACACAGCCTTGAAGCATGGAGAAATTTTAAGCCTGAAAAACGATTTGCCCAAATGAGATCCAGTGAGAAAGCTACATATCAACAGAAGCCATCTTAACCTCCCTCTCTACCATCAAATATTGTTGAGGTTTACTGCAGGCTAAAACATCAGGGGCTACTGTAAAGCCTCAGCTGCAGGCACAGGCAATGACAACAATGGCCAAATAGAAATTAAATTACCAGTCGGCAAGCCATAAGGAGAAGGGCAAGATAGGTGGATTTTAAAAAAAAGTGGTTAGATAAATGTGGATTTAAAAAAAAAGTGGTTAGATAAATGTAACAAATTGTTGGTTCTCTTATTTAATGTAACTATTCCCTGAGATCACAAAGGAAAAAATTAATATTAACAACTCTGGGATCTTACTAAAAAAGCTGAGATAGAAGCTATTCACTAAGAACAAGATCCATCTGTTACTGAGTCTAAAATCACTGAGAATTAGTATCAGAACTTTAAAAAAAATGAGTATTCAAAGCTCCAGAAAGAAGGTAACATCTTATGCAACTGTGGGGTGGACTTAAAAATAGAAATTCAAGGATCACAAGTCAAACACACAAAGATTTAGATTTTAAACATTAAGACATTCTAAAAAATTTTAAAAACAGAAAAAACTCATTAAGACATTCTAGTTTTCCTCAAATCCTTCTAATCTACTATAGAAATGGCAGATTTAAAGGACTTTTTTACCTACATAAAGTATTAATATGGCTTCCAAGAGTGGATGACCACTTAATTTGTTCTTCTTTAATTATCGAAACAAGTATACTATCATCTATGAAGCAAGTTGCCAGTCCACGTTCGATGCACGATACTGGATGCTTGGGGCTGGTGCACTGGGATGACCCAGAGGGATGGTACAGGGAGGGAGGAGGAAGGAGGGTTCAGGATGGGGAACACGTGTATGTATACCTGTGGCGGATTCATGTTGATATATGGCAAACCAATACAATATTGTAAAGTTAAAAAATAAAATAAAATATAAAAAAAAATTTTCAAATAAAAATCATAAGATACTCAGAAATGCCAATGGAGATGAAGATAAGGCTGAGAGATTATATATGTATTTTTTTTAATTTAGTATTGAATGACTTTTCCCCAAACCTGTACATTATGTTCTACATTTATTTCTTGCTCAATTGCATATTCTTTAGAGACTTGATCTTTCAGTCTCCAGTAGAGTGAAATTATTTTTTATTATTATATTCCAAAGGTGTATAAGAAGTTTTCTGTTGAATTGTAGTAGTTATAATTAATTCATGAAAGTTGAAAAACATATAAAAATGACTTCTGTCCACCATAACTGTTGATGCCATAAGTCAGCACCAGCATTCTATGACAAAAATCGCTAAATGTCAGCAGTTCAGTTTTTCAAGCCAATAATGTGAGACTGATTGTAATTAGTGCAGTAAATATTCATGGATTAAGCTACATTTCAATAAGCAGAGCAACTCAAAAAAATGAAGAGCAAGACAATATCAAGTACTCATGAACCTTCCTTCTAGATTTAGAATTACAGAACAATTTAATCCCCTTAAGAGTTAAGCTTTTAATTTCTGGTTGAATAAATGAAAGCTAGATTCCCTGGTGTAGCACTCTTCAGTTCATTTTCATTGAAAGAATAACCTGAAATACTAAAGTGACAGCACATAAATAAGCAATATGAATTTCATCAGAAACCTGAATTTACAGTTGTAACTTTAATGCATTAAACCACTAATCAAATGCTTAAGCAGGGAATTATGCATAGGAAGGTGATTACTTTTTTAAAAAGTATATGAATATTTCATAAAATTTTAAACAGAAAGCACCATATTACAAATCAGATTCTTAGAATCTGAGAAAATTAACTCAACATATTAAGTATTAAGTATGTGTGTCTGTGTGTATGTATGTGTGTGCAAGTGCTGCTTTCAAAAAATTCCCAGAAAAGAGAATAGTGTCTGCCACTCCTATTTATTCTTAGATGATTGTTTAATGGTGAAGTCAGTTTACATTTGAAGACCTTCTGAATAATCTTATTAAAAACCAATTCAAACAATGTGGCTCATGTTTAACTCTTCGGTTATTTACCCATTAATCTCTTTAAGTGCTTGCTTCCTTCACACAGCTGTAGTTCAAGAGGTGGCCAGCAGTTGGCCTCCATTTCAGTGGATTTTCATGAAAGTCCAGATTTCTTTCTGCAAACTTTAAAAACGCTGTATGCCTAAATAACTTTTTCATAACTTAAAAGCTTTCAAAAGGATCCAAAAGAAACATATTTTTCTTTTAAAAATAAAAACCAAACAAAAGGAAGCCACACATACTGCAAAGATGTTCTCCGTAAAACATTCTGTTCAGCAGATCTGAGATGTCTCCAAAGGGATCAAGAACCACTTGGTTTTGGAAGCAACAGTTGGGAACTCATAACAGGTTGGTTAAAAGCCAATAGTGACAGCCATGAGGAGCTCTTTAATGCAGATTAGGCTGCAATACTAGGCACTGGGCCTTGTCTTGTCTTCCTACTCCATTTATTTGGAATGCCTTCAATAGTACTTTCGACTACACAATACAGTTGTTGAAAAGCCTCTGTCCCTGGTCTTCTGTTCTTTTCTCCTTTTAAGTTTTTCCCTAAAGACTGCAATCATATTATGATATTTATGAAGAGAGCTCAGAAGATTATCTCCGTTTCTGTAATATCACCCAAACTAATCCATCTCCCAGTTATGACTTAAATATTTTCACCAGGATATGCCACCATCATCTCACACTCAACACATACAAAACAAACTTAGTCGTCTTTATCAAACGAATCCCCTCTTTCAGTCCCCTTGCCTTTGTTAACATCAATTCCACTTTTCTGGTCACTAGGAATTAAAGCCCAGGAACAGTCATGGACTCCCTGGGGACCTTCATTACACACATTCTGTTTGCTTCACGTGGCAGATTCCATTCTTCAAAGATGGCCACCACTATATCTCCCATCCAAATGTACTTCTACAATATGATCTTGCCACTCTACCATCAAACGGTAAAGTTTAAGTCTAATGCCCCTCCCCTTGAATCCAAGTGGCTTTAAGACTCACTTAGAGCCAAAACAATGTAACTGAAGTAATGCTATGAGACTTCCAAGGCCAGGTCAGAAAGGACCATGCAGTTTCTTCCTGGTTCTCTTGGAAACCTCTCTCTAGAGGAAGCCAGCTGCCATATAAGAACTTCAGCTACCCTACGACTGCCATGCTGAAAGGCCACTTGCAGTCCAAACGAGGCCCTATCTTCTAGTTATCCCACCAAGGTGCCATAATGTGAATAAATCTGTTTAGGACCCTCCTGACCAGTTCATCTGTCAGCTGAATACCACCAACTGAATTCAGTAAATACCCCAAGGAGAAGAATCACTCAGGTATGTACTGCCCTAATTCTTGACGCATAAAATCATAAAATAAGAGATGTCCACGGCTTCCCTTCTAAGCATTCAAAATGTCATGTGTAGAGTTGTTACTACATGGGGCTAAACATTAATTGAGATGTCACTTCTTTCCCTCCATTCCTAGAGCCATCATCAAAGCTTGTATCACCTCTGCTCCAGATTATTGATAGCTGATGCCAGGCTCTCCTCACTACTATCTGTCATTACAATCTATCTAACCTAACACTTCCAACGGAAAAACTACTTTGATGTACCAACACCATAACCAACATCAGTCTCATAATGTTTTACACTTGTAGAAAACTTTATAATGCAAAAGGATCTTCATAAATATCTATTTTACTTGATCCATATAAGAAAGACCAGAGAGATCTGTCATTAGGGCAAATAGTCTCTTCCTTACTTTATAGATAAAAAGAGACCAGAGGCTGAGGAGATTCAATTTTATACAATCTCACTGCCAGCAGAACTAAGACCTCATGTCATAGATCATTGTTATTTCTCTATTCTACTTGCCTTCTGAGATCTGTTTCAGATTAAGAAAATGTTCAGTGCCTCTTTCCATCCCAACTATAGCGACTCTGCTTTCTAGGCATCCATAATAAGGCTTTTTCTATTCAACTGGATGTTATTGCCTAGTAACTCTACCACCACCGCGACAATCAGGCTGGCTCACTTACTCACCTAACAATCTGCCAGGCTGATTATAGCCTCTCAGTATTTACTTACAAAGTCTCCTCCTTTCTCCTCCTATCTACTTAAACCTTACTCATGTGTTAGCACAAATTCTACCTCCTCCATTAAGCCCTACTAGCCTATCCCTGTTGCTTTCTCTCTGCTATTCCTACAGAATTTGCAAATTTCGCCCAAATTTTGACAGTTATATCGGATCATCTTGTTCAAGTGTCTTGGTCTCACTTTCCAGGCTCGTATTCAGCTAATACACATCCATACAGACAGCAATGCTGGGTGCTCACAGCCACTGTCTGTTCTGACCAGTCAGTGCCCATGACATACCATTTGTTAAATATTTTGAATTTCATCCCTGCTTATTTCCCCAACTAAACCATAAGCTCTTTGAGAGCAAGAAGCTTGTCTCATAAAGAAGTATTTCAGCCTCCAAACCAAGCATAGGACTAAACACACAGCTAGTGTTCAATACATACATTTGCTAACTGATCTGAAGGGAGTGAAGTGGATTGTGCTGTGAGAAAAAAATATTCTTAAGTCATCTCTACATTGGAAAGAAAGAGTTGCAAAGATAACAAAATATTTTCAAGATCAGCAGTTTAATGTCAGGGACATTTAAAAATGTATCATTTAAAGATATTCTGTGCAGCTCATAACGGTAGAAATGTTTTATAAATGTTTTTACCAGGAGTGTGAAAAAGTGTTTCAAAAATATTCAAGGAGTAGATGTCTTAACGGCCCAAAATAAAATGTTTGCTGAGGCTACAAGGCTGGCAGAACTCTGCTTCATTTCAAAAAGTTTCCAGGCAATGGAAATGTTTTCTTGGAAAATACTACCTTTATTTAGAGAACACTTGCCATGAACACTTAGTCATTAAGTAATTTAAGGTTTCCTCACAAGCTCTTTGGAGGAAATCTATTATATGAATGAATGAAATTATCAGCCAGCACCTATAATGTAAAAAAAAAAATACATTTGGCTAAATATATGAAATCTACCTGAGTATTTTTCCAAGTAAGTGGGAAAATCTTTTATATTTTTTGGTCTATTTACTGTTCTTTTACATTTTTCTACAAGATAAAATTACGAATAAAAACACAAAATCCTTAAGTGTTTCTCTGTCTGTAATGCACACAAATCCAAAAAACTGGAGGGCTTATTTTATTCCACAAGCCAAGTAATTTTCAAACAGACAAAACAGTGATTTCATTCAATGAAAATAAATGTTAAACTTCAAAGCTATTTTTAGTAAGATCTTTGAGTTTGTGTCAAATCACCTTTCAATAAGAGAGCAACTCGGTTTGGACATTTCACTCCATCATCTGCAGTAAATCATACGGTGAAACCTAAGAAAACAATTTCTTCCAAGAGTTTTGAAGCCAACTCTTACTCTTTTAAACATCAAAAGACATAGCTAAATTCTACTTCAAGCACATGGCTTGTACATGTGGTCTTTTTAAAACGTACACAAAGGGATATTTGCTTTGTTTTTACCTGTTTAGGATTTCAGTGAGTTTCACAAAGCCAGTGTAAGCCAGTTCAAATGCTCCTCTGTGCCTGGACTGTAAAAGGTGTTGTTTAAAGTAATCTCCTATTTCTTTTACCTTCAAAACAAAATCAAAAAATAAATACTCAACTTAAGTTTACACTGACAGGTGTATTTATGTCCGTAACCACTTAGAACTCAGGTCTAGATGTCTGTCTAGCACCTACTATGCAACAGTTAATATTTTAAGCATTTTGACACTATCACAATTGATTCTCACAATGAAGCCATGAAAGAAGCACTATTATTATCTCCACTTTACGATGGGGAAAAATGAGGCCCAGAAAGACCAAGTAACTTATTCAAGGTCACACAGCAAGTCGATGGTAGAAACAGTGCATAAACCTAGGCAATTTGGCTCCAGAGCTGACCAAGGTTTAACAGCTACGCTAGACCTGCCTCCCTATGCCAGCTTCACAGACCTTGCTGTTTTCTCTGTTAGCTCACATCATTCAATACCAACAGCAAATCACAAAAAGTGACAACCTTCACTCACCTAGGCCTAGGTGAAATAATTACCTATTTTTTCTCTCTTCAAAAATTTTTTTTCTATTATGGCTAAAATATACATAAATTTTACCATTTTAACCATTCTTGGGTCTACAGTTCAGTGGCATTCAGTATATTCACTTTGCTGCACAACCACCATCTATCTACAGAATTTTTCATCTTCCCAAACTAAAGCTCCAACCTACTAAACAATATTTTCCAAAAATTACCTTTTTATACACATGCGCGCGTGCACACACACACACACAAACGTTAATGGCCATGCAAGATTTAGGGCAAAGGGCACCCTGAAAATTGACAGGCTTCACTCTGAGTCAGAAGCATGGAGCTTTCCAGTATGCTACCCAATCACTTTCCTACATGCTGCCTTTCTCCATGCAAGTTTAAACAATTAACAAATATGACAATATATTTTAAAGAAGACATGACTGACAGTTAGTTGCTGATGAGGTTCTGCACAGCATGAACTGTTAATGAGTGGGTTGATTGTACTTTTATACCATAAGATTTGGTAGCTGATCAGCTTTAGAAAATCAAGATTCTGTATACAACCTCAGTACCTCTTGATCCAGGTCTTCCCAGCAGGTCACAGAATGGTGAAAAAGGAAGCTTACCCCAAATAGCTCACACATGTTTATCCAGAAACAACTTCTACCCTAGTACAGTGACTGTGTTCTGCACACATTAGAGATGATAAACAGTAGAAAGAGCAGTTGAACATGTGACCATGGGCAACTGCCTCAGTCTCCTCATCTATAAACTGGGAATAATAATAGCACTTGCCTCATAGACTGTGCGGAGAAGGCAATGGCACCCCACTCCAGTACTCCTGCCTGGAAAATCCCATGGACGAGGAGCCTGGTGGGCTGCAGTCCATGGGTTGCTAAGAGTCTGCACGACTGAGCGACTTTACTTTCACTTTTCACTTTCATGCATTGGAGAAGGAAATGGCAACCCACTCCAGTCTTCTTGCCTGGAGAATCCCAGGGACAGAGGAGCCTAGTGGGCTGCCGTCTATGGGGTCACAGAGTCAGACACGACTGAAGTGACTTAGCAGCAGCAGCAGCATAGACTGTATATTAAAGTGAGTTAATAAATCTAAAAGCTCAGCATAGGCCCTTAACTTATAAACCCATTCAGTTCAACTTGAGCTCCATATGGGCTTCCAAACAGAGAAAAGGTAACGCCATATTCTAAACTCAAAATATATACAATTATAGAAAGATGGGTGATACATTTAGAGATATAAGAATCAGACATGAGGTCAAGAAAGAACCAAAGAAGCAAGCTACAACAGAAGTTTTAAATCTATTTAAGTTTAAAACACTTCAATATCATCAAAGAGTGGCATGTCGTGCTCTTCAGCTAAAGTTTTCAGGTGAAGATCTGATGATACCCCTAATTTTTAATATTTTTGATAAGCTACATACTACTAGTTGTCACCTGGAGAAGGGAAAGGCTACCCACTCCAGTATTCTAGCCTGGAGAATTCCATGGACTGTATAGTCCATGGGGTCGCAAAGAGTCAGACACGACTGAGTGACTTTCACTAGTTGTCAGGGTAAGCCTTACCCTTTTACCTTCAATATGTAATTTCAGAGTATATTTTGAACAGAATTATCAAGCACTAATTCTGCATTTAACCCCCAAGACAGACCTGTAGCTCAATAACCTTACAAAATAGAACCGAAAGAAATATCAGTTACTTATCTGGTTATGACCATCACTTTCATTACTTGAAAAACTAAAGATTTCTAAGAAGGTGTTTTAAGGCACAAAAAATAAAAACAGGAAGTCACAGAGACGGGGTCTCTCTATATCCTGAATTTTTTTAATATTAAAGACATTAAAACATGCTTCAGGAAAACGAATGTTCCCAGTAAAGTGCTTCTCTGTGGATTTACAATCTAGTTCACAAACAAAGATCAGATGTTCCTTGCTTCCTTTACCTTAATTCCCTTTAAAGGGGCCCAAATCAAAAAGCATATAGATGGTCTCTCTTCTCAACCCTAGGTACTCCTGGTCTCAGAAAACAGTATGAGATTCTAAAGACATATGTGAGAAGTAGACAGTTTTTCTTATTTCAATTTGCACTTTATTTCCCAACAAACCTACCTAGGTAATATCAAGGCTTAATATGAATTTTTCCCTTTAAAGAGAGTATATTTCTATTCATCAGATAGTAAGTACTTCTTTAGCAGTCTGTCAAATGCTCAGTAGCTCAGTTTTGGGTAGACAAAGAACAAAACAAGACGTCTGTCCTCAGAAGGCTTTCAGTTCAGAGAAAACCAATATGCTGGATGGTACCTATCAGGAGCTTAACTGCACTAAGAAATGAAAATTCTTTTTACATTGAAATAAATTATTACAGTAAGATTAATGGCTTGATGTGAAGAACTGACCCACTGGAAAAGACCCTGATGCTGGGAAAGACTGAAGGCAGGAGAAGGGGACGAAAGAGGATGAGATGGTTGGATGGCATCGATGGACATGAGTTTGAGCAGGCTCTGGGAGTTGTTGATGGGCAGGGAAGGCTGGTGTGCTGCAGTCCATGGGGTCGCAAAGAGCTGGACAGAACTGAGCGACTGAACTGAACTGAAGATTAGTGGCTAGACCTTAAACAGGTTATACTTGGGTGAATCAATATGGAAAAAGATAACTAACATAAGAAACAGCTGGGATATTAGAATGAATGAACAAACACTTATTAAGTACCTGTTACCTCCCAGATACTTCATGGGGTCTTTTTATATGAATGAACACAGACTATACAGGAGATTAATAGCAGACCTAGCTGAATGGCCTCAAGGTTTCATGCTAGAAAACAGTGGAAGAAGACAGGGTTGCAAGGTAGGGATGTACCTATCACACAAGGAGTGGGAGGGGTCAACCTGGCAACGTGGTCCATGAGTAGCTGGACAAGGAAAAGGAGCCATGCCTTCCCTTGGATGAACAGAGTACAGGGAACATATTTAACTCTGCAGAAACTTACAACAATAGTAGAATCAGAATAATAATTTTTTAATTTAATTAAAACAATGAAACAGTCCTCTGAAAATTCAAGTTGATTGTCTTTTATTCTATTTGATGCTAATCTCCTATTTAAAGTTCACAAAAACATTTCTTTCTTTTTTATTTATGTTTTTTTCGCTGTGCTGGGTCTTTGTTACTACATGGGCTTTCCTCTAGTTGCGGGGAGCGGGAGCTAGTGCACCAGCTTCTCACTGCGGGGGCTTCTTTTGTTGCAGAGTACAGGCTCTAGGGCATGCAGGCTTCATCAGTTGTGGCTCCCAGGCTTTAGAGCACAGGCTCAATAATCATGGCATATGGGCTTAGCTGCTCCATGGCATGTGGGATCTTACCAGACCGGGGTCAAACCTGTGTCTCCTGCAGTGCAGGAGGATTCTTTACCACTGAGCCACCAAGAAAGCCTCAAAACATTTCTTTTCTCATGGATGATGTCTTTATAAAACATTTTCTTAATAAATAATACATATCTTAGACTTTTTGAAAGGGAATTAAAGTATCAATAAAAATTTTTTCAAAGGCCACTTATTTCTAGTCTTAAAATTAAATTCTAGTCACTAGGTTTTTGGGGGATGGTTTTGGTCACCAATGAAAAGCTATGATAAACCTAGACAGTGTGTTTAAAAGGATAGACATCACTTTGCCAACAAAGGTCCATATAGTCAAAGCTATGGTTTTTCCAATAGTCCTGTATGGATGTGAGAGTTGGATCATAAAGAAGGCTGAGTGCCGAAGAACTGATGCTTTTGAACTGTGGTGCTGGAGAAGACTCTTGAGAGTCCCTTGGACAGCAAGGAGGTCAAAACAGTCAATCCTAAAGGAAATCAACCCTGAATATTCATTGAGAGGACTGATGGCTGAAACTGAAGCTCCAATACTTTGGCCACCTGATGCAAACAGCCAACTCACTGGAAAAGACCCTGATGCTGGGAAAGATTGAAGGCAGGGAAGAGAGGGGGATGACAGAGGATGAGATGGCTGGATGGCATCACTGACTCTATGGACCTGAATTTGAGCAAACTCTGGGAGATAGGGAAGGACAGGGAAGCCTGATGTGCTGTAGTCCATGGGGTAGCAAAACGTCGGACACAACTTAGTGACTGAACAACACTATCTTTTAAAGTTTAGTATATTCTGGTTCTAACTTTCCATAAAACCTACTTCTATAGACAAATTAACATGCTTTATGGATTTACAAGGTGTAAATTTCCACAGGGGACATGCCACGTCTCCAGGCACCTATAATTCAACTACGGACTAAACAGAGGAGCAACATAAATGTTCATCTAAAGCATGAACTCCACAAAGGACAAATGTAAATACATTTTTCATTTGTTCTTTATCTAAATAGTAGAGAGAAATACAGTAAAAAAAATAAAATAAAAAGCTAATTCCCTTCACTACAAGTTAGAAAGGCCAAAACAGATTCAAGTATACAGGTGGGACATTTCTACAAAGAGCATGTGCAGTGGTCAAGATCTGGGATTCTGGAGACAAGAAGTCTGGGTTTAGGAACCCTACTCAGCTTCCTTATCAATACAAGCTAATTATGTAACAGAGTTCCCTGCTCTGTGAAATGGGGATAAAACTAGAACCTACTTCACAGGATTATTCTAAGAAATAAATGAGATTATGCATATAAGCATTTAGCAGAGTACCTGGCAGAGAGTAGCAAGCAATATTGCTAAATGTCAATTTTTGTTTTTATTTTGTGTCATGAGGTAGTGAGACTTAATCCCTAAAACCTTAATTAATTTCCCTAAACCTTCTCTGGTGGCTCAGATGGTAAAGAATCTGTCCGCAATGTGAGAGACCCAAGTTTGATCCCTGGGTCAGGAAGATCCCCTGAAGAAGGGAATGGCTACCCACTCTAGTATTCTTAGGGTTTCCTTGGTGGCTCAGATGGTAAAGAATCTACCTGCAATGTGGGAGACCTGGTTTCGATTCCTGGGTCAGGAAGATACCCTAGAGAAGGAAATGGCTACCCACTCCAGTATTTTTGCTTGGAGAATCACATAAACTGAGGAGCCTGGTGGGCTACAGTCCATGGGGTCTCAAAGAATCAGACATGACAGAGCGATTAACACACACATTCATTCAAACCTTCAATTTTACTTAAGACACAGCCACTTCTTATAACCTTAGGGATGTCAAGAGGAATTTCTAATTCCACTTTGGTTAAATAGAATAGTTCATAAAAGTTTGTAGTATAGTAAGATAACGTTTTACACTGGACATTCTCTACCATTGTGATTTCTTACTAACACCTGGGATTTCTTCAAAGCCCAAACATTGTCCTCCTACATAATGATAACAAAGATGATGGTTTCCTGGTATTCAGGTATCCTCCCATCAGAACGTTTATTCTTTGTCTTCTGGCAAATTCTTAACCATGTGCCACTTTAACTAACAGTTGCCCTTCAGTCTGACTTTCTGAAATGAAATTCTGTCTTGAATCTCTTACTACACTTCTAAGCCCTTTGAAGTCAGAGAACCACATATTATATTTCTTAATGCTGCCACAACTCATGTAGTAAGGCAGTCAATATATAGTTGACTACATGATGTGATTCCATGCTCAACTTCACATCCCAGTAACATAACCGTGTAGCCTGCATTCAGTACAGTTCAATAAATACTTTGAACTGATTTCTAAAAACTAAACTTTGGTAGAAGAAAATACAGAAGCAATCTCTTGAAGACAGATGAATACTAATAAACATATATCCCATTTGTAGATCATTAACAAAAACTGAAACAGAAACAAAAGGCACTGAGGAAATGTATATGAAAATTACAACAGCATCTAAAGTAGGAGTTTTTTACTTGCCCATTTCTAATAGTTCAAACAGTTAATTATTTTTATTCATGTGATTTCTGGGGCAATAATTACTAGAAAGGGGAAAGCAGATATTAAAAAAAAAAATTCCACCCAGAAGCTTCTTTTTAGGAATATTAGGAGAAGTATATAAAGAGATGAACTGATGGCCCAGTAGAGGAAGTTGTTTAAGAAAAGCAGTGGGTACTCGGTATCCAATATCCCATGGAAAGAGGACCAACAATGTATCAAGTAAAGCTTCCAGCTCAAAGCCCAGACACAAACTAGTCAGGAAGTGGTAAGATAAGGTTGCATGCACTGCTCACTCTTTGAGGGTCTCGACTTACATCCCTCAAAGCTGGTTTTATCTCTGCCTCTGGGACAGGGACCTTATGAAAGAACCTTTCATTTCATGATTACAGCGCAGGAGGAAGGTCAGACGTGCCTCTGAATGAACACATTTTCCTCTTGCTAAGTCGTGGAGGACACACTGCTTCATACGCAGTCATCGAGGGAAGGTGCATTTGCTAAAAAGTTCAGTGGCAAGTTAACCTGACTACCCACTACTTGCAAAAATCTGGTTGGCTATGGGAAGCTGGGAAAATTAAATTTAAAGAAAGATTAAATGAGCCATGCAGAACAAAGGTGGCACTGTGTCGTGTCGGAACCGAGGCTGGGAAGCAGAAGAATCGGGTTCCTATCCCAGAGTTGCCACAAACCAGCTTTGTGATCTTGGGCAAACGAGGTAACATCCAAAGGCTTCAGTCACCCCTTGTGCAAGGGAGCTGGATAATATCATCTCTGTGATCCTTCCAGCGAGGAGTCTGTGAATTATATACTCAGAATTATAAACAAGCACCAGCTCCTCTACTCGAACAGCAGCAAAAATCCCCAAATTGGAGTTTCACTACCTGCTGGCCTGTTAAAAGCATCTTTATGCATGGGGGATTGAAGTTGTCCAAGGGCTGTCAAATCAGGGTGGGCTTCAAGGAGCTGAGTTTCCAAAAGAAATCCAGTCCTCCATCTACATGTGAGACCTCAAATTCCCAGTTGTAATGGAATCCTATTACTTTTTCAAGAGTGAAGGGTGAGTGGGGAACAAGAAAAGCATCAGGCTGCACATCAATATTTCAGGATCTATAGAACAGCTTCCCTCATCCACTGAGAGAAAAGCAGATTATGGTTTTTATGATTCTCAACAGTAAGAAATCCAAATTCCCAATTTTCACCTCAAACAGGGAACATTCTGTCTGCAAGTCACCTTTGTCTCTGCAGGTCTCCTGTGGTGACATTCACCTACACTGGGGATTCTTAAATCTGTAGCTTTGCCACTATGTGCCCAGAAGATCTGGAGAGACTAGGGCATCTGTGTTCTTCCCTAGGCCTGGTCCTGCCACTCCAACGCAAACTACATTCTTCTCTGTTGTTTATATTTTTAACTCTTAAAAGTACTAAGTACATGGCAGTATGTTTAAAGGAATTTCATGGAACAAAATTTTACCTTTAAAAGCAGGAATCCTCTATAATACAAATAACACTAATTTCTTGGTGACTTTAGAGTTCATTGTCTACATGCTCCCACACTTTCAGAAGCATTTTTTAATTTTTTTAGAAAAATTGAAATTTTTTTTAGTAAAATTGAAGGTAATCAAGATTCAAGTTTTCCAAAGAGGGCAGGGTTTCAATGTCAGAAGAGTGCTATCACATACGCTCTTGGTCACTCACTCAGTCATTAAATATTTGTGGGGTCGCCATGTGAATGGCAACATGAAGAAATGACCAGACCTCATTAGAATGGAAATGAATATTTCACAGAAAAACAGGATTCTATTTCTTATTCAAGAAAACAGTTATCAGGAGAGTTCTTTGGTTTGTAACAGCCTCTCTTTGTTGTTGTCACAAACATCTTGTCTATTTTACATTATTTTCCAATTTTGTATGGATGTGAGAGTTGGACTGTGAAGAAGTCTGAGCGCCGAAGAATTGATGCTTTTCAACTGTGGTGTTGGAGAAGACTCTTGAGAGTCCCTTGGACTGCAAGGAGATCGAACCAGTCCATTCTAAAGGAGATCAGCCCTGGGTGTTCACTGGAAGGAATGATGCTAAAGCTGAAACTCCAGTACTTTGGCCACCTCATGCGAAGAGTTGACTCATTGGAAAAGATTCTGATGCTGGGAGGGATTAGGGGCAGGAGGAGAAGGGGACGACAGAGGATGAGATGGCTGGATGGCATCACGGACTCGATGGACGTGAGTCTGGGTGACCTCCGGGAGTTGGTGATGGACAGGGAGGCCTGGCGTGCTGCGATTCATGGGGTCGCAAAGAGTCGGACACGACTGAGCGACTGAACTGAACTGAACTGAACTCCCAGTTTTAACCTGGATATCCCACATACCTTCATATGACTTGGATGTCCTACAAAAGGTGTCAAGTCAAAATGATTTTCACAGGAAGCTTTCAGGTCTTTCTCAGTTACAGTAAAAGTAAAACAATGTTTCCCTTAATTTTCTTTTTTTAAAACACAGGCCAACAAACCCCAAAACTAGATGTTTTAACTTGTCCTTGAAAAGCTGAGAAGTCAAGGGGCTCTCTAGCCCATGTTTACTTCTTAGTGAGATGGTGAACATCAGTGAAGTAATCATTAATCATAGCTGGATTCCTCAGCAAAGATGTTGGCATTGGCACTCTAGCCAGTCACCAGCAAGGACTGCAAGGAACGCTGGGACACTAACGCCTATTTGATTTGGAAGAGAATACGGAACATGATGAAGCCGGCAGTGTCCTGCTCCCCTTCACCACTCTCCATCTCAGAGCCTTGCAACATCACATGCCCAGCTGTTAACCAGATGCGAGCACATTAGCCACAGCAAGTGTGAGAATAAAAATATTAGCATTATTTCCATGGTAGTGGTCACATGGTTATTATAGAAATAATCAGTATTAGCATACTACAGTATTTGTTTTGTTCTTAGATGTCGTAACACCCTACGGGAAAAATTATCTTTATTTGAAAAAGGTTAAAAATGAAAGTACATGTTAATATATCTTTGCTGGAAAATGGTGGGAAATGGATTTGTTGAAACCATATGGAAAGGAAGAGGGAATCAATTAAAAACAGAAATCTAATAAATCTAAAATATTTCCAAATGAAATGCTTGTGGTAAGCTAATTTCTTGTAAACACTGCACTCAAGTCCCTTGAACAGTCCCAGATGGTGAACTAACTTTGTGGTCTTAAAATAAAAGTCAGCCAAAAAAACCAAAGTAACTATATAACTTTATCATCAATGCAGAGAGAACCATGAGATCCATAATTAACCTATATATGTATATTTTTTTTTCTTTCCAAAATTTAAGAGGTTTGTGGAGTTTTCCTAAACAGACGATTTCATTTAAATTTGAAGTTTGTGTGTATTCAATGGAGAAACAAAAATTCAAACGATAATACTGAAGTTAAAAGTGAGGTAAGAGCTAAAATTATTTATATAACTTAGAAAAATAAAAACATTTCTAAAAATGCCCAAGTTTGGAAATGTATTGCAAGGTCCAATTTCTACACATTAGTGAACCTTCTTCAGCTGACATCTGTTAAGATTTTATTCAAGAAAAATGTTTCCAAAAAATTTGTTTAAGTTGGGTTATGAATAAAAGTTTGGGATATATGCTTTGACCAGAGATTATACCAAGAGGAATCAACGCCTACCCTACCTGCTCCACCGTCAACAATCCATCGGGAGACTCTGGCACAGACCGCATGGGTAGAAGCTGGCACAGAGAGCCTAAGAGTAAAGCAACTTCCTTCATGCTTCTCCAGCAACACACCAGCAGCATCTGAGCAGTTACGTCACATGTTTTTCCTTCTTTACCTTAAAAAAATAAAAAAACTATTGCAACACTAGACACTTGATTACTCACATCCCAAGTTTCTTAGAACAAGCTTATTCATAATTTCCCCAAGAATAATCTGTTTGAACAAACCAATCTGTCATATGCTATATTTATTCAGGAGAAAATAACTAACACTTGTTAGGCATGTGCTATGGGCCGGAATCACCCTCTATATAGCCATATTTAAGGTAAAATAAAAACAGTAGTCTTCTAAAACCAAACTCTAACTTTTGGAAATTAATGGAATCAACTCTTTCCGCCTTTCAGTCATCCATAAAATACGACTATAATAAATATACTTTACTATTTGTTTCAGTGGGGGTGGTTGCTACGTCAGTAGCATAACAGGATACGACTTTCCTTTCAAAGGAATATACAAATTATCTTTTTAAATATACTTAAATTCCATAGCCAATTAGCTATAATCTTTACTCTCTTTTTCTAGCTTTAGGAATATTTTTGTACTGACATTAAAAAAAAAAATCCAAAACAAACTATTAAATTTAAAAGGTAAGTTAACAAAATAATCTCTTGAACATAATCCCCTTTGTCTTTTAAAAGTCTGCTAAACTCAAAGGATAATGTGTCAATACATACACTTAAATACATCAAATAGGTCTGAAACATATACACTAAGAAGGGAAGAAGTAGGATTGGAGAGGAAATAAGGAAATGGGGAAAAAAATGAAATTAATTTGTTTTTAGCTTGCATTTACCTCTGAATTATTTGAAACGATTACAACAAGCATACATTTATATAATTTTTTTAAAAATAGAGAAATTTTTACAAGACAATATCCCCATCTAGTGGAGAATGTAGAATATGTTCGAAACCAATAAGATATTACTGCTTCTGATAACTTTTTATAGCATTGAAGAAAATTATAAAAGAATAACTGAGAAAACAAACAGTAAGAATTTGAATTCTGAAGTCCTGATGCAAAAGAGTAGCTCACATTTTAATAAGTCACAAATTTGTTTCCTTTAAAAGGCTGCCTGACTGTAAGGACGCTCACAGCATCAGACCATTCTGCTGGGAGAAGCGGACTGCTGCCCAAACCCAAGTTCACTGTGCGTCACTGTTCCTATATCACCTGGCTGTCAAGCGAGGTTTCAGGACTCAAAGGCTTTTTGTTGAAGCACCTTGTATCCTGGACTGGGGCACACCAATTTCTGGTAAAAGTTTTATAAACTCATTCCCCAAAATAAATCATTATAAGCTCAAAAAAGACCTTATTTTCTCCACAGTCCTGCATACATCTGCAGCCCCTGATTTACTACAGGAAAAGAGCATTTTGCACATTTTGTCCCTTAAATATTGACTCCAGTACTGATTTTACATATACCTTTGATTTCTGCAGAAGTATCAATATTCGGTACACTGTTTGATTTAGACTCCTCTAAATCAAAGCTACCACATTCTTTCAATATTTTGGCTTGACTGAAATAATCATTAGTATCTCGTGGCTGAATCTCATTCAGAATCCTGTGCAAGCGGCTTGCTGACTCTAAGGGAGAAAGACAAGATTACATAAAACCCCAGTTCCATATCAGATGCAGGTATCCCTTAAGGGTCGTTTGCCCTCAAAAATTTTGTAGCTTTTAATTCTTGATGATTAACACTATAAGAAGGGACTCCAGGGTGGATAATATAAAAATTATTTATATAAAGTCTTCATGATACTTGAATGTACTTTGAAAATAAAGCGAATATTTTAAGTAGGGTGAAGACTGGACCAAAAAACACAACAGAAACTGTCCACAGACAAAAGCTGCCATCTGACGTGGCTTTTCTTAGTGTTGTCTAAGAATCTTAAACACAGCACTCAAACAGATGAAGGAAGAGCAATATACTTCAATGAATTTTCTTTAAACAGGTAAGAAACCCCATCACCTACAAAAACGATCTTTTCGAGCCCAGGAATATCATAAAAACTGACCTTGAGATGCATATGCAATATACTGCTTTCTAAGTAAGATTTACAGTCCTACTATTATATTTAACTTCATTTTTATTTTGTAAGCACTCACTGGACTAGGGAATGTAAACTCCATGAATGCAAGACTTTGTTCACTGTTGAGTTGCTAATGCCTAGAACAGAAACTGCCTCATAGAGGTTTAGTAACATGGGCTGAAGGAATTTATGGATGACTAGGTAATAAAGGGCTAGCCAGGCTCAGATGTTTTTTAGGAAAATAACAACAGGTAACAGGAAACCAATTAACAAATCAAAAGAATGAGTATTTACTGTATACCTATTACACACACTCAAAATATTTTAAGTTTTATAGGAAATACAAAGACCCAAACTGCTCTTGTAGTGATTCAGCCAACATCTTATGTTCACTCGTGGCTTCCGTGAAATTTTGCCCAAAACAAATTTTGATGGCCATGAAAAAAAAGCACTGGCCCCAAAACAAACCACAGAAAGACTAAGAAAAAACAGAGGGATAACCAGAATAAAATTTTAAGAGTCCTACTCATTCATTTTTGTGGCATTCAGGGGTGACTTTTACCAAAAAATTCAGAATGCACAGTAGATAACATGGGAAAGATACAAGAAAAATGGAGACAATCAGAGGAAAAAAGAAAATGCAAAATTAAGGAAAAGTCAGTGAACTATAGACAGTTTTTAAGTTGAAGATATTTAAAAACTTTAATAACAAACAGAATTTTGGCATACTTTGAAGGCCCTACCCATAACTGGTGACAAACATTCCAAATTTCTCATCCAAAATATATTGGTACTTGCCTGATCCAAATATTAGCTCTCAGACTGGATGGTCTTTATTCCTATGCACTGCTTAAGTAGGAAAACTAAACCAAAAAGTTTTAGTATTTAGTCTATCAGCCAAAATAAATCTTTATCTTATTAGTATCATAAACTGGGGCTTCACTGGTAAAGAACGCGCCTGACAATGCAAGAGATGCAAGAGATGTGGGATCAATCCCTGGATGGTGAAGATACCCTGACAAAGGAAATGGCAACCCACTCCAGTATTCTTGCCTGGGAAATCCCACGGACAGAGGCGCCTGGCAGGCTATAGTCCATGGGGTCGCAAAGAGTCGTACACGACCGAGCACACACGCACACATCATAAACCATCACCAACCTACCAGCTCATTTTCAGTAAAGAACAAAACATAACATTTTCTATGCAAGCACACAACTCTAGGTTCATTATCAGTGCAAAGTATTATATAATTCAGTGTGTGTTTATGATATACTCAGTGTATTTTTAATATAAGCCTCTCATCTGTGTTCCAAAATGCACTCACCAACTTTATTTCAACATGAAATACAAATCTACTTCATGATTTTCTAAGTGTTCAAAAAAACACTTTGTTAGTATATATCCTTAACAGTCAACCACTTCTGGCCTGTTGTAGTATGGGTCCAGTAATCCCCTCCCTTATCCAGGTTTCAGTTATCCTTGGTCAACATGATCTGAAAATATTATATGGAAAATGTCAAAAATAAAGAAATCACAAGTTTGAAATTGCATGCCATCCTGAATAGAATGATGAAATCTCATGCTGGCCCTCTCCATTCCACCTAGGATCCTCAACCATCAACATCATCTGCAAGCTGACATCCAACCATCAACATTTCCAGGGCTTGATGATCCAGGAACACTGATACAGGTAATCCTCTTGTAATGTATCACCAGGTGGTCAATCGTGATAGAAGGAAAGTTATGACCAACCCAGATAGCATATTCAAAAGCGGAGACATTACTTTGCCAACAAAGGTCCATCTAGTCAAGGCTATGGTTTTTCCTGTGGTCATGTATGGATGTGAGAGTTGGACTGTGAAGAAGGCTGAGCGCCGAACCGAGCTGATGCTTTTGAACTGTGGTGTTGGAGAAGACTCTTGAGAGTCCCTTGGACTGCAAGGAGATCCAACCAGTCCATTCTAAAGGAGATCAGCCCTGGGTGTTCACTGGAAGGACTGATGCTAAAGCTGAAACTCCAATACTTTGGCCACCTCATGCGAAGAGTTGACTCATTGGAAAAGACTCTGATGCTGGGAGGGATTGGGGGCAGGAGGAGAAGGGGACGACAGAGGATGAGATGGCATCACCGACTTGATGGACATGAGTCTGAGTGACCTCCAGGAGCTGGTGATGGACAGGGAGGCCTGGCATGCTGCGATTCATGGGGTCGCAAAGAGTTGGACACAACTGAGCGACTGAACTGAACAAACAGTGAGTCACAATGCATATGCCATTCATCTCACTTCACCTCATCACACAGGCATTCTATCATCTCACATTATCATAAGAAGAAGGGGTGAGCTCAGTACAGTAAGATATTTTGAGAGAAAGAGAGACCACGTCCACCTAACTTTTACTGCAGTATACTGCTATAATTGTTTTATATTATTATTGGTTTGGGGTTTCCCTGGTGGCTCAGGTGGTAAAGAATCTGCCTGCAATGCAGGAGACCTGGGTTCAATCCCTGAGTCGGGAAGATCCCGAAGGGAAAGGAATGACAACTCACTCCAGTATTCTTTCTGGGAAATGCCATGGTCAGCAGAGCCTAGCGGCCTACAGTTCATGGGGTTGCAAAGAGTTGGACACAACTGAGTGACTAATGCTTACTATTACTGGTTATCACTGTTAACCTCTTACTGTGCCTAATTTGTAAGTTAAATTTTAAATTTTATAAGTGTGTATGTTTAGGAAAAAACATGTTATCATAAGTATGGGTACTATCTGCATTGTCAGGCATCCACTGGGGGTCTTCGAACATCTACCCCTTAGATAAGAGGGGATTGCTGCATACATATGCCACTAGGACATTGCAGGCATTGAATTTAGTTCCTATACTTGCAGCAATTGTTTATTCATTATGACAACTATTCATTGGATATCTACTTCTACCAGGCACTGTGCCAAGTGCAAGGGAGGAAATCACAGACAAAACTCCCAGTTAAACTGCAACAACTCCAACGAAGGAGAAATCTATGGGAAGGGGAGAGTGCTAAGAGACAAGACTGGCAAGGCAGCAGGAACGAAATTATTATAGAACCTAGCCACTAACATGTTTTAAATAAAAAGGAAGGGGGATGGGTAGAGCACAAGGGTTAAGTAAAGATAATGTGTAACATGATAAATGATATGACTAGAAAAGATTACTTTGGATGTAGTAAAAAGGAAATGGAAGGAGATGAGAGTAGATGTGGGGAAACAAGAGAGGATAAAAGCCTGCAGTAAGGTAAGAAGATGCAGATAAAAGAAGAAGAGATGTAACAGATATTTAAGGGGCACCACTGAAAGAACGTGGAGATAGGCTAGATACAAGGAGTAAAGGGGAGATGTCGGGCAGCCCTAGCTCCTGACTTGCACAAACAGGTCTCTGGTAGAACAGTTTGCAAAGATAAAAGAGGCGAGGGAAAGAAAGATGAAATTTCATGAGTTCTAGTCTGGACATTCTGAGCGTCTCTTCCAATTTTTTTTTTCATTTAAATGGCCTTTGTGTCCAGTGGTCTTTGCCTATCCCAGATAGAAATATCACCAGTCATAATAATAATGTCTTTGTCCCCCATTTAACCTATCTCTCTGAAGAAATGAGTAAGGGAAAAAACACAGTCATTCTAGCTTTTTCTGTTTACTGACCTGCATCAGTGTCATTGGGGATGAGGCCTTCTGGGGAGGAGCTCTGAATGACTGGAGACACCACGGCCGAGACCCTATAGGAGGTCACAAGGAGCTTCTCCACCACGGGTCTCCACTCACTCACCAACTGCAGGCTGCTGCAACAAGGATGTTAGAGGAATTTATACGAAAAGCCAAAACCACATTTTCAGGATGGAAACAGACAAAAGGGATCAAAGGAATTTGGGTTTCAAAATCATTCCATCTATGAAATATGTAAGACATAAAAGTATATGTATATATGTTTTCATTTTTAATTATCTTTAAGGCAATCTGTTCCTTTCCCAAGACACATTCCAACAGGAGTTTAAAGCTCAGAAGTGAGTATTCAGGAGACGACAGGGGGATATACTTACTTCAGAGGCAGCTTTTGCAAAGCTCCTGTTATACAGTGGACCCGCCCATACATTGGAAATGACGCTGCTGCCTGAAGCAGAGAATTTTCAGCCCGAGATACTTCTTCCTCAAGATTTTCCAACAAGCATTTGATAACTAAAAAATGCAAAACAAAACAAAACCCACCAAAATAACACCAGTTTAAAAACACATTTACAAATCTGTGCACAGCAGAACAGTTCCCACAAAGACATTCAACTCAACTGAATTTTATACTAGAGGTTTCTGAATGAAAAAAGAGATTATCCAAGCTTATCCAGCCTGTTCTCCATTTCCAGTTAAGGCAGAACCGTGTCTCTGCCCTGACTTCCTGGATCCATTTACAGCATTCATTCTGGATCATTCCTCCTAGGCATCCTCTATCTGGGTTAGCAAATCCCAGGCCCATATGCCATGTGCTACTTGGACAGATTTTTTAAAATAACGGCTTTATTGAGCTATGACTCACACACCATACAATTTATACATTCAAAGTGTACAAGTCATTGGTTTTTAGGATATTCACAGCTATGTGCAAAAACCACCACCACAGTGAGTTTTGGAACATTTTAATCTACCCCCCTCAGAAAAGCTTTACCCACTGCCAGACACTCCCTTCCCTGTGCCTCTCACCTCCCTCAGCCCTAGGCCATCACTTGCCTGTTTTCTGCCTATTCTGGACACAACCATATAAATCTAATCATACAATATGTGGCTTCTTTCAAAGTTCATCCATGTTATAGCATGTATATTTCATTACTTTAAACAGCTAATAACAGTCCATTGTATGGATAAACCACATTTTATTTATCCATTTATCGGATGATAGACATGTGAGTTGTTTCCACTTTTTGGCTATTATGAATCATGCTGCTATGAACATTCACACACAATTTTTGTCCGGACACAGTTTTCACTTTTCTTCACTAAATGCCCATAATGGACTGAATGTCTGTGTCTCCTTGCCATTGCCCCAAATTCATGCTGAAACCCTCACCTTCATTGCAATGGTATTCAGAGGTAGCATCTTTAGGAAGTAATCAGGTTTAGCTAAGGTCATGACAGTGGGACCCCCATGATAGGATTAGTGTCCTTATAACAGGAGGAGGAGAGACCACAGCTTGCTCTCTCCTGCATGAGAGAACAGACTGAGAAGACTGCTTTCTACAAATCAGGAAGAGGGTTCTCATCAGGAACCAAATCATTTGACCCCGTAATCTTGATCTTCCCAGCCGTCAGAACTGTGAGAAATAAATGCCTGTTGTTTAAGTTATCCACTCATGGTATCTTGTTAAAGCAGCCTGAGCTGACTAAGACAATGTCCAAGAGAGGAACTGTGGAGTCATATGGAAATTCTATGTTTACCCTTTCGAGAAACCAGACATCTTTTTCCAAAGGGGCCAGACCATTTTACATTCCCATCAACAGTCTGTAGGAGAGATCCATTTTTTTCTGAATCCTCATCAACACTAGTTATCACCTATTTTTTTTTCAATTATAGTCATCTTACTGAGTGTGCAGTACTTCCTCATTGTGATTTTGATTTGCATGTTCCTAACAGCTAAAGGGAGAAGGCAATGGCACCCCACTCCAGTACTCTTGCCTGGAAAATCCCATGGACAGAGGAGCCTGGTGGGCTGCAGTCCATGGGGTCGCTAAGAGTCGGACACAACTGAGCGACTTCACTTTCACTTTTTCAGTTTCATGCATTGGAGAAGGAAATGGCAACCCACTCCAGTATTCTTGCCTGGAGTATTCCAGGAATGGGGGAGCCCGGTGGGCTGCCGTCTATGGGGTCGCACAGAGTCCGACATGACTGGAGCGACTTAGCAGCAGCAGCAACAGCTAAAGATGCTAAGCATCTTTTCATCCACTTATTGTTTATATTCATGTTTTTTGGAGGAATATCTATTCAGATTCTTTGTCTGTTTTTTAATTTGCTTATATCCTTGTATTAGTGAGTTGTAAAGTTCCTTATATATTCTAGATACAAGGCCCTTAACAAATAAAATTATTTGCAAATATTTTTCCCACTCTACAGGTTGTCTTCTCACTTTCTTGTTGGCATCCTTGACACACAAAAGTTTCAAATTTGTGTGTCAAAGTTTCAAAGTCCAATTTATCTACTTTACTCAAGATCACAAAGATTTACACCTAGGTTTTATTCTAAGAGTTTTATTGTTTAACTCTCGCATGTAGCTCTTTAATCCATTTTAAGTTAATTTTTGTATATAGTATAAGGTACTGGGTCAAATTTTGTTCCTCTGCATGTGGACATCCAGTTATCTAGCAGAGTGGATGTCTCCCCTCACCATTCAGGACAGGGTTATATTTTAAGTTTCAGAATTGTGTATAACCAGTAAATTATTCATATTTAGAAAATTTAAAGAATTCCCAAAAATCATTTGGGGAAAGACAAACAACCCCACATAAAACTGAACGAATGGCATGAAAATGCATTTCATAGCAGGGGTGGAAGTGAATGGCTTATAAACATGTAAAAAGATGCCCAATTACATTAGTAATCAGGAAAATGCGAGATGAAACCACATGAGACACCATTTGATATTCTGCAAATTTTTTAAATCTGACAATAGCAAGTTATAGTGATGCACTACAATTCTCATAATTTATTGGTGGGTGGGAGTGTAAATTGAAAATCTACTTGACATCACCTAGTAAAGTTGAAGATGCATATATTTTATGACTAGGCTATTCTACTTTTCTGTTTATCATAAACTCTTAGACATATGCATTAGAAGTTATATCTAATAACATAATAAGAATAACAAGCATGTTCACATTGGCATTACTTATATAGAAAAAAGAAGTTCATCAATAGGAGAATGAATTAATACCCTGTAGTAAATTTGTATAATACATATAGGACTATTTATATAATATTCATAATCATGTATTAATAAAAGAAAATAATATATCATATAATAATATATAAATAGGTAGTAAAATTGGTAAAAAGCAAGACAAAAGATTAATATTAAACATAGGGCAATAATTACATGGTGGGAGGAGGGAACTAGGATTAGCAAGAGGCTTCAACGCTATGGGTCGTGCTACTACACTTCTTAAGCTAGGTGTTATCACCTAGCTTGTGATATCACAAGCTTGGGACACCTTGTGAAATTTTTATACTATTATTATTTAGATTCTATATATATGTATTCTATATATATACTTTTTATGTTTGAAATATTTTATGAAATTTTAAAATGTCTTGGATTTAAAAGCCTCAACATGAAGCATGAACTCCCCAGTTCACCCCAGTTGCAGACCTCGTCTTATCATCTTATCATCTTATCAGGGTCTCCTCTGGAACCCAGCCCTGAAACAATTAGAGTTGGGCACATGTCACCTTCCATGGCAATGTCATCTCTCTGTGCCAAGCTCTATGGCTACATCTCTACCAGAACTATCTATGGCTTCTAATTTTCTCCCATTATTAGTTCTCTTTTTCATGGCTTTTTCCACCATTTTAGAACACTGTTCACCTTTCTTTCTAGATCTGACCTTTGTTTTACTTAATAAAATTCCTGTCTGTCTTTATTTATAGTACAATTCCAAAATGAAGACTCAATAGGATAAAATTAAGTATACGAACCTCCAAAAAATATTTGTTTAAAATCATTAGGTCTAAAGATCTAAAACAACTCAGATCCTAGGTTTTGGAACTGGCTCTATGGAAAGAGCAAAAGGGAAGAGTGTGTTAGCCAGTTAAAATATAAACCCCAACAGACAGAGGAACTTTGCTCTACATAAAATTAACAAAGATGAACTGGCTATGTGAAGTGAGTCACTTAGTCACGTCCGACTCTTTGCAGCTCCATAGACTATACAGTCCATGGAATTTTCCAGGCCAGAATACTGGAGTGGGTAGCTTTTCCCTTCTCCAGGGGATCTTCCCAACCCAGGGATCAAACCCAGGTCTCCCACATTGCAGGCGGATTCTTTACCAACTGAGCCATAAGGGAAGCCTGATCTGGCTATAGTCATAGTAAAATTTCTGCAGAGAAGAAAGTACATTTTTGGTAAACAAAGCAAAGTCTTATTTAAATAAAAGCTCTAGTAATGTACATTTTCATATGTACTTATTTAACATGAATCCTCTGTTTAGAAATAATATAGTTGAATAAACTATTTATGTGCAAAGGAGAAATCCATGATATACTTATATGCTGGTAAACTACTAAGCTGGTAAACTCTTAAGTAAAAGAAAAAACCACAGAGTAAGTGTTTAACCATTAGATATCCTAACCATATGAACAGTGAGAGAGTAAGATACTGGTTTTGATAAGGAAAAGCAAAAGGTCATTTCCTCAATACGAACCTATTAATGTGTTACTTTCTTCCACAGCAGCAGACTTATCTCCATCTCCACATGCAACCTGCTGAGTTTTTAAGCAAGCAGACAGCGATGACGGCAAAGCATTCTGCCAGATTAAGAAGTTCAGTAGGTAGGAAGCTGTTACACAGTCATACGGTTTGGTGCTGGTACTAAGCTCCAGAGCTGCTTGGAATAAGCCTTGCAGTTTCACTGAACCCTAGGATAAAGCAGAGACTCAGTCATTGTCGCTGAAACATTTCTTTTTTCCTTTGAAGGAAAAACACATATTTAAAGACAGAGCTTGCCACACAACTGTAACTCAATATGAACGCTAATTCCCTGAAGACAGTCTGACGTTTTTATTAATTAAATGATTATTAATCACTTCTAGAGATCTTCCCTGGTGGCTCAGATGGTAAAGTGTCTGCCTACAATGCAGGAGACCTGGGTTCAATCCCTGAGTCGGGAAGACCTCCTGGAGAAGGAAATGGCAACCCACTCCAGTATTCTTGCCTGGAAAATCCAATGGATGGAGAAGCCTGGTAGGCTACAGTCCCTGGGGTCACAAAGAGTCGGACACAACTGAGCAACTTCACTTTAATCAGTTCTAGTGATGAAAGTCTTGAAAGAAATTTCAGTTGGGAAATTCAAAAAGAAAAACCTTTTTCTTCAGCAAAAGTATACTTTTTCTTGTAGAAATTCTGCTATGACCATAACCAGATCATCATCATTATTTCTGTATAGCCCAAAGTTCTTTTACATGGCAAGAAAGGTTTATTTTACTGGGCATCAACCTCCTACCCTTCTCCCCAGCTGATTCCTATAGAGCTAGTTCAATGGAGAAAAATACACATACACATGAAGGCTGAGTGGCAAAGAATTGATATTTTTTAATTGTGGTGCTAGAGAAGACTCTTGAGAATCCCTTGGGCTGCAGGGACATCAAACCAGTCAATCCTAAAGAAAATCAACCTTGAATATTTATTGGAAGGACTGATGCTGAGCTGAAGCTCCAATACTTTGAACACCTGATAGGAAGAGCCAACTCACTGGAAAAAAACCCTGACGCTGGGAAAGACTGAGGGCAGGGCAGGGTGGAGTGTGGGTGACAAAGGATAAGATGTTTGGATGGCATCACCAACTCAATGGACATGAGTTTAAGCAAACTCTGGGAGACAGGGAAAGACAGGAAAGCTTGGCAGGCTGCAGTTCATGGGGTTGCAAAGAGTCAGATACGACTTAGCAACTGAACAACAACAATGAAAATACAAACTCATCAGGCTGTTCCTGGCAAAGCTCCACATATATGTGTGAAAAGCAAAGTGATAAGATCAACCTCAGAAACTCTGCATCAGCTCCCACAGTTGTATCTCATCTAAATATCCACTCACACAGCCTGTCCTCAAGAAGACAGAACAAAGGGCAGTTCACTGTAATAATGCATGGAAGGGCACGGGGCTGAGGACAGAGACATGGATCCTAGTCCCAGCTCCCTGTTAACAAGTTGTCTGTTTCACCACTCAGGGTTTTGTTGCTCAATAATATTCAATCTACTAAAATTATCTCATAACTGTTTAATATAAGGGGAAAAAATCATTATAAATGTAATTTTGAATTTGATCATAGATATATCAATATTTAATAATGTCTTCAAATATCAGGTAATAGATTCAAATATAGCTTACTTTTACTTAAATTCTTTGCTGTTTCATGCTTAATTTTTTATGACCTAAAAAACTGAAAGACACTGGTCAGAAGCTCAAATCTAAATAAACATTAGAAAGAAATCAATCAAGCATCTAAATCATTTTTTGTAACTGACAATAAGTCCCTAAACTGCCTAACTAGCCAATTAGTAAGAAACAAAATCGGAGAAGGCAATGGCAAGCCACTCCAGTACTCTTGCCTGGAAAATCCCATGCATGGAGGAGCCTGGTGGGCTACAGTCCATGGGGTCACTACGAGTCGGTCGCGACTGAGAGATTTCACTTTCACTTTTCACTTTCACGCAATGGAGAAGGAAATGGCAACCCACTCCAGTGCTCTTGCCTGGAGAATCCCAGGGACGGCAGAGCCTGGTGGGCTGCTGTCTGTGGGGTCGCACAGAGTCGGACACGACTGAAGCAACTTAGCAGCAGCAGCAGCAAGAAACAAAATAAATAGCCTTTGGAATTTAAAACAGCACCTTTGTTCTTTCATTTCAGGACAGTCAAAACACAACAAAAAGACCTTGGATATGTAGCTCCAAAAGAAAGAAGTGCAAGAGACTAGGTGAGTAGTAAAGTCATATATTTGAAAGATATGCCATCAAAATACAAATATACAGGTCCTTAGAGAGATTAGGCCAGCATTCAAACAATGTTTTCAAGTTAACTATATTAAAAAGTTAATTACATACTATATAGGTTCTACTCAAAGACTTTCAAAGCATAATGCATAATTAATATTTTAAAGTCTCAAATGCCTATTCTTAGGACCAGTTTACTAATACACAAGCCAGACCAAATATATAACCACCAGAATCCTAGAGCAAGCCGTATGTCCTAAGTTTCCTGAATTCTATAGTTTGTGTCTCTATACCATGCACATGTTTATCAAAATAGTTACACTGTTCATGTTAGAACCAGGTATTTCACATAGGTACAATATATATACCTTTCCCCACTCCAGATACTCTCAAAATAGTCAAGACTGAGGCATAGTTATACATATGATACAAAGCTACAGTGTGATGAAAGGTAAGAGGCAAGGGTTGGTAGAAGGAGATAGAGAAAGAGAAAGCATCTTCTTTAAAAACTCATAAAATACAAAAATGAGCAGCCTAAGCATTGAAGAAGCTTCTGTTCATCAAGGCCCCTGAAAAACTGCCAGGACAGGCAGACACTACAGAGAAACTCTCAATTTGAAGCCAAATCAGAAGAGATGTCTGAGGTTTTGCAATGTCCTCCAGAAGCAGTGGAAACCCCCTGGGCTCTCTGACACGAGCTCCTACAGAATCCCACTGCATCTACAAGAGCCTAATAGCTGGAGCCCAGACGATTGCTCAGCTGCTACCCCTGAAGGCTCCCGTGGCCTCTATAGAGCTCCCCAGGAGCCACAGTAAAGCTCTAGAGCCAGGCACCCCACCGCTACTGGTGACTTCACTGCCCAAGATTAGGTCCCAAAGGAAGAGTCAAATACCTGGGCTATGGGTCCCCCTGAAGACCCATTCCCAAGCTGTGCCTTCATTCCTGAGCCCATCTTTGATTTTCACCCCGAGATAGGACGAGCAAGGCATGAGGAAAAGCGTGGGGGCTGGGGTAGAACGCCCAGGGAGAGAACTGTTGTTAACCTCAAGTACTCTGAGTTTCAGTCTCAGTTTAGCTATTGCTTATTGGAACATCAGAAACATGTTCTCTACCTCACTTACAGGCACGTCCCAGTCCACGAAGCAGAGAGATTATCTCAAAAAAAAATCAAGTTACTGTAAATGATGTGTTTTGATCGAATATTAACAGGTCCAGGGGAACTGGGGAGACCACAGTTTACTGAAATCTATCGATACTCTTGTAAACAACAAAACCTACTGCTTCCTACACTTCCCTTTTTATCAAAACAAGTTTTTAAAAAAGCAAAGCTCACTGATTTGGATTTTCTTTCTCTTACAACATTTCCTCCAGCCCCACTACCCATCCCTACCTTCGCCATCCCACCACCTGCAGCTGGAGAGGTAGTAAAGATAACTGAAACAGAAGATGCAAGAAGGCAGAAGCAAAGAACCTGGACAATCCACAGACGGCTTTATCTGCTGCTAAGACAGAAAGTTTTCATGCATACATCACATTTACACTTACAGAAGCAAAGTCAAAATACCTGAAATTGTACAAATGTTTTTGGTAACTTCATTAGAAGATCAAATGCTAAAATTTTCACTTCTTCAAAAGTGCCAGTTAAACATTCCATTAGTGTTTGGAAACGACCAACATCAATATCATGACTCAGCTGATACACTGTTTGGACTCTACCTAAAAATTAAAAAAAAAAATTTTTTTAAGTGAACAGTAAGAAAAGGAAATCAACATTTTAAAGTTATTTAGCCAAATTAACAGAAAATTAGTATAAAAAGAACTCACTTGCACTTCACTCACAATAGCATAAGAAATATTTCTAGTAATTTACAAAAATGATAAAATAATAAGTATTACAATTCTACAAACAGAGAAGACATATTTTTTAAATAACCATTTTTAAAAATTGAAGAATAGTTCATTTACAACGTTCTGCTAGTTTCAGGTGTGCACCAAAGTGATTGTTACCTACATACTTGTTTTAGATTCTTTTCCATTATAGGTTATTAAAAGATATGTGCTACACAGAAGGTCCTTGTTGGTTATCTATTTGATATATAATAGTGTGTATATGTTAATCCCAAACCCTAGTAATTTACCTCCCCTCTCCCCACCCCATAAGCCCCTTTGGTAACCATAAGTTTGTTTTCTATGTCTATGAGTCTGTTTTGTAAATAAATTCATTTGTATCATTTTTTAAGAATTCCACATATAAGTCATATCATACATTTGTCTTTCTCTGCCTGACTTCACTTAATATGATAACGTCTAGGTCCATCCATGCTGCTGCAAATGACATTCTTTCTGATGGCTGAGTAGTATTCCACTGTGTGTGTATGTGTGTGTGTGTGAGTGTGTGTATGTATACACATCATTGAATTCATTCGTTGATGGGCATTTGGGCTGTTTCCATATCTTACTACTGTAAACAGTGCTGCTGTGAACACGCATGTATCTTTTTTAATTAAAGTTTTCATCTTTTCAGATATATGCCCAGGAATGGGATTGCAGGATCATATGGTAACTCTGTTTTTAGTTTTTTAAGGAACTTCTTACTGTTCTCTGGGCTTCCCTGGCAGCTCAGCAGTAAAGAATCTGCATGCAAAAAGTTAAAGTCGCTCAGTTGTGTCTGACTCTTTGCAACCCCATGGAGTAAACATGCCTAGAATTCTCTAGGCCAGAATACTGGAATGGGTAGCCTTTCCCTCTCCAGGGGATCTTCCCAACCCAGGGATCGAACCCAGGTCTCCCATATTGCAGGCAGAGTCTTTACCAACTGAGCCACAAAAGAAGCCCAAGAATACTGGAGTGGGTAGCCTATCCCTTCTCCAGGGGAGCTTCCCAACCAAGGAATTGAACCGGGGTCTCCTGCACTGCAGGTGAATTCTTTACCAACTAAGCTATGAGGGAAGCCGTGCAATGCAGGTGACCCTGGTTTAATCCCTGGATCGGGAACTCCTCTAGAGGAGGGCATGGCAACCCACTCCAGTATTCTTGCCTGGACAACACCATGGACAGAGGAGCCTGGCGGGCTACAGTCTATGGAATCACAAAGAGTTGGACAAGACTGAAGCAACTAAGCAGCAGCAACAGCATACTGTTCTCCATGGTGGCTGCACCAAGTCACATTCCCACCAACAATATAGGAGGATTCCTTTTTTCCATACTCTCTCCAGCATTCATTATTTGTAGACTTTTTCAATGATGGACATTCTGACTGGTGAAAGGTGATACTTCATTGTAGGTTTTGGTTTTTTTGGCTGCACCACATGCCATGAGCCTGTGGAATCTTAATTCCCCAACCAGGGATCAAACCCAGGCCTGCTGCAATGGAAGCAGAGAGTCCTAACCACTGGACAGCCAGGGAATTCCCACTCATTGTAGTTCTGATTCGTGTTTCTCTAGTAATTAGCGTTACTGAGCAACTTTTCATGTCAGATGGCCATCTGTATGTCTCCTTTGAAGAAACGTCTATCTAAGTCTTCTGTCCATTTTTTTTAATTGAGTATTTTTTTTATATTAAGAGTATGAGCAAAAGATAAAAAATAAAGTATGAGCTGTTTGTACATCTTGAAAATTAATCCTTTGTCTGTAGCATTATTTGCAGATCTTTTCTCCCAGTCTAAAGGCTATCTTTTCATTTTGTTTATGATTTCCTTTGCTTTGCAAAAGTTTTCAAGTTTAATTAGGTCCCATTTGTTTATTTGTTTTTATTTCCATTACCCAGGAGATGGAGCCATAAAATACTGCTGCAATTTATGTCAAAGAGTGTTCTGCCTCTGTTTGCCTCTAAGAGTTTTATAATATCCAGTCTTACATTTAGGTCTTTTATCCAATTTGAATTGATTTTTGTATATGGCATTAGAGAATGTTCTAGTTTTATATGTTTACATGTAGCTGTCCCAATTTTCCCAGCACCACGTATTAAAGAGAATGTCTTTTCTCCAACATATATTCTTGCTTCCTCTTTTGTAAATTAACTGACTGTAAGTGCATGGGTTTACTTCTTTTTATTCTGCTCCATTGATATATATGTCTATTTTTTTGACAGTACCACATTGTTTTAATGACTAACTTTGTAGTAGTCTGATGTCAGGGAGTGTTATTCTTCCTCAAGATTGCTTTGGCTATTGGGGGTCTTACATGTTTTCATTCAAATTTGAAAATTTTTGTTCCAGTGCTGTGAAAAATGCCATTGGTAATTTGAAAGGGATTGCATTAAATCTGTAGGGTAATATGGTCATTCCAACAATATTGATTCTTCCAATCCAAGAACATGGTATATCTTTCCATTAGTTTGTAACATCTTCAGTTTCTTTCATTGTGTCTTATACAGTTTTCAGAGTATAGGTCTTTGGCTTACTTAGGTAGGTTTATTCCCAGGTATTTCACTCCTTTTGATGCAATGATATACAGGACTGTTTCTGTAATTTCTCTTTCTGATATTTCATTATTAGTGTATAGAAATGCAACAGATTTCTCTACATTAATTTTGTACCCAGCGGGTTTACCAAATTCATTAATGAGTTCTAGTAGTTTTCAGGTAGCATCTTTAGGATTTTCTATGTATAACATCATGTCATCTGCAAATAGTGACAGTCTTAGTTCTTTTCCTATTTGGATTCTTTTTACGTCTTTTTCTTTTTCTGACTGCCATGGCTAGGATTTCCAAAACTATGTTGAATAAAAGTGGTGAGAGTGGGCATCCTCCTCTTGTTTCTGATCTCAGAGGAAATGCTTTATGCATTTCACCACTGAGTATGATGTTAGCTGTGCATCTGTCATATGTGGCCTGTATTATGTTGAGACCTGTTCCCTCTCTGCCTACTTTCTGAAGTGTTTTTATTGAAAGTTTTATCATAAAAACAAAAGGGGGAGAAAAGACCTACAAAAACAAATCCAAAACAATTAATAAAATGACAAAACAAACAGACATACTGATAATTACCTTCATCTAAATGCTTCAACCAAAAGACATAAACTGGCAGAATGGATACAAAAACAGAACCCATATATATGCTGCCCAGAAGAGACTCGTACAGATCCAGAGACACATAAAGACTGAAAATGAGGGGACAGAAAAAGGTATTCCATGCAAATGGAAATCAAAAGAAAGACTGAGCAGCAATATTAGCACCAGACAAATAGACTTTAAAATATAGACTGTTATAAGAGACAAAGAATGACACTATATAATGATCAAAGGGTCAATTCAAGAAGGATATTTAACAATTATAAATATATGCTGCTGCTGCTGCTAAGTCACTTTAGTCGTGTCCAACTCTGTGCGACCCCATAGATAGCAGCCCACCAGGCTCCATCGTCCCTGGGATTCTCCAGGCAAGAACACTGGAGTGGGTTGCCATTTCCTTCTCCAATGCATGAAAGTGAAAAGTGAAAGTGAAGTCTCTCAGTCGTGTCCGACTCTTAGCGACCCCATGGACTGCAGCCTACCAGGCTCCTCCATCCATGGGATTTTCCAGGCAAGAGTACTGGAGTGGGGTGCCATTGCCTTCTCCGTATAAATATATATGCACCCAATATAGGAGCACCTTGTTATATAAGGCAAATGTTAACACAGAAGGAGAAACTGACAGTAACAACAATGGAAGACTTTAACATCCCACTTACATCAACAGCAGACCATCCAGACAGAAAATCAGTAAGGAAACACAGCCCTTAAATGATACATTAGACCAGATGTTCTTAACTGTTATTTAAAGAGCATTCTATCTAAAAGAAGCAGAATACACATTTTTTTCAAGTGTACATGGAACATTCTCCAGGATAAATCATATGCTGGACCATAAAGCAAGCCTCAGTAAATTTAAGAAAACTGAAATTGTATCAAGCATCTTTTCTGACCATAATATTATGAGGCTAGAAATCAACTATTAGAAAAAACCTGCAAAATTCAAACACATGGAGGCTAAACAATATGATTCTAAACGACCAATGGCTCACTCAGGAAATCAAAGAGGAAATCAAAAAAGTACCCAGGGACAAATAAAAGGAAATAAATATTTTTTAAAATTTGTTTAAACCTATTTTATTCTCTTTCAAAAAGTTATATATTATATAAAAGATAACTAAGTTATTTTTCAACTAACCAAGTACAAACAATTTAAGAATCCATCTTTTTAAAAAACACTTCAAGCCTTCTTATCCTAGAATCCAAAGTCCTACCATGCTTTAGGTGAACAGACACAGAATAATCAATATAATGACATATCTTAATAGCATTCCTGGGCATCAACAATAAAGAAAGAATCTTTTTGCCATTCAGGTAAAAAGTTCAATTCATCTACAAAGTGAGAAAAAAATCAGGCTGGCTTCATTCTTTGCCACAGGCATGTGTAGTGACAGAAGATAGTGGAGCAATGCTAACCAAATCCTAAGGGAAAAGAGGAGTAATGAAAATCTGCATATCAAAATCCTATTCCAGTATCAAGTATCAGTTCAGTTCAGTTCAGCCGCTCAGTTGTGTCCGACTCTTTGCGACCCCATGAATCGCAGCACTCCAGGCCTCCCTGTCCATCACCAACTCCCGGAGTTCACCCAAACTCATGTGCATCAAGTTGGTGATGCCATCCAGCCATCTCATCCTCTGTCGTCCCCTTCTCCTCCTGCCCCCACTCCCTCCCAGCATCAGGATCTTTTCCAACGAGTCAACTCTTCACATGAGATGGCCAAAGCACTGGAGTTTCAGCTTCAACATCAGTCCTTCCAATGAACACCCAGGACTGATCTCCTTTAGGATGGACTGGTTGGATCTCTCTGCAGTCCAAGGGACTCTCAAGAGTCTTCTCCAAGACCACAGTTCAAAAGCATCAATTCTTCAGTGCTCAGCTTTCTTCACAGTCCAACTCTTACATCCATACATGACCACTGGAAAAACAGCCTTGACTAGATGGACCTTTGTTGGCAAAGTAATGTCTCTGCTTTTCAATATGCTATCTAGGTTGGTCATAACTTTCCTTCCAAGGAGTAAGCATCTTTTAATTTCATGGCTGCAATCACCATCTGTGGTGATTTTGGAGCCCCCAAAAATAAAGTCTGACACTGTTTTCACTGTTTCCCCATCTATTTCCCATGAAGTGATGGGACCAGATGCCATGGTCTTTGTTTTCTGAATGTTGAGCTTTAAGCCAACTTTTTCACTCTCCTCTTTCACTTTCATCAAGAGGCTTTTGAGTTCCTCTTCACTTTCTGCCATAAGGGTGGTTTCATCTGCATATCTGAGGTTATTGATATTTCTCCTGGCAATCTTGATTCCAGCAGCAATCTAAATATTTTTGAAGGTACAAGAAATCAAGAACTAATTTTCCTAAAAACTCTTCTCAAAGAAAAGATGAATTCTGGCCAACCAGGAAATAAGAAGAAAAACTACCACTAAAGAATGATCATGGTCACCAAATCCATTTAATTTTAAGATTAAGATTAAACCTGTGGGAAGATTTCATGGTATGATGTGAAGAGCATGTAACAAATTGAAGTGAAGTGAAATGAAAGTTGCTCGGTTGTGTCTCCAGGCCAGAATACTGGAGTAGGTAGCCTTTCCCTTCTCCAGGGGATCTTCCCAACCCAGGGACTGAACCCAGGCCTCGTGCATTGCAGGCGGATTCTTTACCAGCTGAACCACAAGGGAAGCCCAGGGGTTAATTTAACAAATTAATCCCTCAAAATAATTGAAAATATTTCTAGGCTTAATTAGAAGAATGCTCAATGTTGCTCAATAGAAATCAGCATGTGAGTTTATTTAATCTTAACTCACAACTTAGTCCAACCCTGTGAAATTCATAGGTCAAGCAAGTGAAGCTGTTGTCACTTCAATCACACCTCTGCTCAAATCTGCCTCTTCTTTCCCAATTTAGACATCTCATTTCTTTTTTTTTTTTTTTTTTTTGCCTAATTCCTCTGGCTAAAACTTCTGGTAAAATGTTGAATAGCGGCAGTGAAAAGGGGCATCTGTGTCTTCTTCCTGAACTTAGGGGAGGAGCTTTTGGTCTTTCACCATTGAAAACAGTGTTAGCTATGGGGTTTCCTTAATGTCCTTTATCATGCCAAGGAAGTTCTCTTCTATTCCTAGTTTGCTGAGTGTTTATCTAAAAGGGTGTGCAATTTTGTCAATACTTTTTCTGCACTGAGATTATCGTGAGTTTTTTATTTTTCTTTGTTCTAATGTGGTATATTACATTTACTGTCTCACATTGAGAAACACCTTTGCATTTCAGGGATAAATTCCACTTACATAATCATAGTATATAATATTTTTAATATGCTGTTAGATTTGGTTTTCCAGCATTTTCTTTAGACTTTTTGCATGTATATTCGTAAAAGATGCTGTAGTTTTCTTGTGGTATCACTGGTACCAGAGGATACTGGCTTCATAGAATGAGTTAGGAAACTATTTCCCTCCTCTCCAATTTTTTTAAAGTTTGAGAAGGAATGGCATTAATTCTTCTTTAAATGTTTAGTAGAATACACCAATGAAGCCAGTCCTCCACTTTTAAGAAGCTTTTGACTCCATCTCTATTTTTTACATGTCTGTACAAACTGTCTACTTTTTGAGTTACCAATTTGTATGTTTCTAGAAACTTGTCTATTTCATATAGGTTATCTAATTTATTAGAAGTACAAGATAACTGTTTGCAACATTGTCTTATAATCTTCTTTATTTCTATAAGGTCATAGAAATGCCTCTACTTTTATTTCTGATTTTAGTGGTTTACATCTTTTTTTACTCTTAGTAAAATTAAAACTTTGTCAATTTTGTTGATCTTTATTAAAAAGACCAACTTTTGGTTTCATTGATTCTGTATTGTTTTTCTATTCTCTATTTCATTTATCTCTGTTCTAATCTTTATTATCTCCATCCTTCTGTAGATGAGAGTTAAGTATGCTCTTCTTTTTCTAATACCATGTGGTATAAAGTTAATTGATTTGAGATCTTTTTTTCTTTCTTAATGTAGGTATTTATAGTTTATAAATCTCCCAATTACCACTGCTTTTGCTTCATCCTGTTAGTTTTGGTAAGTTATATTTTTTCTTCCTCTCAGAGTATTTCTAATTGCCCTCATGATTTCTTTGATTCATTGATTGTTTAACAGCTCTGCTCAAACTGGAAGCCTTCTCTGATACCACTGTATGAAATGAGTATTACTCCCAACCTCCAGATACTCTCTATTTCCCCGCCCTTCTCTTCTTGAAACATTTTTTTCCTACTACTTATCTCCATCTGAAGTTCTATGTATTATTCACTGAATTACTGTCTGTCTACCTTCACTAAAGTCAAAAGTCAAAAATGGGAAGAACTCTGCTTTGTACACTGCATATCCTTGGCACTAAATAAATATTTGTTGAACAAACCCTCTTAATCTAATTGTGAATCCAATTTTTCACCATGAATACAGTGACATTTTATTCCAAATGAGAAGGGTGCATGTGACTTATTCTTCTTGAACCAGGACACACTTGAGGAAAGGCAAAAACCATTTTAACTAATCTCAAATCATAATCTTTCTATAAAATGATACAAAAACCTACATTAATATTTTTGAGATAAAGATGAAGAATGAATTTACATTTCCCTTCCTGTATTTTTTAGTCATGCTTCTTTTCTTTCTTTTTTGAAAATATTTATTTATTGGGTTATGTTGGATCTTTGTTGCAGTATGCAGGCTTAGTTGCCCTTGGATGTGTGGGATCTTAGTTCCCCAACTGGGGATCAAACCCTTGTCCTTTACATGGGAAGGTGAACTCTTAACCCCTGGACCAGCAGGAAAGCCCGCAGTCATGTTTCTTTAGCCTCCTTTACAGTTAGTGGGTACAGTATGGTTTGCTCTACTGGCATTACCTCTCAGCTGTTTAACACCATGACTGTGCTATCAGTCACTGTCTAACTATATGTGACTCATTCATTACGAAGATGACACAGGTTTTTCACTTTCAAAGTACATTTGAACATGTTAAACTATTCTCTTAATTGAAAAATTAGCAGTATAATTCAGCCTTAGATATTTCCCATATACCTAGGTATAACTCTACATACAGTAGATGTACAGAAAACTTTTTGGTGAATGGATAATCAATCATTCTCAGGTAAAACTTCATTTCTAAATTCAGTTGTAGCACCACTGAAATTCCATAAACTAATGGGTACTCCTGAATTTATTTACTGTGGATGTCATAACAAATCACCATGACCTTGGTGGCTTAAAGCCACAGAAATCTATTTTCTCACAGTTCTGGGAGCCAGAAGTCTAAAATCAAGGTGTCTGCAGGGCCATGATCACTCTCAAGGATCTAAGGGAGAATTTATTCCTTGTCTCTTCCAGTTTCTGGTGGCTGCCCGCATTCCCCAGCTTACAGCCCCAGCACTCCCATCTCTACCTCCACTGTCACAATGACTCCTTTTCTTTTTGTCACATTCCCCTCTGCCTCTCTCTTACAATACCACTTGCAATGGCATTAAAGCCCATCCAGATAATCCAAGATTATCTCAATTTAAGATCTTTAATCGTATCTACAAAAATCCCTTTTCTAAGTAAGGTTCACATTCTCATGAATTCTGAGGATTTGGTGTGGGTCTCTTTTGGAGGTCTCCAGGGAACTCCTGACTCCAAGGAACATTAATTGACAGGAGCTCATCAAACGCCTCCATACCGACACTGAAACCAAGCACCACACAAGGGCCAACAAGTTCCAGGGCAAGACATACCAAGCAAACTCTCCAGCAACAAAGGAACACAGCCCTGAGCTTCAAGATACAGGCTGCCCAAAGTCACCCCAAAACCATAGACATCTCATAACTCATTACTGGACATTTCATTACACTCCAGAGAGAAGAAATACAGCTCCATCCACCAGAACATCGACACAAGCTTCCCTAACCAGGAAACCTTGACAAGCCACCTGTACAAACCCACACACAGCAAGGAAACGCCACAATAAAGAGAACTCCACAAACTGCCAGAATACAGGAAGGACACCCCAAACTCAGCAATTTAAACAAGATGAAGAGACAGAGGAATAGCCAGCAGATAAAGGAACAGGATAAATGCCCACCAAACCAAACAAAAGAGGAAGAGATAGGGAATCTACCTGATAAAGAATTCCGAATAATGATAGTGAAATTGATCCAAAATCTTGAAATTAAAATGGAATCACAGATAAATAGCCTGGAGGCAAGGATTGAGAAGATGCAAGAAAGGTTTAACAAGGACTTAGAAGAAATAAAAAAGAGTCAATATATAATGAATAATGCAATAAGTGAAATTAAAAACACTCTGGAGGCAACAAATAGTAGAATAACAGAGGCAGAAGATAGGATTAGTGAATTAGAAGATAGAATGGTAGAAATAAATGAATCAGAGAGGATAAAAGAAAAACGAATTAAAAGAAATGAGGACAATCTCAGAGACCTCCAGGACAATATTAAACGCTACAACATTCGAATCATAGGGGTCCCAGAAGAAGAAGACAAAAAGAAAGACCGTGAGAAAATACTTGAGGAGATAATAGTTGAAAACTTCCCTAAAATGGGGAAGGAAATAATCACCCAAGTCCAAGAAACCCAGAGAGTCCCAAACAGGATAAACCCAAGGCAAAGCACCCCAAGACACATATTAATCAAATTAACAAAGATCAAACACAAAGAACAAATATTAAAAGCAGCAAGGGAAAAACAACAAATAACACACAAGGGAATACCCATAAGGATAACAGCTGATCTTTCAATAGAAACTCTTCAAGCCAGGAGGGAATGGCAAGACATACTTAAAATGATGAAAGAAAATAACCTACAGCCCAGATTATTGTACCCAGCATGGAGGTCATTTTTCGGTTTACTACACTTAGCTTAATCAAGAGATCAAATTTATTACCATGAATAATGGGACAAACCAACATCATGCATCTCCTGTTATCATGCCTTGAGAAACACACTACATCACCTATGCATTTTCCTGCCAAAAATGCACAACCTGAATCAAGTCATAAGAAAACAATAAAACAGCCCAAACCGAAATACATTCTTCCAAAATGTTAATGTCATGAAATAAGAACATTTCCAAACTGAAACAGCACAACAATGAATTGCACTGTGTGATTTTGGATCAGTTCCTGGATTGTGGGGGAAAAAAATTTTCTATAAAAAGCCACTTATTAGGACTACTGGTACAATCTGAATAAGAACTGTATACTAGATAACAGCATCATATCAACATTAATTCTGGAATTTGATCATTGTGTTATAGTTAGAAAATTTAAAGAACAGTGAGGTAAAGCAAATTTGACAAAATAGCAACCTATGAATCTAAGTAGAGAGTACATCGGAGAAGGCAATGGCACCCCACTCCAGTACTCTTGCCTGGAAAATCCCATGGACGGAGGAGCCTGGAAGGCTGCAGTCCATGGGGTGGTTGAGGGTCAGACATGACTGGGCGACTTCACTTTCACTTTTCACTTTCATGCACTGGAGAAGGAAATGGCAACCCACTCCAGTGTTCTTGCCTGAAGAATCCCAGGGACAGCGGAGCCTGGCGGGCTGCGGTCTATGGGGTCGCGCAGAGTTGGACACGACTGAAGTGACTTAGCAGCAGCAGCAGAGAGTACATGGCTGAACTATTCTTGAAACTTTGCTGTTAATTTCAACTTTTTTAAAACAAAAACTTGAAAGAAATGGGTTTTCTTCAAATGAAGCAAGCTATATTAACAGCAAATAACTGTCTCCCTGCCAAATAATTATACTTTACCTAAAAATTTAAACAGAAAAAAAAATCCATCTATAGTGTCTGGTCCTTTGGCCATTCCCTCCAAAAGAGCAAGACATTTTCCTGTTTGTCTACAGTCAAGGAAGACTGAGCACAAACAAGAAATCATCATTAAAACACATATACATTCATTTATGGGGATAATAAGAATCATTTCTTGTCAAAATGAAAATGAAACAACTCGAAGAGGGAAGTTAAATATTCATCTTCTTGAGTACTTCACAGTAGGAGAAACAAAAGGTACGATTAAATCAGAATGCGTGGAAATGATATCCTTATATTGACTTTTCGAAATCAGATTGAGATTAATGAAACAGATAGCATATAAGGGGAACCACATTTTAACCACAGAGACTCACTGAGGAATGTTATACATAAAAGAAACTATTATTATTTTAATTGCTTAAACTTAAGAGAACAGATTGGGCACTATCCTAAAACAGCAACACATAAATTAGTGGGATGACGTTAGCAATTCTTCTCATAATAAGCATGATCCATGAAAACTGCAGTTTCAGGTCTGCAAATATCAATCACTAAAAAGTTTCTCTCCCATATGCCCTTTACTGGCAAACTGAATTATCTCCAAATAAGAATTATATAATGAGACTTGTTGTTTAGTTGCTAAGTCGTGTCTGACTCTTTGCGACCCCGTGGACTGTACCCCACCAGGCTCCTCTGTCCATGGGATTTCCCAGGCAAGAATATTGGAGCAGGTTCCTTTTCCAGGGGATCTTTGCAACCCAGGGATCAAATCTGCATCTCCTGCATTGGCAAGCAGATTCTTTACCACTGAGCCACCAGGGAAGCCATTTAACAAGACTAACACCTCCCATAAGAATCTAAACAAAAGACAATAAACCTGAAACTTCAAGTAAAGCAAAATGTTGACAAAGTATACTTTGCAAGAAAACACTTTCCCCAAACATGACTGAACACTTACCTTCTGGCACAGGAAAAACTTCAGCTATTGAGCCTAAAATGGTTAAAGCTGAAAATCTAGTTGGGTAGGAAGAGCCAGGAAACAATGCTTCAAAAAGACTATTGCAAATGGATGACATGAAGTTCTAAAAAAAAAAAAAAAATTTACAGTAAACATAATTGTGCTAACTCACAATAGGTGGGGAAACAGTGGCTGACTTTATTTTTGGGGAGCTCCAAAATCACTGCAGATGTGACTGCAGCCATGAAATTAAAAGACGTTTACTCCTTGGAAGGAAAGTTATGACCAACCTAGACAGCATTTTAAAAAGCAGAGACATTACTTTGCCAACAAAGGTCCGTCTAGTCAAGGCTATGGTTTTTCCTGTGGTCATGTATGGATGTGAGAGTTGGACTATAAAGAAAGCTGAGCACTGAAGAATTGATGCTTTTGAACTGTGGTGTTGGAGAAGACTCTTGAGAGTCCCTTGGACTGCAAGGAGATCCAACCAGTCCATCCTAAAGGAGATCAGTCCTGGGTGTTCATTGGTGGGACTGATGTTGAAGCTGAAACTCTAATACTTTGGCCACCTGATGTGAAGAACTGACTCATTTGAAAAGACCCTGATGCTGGGAAAGATTGAAGGCAGGAGAAGAAGGAGACGACAGAGGATGAGACAGTTGGATGGCATCACCGACTCAATGGACATGAGTTTGGGTAAACTCCGGGAGTTGGTGATGGACAGGGAGGCCTGGCGTGCTGCGGTTCATGGGGTGGCAAAGAGTCTGACATGACTGAGCGACCGAACTGACCTGAACAACAGGTTATCTTGAAAGTACCACTAGTATCATTCTAAAGGGTGAATTTTTTTTTTTTCTGCTTTAGAGAGAAAAAAATTTTTTAAGCAATACTAGATGTTCACTTTGCTTGACAATTCAGATTGGCACCCTTGACCATGAGCTCATGACTTCAATGAATCCTATCTTTATAAAGTTAACAAGAAGTACAGAAGAAAATGGAAACATTCATTAAAAAGATATGTGTACTCCCACATTCACTGCAGCACTGTTTACAATAGCCATGATACAGAAACAACCTAAGTATCTATGGATGGATAAACAGATAAATAATTCAGACAGAAAAAGACAAATGATCTCACTGTATATAGAATAAAATCAAATTAATTTTAAAAAGCAAAACAAAAAACCAAGCAATACAGAGAACAGATTGGTAGATGCCAGAGGTGGAGGGGGTAGGCGTTGAAAAAATGGTACAAGCTTCAAGTTATAAAATAAATAGGTCATGGAATGTAATGTACAATACATTGGAATGTAATGTACAATATGTGACTATAGTCATAATACATGGAATGTAATGTACAATATGTGACTATAGTCATAATACATAATACTCTATTATATATTTGGAAGCTGCTAAGAAAAAAATTTTGTATAATTTTATATAGTGAAAAATGTTAACTAGACTTAGTGTGGTAATCATGTCACAATATATACAAATAATGAACCACTGTATTATAGACCTGAAACTAATGTAATACATCAATTATACCTGATTTTTTTTTAAGTTAAAAACAACAACAAAAAGTACAATTCTAACTGTAGTCCAGACAAGAAAAAAAACTTCTTTTTGGTGAAAACATGATCCATTCTGCTTTGACTTGTGTTAAATCTGTATGAATACTGATTTTCTCCACCAGAAGCATTCAACCATTAAAGGTATGTATACTTTTTAAAGTTTTAAAATGACCAAAGAAATATCCAATATATATTACTTGATAAATTTGATAACTAAGTACTTGATATCTGACTATAAAGACACAATTCAAAACAAAGACCCAACTATTTTACTGTCTTTTATCTGTACCTTTGAGATTGTTACTCTGCCTTTCTGTTTATACATACAACTGATCACAAATGAAAACTTTTAGTAAAAATGCAATTAAAAAAAAAAGCAATGTGGGAAATACTTCATCCAAGATAAAGTCTTCTTCCTCTAATTAAAACAAATAATTATAACTTCTAGATAAGGCCAAAGAAAAAACTTAGGAAGAAAAGCTGTTATCCTCAAGACTCTCATATATTGCTATGCTCCAACAACATATAGCTCATCAGCATATAAACAGCCCCAGTCCCTGTCTTTAGACAGCATCCCTGCATTCATTTCTTCAGTCAAGGATAAACAACCTTGGGGATTTATCCTATAGGCCCTAGCTACTTTGTTCCTTTGAAATTCAATAAACTAGTTTTAATTATAAATGAGTAGTATAGTATCCACATTCAAGAGCAACAAGTTCATCCTTTACGAATTATCCTAATTGCAGTGTCAATTACATTTTTATAAATAGTGCTTCTTTCCCTCAACCAGACTGTAACCACAATGGAGGCAGGAATGACAGTCTATGGACTTCTATGTCCCTAGTCCCACAAACAGTCTCCTAAACACACAGTAAGGGCTCAGTATATGCTCTAGTCTTTTTCCACTAGAAAAGGCTTCTGGCCAGGCTTCCAGGTACCTTGGCCGACCATTCAAAACTCTCTACTACTCATTCCCAACTTGATTTTCCAACTCATCTCCCGTTATTCAATTCCTCTGTCCCTCAGGTATCTTATGCGTCACTCATACTAGGGAATTAACCATTCCCCAAATTCTCTCCGTACTCCCTTACCTCCAAGCCTTCACTCAAGCTGGTACTAAGGGGAAAACTATTCTGATTTGGTTGTCCAGAGCAGATCTGGATTCGAGTCTGGCTCTACCACTTCTGGGCTAAGGAAACTTGGATAGTTTGCTGATTCAACTTTTCCAAGCGTCACTTATTTCACTTGGTAAGTGACAGTAATAATTCCTGTCTCACAGATTTATCATTAAAGAATAAATGAGAACACTGATATAAAGCATTTTATACCTTAAAGTACTCTAGCTCAGAGATCCCCAACCACTGGGTCACAGTCCAGTTAACAGTCTGTGGCCTGTTCGAAACTGGGCTACACAGCAGGAGTTGAGCAGAGGACAAGCGAGTGAAACTTCATCTGTATTTACAGCCACTCCCCATCACTCGCATTACTGCCTGAGCTCAGGAAAACAAGCTCAGGGCTCCCACTGATTCTGCATTGTGAGCTGTATAATTATTTCATTATACATCACAATGTAATAATAATAGAAATAAACTGCACAATAAATGTAATACACTTGAATTACCCTGAAACCATCCCCCACTGCCACCCCAGTCCATGGAAAAACTGTCTTCCACAAAGCCAGCCCCTGATACCAAAAACACAGGGACTGTGTACCCAATAGGTTGGGGGACCACTGCTATAGCTAATGTATTTTTAAGTACACTAGCTACTATTTAGGTATGAAATAACCTTCTTCACTAGACTAGAAGACACTTTTTTCCCACTCATAGCCTCCTCTTCTCCCACAGCAATTAGTTTGTTGATTAGCACAGTCTACCAGACACTGCACACGACACCCACTGTTCTAATGATGATCATAAAACAGCTCCAAAGTTGCAACCTTCAAAAGCCACAGAGTCTACCATCAGGAGAAAATGTCAGAACTAGGAGACTGACTCAGATCAAGAATCCGAAGGACTAGTTTTCAAAAGCCCACAAACTAAGAAACGGCACATACACAAAGATTCAGAATGTCATCCACAAAATTGGTTTTGTGTTTTTAAGAACCTAATTGATATTTCACAAATGTCATTTTATTCTTTGCAAAAAGAAGCAAAAGAGACGTGCTTCTGAAGGGCTAAAATATAACTGCTCCACACACACATTAAATGCTCAGTATTAACTATAGTTACTTTTACTGATACCCAGCAGAGTTTTTTAGAGTGATTCAGAATTTACAGACAGCATTCCTGTTTAATCCTCAAAACGAACCTTTTTAGAGAGGTTATTCATCCCACTTATAGACTCATTAAGGTAAGCCAAGTGGTCAGTGGCAGAATTGTGAGTAAATTTATGTCCTTCAAGTTCAGATTATGACTTTCTTATCTTTTTGTTGTTCAGATTTTACAAAGATGAAGCTAATTTCAGCCTCTGTATAGGAATATTCTCCTTTAGGTAATGTTTAACCTTAAGTAGATGAGTGACTATGTAATGGTTCCACTATACCACTTATTATACCTGTTTCCCTAAATGAAATAAAACAAGCGAGCTCTGTTGGGTCTTACGAGAAAATATGCATCTGCTTCTGAGAGGACAGATCTGGAGTAAGAAACCAGTGGAAAAAAGTTCATTCTGTTCTGATGGACAGAAACTGAACCCTGGCCCATACTACAGCTGCTATATCTGGGGTTCCATCCAGGCCATTAACTCCAGTGCCCTAAAATCCAGTCTTATTCTTCAAGCCCACTTCAAAACAGGATAGAGAGGAACCCCAGTAATTGGACCATGGCTCAGGAATCACAAACGTCAAGCCACTTTCACGTTAAGATGATAGGGGCAACAGGTCCAGACACAACAGTCCTCTTCCTTGGGGAGGGGGTGGAGGAGTCAGGGCTGCAACGCCCTTTTATTAAAGTACTAAGTTTATCTGGCTCACATAAGTTGTAAAATATCAAGGTTAGCCCATTAATGTTATTCTGTAACAGACTTCAAGTCCAGCACTGGTTCCACAACTCAGGCTATCTTAAGAGAAGTAACAAAGCACCAGAAGGAATATGTAAAACCCAGCTTGAAGGAAAAAAGTGCAGAAATGCTACTCAGCACGAGTATTATTTCTCTTTAATGTAGATGCAAAACTGTTTCAGGTGTCTTAAAAATCTGTATGTCTGGAAATCACCTACCTTATACTGCTGTAAAGAAACAGAAGGGTGTTGTCTGGTTGACTCACTCCTTGGTTCATGTTTGGATTTACTTTGCTCCAGTTTATAAAGTACCTGAGAGCTTTCCTGTATCCTACAAAACAACTTGGAGAAAAAGAAAAATGAAGTGTATGTGAGCCACATTAACCTGAAATACCAGCTTGAAATGCAAAGGAAGAACTTTCTAAATTTTTTAGACTAAAACTTCAGGCAAGGAGAGTACTGGTTTTCAAACTCTTAATATTTACCATAGCGTTTCTTTCTGACAGAAAATTAACATTTATGTTTATAAAACCAAAAACTCAAGTATTACTGCAAATCAGAATACACAGTTATTAAACCACAGTTCTCCTATTTCCCTTAGGTCAACGTGAACCTAAAGATGATTAGGTTTACTCCCTTCTATTCTCTACCAACTCTTTACCTCAGAAACACTTCAGGTGATTAATTTAAGCCAAATGATTCAATAAAGACCATTGCTAAAGGCACTTACAGAAATGATAAAAATACAAGGACATCCTTCCTCTTCTTACTAAATAAAGTTTTCTTAAAATACCTTACACCCTGGACCTCCCGGTGGCCCCATGGTTAAGACTCCATGCTTCCACCTCAAGGGGCACAGGTTTGATCCCTGATTAGGAAACAAAAACCCCAAATGCCATGAGGTATGGCCAAAAATATATATTTTTAAAGTACTTTAAAAAAATACCTTACACACTGAAAACTCCAGTGCTAGATTTTTTTTTCCCCCTTTCAAAAAAAGAGCTCAAGGTTGATTTATTACACCAAAGTGAATGGACTTTTTTCACTCTGGATTTTAAGCCCAAATGTAAACTCAATTGGATCACAGAACAAGCAATTCACAGAAGTGCCACGAAGAGCTCTGGTAGTCCAATTCCACGACCCTTCTTCCCATACTCTTCCCAAATCTGGGCTCTTTCGAAAAATATTTTTCAGGGCAAAGTTTACCACTTTCCTACACTTTCTGAAGAGAAATTTTACCTTTTTAAGAAGAGAACAAATCTGTTGTCGCACTCCTGGAGACTGACTGTTAAGATTGTATGTGATAAAGAACTGGATCCACTGCATTTCTTCTGTGGAAACGATTTCTGTGCTTCGATTACTTTCACAAAGCAAGCCTAATGTATCAATCCGTACCTAAAATACACCAAAGAATAAGATGTTCATTTTTCAGTGATGTGTTAGTTGCTCAATATGTCCAACTGTATGCGACCCTATGCACTCTAGCCTGCCAGGCTCCTCTGCCCATGGACTTTTTCAGGTGAGAATAGTGGAGTAGGTAGCTATTTCCTTCTCCAGGGGATCTTCCCAACCCAGGGATCAAACCCAGGCCTCCTGCATTGCAGGCAGATTTTTTACCAAGACAAAAGCAAAGCCTAAACCACTTAACATGTTTAATTATCTACACAGATATCAAAGACAGAAAAGAAAGATAAATCTCAGTGTACATATATGTATTTCAGAAAAGTCCTATAATCCCAAAGATCCTGTGATTACTTCTTATAAAATTATTTCATTAAATGTACAAACTGAGTATTTACAAAAGTTAAAAATCTTGAAGATTCTTATTCCACAGTAATGTTTAACTACATTCCTTTTCCTCAGTGACCATTGTGCCCCAGCACCACATCACCTCACTCTCCAATTATTGCCATGAACTTCTCACTGGTCTCCTGGGTTCTTTTTGCTCCCACTCTGAAAATTCATCTCTGTTTCCATTCATGCCACTTTCCTGGCTGAAGGTGGAGTGACTCTGGCTCCCAGTTACCAACTGGATAAAACCTGAAATCTTCAGCCTAGCACTGAATGCATCCATAAAATGGACAAAGGACTCCATTCTCGCCAAACAATGTCCTTAGTCACCCTCCAGTCCTTGTTTACTTGTGTCCTTCCAGTTTGAGTGGGCATGAGGGCTTCCCTGCCTCGAATCACTTTCCTACTCAACCATCACCTATACTCAGACGAGTCTCTTCTAAGCTTTCCAAGTTCTTATGCATAATGATATACTTGTGCCATCTTTTAAAAGACTTTCCAGTTGTCTTATGAAGGTTTTCTTATTCCCTAAACTAAACTTTAAGTAGCCCAAGTGCAATGTCTACATGTTTCACATCCTTCTTATGGAGCCTTAAAACAGCGTGGGCATAATGTTGGGGGCTTCCATATTGCATACTATTAATAAATGAATAAATGAATCAGAGATGTACTGCATACTATTAATAAATGAATAAATGAATCAGGGATCTACTGCATGTATGAATTCCCAATTACATTGTTCACTTACTTGGCAGTGCTGATGAATTAAGCCTTGCTTTATTCTTTCACTGGACACAAGGTCCCTCCAGGCATCAGTTGCAGACTGAAGATGTCCATGAGCTCGAGCTGTTCTTAGACAAGCCATCAAAGCTCCCAGAGCCCCTCCGCTGTCATAAGATCCTAAGGATGGAAAAGATTACTGTTGTCTCAAAAACACAGCAACAAAGACCACCACTGTGCTATTAACAACTTCAACAATTCCCATTTCCCATTAACATTGTTATTTCACGAAGTAAAAATTGTATTTTTAGCTAAACTCTAACATGAATTAATGTTCCTATTATAAAATCATTATTTAAAAGGATTTAATAGGTCTTATGTCAATGATTTCTGTAAACTGAACCCACTTACTGTTAACTTTAAGAAATCATAATTTTTGGCTGATCTTTTTACCTTTTCCTTGACAGTTAGAAAATAAACCAGGAAAAAAAAATCAGGTTTAATTTAATCAGAAATATTTAAAACAATAAAAATAACTAAAATGATTTTCAGCCAAAAATAAGAAAAACACTTCTGTGGCTAAACACCATTATTTCTCTAAAAACAAACACCGAACCTATCTGTATATCTTGGAGTTACTGTGTCTTCTTAGTAAAGAAGATAAAAGAGGATCACAAAGACCCTGATGCTTTCAGAGGCCAGGACATCAGCTGTTACTAACAGGACAGGGAGCTCTGGGCTCACAGGAGACCTTGATTTAATATAAAGACTGTCTAGCTTCAGAACAGACTCACGGATCCTCAGCTTTAGATGGCTTCTCAAAAATGCAAGAGGATTATTGTTAAAGATTATAAATAATGGCTCATTTCTATGTACAGGAATCAAATCTTCCAGCTAGCTCATGGTTATTCTTTGAAGGATTGAAAGAATAACTTAAATTTTATTTGGAAATAACCTTAAAATGTGATGGAGGGTACCTATTCCCACTGCATTAAATAGAATATAATAAATGTAAGCTTTACATGATGAATCAGGATCATTGTTTTATACATTAATTACTATATTATGCTTTAATGCAGTGATTTCTTCAAAGTTACTGAATTCCAGTGGGATGTTTATACTTACTCTCAACAGCCAGAGAGAGTTTTTTCCTGAGGTCATGCTTCTAAATTTTTCTCTCTTTCCTAGAGACAAGTACTTACTACTACTAATTTACCTGTCTTTAACCTTGCCTACCAGAGAAGGCAATGGCACCCCACTCCAGTACTCTTGTCTGGAAAATCCCATGGACGGAGGAGCCTGGTAGGCTGCAGTCCATGGGGTCGCTAAGAGTCGGACACGACTGAGCGACTTCACTTTCACTTTTCACTTTCATGCATTGGAGAAGGAAATGGCAACCCACTCCAGTGTTCTTGCCTGGAGAATCCCGTCTCCAGGATTCATAGACGTGGCTGCCGTCCATGGGGTCGCACAGAGTCGGACACAACTGAAGTGACTTAGCAGCAGCAGCAGCAACCTTGCCTACATCAATTTGTAATTACTATCTCAACCACCTGAATAAGTAAATTATATAAAACACACAAACATCTACTCCAGGCTGACAACCAAATAATAAAAACTTGGTAAAATGAATTAAAACCTAGTAATAAAGGAAAACTCATAATCATAACTGCAATCAATCTTTAGCTTACAGAAATGACTTTAGCCCAAAAACCTATTTGGCTGGATATAGAAACATTCATTTCAATACAAAATTTCTATCTTTAATATCCTCCTTTACTATTTATAGACATGGTAATATTAAAATTTGAATATGGCCAACATCTCAGGTAGGTACCTCTATTTAAGCAGCTTAACTAGAAATTACTAAAACAAAAAAATTCATTTTCTTACCTGTTTTAGCATCAGCAGAAGTCTGAAGAATCTTTACCATATAGCTTAAGCTCTCAGGGTTGCAGTTCAGTAATTTTGGCAAGTAATAATCAATCACATAAGATTTCTGATCCAGATTTCCTTCACACAGTACACAAAGAAGAGGAGAAACCCAAGTCTCGTGCCACTTGTCAATCCAAGTGTTGTCGACAGCCTGGGATTTCAAACGACTCTTATGATTTTTAAACATGGTTTCCAAGAGGTCACTTGCATAAGGCACCAGAGACTGGTCCCCCATCACCTCTAAGATTTGCGATGGAATGGTTTTAGCTAATGCCAAGATATGGTCAATTCCTATGAAGCCTACTAAACAACCAAGGCATGTGTACTTTCCTTTACTATGCCATTCCAATCGCAGAAGACTCTCGGTCAGTTCAAAAATGAAACGATCAGCAGACAAATCTGAACCTGACTCTTCTACAGTGAGCTGGTGCATTTGGAGAATATTTCTGAATATGATTTGGGTTTGGTGTCTCAAGGCATCCAGTGGATGTTCCCAGTGGGTATAGACATAGTCCAAAAGCCTCCTAACCACATCTGCATTCCCATTCAGGTTGTCCTTTAGGCTTGGGGAACTTGAGTCAAGGACTTGTATAGCTGAATTAGTCCAAGATGCCAAAATCCTAGACAGAAACATTTCCAGGGTTGACTCCTTGATCCTGAAAAAAAATGAGGCACGTTAGTATAAACTGACAAATAAAAGGAGTCTAATTTTATAATCATTTAGACCTTAAAAATATAAAGAATGATCATAAAATTATCATTATATTTACAACAAAAATACGACACAGCCAAAACAAATCTCAAATCTTTCCATTTTGTAAAAGTTAATCCAAAAAAGCACCCAAGGAAACGTGGTTCATTATTTTAACTGTGGTGATGGTTTCACAGGTGTTTAAAAATGTACTCAGGGGCCAGGGAGGGGGAATATTAGAGTGAATCAGCTTTCTCTGGGGGGAAATGAAATTATTCTAAAGTTGATTATGGTGAGAGTTGTACAACCCTATAAATATACTGAAGAAAAATAACTGAAATTGCACAATTTAAGTAGGTGAATTGTATGGAATGTAAATTATACCTCAATAAAGCTGTTTAATGACTTTAAAATGTACATAACTTACATTTAAAAAAAAAACACAAAATACAATCCAATGAAGTCAGAGACCTCATTACAGTTCTGGCCTGGGTGCTTGTAGGTGATATGCTGTTAGGTAAGCATTTACTTTGCTAAGCTTCATTTTACCCATTCAATAGATTGGGTTTCCTATCCTATCTATCAGACATGTGAGGATCACACTGAACTACCTATGTTGATGTTATTCATAAACTCAAAAGCTTTATCCATACACAAATATTTATGGTTTTTAAAAATGCTTACATAGGAGACTGAATGCTAAAATTAATTTGACAAATTGTCACAAGTTAACCTGCACTAAAATTTCTCTCTCTCTGTGCCATCATCCCATCTTCTGTTCTACTTTCACACTCACTTCATTCTCTACACATATCTCCCTTTTAATTTACGATTACCCTGACCACTTTTCACTGAATTACTAAGCAAGCTAACTTAACTGCCATCTTATAAATGTCTGACAAGCAAAGCAAAATATGAGACGAAACTCACTGTGAACTCAAGGTGAACAAAACACGCACAGTATTCAGGAGCAGGGCCTCCCCACTGGGGCCCATCCTCCCCTCCTGCCAGTCCAACATAGTGAGTGTCCCCTGACACAGGAAGAGGAGAGCTGACGGGGGGACATCAGCACAACAAAGGCTCTTGCAGCAGCTCAAAAGCCACTCGGGGGCGCTGGTGGGGTCCACGGAACGGAGAAGCACGCTGCTTATCTGCAAAAATACAACAGAGCTGATACACATAAAGCCTCTAAAACTTTCCAGAGATACTTCAAAATATAAATGCAAAATGCTCTCTCCCCTGAAACATCCTAGGAAAAACAGCTGAACCTAAACGCAAAAAGCCACAAGAGTTAAAATTATTATATCAAAAGGAAAAAAACTGAATCTAAGTATATGAACCCTTTTGCTGGTCTGAATGTACTGGGCGAGCACAACACATTGCCCCCTGCAGGTGGATAAGCGTACTAACTAATGCTTTTTTTAGAGGTGGTTTGAGAAATTCGAATTTTTAAACTTTATTCTACTTTGTGTGAGCTCATAAAACAGTACACATCTATTTTGCATCAAGTAATTTTGCTCTTAGTAAAGAACTAAAATAAGTTTCCTCAATAAGAAAAAAATACTGCTAGTACTAAATCCAAGAATTATGGCCCAAATTATGAACTTACACTTTCCATATAATCAAATTCACTGAACAACTAACTGATTCTAGTGCAATATCTGGGTTAGTCTTAAGGAAAATAACATATTTACCAAAAAGTTATAACCAAATATACCTATACATCAATCTCTGCATAATTTTTTTTTTCAGTTCCACCAGTTTATTGCTACCAACCCATGTTCCTCCACCCTCCTCATGCATGAGTACTCAGTCATGTAACCCCATGGACTGCAGCCCACCAGGCTCCTCTGTCCATGGACTTTTTCAGGCAAGAATACTGGAGTGGGTTGCCATTTCCTTCTCCATCTGTATAATTTTAATGTTATAAATATCTTTTATGATACTGAAAGATGGAACTGAAAACAATGCTAGAAAAAAACAAGGATATACACCCAAAAATGTTGACAATGATTATCTTCATGAGATGGATTTACATGTGACTATTATTGCCTTCTTTCTGCTTTATCCAAATTTTTGAAACTGTCACTTATTTTCTTTATTATTTATGTGGCTGTGTTGGGTCTTAGTTGCACCATGTAGGATCTTTTGCTGAGGCTCATGGGCTCTCTAGTTATGGCATGGAGGCTCAGTAGTTGCAGTGTGTGGGCTTGGCTGCTCCTTGGCATGTGGGATCTTTAGTTCCCCAATCAGGGATTGAACCTATGTCCCCTGTATTGCAAAGTGGACTCTGAACCACTGGACTGCCAGGGAAGTCCCAAGACTGTCACTCATTATAAGAGAAAAGGGTAATCAGAAAGACTATGAAAAAAAATGTTTTAATTCACTCTTTATAACTATTTTTAAAACATGTTTAACTATCAACAAAGTACAATCCTAAAAAGGACATGTACTTACCAAATCAGGAATCTTTTCAGGTGGATGAAACATAGCCTTAATAAAAAGAATAACAGCTAATCCAGATGTACTCTGAATTGTCTGTAAGAGACCATCTATTTGCAAAAAAGCAGAAAGCATGTATTAAATGATGATAGACACTGTGGTATAATAGAAAGAGCACATGCTGTGGGGCCAGAGAGTACTGGGTGCAATTTCTAGCTTGACCACTTACTAGGTGATTAAGACTAGATTAAGTTATTTCACTTCCCAGGGATTCAGTTTTCTCTTATGTAAATTGAGGAAAAAATAACTCCATCTGACACAATTGTTGTAAGGTTGAAATAGATAATGAACATAAAGGCTTCTATGCTCAGCACACAAATACTCAATCCAAACATCCATTCTCTCTTCCTCTCCATCTACTGCCTCCCAGCACATGCCTCAGCAGTACCTCCTGGCCCCTCTCTTCCACTGCTGTGTATGCATCTCAACTCCCATGTACATTACTTTTTCTGAAAGTGATCTCAGGGCTTGTGTAAAGAGCCTACATCAGTACTAATTACAAACTCTGCTCTCACTGGCACTGTACCCAATGTAACCAAACAGTGCTGGTGTACTTCTTTTCATTATCTATTAGCCTCTGGTTTGTAAGAAAGTATACAAAATAATATAGTGGATTATTCAACATGGGGTAAGAATTATGAATAGCTACTATAAACGATCTTCCAAAAATTTATTCTGCCCTTCATCCCACAGTTGTTAACTATGACTTTGATTGGGACATTCATGTGCCCAGGCAAAGACAGGCTACCTGTTTCCTCAATCTTCCTTACAACTGAAGGTACCAGAGGACAATTTAGGCCAATGGAATATAAGTAGAAATCTTTCGGCTATTTTTTTTCTTTCAGATTAAAGGTAAAGATGTAACTGGTCCTCTTTCCTACCCTGAATACAGACAAGAGGTCTGGAGGCAGAGTAGTCATACAGTAACCATGAAACAGCAAACACGTGCACGAAAGCAACATACTGAAGACGGCAAAGCAGAAAGGCAGAAATGCTTCATCCATTTAAAAAAATGTGATATGTCCTTTAATCTACAGGTGCCCCCTTCGCCTTTTTCTTCTTGTTATAATTTCTATTGAAGAACTCTGGCCTCTTAACCTGTACTGCTGCTGCTGCTGCTGCTGCTGCTGCTAAGTCGCTTCAGTCGTGTCCGACTCTGTGCGACCCCATAGACGGCAGCCCACCAGGCTCCCCCGTCCCTGGGATTCTCCAGGCAAGAACACTGGAGTGGGTTGCCATTTCCTTCTCCAGTGCATGAGAGTGAAAAGTGAAAGTGAAGTAGCTCAGTCATGTCTGACTCTTCGCGATCCCATGGACTGCAGCCCACCAGGCTCCTCCGTCCATGGGATTTTCCAGGCAAGAGTACTAGAGTGGGGTGCCATTGCCTTCTCCATTTAACCTGTACAGTTTTCCACAATCTGGATGTTTATTTACCCCTAGCACAATTCAACACATTCTTCTGCCCTCTGTAATTCCTGCAAACTGGCAGGTGACTGAGAGACGGAACAATCTCAAGTTCAATCCCTTTGGGAAAAACTGCAAGTGGTAAAATCAAGACCGCAAAGCAATAGGCACGTGTTATCTGGTTGTCTCTTTCTGTAATGTTAACAGCCGTTGATGCTTAATGCCCATCTCAACTCACTGGGAGTTACAGAAGGGTGATATTCTATCATTTCAGCTTCTTGGTTGAAATACTTTAAAAAAAAAAAAAAAAAAGACATTTTCTCTCATTAATCACTTGGTTTCCTGGTGGTACAGATCATATGGACAGAATCAACATGAGACAGAAGGAGGAAGAATGACCCCACAGTGACCACGGGCATGATTTGAAGGAAGCACCTGCTGCTAAGGAAAAATGTATGGGTTACACTAAACTTTCCAGATCTTACCTTCAAATTTGGAAATTTCTCAAGAATTTTCTTTCACTTTTTAAAGCCTGTGGCTTTTCAACACTAAGGTTGTTACGTTTTCTGCTTTGTATGCAACACACACACACATACACAGACACACACACATTTAGAAAAGTCCTGAAGTGTTATCCCGATAAGTTGAACTGGTATCTTTGAAAGAAAAAGTATTAAAACCTTATAATCCAGGATCTTTCCGCACTTTGAGGGGCTGAGGGAAAGGAAGTTCTATTATCACAGCTAAGTATTGAATATCTCATACTATTAGAAGTGAAAACAGATTAACACTCAATTATAATCATCACTGTATGTTTCATACTTACCATCACTTAAAAAGTTGGTAAACATACTCAGCAGTCCACACATACTTTGCCAGGTAGGAGAATTCTTCAAATGAAGTCTCTGGAAACCCTGTACTTTCTGTACTAACATCACCGAAACTCTAATGCTCACCAACAAGTCATTCATCAACTGTGTTTGAACAATATGATTTCCAGCCAATTTTCTACAACAAAAAAAAGACATTATTACAAAAGAAAAGTCAAAATGTCACCTCTTTTCTCATCAAAATAATTCCTCATCAAACTGCCAAAATCAATTTTAGATTATAACCAACATCTATGCCTCTTTTTTCCATTCCCAGAAATATTCAATTATGTAGACATTTATTGCAAACTTTTGACACTCTTTTAACTTAGCTCAAAACTTTCCCTTTTTCTCTTCTAATGGCTAACCTCATTTCTTGTTTTTAAGAGTAAAAATAACAAATCAAGAATAAATGACACAATTTTAAAATCTGAACACTCCCTAACTTTACAATTTCCTTGACCTAACTTCCAAAATGCTCTTAGATTTTCTATTTCACTTTTTTCAGGCTTCTGAGACAACATGGCTAATTCATCCTCTTCTCCCTGATGTCCTTACATTAGATTTCACCACAACTCAGTACTTACCTCTTCTGTCTATCTAACTCACTCCCTTGATGCTGAGTTCATTTAGCTTATAAGCTTTAAATTATAATCTATATGCTGACAATTCCCCAGTTTTCATCTCCAGCCCAGACCTCTCTTCCTAATTCCAGACTTGTATGTACAACTTTGTATTCAATATCTTCACCTGGATGTCTGACACACTTATCTGCAACTCCATACTCGCTCCACCTGCTAGAATCTCTATCCTACAGAAAATGCAATTATCCTTGATTCCTTTCCCACTCATCCTATCTGTAAGAAAATCCTGTGGTTCTACCTTCAAAACATATCCATTATCAGACCACCTCCACTGCTACTCCCAGCCACTCTCATCTCTCCCTCACTGTTACTGCCAGAGTCTGAACTAGTCTCCCAGCTTCTATGCCTGCCACTCGCAGTCTGCTCTCAACACAGCAGAATGCAAGAGTGATATAAAAAGAAAAATCAGGGGAAACGGTTTGGGGGTTCCTCAAATAGTTACACATAGAATATTTATATGATCCAGCAATTCTACTCCTAAGTATACACCAAGAGCACTGAAAGTAGAGACTCAAACTGTTATTTATATATCAATGTTTACAATAGCATTATTCACATTAGCCAAAAGATAGAAACAACCCAAATGTTTATCAACAAGCAAGTGCATAAACAAAATATGGTCTATGCATACAATGGAACATTAGCCAAAAGATAGAAACAACCCAAATGTTTATCAACAAGCAAGTGCATAAACAAAATATGGTCTATGCATACAATGGAATATGATTTCACCATAAAAAGGAGTGAAATTCTGAAACAAATTACAACAAAGATTAACCTTTAAAACATTATAAGTAAGTCAGACAAAAAAGACAAATACTGTATCCTACTTATTTGAGGTACCCAGAATTCAAAGAGACAGAAAGTAGAATAGAGGCTACCAGGGGTTTGGGGAAGAGATAAAAAGACAGTGAATTTTCTTTTGGATACATTGAATCTGAGGCACCTGTAAAACATGCAAGTTGAGATGTCCAGAAGACAACCACTAAAGTAGTCTACCACTTCGAGAAGAGATCTAACTTGGAGTGATAAATTTGGGCATCCTAAATATAGCAATGTAGGTGACACCAAAGAAGTGGACAATACTAAGCAGTCAAAACAAACAGAATGGAAAGACAGAACCCACACCGAAGAGATGAGCAGAGAAAGAGAAGCCTAGAGGGGACAAGAAGGAGCTCCAGGTAAGGCAAAAGAGACCTTGGGTTAAACATGGCACACAGGTGTTACTTTTACTCTCCCCTCAGAGCCTCCCTAAACCACAGCCAAGGGATTTACAACATTAAAAGACATAAATACACAAGGGCAACAAACAGACAAGACAATACTAAAATTTAAGTAGCAGATGGATGAGTGATAACTGACTTAACAGGATCAAGAATGATTCTGAATCCTAAGTCAGAGAACACACCCAGAGCAACCTGATTTGCAGCCCCTAAAGGCTAAAAAATTGTTGCCACCAGGTGCTCCTTGACATGAAGGAAAATGTAGGGATGAAAACAGGAAGAGTGGTTACAAGTCTGCCGAAGAAGAATGCCAGCTCTGGGCCATCCCTCCCAGCTAGCAAACATTCCTTGGTTTTACCTCTAGGGACGATAAAACAGCAAGTGACTGGACAGGAAGAGAACACACAAAGTTAAGGCAATGATACCATATTGCAAGCAGGAGAATTAGGAAAATATCTGCACAATAAATGCTAAATGTCAAGATCTCAGCTTTATTCCCTCACTCAGCAACCAGAATATTAAGTCAATGGTTTGAAAGGTTCTTCCTTGGCAAATCCACTACCCATGCAAAAGACCTAAAGATACTGACATCAAGGGTTCCCCAAAGAAACAGTCCAGCTAGACCAGACTTCAATAAAGCCTACAATCAACCCCATCCATACCTGTGTGTGTGCTTAGTCATTCAGTCATGTCCAACTCTTTGCAACCCCATGGATTGCAGCCCACCAGGTTCCTCTGTCCATGGGGTTCTCCAAGAAAGAACACTGGAGTGGGTTGCCATGCCCTCCTCCAGGGTATTTTCCCAACCCAGGGATCGAACCCAGATCTCCTGCACTGCAGGTGGATTCTTTACTGTCTGAGCCACCAGGGAAGCCCCCATCCCTACGTAGAGATTCAAATAAGTCTCAGTGCCCCAGTCTTAAATGAGCACTCAGACAAGGATTACCAGACTTCCAAGGAAAGCTTCTGTCAACAAACATAGTGACCAAAAGCAGCAAACAAAAAGGCAGCTTGAAAGAAACTGAGACCTATGTAAAGATATGAAAACTTTAAAAAAGAAAACTCTACTATTAATATTCTCAGAGAGATAACAGAGCATATGTCATCTATGAAATAACAACAGGATGCTATGAAAAAGAAACAGTAAAGAAAAGAACTCTTCCCTTTCTCATTTATTCTCATAACTTATTTGATTTTTTTAAATTAAATATCAAATCTCAAAAAATAAATTTAAATAATTACATCTAATATTAATGGAGAGGGATGGAAAGAAGTACACCCTGGACCCTTCTTAAAAATTTCCTTGTACAAAGACAAGGCGTGTGTGCATGCTAAGTCACATCAGTCATGTCTGACTCTTTGTGACCCCATGGACTGTAGCCCACCAGGGTCCTCTGTCCATGGAATTCTCCAGGCAAGATTACTGGAGTGGGTTGCCACGCCCTCCTTCGGGGGGGTTTCCCGACCCAAGGATAGAACCCGTGGCTCCTGCGGCTCCCACACTGCAAGCAGACTCTTTACCACTCAGCCACCAGGGAAGCCCGCACAAAGATAAAGTACCACTGCAAATGTGCATACCACATGCACAGGCATGAAGACATGTAACACTTGCCTGTTTTCTTCTGAGATTTCAATTAAACTCTTCTGCAGGAAATGAAGCACTGAAACAAAAAGGGCATAAGAAAAAATCAGAGTTTAAAACTGTGGACTCTGACTTCAGCACAAGAAAATATTTAAAATCACTGCTACCTAAAACGATATCATAAAAGTAGAAATTTAAAAGGAAGGAGCATAATATACCTTCATCATCTGTAGTAATCCACCCACCGCCAAGAAACTTAAAAGAATCAGTTACAAAACAACTTATACAAGCAGTCACCTCTCAGAATAAAATAAAATAGAACTTACCATTTTCAAGAAGATTATTAACACTTGATCTACCTGTGGGGAAAAAATTAACACTGGTAAGGAGTTTCAGAACTAAAATTAACACCATTCAAAACACTGATGGAATGACAGATGTTAGCCAGAAAAAGTACCAGAAAAAAGCTAGCTTACCCAAGTCGAAGTTTTCCATACAGCAAGATATATTGTCAATAACTTTTCTGTAAGAGTACAGATCAGTACTCGTATTCAACTCTTCCTGAAGACGAGAAGTAAAACTTTGTGTAGCCTCAATTAGAAAAAATTCAGGTAGGCCATTTAGTGAGCTAGAAAAAGAACCAAATATTAAAAATTTGACCACCTTAGAGTATGTTCAAGGAAATGTTGGGGGGGAAGAGAATATTACAAATGAAGAAATACTGAACTATACCTTCAAAATACAGTCAGAGAATAACTTCACCATCATTGGAACTATCCAATGATAACCGCTATCATTGGAACTCCTTGGTCTATCATCTCTCCTCTGGTCTTCCTGTTTCCAACCTGCTTCGCTCCCTTTCCAAGGACTAACCTCAACAGAGCAGCCAGATTGATATTACTAAAACATCATTTATTCCTCTGCCTAAAACCACCCAACAATGTCCTTCTCAGTCAACGCAGTAGCCAAAGTGCTTACGATGACTTATGAGACTTTACACAATATGGCCCCCCCATCATCTCTCTGGTTCATCTTGATCCTTGTTCACTTAGCTTTAGCTACACAGCCTTCCTCCATTCCAACAACATGCCAAAGTCTTTGTACTTGTTATTTCCTCCACCTGGAATTCTCTTCTCTCAAATATCCCAAAGATTATTCCCCATTCATCATTTCCTCATCCCTTTCAGGTCAATCTCAAAGATCACCCAATCAATGACACTAAACAAAGATATCTGAAAAGACTACTATATTTTACACTGTAGCCCTCACCCCCATCCTTGGGACTCCCTTTCCTACTTCTCTGCTTTGTTTCTTTATCCATAGCACTCATTCCCTCCTATATATTTTGCTAATTTTTCTATCTCCTGTCTTCCTCTTAGAAATAACCTCCATTCTGTTTCATTCACTATGTCCCCAATGCCTAGAAGAACACTTGACACATAGTAGATAATCAGTAAAAATCTATTGAATGGGTAAATTAAATATAATGCCAATTTTACCACAGTTTATCTAAATTAACATTTTTTTTAAGAAATTGACTCAACAATTCTAAAGTTTTCCTGGAAGGAAAAAATATTGAAAAATAGGAATATTGAGGAGTACAATTTAGCAATACCTATCAAAAATTTTGATAGGCATAAGTCTGGTCAAGTAATTTCACTTCTAGGAATTCATTTCAGAGAAATACACATATATAATTATATACACAAGAATATCACTGTAGCATTATTGGAATAATGAAAACTTGAAAGCAATCTATCAATGGAGAAGAGATATGTAATATGGCACATATGAATTTCAGTGCATCCATATTATGGAGTATCTATAGCTGTTAGATAGAATGAGGACTTTTGGTGGAAATGTAAAATAGTGGAGTCATATGGAAAATTGCTTGCAAGTTCCTTGGGAAATTAAAAATAGAGTTACCATATTCAGCAATCCCACTTCTGCATATATATCCAAAAGAACTGGAAGCAGGATGGCTAAGAGATATTTGCACACCTGTGTCCAAAAAGCAGCACTACTCACAACAGTCAAGAGGAAGAAGCAACCCAAATCTCTATCAGCAGGAATGGATGGACAATGTGCTATGTAAATACAACAGAGTATTAATCAGCCTTAAAAGGAAGGAACGCGGTCATGTGTTACAACACGGATGAATCTTGAGGACATTAAGTTAGTCACAGAGAGATAAGTTCAAATATTCCACTTATACAGGCTACTAAAGTAATCAAAACCATTGAAACAGAAAGAATAATGGTGGTTGCCAGGGACGAGGGGGAGAAGGAAATAAGGAGTTCTTGTTTAGCGAGTACAGTTTCAGTTTTATAAGGTGAAAAAATTCTAGAGATCCACAGCATAATAATGTGAATACACTTAACACTACTGAACTGAACACTCAAAAATGGTTAGGATGGTAAATTTTATGTTATGTGGGGGATTTTTAACTACGACTAAAAAAAAAGTAAAGACTATACTGACATGAAAATATTTCTAAGACATTCTTTAGTAAAGAATAACCTACGAAGAAGCACCCAGAGTATAATCCCATTTATGTAAAAGCATGCATACACTAAATCCAGGGACAAGATCTACAAAGAAACACCAAAATGTTAAGTAATAACCTTTACTAAGAAAAAAGAGAGGCCAGAAATAGTGCAATGGAAAGCTCACTTTTTATTTTGTGTACTTCTATACAGCTTTAAGTTTTTACACTAAGCATATATTTCTATATTACCTATGTAATTAAAAACGTTTAAACAAAAACAGATAGGACAGAGAGAAAAAAACAGTAAGGTGACAGGTTTAAATTTAACCAATAATTACATTACATGTAAATGTACTAAACCAGGAGTCTGCAAACTATAGCCTACAGCCTATTTTTTTAAGGTCTGTGACCTAAGAAGCCTTTTACATTTTTAAAGAATTATGATAAATGAATAAACAAAACAAAACAAAGACAAAATTGTATGAATGAAATTGCTAAGTGATATATTTCATTTCAGTTTTACCAAAGAGGGAACCTTAAATACTAGTTACTTTCGGTCAAACTGAACATTTACAATGCCTAACTTTGCTTTCTTTTTTTTCTTACCTTGCCAAGACTTTCTTCAAGGGATTCTTTAGATTCAAAGAAAGATAAATGCCTGCTAAAATATCCAAACAACTTCGAATAGTGGGATCACATGTGCCATTTTTATTTGCCTTCTCCAGTAAGGGCACAATCTATAATCCAAAAAATTCAAAGTTATAGTAATTTTTTTCTAATATCAAGTATAGAAAAGTAACATGGATTCAAATACTTTAAGTCTCAATTTTAATGTGTAATATTTTCCACACTACACTGTTTTAAACACCTATTTCAATATTTATTAACTTTTTTAAACCATGCCCCCAACACTCCCTTTACCCTCCAGACCCACCTTCACTGAAAATTACTGACTTGTTAATGGCTTAAGGTACAGGAATTCTGTAGCATTACTGAAAACCAATGATACATTTAACTACTTTCCAAAAAATACTATGCAGGTTCAAATGATAAATCCTAATATCAAAGGTAAGGACAATTTTTACATTTTGCGTTAACTTTTTAATGTATCTGCTAAAAAGTTTTGAAGATCCAGATAGATAAAAATATTTTTCTAATTTATCTCTACCAAAAAAGAATGCACTATTATCTCATAAGGACTTCCCTGGTGGCTCAGATGGTAAAGCGTCTGCCTACAATGCAGGAGACCTGGGTTCAATCCCTGGGTTGGGAAGATCTCCTGGAGAAGGATATGGCAACCCACTCCAGTACTCTTGCCTGGAAAATTCCATGGGCAGAGGAGTCTGGTAGGCTACAATCCATGGGGTCGCAACGAGTTGGACACGACTGAGCGACTTCAATGTCAATGTCAATTATCTCATTATCCTACCTATAGACAATTCCAACAGTGGTAAAGCCTCAATATGGCTTACATTGCCACTTTGAATTTAAAAAATCATAAAATGAATAGAAAAAAAATTTTCTATTCTTTAATGATACCTCAGTATTAAATAATTAGGAGCCTGGAGAAGGAAATAGCAACCAAATCCAGTATTGTTGTCTGGGAAATCCCATGGACAGAAGAGCCTGGCAGGTTACAGTCTATGCGGTACATAAGAGTCCACAGGACTTAGCGACTAAACAGCAACACATATTATATATAAGGATGATTCACTCTGCTGTACAGTAGAAACTAACAAACATTGTGGAGCATAAATATACTCCAAATGTAAAAAAATAATTAGGAGCCAAAAATTATCAGTTAATTTTAGGACTTCCTTGGTGGCTCAGTTAACTTTAGAAGTCCATAATAGCATGATAACCTCCAAGATGCATCCATGAACATCAGATCAGCCTTACCTGTTTAACATAACGGATCTGTGACACTCCATCAGTGAGTTGTACACAATGCAACAGCAAAGAAGCTAGATTTTTCCCTTCCACATCAGCCAAGGCTATATAAAACAAAACAAAACAAAAATTTCTTCAATGATTTCACAATATATAGATACGAGTTTATCTTTGTTATGTGTTCTATAAAATTTAAATATTTATAAACAAACAAAACCCAGGAGAACTTAGACTGAAGACAGATGTTTAAGAAAACCATTTTATATCCAAAACTGAATGTAAAAAACATGCAATGATTAAATTCCAAGAGTCTGAACATTCTGTAATATGGAGTCCCAGAGATAAATCAACCATTTGCAACCTCGAAAAGAGATAAACAAGTCAGAAATCACTTACATTTCAAAGTTTCAAGGTCCCGATGACAAACGGTCAATGAAGTAACCTGTGTTTCTTTCTTCTTCTTTACACCCATTTTAAATAGAATCAACAGTAGTCACTACAAGAAAGAAGAGTTTTAAGACACTGCTTAAGGACTTCCCTGGTGGTCCAGTGGCTAAGACTCCATGCTTCCAATGCAGGGGCCTGGGTTCAACACTTGGTCAGGGAACTAGATCCCACACGCCACAACTAAGAGTGCGAATCTGCAATGAAAGATCCTAAGTGCCACAACTAAGATCAGCACAGCTAAACAAACAAACAAACAAATAAATAAAAATAAAGATTTTTTTAAAGAGACTGTCTAATGCACTGAAGAACTCTGTGTTGCTGACAGTTGGCGCCAGATAATTCTTTGCCACAGGGTATCATCCCAAGCACTGTAGGACATGGCCTCTGCCCACAAGATAGATGCCAGTAGCATCCTTTTTCCTCTAAGTTGTGGCAACCGAAAAAGGTCTCCAGTCATTGCCAAATGTCCCCTGGGGAGCAAAGCTGCCACAGGCTTAAACAACTGGCCTAAGGACTGCTGTTTTGATAAAACTTTTTTTAGACTCAAGAAGAGTTTATTACTGTCTAAGGTTACTTTTACCTACCCAGTCTTTGTATTTTAAATACAGCAAACCTTCATTTTAAACAAATAAACCAGAACAGCTTTTCAAAAATATAGTAGGCCTACCTAATCTCTGTGACTTCTTGGACTGACAGATCAGGAGGTATCCTAACAAGCTGTATCTTGATTTCTGAAAAATATTTGATAAAGTAAACTTTCACATACTATCCCTGTGAGTTTGCTTTCAGCTAATAAATAGAGTTTGTTTCAGCTAACAGGATTCACAATAGGCTGAACAAAGATACTCAAAGGAACACACTCAGAGTACCATGTGGTCTGAAGACAAGTCACTAGGGAAATGCCACATGGGGCTCTCTTCTTGAGGATTTTTAGTGGTGTTTATCATGTAGACAGTAGAGGACGTAATACAGTGAATTAAGAAAAGACACAGAGCTAGGAGCATCCAACACAGTGTTGGATGATGGAATCAGGGTTTAAAAAGTGACCAATAAACTGGAATAAACTTACCAAGATGAAATAGAAATAAATGTAAAATGCTGCTTTTGGATAAGAACAATACAATACAGGATTTATAATACCCAGAAATACAGGATGGGGAGGTAGGAGAGATAAAATGTGGTTTGAAACAATTCAACACGTGGTTTGTGAGCCACAAGCCAATAGTGCAACATGACTTAAAATCCACATTAGGAATCAGCTAGACCAAGGGATGGTCATCTTCACAGGTCAGGGAATGTATGGAGCAATAGGTGCTGTGCTAGGAGCCATATGTGCTAGGAGCCATAGCAAATGACAGAGCTTCCAAGCTTCCCTGATAGCTCAGTTGGTAAAGAATCTGCCTGCAATGCAGGAGACCCCAGTTAGATTCCTGGGTCGGGAAGATCTGCTGGAGAAGAGATAGGCTACCCACTCCAGTATTCTTGGGTTTCCCTTGTGGCTCAGCTGGTAAAGAATCCACCTGCAATGCAGTAGACCTGGGTTCAATCCCTGGTTTGGGAAGATCCCCTGAAGAAGGGAAAGGCTACCACTCCAGTACTCTGGCCTGGAGAATTCCATGGACTGTATAGTTCATGGGGTCGCAAAGGGTCGGACACAACTGAGACATCTTCACTTTCACTTTCCAAGGAACAGCCAGATTTCTGAAGGTCCTGGAGAGCACCTCCCTTTAGAAAACAGTTCAGTAAACCAAAGGTGTTTGGCCTAGAGAAAAGAGGACAGAATGAGTGCTGCTGTTGGAGGACTGAGAGAAAGAGGAATAGATTTTATTCTGTAGTTTTCGGGGTTTTTTTTCTTTTTTTGGCCACATTGCTGCACAGCTTGCAAGATCTCAGTTCCCTGGACCAGTGATTGAACCCAGGGCCACAGCAGTGAAACCGCTGAGTCCTAACCAATGGACCACCAGGGAAGTCTCAGATGTCTTCTGTCTTAGATGGCTACAGAATTAGGAGATGTCAGCGCAAGCTTCAGGGAGGCAAATTACAGCTTAATACAAAGGAAAAAATCTACGGTTCAATTATAAAATGAGCTGCCTTTCAGAGAACTTTCCAACACTGAGACTATCCAATATCCAAATAGAAATTCAATGAACCCTTTTAACCTGGATCCCTGCAATAAACTCCCAATTGGTCTCCAAACTTCCATCCTGCTTCTGAAGAGTCCATTCTTTTCACAGTCTTCAAAGCAATTTTTTTCAAATTTAACTACTCTCTTGCTTAAAATTTTCTAAGGGCTTTCATTTCTACTTAGAATAAAATATAAATTTGAGACTTTGGCCTTCAAGGCCCTAAATAACCTGGCCCTTCCTTCCATTGCAGTTCACTTCAAATCAATCTTCTCTTCACCATCTAGGGGACTTTGTACGTCCTGATATGTCTACTGTTAGGCTTATTCCACCAAATCTTTGCAAGGCCAACTCCTCACCATTCAGGTCTCTTCCCAAACATTACCTCCTCTAAGAAGCCTTCCATGGACACTCTATTTAAAATTCCACCACTTCTACTCACATATAGGTCATTTCTATTGCTTTATTTTCTTTATAGCACTTACTACTACCTGAACTTAAAAGAACTTGTTTATTTGCATATATGTCTCCCCTAGTAATAAATTCAATGAAGGCAGCAAGTTTAATCTGTTTTATTCACTGTTTTAATCATCAATTCCCAAAACAGTACCTGGCATATATCAGGTCCTTAAAAATTTTTGATGAATAAACTAATGAGTTAACAAACATTTATCAGTGATGTACTAAAAAGTATGTGTACTTTTAACAGCAGAAAAGTGGACTACTTGTCATCTAAGTGACAAGCTAGTCCTCACAATGAGGAACCTATGGTCGCTCTGCAAAGTAAGAAATTAATACAGCAGTGAAACAGGAAAACCCACTTAACAGAAAATGGTAATAAAAACGGACACTGTTAGAAAGGCATCGACAAGGTAAAAATTTGAAAAGCGACATGATTAAATCAAGGGGAATAAGCACTAGGGATTACTTCCCAGGTAAGTCACCAACATACAAACCTTAGAAGGGATAGAGATAGGCAAATGGGGAGACGATTCTGTGATGAATCGTGAGCAAATTTGCCGCAGAATTTTATCTTGGAACCCTTAAGACTGCACAAAGAGGTTTGGTGCTTATGCGTGCTCAGTGGATGCCCAAACGTTTGTCCTCCCAATAGTGGAAAATCTCGTGCCCACCTTAAGGCACTCCTTAAGTGGCCAGAAGATGCTCAGTAAATTATACTCCTCCTGCTCCCCACTGGCTGCTTCCCTTATGATTGCTGCTCCAGTGAAACCTACACCTTTCTGGCTGACTCCCACAAACATTGTGGACAATTTCCCAACCACGTGGAGTCTAGGGAATGACAGGCGGGGGGGGGGGGGGGGGGGGGGAGTGGTTAAAGTGCTATCTCCATGGAGACCTAAGCTTTCGGAAATCAGTTTCAAGACCGCCAAATTCTCGCGTAACTATAGAACGGGAATTGATGTGCATCCCCTGGCTGCCCTAGTAAAGTGGCCAAGCGGTGGAGAGTCGCGCACTACCGCGGCTCTGGCAAAGAAGACGCCTGGAAGCCAAACCTCGTGCCCGTGAGCGTCTGAGAAGAGTCGCAGCAGTCAGGATGAGTCCCGGAAGCTGGTCTAGTTCTACGGTGTCTCGGTAGCTCACAGCGTGGTCTGTAGTCGACTACCGGGTCCGGGTTAGGGAGGGAAGTAATTGACGTGGAGGAAGCATCATCGCGAGAATTGAACCAGGGAGCTTCTCCAATCAGGAATTCAGATAGGTGTTGATGTCACCCGCGAACCGGTGCTAGTGAGTTTTGACTCTGCTTTAAAGAGAGCGCGGAGTGCTTCACCCACCGCCTTGGCTGGGCCAGTCGCCGCTCGCCTCCTTCCATTTAGGGCAATTCTCACTGTGGCCTCCACACCCCTGACCGCCTGGAAAGCACTTTTGCCTTAAGCCAGACGTTCCACTCTCCTCCCACTCCTCATCCTCAGCCCCGAGACAGGGAGAAAACTGCCTCCGGGCCGCTAGAACGGGAGCCTAAAGACTTTAGAGCCTATGAAATGGGGTAGGGGGTGGGACGGGCAGTCCCCTGAAACTACTGTTTGAACTTTGACTAAGATGAGTAAAGGATGACAGCCCTCGGCAGTATTCTTGCCCGGAGAATTCCATGGACAGAGGAGCCTGGCTGGGCTACAGTCCTTGGGGTTGTAAAGAGTCTCAGGTGACTGACTAACGCGATGACCACGTTTTATCAGATGGTTCAGACCTTTGAAAAAAATGCATAAATAAAATAAGTAGGTGCCAACTTTTACTCTAGCATTACGGACTCAATTGCCATCAGTTTGAGCAAAGTCCACGGGATAGTGAAGGAAAGGAAGCCTGGCTTGCTGCAGTCTTTGGGGTCACAAAGAGACAGACACGACTTAGCGACTGAACAACAGCCTCTACTCTAGAAGCTGAGGGGGTCGGGGGAGGGGGACGGTAAGATGAGGAAATAAACACTGAGGCTATCTATATTCAAGTGCAATTAATTCGGGAAGTATTGATAAACATTGAATATCCCCACACCTTTAGCCAGGTTAATGATTTTAAGTTTTCAGTCGTGACTTTTCTGAATTTTATCTCACCTTCTTTTATTCTTCTTTGTAATTTTATCACGTATGTATTACTGAGTATATCTTATTTTGTTTGATTTTGAACTTTATTTATGGAATCGGTTTGTTTTCTCCAGGACTTTGCTTCTCTCACCATTGCTTTTGGCATCCACAGAAAAGCAGGTTCCTATAGTTATTTCATGGAGAAGGAAATGGCAACCCACTCCTGTACTCTTGCCTAGAAAATGCCATGGATGGAGGAGCCTGGTGGGCTACAGTCCATGGGATCATGAAGAGTCGGACACGACTGAGCGACTTCACGATAGTTATTTCATTCACGTGCTAAAGTCACCTCAGTCGTGTCCAACTCTGCGACCCCATGGACTGTAACCCACCAGGTTTCTCTGTCCATGGGATTCTTCAGACAAGAATACTGTAGTGGGTTGTCATTTCCTTCTCCAGGGGATCCGACCCAGGGATTGAACCAGAGTCTCTTATGTCTCCTGCGTTGGCAGGAGGGTTCTTTACCACTACTGCCTCCTATTCCATTGTTTAATATACCACATTTATCCATTCTCCTCTCGAAATCTGGATAGGTTCCAGCTTTTCCTCTAACAATGCTGCTGTGAACTTTCTTGTATGTGTCAGCTGATGAGTGTATGTAGAACTTTCTCTACATCAATTTTTTTTCTAATTTTGATTGGGACTGGTAGTAAGAAATGCATTGAACCTTAAACCAACTACACCTCAATACTCATACTTTGTAACTACAAGAAAAATTTCTTGAACTGCTTATTACTCTACAGGAGCTATGTGCTCTGATATTTTCTGTCTTTTAAGTTGTAAAATACACATAACAAAATTTACCATCTTAACCATTGTTTTTAAAAAAGAAGAAGAAAAAAAGAACACACCCAGGGTGGAGCCACTAGCCCCAAACTTCATTGCAAACCAAGACTTCATTGCAGTTTCAGCCTGTCTCAAGAATGGAATTTCTAAACAGCACTAGAGAGGTAACCTTACCTGGAACAATCCTTTCTTTTCCTTTATTGTTAACCTCCTTGTCCCACGTCATTTCTATAGAAGCTTCCCGTTTTGTACCACTTATGGAGTGCCTTCCTATTTACTAGGTGGGATGCTGCCTGATCCATGAATCATTGAATAAAGCCAATTAGATCTTCAAATTTACTTGGTTGAATTTTGTATTTTAACACCCTTTTTAAGTGTTTCCCTTTTTTCAGTATATGTTTCCAGGTCACTGAAATTAACTTCATAATGATCTGTATTCCAACCCTTTTTAAATTTTGGCCCAACCATTTGAAAGTAAGGGGCAGACATTGTGACTCTTCCCCACAAAACTAGAGCATGAGCTTGGAGGCAAACAAACACAACAAACATGTATGTGAAAAGGCACTAACTGCCACTGAGAAAACGGGAAACAGAAGATGAGAATGGACTGTGGGGAGATTTGTTGTCATTTTAAATAGAGTGGTCAGGGTAGGCCTCCTGGAGTAAAGATTTACAAAATTTCTGTGCAGAGGGAACAGCCACTGCACTGGTATCAGGGCAGGAGGTTGGTGTGGAAGAACCACAAGGAGGCCAGTGTGGCTGGAACCAAGTGAGCAAAGGTATATGTTATAGGGGATGAAACGAGGGAGTTTCCATTATGTAAAGTCTTACAAGGACTTTAAGTGAAGTGGGGAGTAATTTTGAGCAGGAAGTGATAGGATTAATCTACAAAGAGCCACTGGATCTACTTTGTTGAGACTAGACTTTAGCAGAAGTGGGAAGACCAGTGAGTGAAGAGGCTATTGCTATAAACTAAGCAGGCAAGATGCTGGCGGCTCAGATCACAACAGTAGCAGTGGAATGTGTGAAGAGTGGACAAATTCAGGATATGATTTGGAAGTAAGCCAACAGGATTTCCTGAAAGATAAAATAGGGTATGAGGAAAAGAGGAGTTAAAGATGATTCCAAGATTTCTGATCTGAGCAACTGGAAGAATAAAGTTTCCATTCATAGAGTGATGGGGCAAAAGTTTGCTTGGAGTGGGTTTGAATGGGTGTAAAAGAGACTGGGAGGAAAAGAACTGACAATGATGAGATCAAGCAGAGACAACTCCAGTGCTTCTAGTACACAGGGGCAAATAAATGGAGTGGTAACTTTAGGGGAAATAAAGGCAAGAGAAAGTTCAGGTTTTAAAGACTGAAAGAGTAACGTGTTTGGAAAAGAGTTTTTTTTTTTTTTTTGTAGTCACCTTGCACTGCCAGCTTATAAGTGCTCACTCAGTCATGTCCGACTCTGCAACCCCATGGACTGTAGCCCACCAGGCTCGTCTGTCCATGGAATTTTGCAGGCAGGAATACTAGAGTGGGTTGCCATTTACTACTCCAGAAGATCTTCGAACTCCAGAAGGGTTTGAACCCACATCTCTTGAACCTCCTGCTTTGGCAGGCAGGTTCTTTACTGCTTGCATCACCTGGGAAGCCCAACTTGAGACTATTTTAAATTCTCTGCTTGAGATTTTTCAGAACATAGCATAAATTTGGGCTATGAACCATTTTTTAAGTAGCTATATATTTTACTAGTAAAAACGTATTCCAAGGGAATTTTTGAAGACTCGGTAATCCTTAATATATAAAAGTATAAAAGAAAATACATAAGTGGCATCTTATTGTAAAAGTGTGGGCTACATAAAATCATGAAAAGTTATTAGTATATCTGGGTTTTAAGTGTAGTTTAAATATGTACCTGTTAAAGCAGGTACAGTTCAGTTCAGTCTCTCAGTCGTGTCCGACTCTTCGCGACCCCATGAATCGCAGCACGCCAGGCCTCCCTGTCCATCACCAACTCCCGGAGTTCACTCAGACTCAGTCCATCGAGTCAATGATGCCATCCAGCCATCTCATCCTCTGTCGTCCCCTTCTCCTCCTGCCCCCAATCCCTCCCAGCATCAGAGTCTTTTCCAATGCATCAACTCTTCACATGAGGTGGCCAAAGTACTGGAGTTTCAGCTTCAGCATCATTCCTTCCAAAGAAATCCCAGGGCTGATCTCCTTCAGAATGGACTGGTTGGATCTCCTTGCAGTCCAAGGGACTCTCAAGAGTCTTCTCCAACACCACAGTTCAAAAGCATCAAATTCCCTCAGTTAGGGAAGGGAATATTTTTATAGTTATTTAATGATGCATTTTCATACATAATGATTTTTTAACTTCTTTTACATTTGAATAATTAAAATTTGACCTTTTAAAACCACAAAAAAAGGGATTTAATTCCCTATTCATTTACTACTTGTTCATAAACTTCACTCCAATTGCAGGTATCTCCTATAGGTGTTGTTTTCCTTAACCGAAAATCATAATAGTCTATCAGTCACCACATCCTAAAAAAGTATACTTTATGATAAGCTGCCAGCAATGCATGGTGATTTATGTAATTAAGAAATCCCTCATCATAATCCCTGTTTAATAGTTTCACGTGTACAATGAAATCCAAAAGCATATACTAGAGCTATGAATATGATTTATTGTTTGTTAATATATTTTGTTCTTTGTTAATATAATAAAAATGTTATTTGGTAATATGTTTCTCCCCAAGTCAATGAAAGAAAGTATGACACTTCTATTACTTACCTATTGATACATAATAAATGATTCCTAAACTTAATGTCTGAGCATTACTTTACTAGCATGTGAAGTAATGCTCAAAATTCTCCAAGCCAGGCTTCAGCAATATGTGAACTGTGAACTTACAGATGTTCAAGCTGGTTTTAGAAAAGGCAGAGGAACCAGAGATCAAATTGCCAACATCCGCTGGATCATGGAAAAAGCAACAGAGTTCCAGAAAAACATCTATTTCTGCTTTATTGACTATGCCAAAGCCTTTGACTGTATGGATCACAATAAACTGTAGAAAATTCTGAAAGAGATAGGAATACCAGACTACCTGACATGCCTCTTGAGAAATCTGTATGCAGGTCAGGAAGCAACAGTTAGAACTGGACATGGAACAACAGACTGGTTCCAAATACGAAAAGGAGTATGTCAAGCTGTATATTGTCACCCTGCTTATTTAACTTATATGCAGAGTACATCATGAGAAGCGCTAGGCTGGAAGAAGCATAAGCTGGAATCAAGATTGCCAGGAGAAATATCAATAACCTCAGATATGCAGATGACACCACCCTTATGGCAGAAAGTGAAGAGGAACTAAAAAGCCACTTGATGAGAGTGAAAGACGAGAGTGAAAAAGTTGGCTTAAAGCTCAACATTCAGAAAACTAAGATCATGGCATCTGGCCCCATCACTTCATGGGAAATAGATGGAGAAACAGTGGAAACAGTGTCAGACTTTATTTTTTTGGGCTCCAGAATCACTACAGATGGTGATTGCAGCCATGAAATTAAAAGACACTTACTCCTTGGAAGGAAAGTTATGACCAACCTAGATAGCATATTCAAAAGCAGGGATATTACTTTGCCAGCAAAGGTCTGTCTAGTCAAGGCTATGGTTTTTCCTGTGGTCATGTATGGATGTGAGAGTTGGACTGTGAAGAAGGCTGAGCGCTGAAGAATTGATGCTTTTGAACTGTGGTGTTGGAGAAGACTCTTGAGAGTCCCTTGGACTGCAAGGAGGTCCAACCAGTCCATTCTGAAGGAGATCAGCCCTGGGATTTCTTTGGAAGGAATGATGCTAAAGCTGAAATTCCAATACTTTGGCCACCTCATGCAAAGAGTTGACTCATTGGAAAAGACTCTGATGCTGGGAAGGATTGGGAGCAGGAGAAGGGGATGACAGAGGATAAGATGGCTGGATGGCATCACTGACTCGATGGACGTGAGTCTGGATGAACTCCGGGAGTTGGTGATGGACAGGGAGGCCTGGCGTGCTGTGATTCATTGTGTCGCAAAGAGTCGGACATGACTGAGTGACTGAACTGAACTGAACTGAAACTTAATGTCTAAAACACTGTTGTGCTGTGCTTAGTTGCTCAGTCATGTCCAGCTCTTTATGACCACATGGACTGTAGCCCACCAGACTCCTCTATCCATGGGGATTCTCCAGGCAAGATACTGGAGTGGGTTGCCATGCCCTCCTCCAGGGGATCTTCCCAACCCAGGGATCAAACCCAGGTATCCTGCATTGCAGTCACATTCTTTAGCATCTGAGTCACCAGGGAAGCCCATAAACACTATTAACACTTATTATCTCACAGTTTCTGTGGGTCAGAAATTCAGCAGCTACTTGGCTCAGTCCTTCTGGCCAGAGGTCTCTGATGAGATTGCAGTCATCCCAAAGGCGTACCCTAGGGTTAGAGGATCCATTTCTAAGATAACTTAATTCAGTGGTGCTTGTTGTTAACAAAAGGCCTTAGTTACTCCCTGTGTGGGTCTCTCCCTCAAGCTACTTGAGCATTCTCACAACACAGTAGCTGGCCTTCCCCAGAAAGAGCAAGGTAGAAGCTTCAGTGGTTCATATGGCCCAGCCCCAGAAGTCACATACCATCTCAACAATACAGTACTGATTACAAAGGTCAGCCCTTCTCATTGTACTGGTCATTGTGAGAGGGGACTACACCAACAGATAAATGCCAGAAGACCAGTGTAACTGGGGGGCCACTTTAGAGGCTAGCTACCACTGTGTATAACACATCTGCAAATTTTTCTTAATACTTAAAATATACTGACTAATGGATCACAAGTAAGAAATTATTTATGAGTTGTTTGATTATAATTTCCACAGTAGACCTTATGGAAACACTTAAATGTTCTTACATGTGTTTTTACAAACTTACTTGCCTTTAATGACATACATTTTCATAGAAGACAGCCACAGAATTTAATCATAAGGCTAGGTTTACCAGATGCACAGGGCTTCATGGGGCATGGATGTCAGCAGCCTTCATACCAGACTGGCTGACAGACAGAACAGAAGTCAATCAAAATGATCCGATGGCTCCTAGAGGAGAATGACCAGCTGATCTGCTATATCCTGAGTATCAGAACAAAAGCCTGGCAAACAAATGCACCCAGTACCAGCATGTGTTACATAGAAATCTCATTTATTTGGCTACCATCACAGATGCCAACCCAACCAGTGCTTCAAAAGCAATGGCTGTTATGAGGAGTCATTGAATGTAATTATTTCCTATGAAGTAGAGACAGAATCTTTACCATCTCAACTGCTTAAAACATAAATGCAACTTCTGTGACTCTTTAAAAAAAATGTGAAGAAAGCCACTGAGTTAACTATGCTCAGTGTAAATATTTATTTTAATAATTAAGCAAATTCCCTTAAAAATAAAAAATCTAGGTTTATTATGTGTAAGGATTCTGATCTTATCCCTTCCCTACCTAAGAGCACATATTGGCTGTCTTCTGTGTACTCTTTCTTTCCTTCGCCATACACCAGGCTCCAATTTATGAGACCTTCTCAATATTTCCTAAAAGCACTAATCTTTCATGCATTGTACTGTGCTGTCTGCTCAGAAGGTCTTTCTATTTCCACCCAAGAAATTTGCTCACACTTCAAAGATCCATCTCATATATCATCTCCTCAGTGAAATTTCATGTGTGTGATAGAGAAATTCTTGTTTTTTTCTACCAGTAGTTTTGTCTCGGCATTGTCACTTTGTTGAGACATGCTAGTTATTTGTACCTTTGCCAGTCTCCCTACTAATTTATGAACTTTTCCAAGACAGGAACCATTTTTGGGTCCTTGTTGACTAGTACAGTGCCCTGCGTAACTTACCAAATACTTCTTCAGTTCAGTTCAATTCAGTTGCTCGGTCATGTCCGACTCTTTGCGACCCCATGGACTGCAGCATGCCAGGCCTCCCTGTCCATCACCAACTCCCAGAGTTTACCCAAATTCATGACCATAGAGTCAGTGATGCCATCCAACCATCTCATCCTCTGTTGTCCCCTTCTCCTCCTGCCCCCAGTCCCTCCCAGCATCTGGGTCTTTTCAAACGAGTCAGCTCTTCGCATGAGGTGGCCAAATTATTGGAGTTTCAGCTTCACCATCAGTCCTTCCAATGAACACCCAGGACTGATCTTTAGGATGGACTGGTTGGATCTCCTTGTTAGCTTGGGATAATAGACCATCGAGTTCTCTTCCTTGTTCATGTGCAGTGATGCTTCCTTTACCACTATGTGGCAGCAAACTACAGAATTATTTTTGGCTTTCAATAAGGAGTTCAGCCAGGATGAATGCTCACCAAATGTCGACAGTGATTTTTCTGGGGGTGAAATTACAGGGGGCTTTCACTTACCAAGTTGTTTATTTCAGCACTGTTTGAATGATAGCGTATTTTTTCACATGGATTACAGAATTCATCCAGAAAGATACATAAAACAAATATTTACAAATAGATTTTAGGTTATTAACTTCCTACCCAGAAGTATGTTAGAAAAGCTTGTCAGCTCAGTTTAAATAATATGTTTATTTTGAAATACAACATTCAAATAGAATATTATTTTGTTTATAAAAGTTGCTCAATATTGTTTTTAAAACTCATATTGATGCATGTAACTTTTTTTACATAAATCACATATTTAAGCTTTAAAAGAAAATTTCAGTGAGTAATTTAAAAATTAGGTGGCTCAGTGGTAAAGAATCCACTTGCCAATGCAGGAGATGGGGGTTTTATCCCTGGGTCAGGAAGATCCCATGGAGAAGGAAATGGCAACCCACTCCAGTATTCTTACCTGGGAAATCCCATGGACAGAGGAGCCTAGAGGGCTAGAGTCCATGGGGTTGCAAAAGAGTCGAACATGACTTGGCAACTAAACAACAACAAAATCTCTTCAGAGGAGCAAACTTGTAGATACCTACCACTGTTTCTTTGGGACATCTGGAGAAGAAATCTCTAGGACAAGAAGGGATAGAAAGCTTGATTTAAATTTTAAGAGAGTAGGACTCAGCTGGGTCCTGTGAGGGGAGAAAACAAAGTTTGTAAAACAGAATTTCTTGGAAAAGGTAAAGATTGTGTTTTTTTAAAACTATAGTTGATTTACAATATTAATTTTAGGAGTGCAGAAAAGTGATTGATTCAGTTATACGTACATATTCTTTTCCAGATTCTTTTCTGTATAGGTCATTACAAGGTATTGAATATAGCTCCTTGTACTATACAGTAAGTTCTTGTTGTTTATCCATTTTGTATATAGTAGTGTGTATTTGTTAATCCCACATTCCTAATTTACTCCTCCCCTCTTCCCCTTTGGTAGTCATAAATTTGTTTTCTTTGTCCATAGTTCTGTTTTATAAATAAGTTCACTTGTATTATTTTTTAGATTCCATATGTAAGTGATATTATATAATATTTGACTTTGTCTTACTTCACTCAGTATGATATTCTCTAGGTCCATCCATGTTGCTGCAAATGGCAATATTTCACTTTTTATGGCCAAGTATTATTCCATTGTGTGTGTATATGTTAATACACACACAAACACACATACACCACATCTTCTTTGTGTATTCATCTGTCAGTAGACACTTAGGCTGCTTCCATATACCTGTGTACTATTCCATATTCATATTTCCTGTGTCTAGAATGAGAATCCTTGGACAAGTTCTTTCAGCCACGAGGACAGAAATTGACTAGTTTGGGGTAATGTTTTGGAGATATATTGTTCAATACTCCAAATACCCTTTTTGAGCTGTTCTACTTGTGGAACATAGTAGAAGTACCTTTGAAAGGAACTTAAATGGTGTTAAAAAATGACTAGGAGGCCCAGCCAATAGAACGCAGGGCGGGCTGATTGAGTACAGCAGTAGATGAGAGACAAAAATTGGAGATGATTTCTAGGATTCTGGTTTGAGTGAATATACTGTAGTGGTCCTATTCCTCTAGAAGGACTGAGTTGAAAGCCTGCAGAATAGCTGCTTGGAGCATTTTGGGGTATGAGTAAATATAGTTATGTTCTATAAATAAAGGGCAGAGAGGAAACCAGAGTTACTCAGCAGGGTTGGGAATAGAATGCACTGTGTGGTAGACATGGCTGTAAGTCATATGCAACTAGCAAATACCTTTTTGGGCTTCCCTTGTAGCTCAGCTGGTTAAAAAAAAATAAAATCTGCCTGCAATGTGGGAGACCTGGGTTAGACTCCTGCATTGGGAAGATCCCCTGGAGAAGGGAAAGGCTACCCACTCCAGTATTCTGGCCTGAAGAATTCCATGGACTGTATAGTCCATGGGGTCACAAAGAGTCGGACACGACTGAGCAACTTTTACTTCACTTGAAATATAGGTAACACTTTTGCCCCTTTCAGGCAAAGCCCAGTTCACTTCTGTGGGCATTTCTGTTAGAAAATCTACAAAATAGGGCCATTCATCTTTATTTTAAAATATCATGCAAAATAGTGTCTCCTTTCAACTGAATGCTCCACCCTAGTGTCTCATGGTACCAATTCTCTGGCCACACACTAATCTCAGCACTTACAGCCTACTTTGCCTAGAGTTACATTGCCAGAGCTTTTGCCTTCTTCGGTCAGAATTGGCTTAGCACATGGTGATGCTCTCCCTGCCCTTGAGAGGAGGGACTTGAGCAAGGAGAGACCAGGGAAGGTCAGGTCTATAATAGTAACATCCAGCATTAATGGGCACTCAACACAAGCCACACCTCTTCTCAGCCCTTCACAGAGGACAGCTCTCTTAATCTTTATACAAATGTATTAATATCAGCTAAATTACTGTCTCCATTGTGCAAATGAGAAAACTGAGTTTTCTTGAGGTTAAGAGAAAGGATTGAGTCAGAGACACAAGTGTGACACTTTACCACTGACTAAGTAAGCTAACTTCTTTCAGCCTGTTTTCTCATCTTTTAATAATAGCTAGTTTCCCTTATATGCAGGGTACATCATGAGAAATGCTGGGCTGGATAAAGCACAAGCTGGAATCAAGATTGCCAGGAGAAATATCAATAACCTCAGATATGCAGATGACACCACCCTTATGGCAGGAAGTGAAGAGGAACTAAAAAGCCTCTTGATGAAAGTGAAAGTGGAGAGTGAAAAAGTTGGTTTAAAGCTCAACATTCAGAAAACTAAGATCATGGCATCTGGTCCCATCACTTCATGGGAAATAGATGGGGAAACAGTGGAAACAGTGTCAGACTTTGGTTTTTGGGGCTCCAAAATCACTGCAGATGGTGATTGCAGCCATGAAATTAAAAGACGCTTACTCCTTGGAAGGAAAGTTACGACCAACCTAGATAGCGTATTCAAAAGCAGAGACATTACTTTGCCAACAAAGGTACGTCTAGTCAAAGCTATGGTTTTTCCAGTGGTCATGTATGGATGTGAGAGTTAGACTGTGAAGAAAGCTGAGCACTGAAGAATTGATGCTTTTGAACTGTGGTGTTGGAGAAGACTCTTGAGAGTCCCTTGGACTGCAAGGAGATCCAACCAGTCCATTCTGAAGGAGATCAGCTCTGGGATTTCTTTGGAAGGAATGATGCTAAAGCTGAAACTCCAATACTTCGGCCACTTCATGCGAAGAGTTGACTCATTGGAAAAGATTCTGATGCTGGAAGGGATTTGGGGCAGGAGGAAAAGAGGATGACAGAGGATGGGGTGGCTGGATGGCATCACCAACTTGATGGACGTGAGTTTGAGTGAACTCTGGGAGATGATGATGGACATGGAGTCCTGGCGTGCTGCGATTCATGGGGTGGCAAAGGGTCGGACACAACTGAGAGACTGAACTGAACTGAACTGAACTGAGTTTCCTACATTGCTGTGATAAGTAAATGAGATTGCACATGGGAGGTGCCTATCTGGGTTTCTGGAACAGAAAACATGTTCAATAAATGGTCTGTTATTTTTTCCCATTCACACTTGATGGTCAACCACAAGCCCTCTGGGGCTCACTGCCTCTCACTTAATTTTCAGCACCCCCAATGGTAGGCTGAACAAAGATGCCCCAAAGATGTCCATGTGGTAATCCTGGGACCTGTGAATATGTTATCTTATGTGGTAAAAGGGACTTTGCAAATGTGATTAAATACAGGATTTTTGAGATGAGATTATTGTGGATTTCCAGGTGACCTCTATCACAAGAGTCCTCATGAGGTGGAGGCAGGAGGATTGAAATCAGAAAAAGATGTGACAACACAAGCAGGGGTTAGCATGACGTGTTCTGAAGATGAAGGAAAGAGCCACGAGCCAAGGAATGCAGGCGGAAAGAAAGAAACGGAAAGACAAGGAACACAACCATGCTGACACCTTGATTTTTAACTCCATAAGACCCATTTCAGGCTTCTGACCTGCAGAACTATAATAAAATGAGTGTGTGTTGTTTTAAGCTACCAAGCGTGTAGTATTTGATATAGAAGCAATAACAAACTAACGTACTCCCTAACTAAAAAAGAGGGTGGATGCCAGGCTCCGTTTACTTCAGGGTCCAGGCCAGACCCTCTCCAGTGTACTCCCCTGGCCCTCGGCCCTCAGCCCCTTAGCTCAGACAGCCGTAGGGCTAGTGAGACTAAACCCTGTGCTGCTGGGATTTTTTGTGTGGTGCTTTTTTTTCTTTTCTTAATTGAAATAGATTTTGAGGAGAGAAAAGACATGGAGCAGAGAAGTGTAGAATTGAAAACGAATACAAGTGCAAGCTGTTTTGTTAGTTGTTTTTTAACCACAGCAAACTAGTACAGACCTGATACAAAGCATCACAATAAAGATTCAAAAATCAAGGTGCTCCCTGAGAAAGGCTGAAAGATTCAGTCTCTGGACTTTGGAATTTAGGCTGCAGGCCCTGTTTGGGGGTAGATCCCTGGGTACCTAGCACAATCCACATTTTCAACCAGATTGGAACAGGAGAATGGCCGCTTGGTCCAGTGGTAGAAGTGGATGTAGTGCTGGATATCCTGTGCCATATGACCACTGAAGTTCCTCCCCTCGTTGGAGCGCCAGGTGGGGGGTACTTGCTAACAAACTCCTTCTGCTGTGGGGCTGCAGTTCCTCTAGGAGGTATTTCTCCAGCCCACCAACAGTGCATTCCCCCTCTGAGTTCTGCGCATCTCCTAAGCACATGTGCGTTTCATCATGGTTGTCCGGTCTCAGGTGGTTCCCATGGGGCCAGGTCTGGCTGACATCTGCAGTCTTCTGGGGGAGACCTAAGCCTATCCCAAACTTTCCTGGCTTGTGTGGCACTCACCTCTGCCTGTGCTCAGAGTTTGGCGTGGGAATGGGTAAATTCAGGCAGTGAGGGTCCATCTCATAACAGCGTGAAATATTTGTCTAAACCCAGCTACCCCTTCCAAGTCTGGTAGGCCACCCAGGTGGGCAGGAGTTGAGGATTCTCAGAAGAAATAAACCATGCTGTCTGCACCCCAGCATGCAAGAAACCTTTGTGCTGTTCTCAGAGGGGGAACATACCTCAAAGGGTCCTACAAGAAAAGGAATTACTGCCCAGCCCAGGAGTCTGGCTTAGACTAGCTCCTCACTACCTATGGGACAACATCCTAGCCCCCTATACTCAGAGCTGTCCTGTACTAGGGAGGAACGCATGTGCTCCCTTCAACTAGACCCCTTCCCCCGATTCCAATCATTTTCAAGTATTCCTTAACCCAGACCTTTAGAGCAGGCAGAGCTGGGATTCTCATTTTACTGATGGAGAAACATTCAAATGGAACAAATGACCAGTGTGCAGTGGTGCTGGTACTTAGTCCAGGGCTCCTTCCATTATATTCCAAACTCTCCTTTTTATATGCAAATGAGGCCAACTGTCTCGGTGACACTTTCCTGCAAAATGAAACAATGCCATAATAATAAGGTCTTGGGGAATTAATGGTACTAAATGGGTAATTTGGGTTTAATGTTAAATCCTGGAGTAGGTGACCCAGAGCCAGAAAGAGTGGCTTTCTGAGTGTCTGGTGGCCAAATGACAACGTAACTGCAACAACTGGGTATTGATACTATCATCATAGGAAAGTCATGCATGACCCACAAGCTGAGTGAATGATTTGAGTGTGAGCTCTGACTTTTAGGGCCTGAAATGACAAAGATAAAATGTTAAGTCTCCAAATAAAGGTCAGAGGTTTCCACAATTATTTCTGCTTAGTGTGAAGAACCTCATAGTTTATAGTGAAAGAGCTCCTTTATCCATTTATTCAACGAATATTTATTAAACGTTGTCTTAAGTCAGTCCCCCAGGAAACAGATTCTAGGCAGAGATTTGTGTAAAGAAGAGTTACTGGCAAGTACTCTTGAGAACAACCCTGGCAAGGGCTTGAGGGAAACAGAACCGGTCAGAAAGTGTTGAACTGCGATGGATTTGCTACAGAGGCCTTAGCCAATCCTACTGGGAGCTCTGGAGTTGTTGGGAAGGGACAGAGCTTCTGTCCTACATCGAGCAGTTATTGGATCAGGTAGTGAGCTGTCTGTCGCAGCTGAGACAAGCCACACTGAGGGGACAAATGCCTTGGCTCCTACTGTGCTTTGGGCACTGTGCGATGGTCTGTGTTAGTCACTCAGTCATGCCCAACTCTTTGTGACCCTGTGGGCTGTAGCCCACCAGGCTCCTCTGTCCATGGAATTCTCCAGGCGAGAATACTGGAGTGGGCTGCCATTCCCTTCTCCAAGTGATCTTCCCGACCCAGAGATGGAACTTGGGTCTCCTGCACTACAGGCAGATCTTTGCCATCTGAGCCATAGGGAAGCCCATGCCATGGTCTAGTGATATGATATTGAACAAGGCCAGGTCTCTGCCTTCAAAGGTAACTATGAGGGCAGAGTTAAAGAATAAGCAAAAACGTTTTTTAAGAAAAAACCAGGAAATAGAAAATTATCTTGTAGTTAGAAACTGTATCCCATAAACTTAACAAAGAAAAATCCTTGCCTTTTATTGATGGAAATTAAAAGTTTGAAATATTTAGGGTGAAAAATCAATTCACTCTCTGCTGATAAAAAAAAATTGAAGAAGGAATAAAAGTCATCCAGGAACTGTTCTAGAGAAGCTTGCGTAGTAAATGTAATTGAAGCCACAGGAGATTACTTTGGTATTCATCTGTAATGGATGGTGGATCCCTTCAGCCCTGCCCAAGAATAGGTGATGGGCCTTGATCTCTATGCTGAGGCCTGCAAGTGGTCTCAGCTACTGGAGAAGAGGCTGCCTTTGCAAGTGGGGGTGTGCTGCTGTTGGTACTGATTCAGATCCTGTCGGCTTGGTGCCCCGACCCAATCCCGTTCTCCCAGCCATCCTCTCCCCTACGTTGTTTGTCCCTCTTCTTCTTCCACCTGTGGAATATTTATTTCATCTCAGAGAAAAGTGCTTGCCTGTTATCCCAGTCTGTTACTTATAGCATGACAATAAACTCTGTACTTGAGCCCTTTAGAGCCTAAATATTTGAAATGAACAAAACAATTTCTCGGCCATGAGTTTCAGAAAAATCACGTGGACCTTAAAAAGCTGAAAATTGCCTTCCTTGTCCCCTGGTTGAGCTGTGGTGTCCATTCCCTGAAGCAGGAGGAGTGGAATTGTCCTGGAGTTTTGGGTATGGGCAGAGGACCATAATAGGGGTACCTGTGGACTGTGCTAAACCCTGTTCAGAGCTTCAGATGCTGGCCTTCAAATGAACATCTCTGTTTGGATGCCCTGCTTCAAACTCCTATTTCTTTTTGTCTTGTTTCAGAATTCTCCTCAATTCTCCATATAGCTTATTTCCTAATGAGGATTTTTCTTTCCCTTGAACTCCACTCCCTCCCAGCTGACTACTCACCAAGTTCCAGGTAGTTCCATATTTGCAATAACTGTCCTAATTCAAGACACAGCTAACAACCTCCTTACCCCAGCACCACCGACATTCTAAACCATATAATTTCTTTTTTTTTTTAAACTTTACATAATTGTATTAGTTTTGCCAAATATCAAAATGAATCCGCCACAGGTATACATGTGTTCCCCATCCTGAACCCTCCTCCCTCCTCCCTCCCCATTCCATCCCTCTGGGTCGTCCCAGTGCACCAGCCCCAAGCATCCAGTATCGTGCATCGAACCTGGACTGGCAACTCGTTTCATCCATGATATTTTACATGTTTGAATGCCATATCATTTCTTGATGTGAAGTGTCCTGTGTATGGTAGGGTGTTTAGCAGCATCCCTGGTCACGACCCACTAGGTGTCAGTAGAACCTTAGTGGTGACAATTAATCTCTGTACTAGTCCTGAGCTGGGCCATGTTGGAGGCAAAAGGAAAAAAGTGTGCCCTACGTACCCTTCCCAAAATGCCCTCTCATATTTTGAACTAAGTGCAAAAAGTTAAAGTTATACAATAACAAGAAAACTGAATTTACTCTTTGCTAAGGTGAAATTTGAAGGGGAAAAAAACCCCTGAAAACCATTCCAGAGATACTTTGCAGAGCCCAGTACAAAATGAAAAGACAGGGCCCCTTCTTAAATTATGAAGAATTCCAAGACACTGACAGCAGAACGGTGAACAATTGGGGAGCCCTCTCTAAGTGTAGGGTCCCTCTGCATGCGAGGCCCTGTTCACCTGCACAGTTCCCATACCCTTGGAGCCAGACCCGAACCCCACATTACCCAATCAGCCTGTTGGGAAATATGACAGCTGTGTGGGCCCTGGGAACCCCAAGCAGATTGGAAACAACTGTTTCCATTGCACAATAACACAGAGCCCTAAAACAAACAACACTGAATTTTTGGCATTCATTTTGATTTTTTCAAAATGTTACATTAATTTAACATATTATTTATCTTGGGTTCTGAAGATTTTAGCACCCTCTTAAATTTTGTACCTGAGGTGAGTTCCTTCTTAATCTCAGCCCTGCTATAGGCTTTGTCAGATGTTCCCTGAGGGCTCAGCAAGTAAAGAATCTGCCTGAGACACAGGAGACACAGGTTCCGTCCCTGAGTTGGGAAGATCCCCTGAAGGAGAGCGTGGCAACCCACTCCAGTATTCTTGCCAGGAAAATCCCATGAACAGAGAAGCCTGGTGGGCTCCGTGGGGTCACAAAATGTCGGACACAACTGAAGTGACTGAGCACACACTCACCGGCTGATTTAGAGCAGTAAGTCTTAAACTTTGGCCTGGATCAAAATCACCTGCAGGGCTTGTTTGAACACAGATTGGTGGGTCCCAATCTCAGAGTTTTTGATTCAGTAGGTCAGGAGTGGGGCCTGAGAATTGGCATTTCTGAGTTGTAAGGTAATGCTGAAGTTGCTGATCCAGGGCACATGGAGAACCACTACTTTCGAGCCTTCCTTTCTGTCATGCCAATGAGAATGATATTTCCAAAATCCAAGGCACTTCTCTGCTTAAAACTCTTCAGTGGTCTCCATGCCCTACAGAATACAATACATGCTATTTGCATGGCATATATTACTTTGATGGTCCCCCTTCTGTGCCTCCTACACAATTCTCTAGTAATACAGGACTGGATAACTCTTATTAAGTATCCTTTAATACTCAAATCAGCTCTCATCTTTATAAGCCTCTAGATTAAGTTATGTGTTTTTTCTTTGTCTTCTCATTGAACATTTTGTATACCTCTTCGTTAGTACTGAGCTCTATATAAACTAAAGTCTACCCCATCAGAGAGCAGAATCCTGGAGGACTGGAATTATCTTTATTCCTCTAGTCCCTGCTCTGTGCTTAGGTGTTCAGTCGTGTCCAACTCTTTGTGATCCCATGGATTGCAGCCCACCACGTTCCTCTGTCTATGGGTAAGAATACTGCAGTGTGTATGCCCTCCTTCAGGGGGTGTTCGCAACCCAGGGATTGAATCCAGGTCTGCCACATTGCAGGTGGATTCTTTACCATCTGAGTCACCAGAGACGCCTTGCTATAGTCTGCTGCAAACAAGTGCTCCAACAGCATCTAAAGAACCGAGCTGGACTTACCCAAATGCTGTTCTGTTATGGTGGAGTAAAACAAAGAGGAAAAGGCTACCACCTCGAGTGACAGCTAGAGATTCAAGTGCACAGGGAAGCACAACGGAGTCAAAAGAGTCTTGAGGTTTAAGAGTCTGGCAAACAGTTTTCTAAATGTCTATAAGAGTCTAATTTTTTTTTAGTGGAGAATCAGCCCTTAATGGATAATTGGTTACCTCTAGATCCTATTGATAGCAATTCCATATAAGCTATGAAAGACAGGAGCTAGGGAAAAACATTTGAAACGTTGGTTAGAACCAGTAAGAAACACAGTCAGAAAGAAAGAGCAGCAGTAGAATAGAATGATCTAGAATGACAAGGATAGGAAAAAAAAAAGCCCACAAGAGAAAATATTCTTAGATCCAGAGGAAAAGTTATTTTTTCCCCACTAAAAGGTAATTTTTATAATGTTAAACTTCTTGAATGATATCTATTACATTGAATATATTTCAAGAAATCACTTGACTTCATTGCTTTAAAATAAGCTTAAGAATCATTTTATAATACAAAAGATCAACACTGAACTTCAAAGTACAGAGCTACCATATGAATCAGTTTAAGTGAAATTTGTTTGGATAGTTGGCTCTTGAGGTCATGGAAAAAGGATAGGAAAATGAAGTTCATAGTACCTCAAAGGAAAAAGTAATGTGCAATCCAACATGGAAAATGTTAGATGTGTTCTGGGACAAAGTAAACCAAAATTCTGACTTAAAGTTATTACCATCAAACTTAAAGAAAGGAAGCCACATGGCAGTGCTTCAGATTTCAATAATATCTCTGAGAAAGTGTATTTGTATTATATTCCCAATATACTGATTTCAATCATACACCTTTGGTGTTTTCCACACCTTTTTAAATACACACTCTTTTGTTAGGGAAATTTGAATATAACCTACTTCATTGGAATTCATGATTGTATGTTTCTGGAATAAGACTATGCTTCAAGGAAGGACTTACTACCCAGGCTGCTGGGAATTCAGTGACCAGACAGTGTCCAGCTGACACTCCCATCAAGGTTTCCTGGAACTGTCTGCCACACCCAAGCTCAGTTCAGTTCAGTTCAGTCCCTCAGTCGTGTCCGACTCCTTGCCACCCCATGAATTACAGCACGCCAGGCCTCCCTGTCCATCACCAACTGCTGGAGTTCACTCAAACTCATGCCCATCGAGTCAGTGATGCCATCCAGCCATCTCATCCTTTGTCATCCCATTCTCCTCCTGCTCCCAATCCCTCCCAGCATCAGGGTCTTTTCCAATGAGTCAGCTCTTCACATGAGGTGGCCAAAGTATTGGAGTTTCAGTTTTAGCATCATTCCTTCCAATGAACACCAGGACTGATCTCCTTTAGGATGGACTGGTTGGATCTCCTTGCAGCCCAAGGGACTCCCAAGAGTCTTCTCCAACACCACAGTTCAAAAGCATCAATTCTTCGGCACTCAGCCTTCTTCACAGTCCAACTCTCACATCCATACATGACCACTGGAAAAACCAGTGAAAAGCCTTGACTAGACGGACCTTTGTTGGCAAAGTAATATCTCTGCTTTTCAATATGTTATCTAGGTTGGTCATAACTTTCCTTCCAAGGAGTAAGCATCTTTTAATTTCATGGCTGCAGTCACCATCTGCAGTGATTTTGGAGCCCCCCAAAATAAAGTCTGACACTGTTTCCACTGTTTCCCCATCTATTTCCCATGAAGTGATGGGACTGGAGGCCATGATCTTTGTTTTCTGAATGTTGAGCTTTAGGCCAACTTTTTCACTCTCCTATTTCACTTTCATCAAGAGGCTCTTGAGTTCCTCTTCACTTTCTGCCATCAGGGTGGTGTCATCTGCATATCTGAGGTTATTGATACTTCTCCTGGCAATCTTGATGCCAGCTTGTGCTTCTTCCAGCCCAGCGTTTCTCATGATGTACTCTGCATAGAAGTTAAATAAGCAGGGTGACAATATACAGCCTTGACGTACTCCTTTTCCTATTTGGAACCAGTCTGTTGTTCCATGTCCAGTTCTAACTGTTGCTTCCTGACCTGCATATAGGTTTCTCAAGAGGCAGGTCAGGTGGTCTGTTATTCCCATCTCTTTCAGAATTTTCCACAGTTTATTGTGATCCACACAGTCAAAGGCTTTGGCATAGACAATAAAGAAGAAATGGATGTTTTTCTGGAACTCTCTTGCTTTTTCCATGATCCAGTGTTTGTTGGCAACTTGGTCTCTGGTTCCTCTGCCTTTTCTAAATCCAGCTTGAACATCTGGAAGCTCACTGTTCACATATTGCTGAAGCCTGGCTTGGAGAATTTTGAGCATTACTTTACTAGCGTGTGAGATGAGTGCAATTGTGCGGTAGTTTGAGCATTCTTTGGCATTGCCTTTCTTTGGGATTGGAATGAAAACTGCCCTTTTCCAGTCCTGTGGCCACTGCTGAGTTTTCCAAATTTGCTGGCATATTGAGTGCAGCACTTTCACAGCATCATCTTTTAGGATTTGAAATAGCTCAACTGGAATTACATCACCTCCACTAGCTTTGTTCGTAGTGATGCTTTCTAAGGCCCACTTGACGTCACATTCCAGGATGTCTGGCTCTAGGTCAGTGATCACACCATTGTGATTATCCGGGTCATGAAGATCTTTTTTGTACAGTTCTTCTGTGTATTCTTGCCACCTCTTCTTAATATCTTCTGCTTCTGTTAGGTCCATACCATTTCTGTCTTTTATCAAGCCCATCTTTGCATGAAATGTTCCTTTGGTATCTCTCATTTTCTTGAAGAGATCTCTAGTCTTTCCCATTCTGTTGTTTTCCTCTATTTCTTTGCATTGATCGCTGAAGAAGGCTTTCTTATCTCTTCTTGCTATTCTTTGGAACTCTGCATTCAGATGCTTATATCTTTCCTTTTCTCCTTTGCTTTTCACTTCTCTTCTTTTCACAGCTGTTTGTAAGGCCTCCCCAGACAGCCATTTTGCTTTTTTGCATTTCTTTCCCATGGGGATGGTCTTGATCCCTGTCTCCTGTACAATGTCATGAACCTCCATCCATAGTTCATCAGGCACTCTGTCCATAAGATCTAGTCCCTTAAATCTATTTCTCACTTCCACTGTATAATCATAAGGGATTTGATTTAGGTCATACCTGAATGGTGTAGTGGCTGCGACGGACTGCGCAGAAGCGTGGCAGAGAGGAGCTACCCCTCGCCCAAGGTCAGGGGCAGCGACCGAGAGTGCGAGACTGTGTCGGCACAGGAGCGGCCAAGAGGAGCTACCCCATGTCCGAGGTCAGGGTCGCGGCCAGGAGGAGCTACCCCACGCCCGAGGTCAGGGGAGGCAGAGGAGAGGAGCAACCCCATGTCCAAGGAGCGGCGGCTGCGCGGGCGGTGGAGGGCGGAGAGGAGCTACTCCACGTTCAAGGTCAGGAGGAGCGGCCCTGAGGGGATACCCCTCATCCAAGGTAAGGAGCAGCGGCTGTGCTTCGCTGGAGCAGCCGTGAAGAGATACCCCACGCCCAAGGTAAGAGAAACCCAAGTAAGACGGTGTTGCAAGGTGTTGCAAGAGGGCATCAGAGGGCAGACACACTGAAACCATGATCACAGAACTATCCAATCTGATCACAGGACCACAGCCTGGTCTAACTCAATGAAACTAAGCCATGCCCTGTGGAGCCACCTGCACGGGTGGGTCATGGTGGAGAGGTCTGACAGAATGTGGTCCACTGGAGAAGGGAATGGCAAACCACTTCAGTATTCTTGCTTTGAGAACCCGATAAACAGTATGAAAAGGCAAAATGATAGGATACTGAAAGGGGAACCCCCCGGGTCGGTAGGTGCCCAATATGCTACTGGAGATCAGTGGAGAAACAACTCCAGAAAAATGAAGGGATGGAACCAAAGCAAAAACAATACCCAGTTGTGGATGTGACTGGTGATAGAAGCAAGGTCCAATGCTGTAAAGAGCAATATTGCATAGGAACCTGGAATGTCAGGTCCATGAATCAAGGCAAATTGGAAGTGGTCAAACAGGAGATGGCAAGGGTGAACGTCAACATTCTAGGAATCAGAGAACTAAAATGGACAGGAATGGATGAATTTAACTCAGATGACCGTTATATCTACTACTGCGGGCAGGAATCCCTCAGAAGAAATGGAGTAACCATCATGGTCAACAAAAGAGTTCGAAATGCAGTACTTGGATGCAATCTCAAAAATGACAGAATGATCTCTGTTCTTTTCCAAGGCAAATCATTCAATATCACGGTAATCCAAGCCTATGACCCAACCAGTAACTCTGAAGAAGCTGAAGTTGAACGGTTCTATGAACACCTACAAAACCTTTTAGAACTAACACCCCAAAGAGATGTCCTTTTCATTGTAGGGGACTGGAATGCAAAAGTAGGAAGTCAAGAAACGCCTGGAGAAATAGGCAAATTTGGCCTTGGAGAACGGAATGAAGCAGGGCAAAGGCTAATAGAGTTTTGCCAAGAGAATGCACTGGTCATAGCAAACACCCTCTTCCAACAACACAAGAGAAGACTCTACACATGGACATCACCAGATGGTCAACACCGAAATCAGATTGATTATATTCTTTGCAGCCAAAGATGGAGAAGCTCTATACAGTCAGCAAAAACAAGACCAGGAGCTGACTGTGGCTCAGACCATAAACTCCTTATTGCCAAATTCAGACTTAAATTGAAGAAAGTAGGGAAAACCACTAGACCATTCAGGTATGACCTAAATCAAATCCCTTATGATTATACAATGGAAGTGAGAAATAGATTTAAGGGACCAGATCTGATAGATAGAGTGCCTGATGAACTATGGACGGAGGTTCATGACATTGTACAGGAGACAGGGATCAAGACCATCCCCATGGGAAAGAAATGCAAAAAAGCAAAATGGCTGTCTGGGGAGGCCTTACAAACAGCTGTGAAAAGAAGAGAAGCAAAAAGCAAAGGAGAAAAGGAAAGATATAAGCATCTGAATGCAGAGTTCCAAAGAATAGCAAGAAGAGATAAGAAAGCCTTCTTCAGCGATCAATGCAAAGAAATAGAGGAAAACAACAGAATGGGAAAGACTAGAGATCTCTTCAAGAAAATGAGAGATACCAAAGGAACATTTCATGCAAAGATGGGCTTGATAAAAGACAGAAATGGTATGGACCTAACAGAAGCAGAAGATATTAAGAAGAGGTGGCAAGAATACACAGAAGAACTGTACAAAAAAGATCTTCATGACCCGGATAATCACAATGGTGTGATCACTGACCTAGAGCCAGACATCCTGGAATGTGACGTCAAGTGGGCCTTAGAAAGCATCACTATGAACAAAGCTAGTGGAGGTGATAGAATTCCAATTGAGCTCTTCCAAATCCTAAAAGATGATGCTGTGAAAGTGCTGCACTCAATATGCCAGCAAATTTGGAATGCTCAACAGTGGCCACAGGACTGGAAAAGTTCAGTTTTCATTCCAATCCCAAAGAAGGGCAATGCCAAAGAATGCTCAGTTGTGCAGTAGCACATAGCACTCATCTCCCATGCTAGCAAAGTGATGCTCAAAATTCTCCAAGCCAGGCTTCAAGAATATGTGAACCATGAACTTCCAGATGTTCAAGCTGGATTTAGAAAAGACAGAGGAACCAGAGATCAAATTGCCAACATCCGTTGGATCATAGAAAAAGCAAGAGAGTTCCGGAAAAACATCTACTTCTGCTTTGTTGACTATGCCAAAGCCTTTGACTGTGTGGATCACAATAAACTGTGGGAAATTCTGAAAGAGATGGGAATACCAGAGCACCTGACCTGGCTCCTGAGAAATCTGTATATAGGTCAAGAAGCAACAGTTAGAACTGGACATAGAACAACAGACTGGTTCCAAATTGGGAAAGGAGTACGTCAAGGCTGTGTATTGTCACCCTGCTTGTTTAACTTCTATGCAGAGTACATCATGAGAAATGCTGGGCTGGAAGAGGCACTAGCTGGCATCAAGATTGCCAGGAGAAATATCAATAACCTCAGATATGCAGATGACACCACCCTGATGGCAGAAAGTGAAGAGGAACTCAAGAGCCTCTTGATGAAAGTGAAATAGGAGAGTGAAAAAGTTGGCTTAAAGCTCAACATTCAGAAAACTAAGATCATGGCATCTGGTCCCATCACTTCATGGCAAATAGCTCGGGAAACAATGAAAACAGTGTCAGACTTTATATTTTGGGGCTCCAAAATCACTGCAGATGGTGACTGCAGCCATAAAATTAAAAGACGCTTGCTCCTTGGAAGAAAAGTTATGACAAAAATAGGCAGCGTATTAAAAAGCAGAGACATTACTCTGCCAGCAAAGTCCATCTAGTCAAAACTTTGGTTTTTGCAGTAGTCATGTATGGATGTGAGAGTTGAACTCTGAAGAAAGCTGAGCGCCGAAGAACTGATGCTTTTGAACTGTGGTGTTGGAAAAGACTCTTGAGAGTCCCTTGGACTGCAAGGAGATCCCACCAGTCCATCCTAAAGGAAGTCAGTCCTGAATATTCATTGGAAGAAGTGATGTTGAAGCTGAATCTCCAATATTTTGGCCACCTGTTATGAAAAGCTGACTCATTTGAAAAGACCCTGATGCTGGGAATGACTGAAGGTCAGAGGAGAAGGGAACAACAAAGATGAGATTGTTGGATGGCATTGCCAACTCAAGAGACATGAGTTTGAGTAAGCTGTGGGAGTTGGTGGTGGACAGGGAAGCCTGGCGGACCGCAGTCCATGGGGTTGCAAAGAGTTGGCCAAGACTGAGGTATTGAACTGAACTGAATAGGTATGCATATCAAACTCCATCTCAGCTTTTGCTTTTGTAAAACTAAGTGGATGATGTGAAGAGCAGACTCATTGGAGAAGACCCTTATGCTGGGAAAGATTGAAGGCAGGAGGAGAAGGAGGCAACAGAGGATGAGGTGGTTGGATGGGATCATCAACTCAATGGACATGAGTTGAGCAAATCCCGGGAGATAGTGAAGGACAGAGAAGACTGGCATGCTGCAGTCCATGGGGTCGCAAAGAGTCGCATTGAACTGAGCAACTGAACAACAACAAGTAGAGACAAATATTAACCAGCTTATGGAAAAAGACACATTTGTGGTTCTTCACCTCCTTACTACTCAAACAAGAGCTAGAAGGTGATAGATATAATAGATAAAAACTATCGTCTATGTCTATATTTATGTTTCTACTCTGCAGTCATTATTTTTATATTTTCTGTTCACTAAGAAATTCCGTCTAATACGGAAGAAAAACGTGGATAAGGCTAGAACAGAGGAAACACTGGTTTTAGTGATGGGACAAAGAAGCAAGTGGCTACATCAGCTTTTGTGAGACAGGAGAAGATACATAGCAAAAGGTTTTTCAGACTGTAAAGGTGATTAAACTATAAATGGGGTGGCATTCCAGACTTTCCCAGCACAGGGGACAACACGGTGTGAGACTTGAACACGTGAAGTGATCGGCACCTTTGGTGTAAGTCTTCAATCCGCCACAGCCTCTCTCACTTTCAGTCTTTCTGTAGACTCGTCTCTGCGTATAACACTCTTGACTCTACTAATTTTTCACCTGGGTTAACTCCTTGTCTTTCATGTCTTTGTTAGGACATTACTTCCACCAGGAATTCTTTTTCCACTCCCTGAAGACTGGCTGAATGAGTCTGCTGCACAGATCCGTAGTATCTAGTACTTCCTCTGATGCAGCATTTACTACACTGTGCTCTAATTGCCAGTTTACTAGTCAGTTTCCCTCTGAGTGCACCATAACCACTTTGAAGGCAAAGATTAGTCACTGTTCATCACCAGATCTCAACATACTGCCTGAAAGATAAAACTTACTATTTGTTTGATGAATAAATGAATGCTGCTAAGTGCAATGGACTTAGGAAGGCATATTTCATTTATTGAATAAATACTTATTTGTGTCCATCATACACTAGATATTTCTAGGCACTGGAAATAAACAAAATGAAACAACAAAGGCCCTCATAGAGCTTACATTCTGCTGGGGAAAACAGACAATAGACAAGCTGCTAAATATAAAGCAGGATGGGGAAGAAGTTTCTTATTTCATATAGGGTGGTTAGGGAAGACCTCATTCATAAGGTTATATTTGAGCAAAGTCCCAGGAAAATGAGGAAATGAACTATAAATATTTGGCAAATAAGATATGCATTGGAAAAATCAGCAGCAGTTCTTCTTAAAATTACCCTATGAATCTCAGTTCTACATCATGGTTAATTTCTCTTAGCTATTGTGAATAATGTCATGAGGGGTTTTTGTGAAACTTTCACTTTTATTGTGGCTATCTCTTTAGGTACTAGCAAAGCATCTCAAGGTTCTTTTTTCAGTCCATTTTGTGAGGATTCTTGTAATGCTCAGGAAATTCCTTTGTTTCTAAAGCCTTTTGAAATCATAGACTAACCCAAACAATACCCACTCTCAGTACAAATATTTTATCTTTCATTAGCAGGCATTGGCAAGAACAATTAACATGGCCATCTGAACTGGTTTAATTTCTACGAGAAACTCAAATCTCAAGGGTAAATTCATGTCTGTGATAGAATAGCCCACTTGGCAATTTTTAGTTTTTCTTTTTAGGTATGAGCTATTACATAATTAAATCAGGAATATTCAAGAGCAGCGGTCCCCAACCTTTTTGACACCCAGAACCAGTTTCATGGAAGACAATTTTTCCATGGATCAATGGTGGGGTAGGGTGGGGATGGTTTCAGGATGATTCAAGTCCATTGCATTTATTGTGCACTTAATTTCTATTTTTATTGCATCAGCTCCACCTCAGATCATCAGGTGACAGATTCTGTGGGGTCCCCTGCTCAAGAGTCTTTATAAGGCCAATAAAAGATATGAAGAGTTCCCTGATAGGGGTTAAGTAATCACAGGGTTCTCTTTTTTCAGGTAAAAGGAGGAAATGTCTGTGTTAGTGTTGCCAAAACAACTATATTTTATAAAGATTAGAAGACAAGTTGAAAAGTGATGAGTATTTTCTGTCAATGGAAGAGTCTATACAGCGCAGGAAGTACTAAGGTTAGTGAAAATCTTAAAATCAGTTAAAAGTTTTTACACATTTTACTATTGTCACACTTTTGGACAAGGCGGCTATGTTTTGGCTACTCAGTGAAATGCTCAAATGAGCAATATCTCTCAAGATTACCATATATTTGCATTAATACCACTAGTGTTTATTCAGACTTTGTATAAACAAAAAGGAAAATAGGAATCGTGAATCTAGAATCCTGGAAACACATTTTGATAGGCAGTTTTTCTACCTGTCTTTGATCTTATACATGAGCATGTTGTTTTGTTTTTTCTTAAACTTGAAAACTGCTCAATCATAAAAACTATTTGTATTTAAGAAAGATAGTTTACTTAAGTATAATTTGCCTAAGAAGATAAACTGTCTTTTTTTGATATAATTTTATTTATTTATTTATTTAGGCTCTGTTGGGTCTTCGTTGCTGCACGTGGGCTTTCTCTAGTTGTGGCAAGAAGGGGCTACTCTGTAGTCTCAGTGTATGGGCTTCCCCTTGCAGGGTCTTCTCTTATTGCAGAGCATGGATTCTAGGGCATGCAGGCTTCAGTAGTTACAGCACATGGGCTCAGTAGTTGGGCTCCCAGGCTCTAGTACACAGGCTCAACAGTCGTAGCACATGGGCTTAGTCGCTCCTCGGCACGTGAAATATTCCCAGACCAGGGGTCAAACCCATGTCGCCTGCATTGGCAGACAGATTCTTAATCAGTGGACCACCAGGGAAATATTTTCATAAATATCTAAAGACAAAACAACTTGCAGCAAAGTTGTAAAAACACAGCAATAAGCAACAATGTTTGCTAGGAATTCAATTTTTTTCAACAGTAAAGACTCTTGAAAAATGATTTAAAACTATGTCAAGAAGCACTGCTGCTGCTAAGTTACTTCAGCCGTGTCCGAGTCTGTGCTAAAAGTTGGCAAAACAATTTTCTTACCTTCACTGATCTGTTCATAAAATAACTTGTTAATTTTACAGAAAAAGGATCCAAATTCTATTTTTATTCCTGTGTGTGTTTTTATGTAACAATTTGCAGTAAAGAACGTATTGATATGCCTTAATTATCATCATTATGTAGCCGCTCAGTTATGTCCTACTCTTTGTGACCCCGTGGACTGTAGCCCGCCAGGCTCCTCTGTCCATGGGGATTCTCCAGGCAGGAATACTGGAGTGGGCTGCCAGTTCCTTCTCCAGGCGATCTTCCCAACCCAGGGATCAAACCCGGGTGTCCCACATTGCAGGCAGATTCTTTACCATCTGAGCCACCAGAGATGCCTTAACATGTGTGTATATATATAACAGATATATAAATATATAATACCACATACATAAACAGACATACAGATATCTGGATATTAAAAATGGATAATCCAATTAAAAATGGATATTAATTGGAAGCCTTTAACTATAGTTTTAAAATATAATTAACTTAGTATAGGGTAGATAAAAAAATTTATATAGCTTAGTAAATTTGCCATCTGACCAAACTTTCCTTTTTTTTTTTCAGTTTTAAAATTTTTATATTTTTTGGCTGTGCTGCACTGCTCGTAGGATCTCAGTTACCAAGCCCAAAATTGAACCCATACCTTTGGCAGTGAAAGCATGGACTCTTAACCAGCGGACTGCCAAGGAATTCTCTAACTTTCTTAATAAAAACCAAAAAGTGATATACATTATTATTGTATATCAATAATAAAGTGATATATAATATTGTATCTAGTGTAGTTAAACATTCATAATTAATTGCCATATTTAACCAGAGTAACCAGATTTTCTTTTATTCAGACACAAAAGAAAACTAGAAAGTTGAAAACCAAAATGTTTCTCTCCTTCAGTACTTACTTCATGTAATTCTAACAAATCTGAGAGGCAAAAATAACTAAGTTGTGTGTGTAATATCATTTAAATGTACTTGCAAATTTTGTTACTCTATTGTCAATTTAAGTAATAAGGTAACAAATTTTGTTTAGTGACCAATTTTCTGTTTCTTTTTTTAGGAACTGTCTCTGCATCCAAAGATTATTTATTAATTAACTTAGTCATTTGTCTAAGGTTTTAAAGTTAGTTAAATATCTGGAAATCATAATTTAGTTAGCACATTAAATCCTATGATTTGCAACATTAAATCCTTATGATCTATAGCATTGTGAGAATTTCATAAAATTAAACCCTTTGAACATTCATTATCATTTCAATTAGTTGAAAACAATTTTACATATATAATTTTTTTACTTAAAGCAAGTTATAGAAACAGTGGTCATTTATTTAATTCATAAAACCAATGTAGGAAATTTAAGATGTTTGAATCACAAGAAATGTGATTAAATGGTATTATTTGAACCAAACTGTTTGGCTGACATTATTTTTTTATATGGTAAACTAATTTTTAAAGATTCAATCATGACAAAAAAATCTTTCATCTTAAAGTTTAATGTTTTTCTTCCTCTCTTGTAGCTGTTATGCAGGCTAATATGTAAATATACTTTTTAGTGTTAACAAAGAGAAACACAGTTTAATAACTTTTTTCTTTCCTTCAGATATTTTTGACTGCTTGCCTGGACTAGATCCCCCTAGAGTGAGCACATAATAACTGATCAGTTTTTAAAATTGATTAATCTTTAAATCCCAAGAGAAGGAAAAAGAGAGGAAAAGAAAAAAATGTGAGGGAGCTGGCATCAGATAAACACAAAAATCTTTTTTTAAAGAAAGCAAATCATGTTTCTTCTGCAAGGAGAGGAAGAAAATTTAGATATAGAAAAATACATCTGATGATATACCCACAAAAGAGTGATATGCAGGTGATTTTGACATAACTTGAATCATTGAAAATTTTTACCAAGGAATAAATTAGAAGTTAGATATCATTAATCTCTAAATCATAAAAAAAAAAAAAATGGAGGGGGGAATATTTCTTAGGTGAGAAAAACTTTTTTCTTTTTTAGACAGACAATCTCCATAAGAAAATTTCTTCTTTTTTTTGTTCTGAGGCACTTCTCAAATGAAAAACCTTGTTCATGTCAAAAGTTCCCTTGATTGGCGACTGCATTCCAAAATACCCCTGATGAAACTGTGCCAGTTAGAAAGTCAAGTGCACAAGTCTGCATGTAAAAAGAAAACAAAAAGGTAGCAGGCGTTTAGCCTGGAAGAGGTGCAGTTTTGTACTGAGCAACCCCCCTGAGAATGGAATGCTCGTAAGGACGGTGCTTGGCTAACTGTGTCTCCAGAGCTTGGCCAAAGGCCAGCTGTAGCTAATCCAGAGCTGAACTGAGTCTCCTGATTCGCTGCTGATGAAATTAAACACAGCAGTTCTCAGGGAAACAAAGACAAGATGAGGGAGTCCTTATAAGGTCTGTAAAGGTAACCCATGGAAAAGTTTATTCAAACTTTTCAAGCTGGGCTGTGGAGACCTTTGAACGCCTTAGTCCTCGAGACTTGCTCAAGATGAACCTCTCTCTACAAATATGAAATTGTTCTTTGAAAAAGCTAATTCTGTTCTCTCTGCAAGGAGAGGGAAGAAAGTTCAGATCCTCTCTCTGTGGGGTTTTCCTTTTACAAACAACTCTCAAAATGCTTGTCAAGCAGAAGCAGGCGTTGGCTAGAAAATAATTTCACCAAAGAACAATACAAAACTGGTTAGGTTTTTAAAAAAAAATCTTAAGGGAGCTCATTCCTACGAAAACAAAATAAACCCAACACTGAAGGGCTTCAGTGAAATGCTGGAGTTAGTACGTGCAGGTAGAGAGACAGGGCTCTCAGATGCACACAGGACTATTGGGTTGGAGGTCCTGTGCATGGTGGTCAGGGCTTCCTCTGAGTCTCAGTGGAATATCTACTTTTGTCACCTCCCTCTGGCCAGAGACCACCAGGAACACACTTGCAGGTAAAAAAGCGGGGTTTATTACTTACTGCAGCTAAGATAGACACACACCATGAGGAACCATGATGTCTCAGTAAGTGGGTGTAAAGAGATAAAAGGAAGTGGGTATAAAACAAATAAGGCAAATATATGAATAAAGTGATAATAGCTAAGTCCATATGAGTTTTTTCTATACTATTTTTATTCCTACAAATCTTATGTTTTTAAGTAAAAACTCAAAAAAAATAATAAATCAACTTAGGCTTCAGTTCGGAGAAGGCAATGGCAACCCACTCCAGTACTCTTGCCTGGAAAATCCCATGGACGGAGGAGCCTGGTAGGCTGCAGTCCATGGGGTCGCGAAGAGTCGGACATGACTGAGCGACTTCACTTTCACTTTTCACTTTCATGCATTGGAGAAGGAAATGGCAACCCACTCCAGTGTTCTTGCCTGGAGAATCCCAGGGACGGGGGAGCCTGGCGGGCTGCCGTCTATGGGGTCGCACAGAGTCAGACATGACTGAAGCAACTTAGCAGCAGCAGCAGCAGCAGGCTTCAGTTTTGTTGTTGTTTAGTCACTAAGTCGTGTCTGACTCTTTTGTGAGCCCATGGACTGTAGCCCGCCAGCTCCTCTGTCCGTTGGATTTTCCAGGCAAGAATACTAGATGTGGGTCGAACCCACGTCTCCTGCATTGTCAGGCAGATTCTTTACCACTGAGCCACCAGGGAGGCCCACTAAAAGTTATACTAAAAGTTAAATTTAACTATATGTCAACTAGGCCCTTTCAATCTCTTGAGATGTAGATCGGTCTGCCCAATCTCCTTTCCTTGCAGCCCAATTCCCATATCACCCAGTTCCACCCATTCTTCCATAGGAAAAATAAGGCACACCTAAGATTTTTGTGAATTCTCTGTAGGCTGATGGCCTTATGGTCACTTTGCCTCTGGGCTGCTGATTTTCTGTTTTGTTTCATAAGTATTAGACGTGAAATTTGATCCCATCTTCTTACTTAAGCAAAGCATTTATAAGCCTTGCAGACACTACAGAATATTGGGCTCCTGAGAGAAGCCACAGCATGCATCCCAGAGCAAATAACCCAAAACATAGTAGACTTCCTGTTCTTCAAAAGTCCTTGGCCACATCATCCCTTGGTATTTCTCATTGCCCCTTTACCCTACACCATACCAG